>NW_022987313.1:8152929-9352929 GCF_902827165.1 Trematomus bernacchii | reverse complement strand
AATAAGCCAGAGACCAACCTTTTAAGTCTGTAAAGGAAGCCAAGAGTGAATTTCAATTTCTTAGTTAGAACTTCAATGTGGTGTTTAAAGTTTAGATTTCTGTCCAACCAAAAGCCCAAATATTTGTATGTATCGACAAACTCAACGGAGACGCCATCGAGGGTGTTAATGGAAAGGCAAGAGGACGCTGACTTGGGAGCAAAGAGCATTGCTTTGGTTTTCTTACTGTTCAATAGCAGTTTCGAATCAATAACTGCATGCTGTAGCGTGATAAAATCAGTTTTTAAATTGGAAATGGCCATATCCAGAGAAGGGGCACATGAGTATACAATAGTGTCATCAGCATACATATGATAGGTAGAAAATTGCATCTGATTACAAATATTGTTTACATATAATAAAAAGAGCAAGGGCCCCAAAATAGAGCCCTATGGAACTCCCTTCTCCAACAAGGTGACAGGGTCAGAGACAGTACTACCCAACCTGACGCATTGAGTACGGTCGGTTAGATAACTTTGAAACCAGCAAATGGCATTGTGACCTAAACGAGACATCAACATAACATTAGACAGAATGTGGTGATCTACAGTGTCAAATGCTTTGGCTAGGTCAATAAACAATGCAACACAAACATATTTTGTATCCAAAGCAGCCTTAATATCGTCTAAGACTTTCAGACTGGCAGTCACAGTACTGTGCTTTGATCTGAATCCAGATTGCATAGGGTTAAGGATGTTGTGTGAATTTAAAAAAAGTTTTAGCTGAGTAGAAACTAGGGACTCAAGAATCTTTGATAACACAGAAAGATTTGAGATAGGACGATAGTTATTCAACTCAGTGGGATCACCAGCTTTCAAGAGGGGCGATACAAGAGATTGCTTCCACACAGCTGGCAGTGTGTGAGTGGACAGGGAGAGATTAAAAATATCAGTTACTGGTTGAGCTATAATCTGAGCTGCAATTTTTAAAAAGAAAGGATCTAGGCCGTCAGGCCCGGCAGACTTTTTAGGATCAATTGAGTGCAAACCGTGTAAGACTTCAGAGACCGAGAAAGAAGCGAAATCAAAAACAGGGGAGTTCATCTCTTGACTATGGCTGTGAGTACGAGCATGCAGAGAGTCATGACTTTGCTCATCAAAAATGTGACCAGCCTATTTTAAGTAAATAAATGCTGTAAAAATTCATCAAGCTGCTGGGGAATATAACAGGCATCGCTGACTAAACACCCTTTTATACAGAACTATGAAAGTGGAGCCCAGCTGCGTGTTGTTGTTGTTTTGAATGTGGATAAAAGCACAAAAATACCAAGAGATCAACATACCAGAGCAACATAAAATAATACCAGCAGAACCAGACCAATTCAGAAATAGATTAGTTTGGAGTATGCAACGGGGAAGAGAGGAACAAAAATCTGCTCAGATTTAATGGAATTAGTCATGAAGGCTTACCAGGTTTTGCTGGACACTTTTGGCACATGTTGAGACCCCAGGAGGTGCCCACACTTCCACAGCAATCATCCTGTTTGGTAAGGCCTGGCAGAGGCTTGCCACACTGCAATAAACACACATCTGCGTTAAATCTAAGAAATTAAATCTAAGAAATTAAATCTAAGAATGGGTGTTACATGTTTGTGCATGCATGCTTGTTTGTGTTCAAGTGTGTGTTTGTTGGCAGGGCAGCGTTTGCCTGAATACCTATCTGCAAGGACAAAGTGAACCAGAGATATCTGAGACTAGTTAGTTGGAAAAGGACATAAGTGCTGTGTCTCAAGAAAAACTAGGACCATCCTGGCATGACTTGTTAAGGCACATGGTTCATTGTGAAGAGAGATTGCAATCAGATTTTACTTATTGAATTGTTGGCCAATGGGGACTTATGAAACTAAAAATGCAACAGAGAGGACATTCTTCTGGAGAACACCAACCTGGCATCCTGGCAGGAGCAGAGGTACAAATACCAAATAAAGCTGTGGCATGCTGTCTCTCAGAGGCAGTTCTATTAGGGATCTGAAAAATCATTGTGACTGTCTGGAGGGTTTAATTTCAAACTCTCTATGATCTAGGAGTAGATCAAATGAGAGCTACAGATCAGCACAAACAAAATTGTTCAAGGAATAATGCTGGCAAAACCAACTCTACAACCCATGTGTTGTTGCAACTGCAAACCAACAGGCCAAAGGCCATCGGGGTCATGACAAATAAACAACAGGCAACTGAAAACCTCTACAGATATCATATGTTTAGGGCTTTTATTATGAAAGGTAAGAACTGACAGAGGAGATCTAGTATTTGATGTCTCTGAAGGCATCCAAACTTGTTACATGCTTGGGAACTGGTGGAACATGGATGACAAAAGTGGTCCGAGATGGTAAATCCTAGACATGACATAAATCAGAGCCACAGGTACACTTTCTGTTTGAGACAGCAGCAATCAGGCACTGGGATGGAACAATAACATCATGGTACGTGTGCACACACTATTACTCACCTTTAATTGGCTCGAATACACAAGGTAACTTACATTGATGGGTGTTAGCAGTGCTAATAGTATGCTTTAAAGGTCACCTATTGTGCAAAATCCACTTTTTCCTGTCTTTTATACATAAACATGTGTCCCCTTTGCGTTAAGTGATTCTGAACGTTTCAGGAAAAAAGATTCGCTCACTTTTTGTCCTGATCCATTTATATAAAAACCTGTCTGAAAATAAGCTGATCAGATTTTGGCCACTTTATGATGTCATAACGATTATTTGGCTTGTGTAACCATTAGCCAATAACCAACTAAGGTAACCCCCGCCCACCTTATCACCTGAATCTCCTCCTAGAGCACCATTGTGTTCTTTTAACCAAATATCTCTCAGAGGGGCGTGGGGAGTGGCTCCTTATTTTTATCTAAAGTAAAAGACAGAGAATCAGCACTTTTGGAACAGGGCTGAAACAGAGGGCTTTATGGGATGCTACAATGCATGATCTGTTTGGTATATCGAGCCAAACACTTCAGAGACAAGTTTTGTATATATCTGAGACCTATAATATATTGATGAAAAACAGTATAATAGGGGACCTTTAATAGGCTCGAATACACAAGGTAACTTAGATTGATGAGTGGTAGCAGTGCTAATAGTATGCTTTAATGACTTAACACAGTACCTGTCCATCGACTGTTTCCTGAAAGCATCTTCCAACTGGTCCATTCTGATTGTTGTGCTGTCTGGCGTGGCCATGCCCATTCCCACTGGTTTGTGGATGCCTGCTGTTATGCTCACTGGTGTGTTCATGTCCATTCCCAGGCTGGGAGCGCTGCTGCACAGAGTGAGCCCCATCGCTGAGGGTCGGTCTCTGCCCAGGCTGCACCCGAGCTACTTGGTGGATATGGACTTCGGAGTCTGCAGGGTGCTGAATGTGGACGTTCACCAAGGATGGGTGGAGGGATACTAGAGGAATGGAAAGAACCACAGTTTATACAAGATAGTTTATAGTTTCACATTTTGGATATTGTTAGTGAAAGCATCCTCAGCCAAGGGATAAAAGCTGTATATACATACTGCAGTTTGCAAGCTATCAGCTAACATCCAGCGAACACTTCTTCAACACTCACTTCATCATCAATTTATGAGATCTACATGAGGAATTCCCGGCAACGAAGACACTACATACAGTATGACAAAACAACAAATACATAGAGCTTTGTATTTGTTGGTTTAATCAAATAAGCTCAATGACCAAAAACAGATTTGTCGAGGAGCTGCAGCGATGTTGCAATGTGGAGAATGAGCTCTTTTGTCCTTCTGACAGAGGGAAACATCTATCTTCAGGGAGTGCCAGAGTTTTTTCCCAGAACCCTAAGCCACCCTCATGAATCATAGTTGCACAAACAGATGGCAAGGAGAGTCCAAGGAGAAGAATTTGACCTTATCAAGTGTCCTGGAGATGAAACTGAGATATACTGACAGGAGGAATCATTGATTTGTCGTGACAAGACAATACAGCTATTGGACTTATGGCATTTAGTTATGATTATTTAATGGTATTCAAAACAGAGGATGGAATATTTCTGAGTGTAATTTAAATTATGTAAATCATAGCTTCTGCTTCTGGTTCTTGTTAGACAGAGCGATACACGGAGTGAGACGAAGGGAGGAAATTCAAAACGGATATCAGCAAAAATGGAAATGAGTCAATTTCTCGCATTTAATCTTCATCATGTGGCCTTGCTCTGTTTCTAATAACCACCTTTTTTATAAAAGCATCATTGTGCGAACAGTTTGAGGACTTCCACATTAGTCATGTATTACTCATTCTGCTCAAAATAGAGTGTGACCTTCACTCCTAGCCAGCAAAGGCAGAGCAATACAGTACAACTGTGATAATGAAGCGATTGGCAAAGAATAAAGGCACCTGTCACACCAGCATTAGAAAAATCAAGCTAAGAATTACATTCATTTAATTCGAACTGTTGTAATTAGTGGAATACATATTTGTATTCACAGACAGTGCTGAGATCAGATAATCCACATTGGGACAAGCTAGCTCTGTTGCACCATGCCTTAGTTAACCCTCCTTTGTTAGAGCATAAACCACCCTCCAAGAGAAGGAAAGTTGCAGACACTTATGAAACATGACTTGAGATTAAATCGACATGAGACAAATTAACTGACAGTCAGAGAACTTATTTTTCCTTTCCTTAATTTGTACAATCCAGAAACAAATGCCAGTGGGGTGTCAACAGAACAGTACTGAGAACAAATATATTGACACTGACTGACTCTTTCAAACATTATTCTTGGCACTTTGAGTGCCATCTAGTTCAATTATATTGGAGAAAAGGCAGACCTCTACGGCCAATATCTCCAACACTCAGTAAATCACACCAAAACAATCTAGATTGATAAATAGAGGAAAAATATGTTTTAAAAAAAACGTTTTCCTTTGAAACTGTTTACTTAGACCCCATTTACATGCAAATGCAAACGCATACGAAACGCAGACAAACCGAATACGATATCAAAAAAGTATTCCGTTCACACGATACAGCTCGGGAGCACTGGAGACGCTGTAGTACATATGCCGGGCCTGTAAGTGGCGCTGTACTTTCGCCACAAAATACACCAAAAGCATCGAAGAAGACCCCCGAGCATGGTTGCCATGGTTGCCCTTCTGTTTATGCCCCGCGGTGGATTTAGCAACATGTAGTTCATGTAATTCTCCATGTCCACTTGTTGCTGATGGTTGTGGTAGAGGAGCTGTAGATTTTGCACTAACACCTGTAGCATGGTCGAGCTGTAGATGTTGCACTAACATCTGTAGCAAGGTCAGTAGCAGTAGCAGTAGCTACTGACAGTAGCAACTGACAGTAGCTACTGACCATGCTACAGCAGTGAGCAGCAGAGGTGGGGAGAGGTGGGGCTATGGCTTCATCGTTATCAGGAAATGATCGTATAGGGCGTACACACATAGAGCCGTTTGCCCCCCAGAGCATTCCGTTTGCAGATCTATCCACCTTGGGACCCGTTATCGTTTGCGGGGTCCGTTTCCGCGTTTCCGTTACGGCCTCGTGTGAACGAACGGGCTATACGAAAGAGAAAAGTAGCGGATACAACTGTTTGCGTTCTCGTGTAAACAGCACCTTAGAAGAAGTCAGTGGGAAGCCAAGGTCTGCCATCTGATTGGCTACAGTGCTGGAGCATTACCTTGCTGATTGGACAGTGGTAAAGTGTACATGGAGCGGGAGGGAGTTTTGGGTCCATGGTGGCTTGCTTCCTTGTTAGGGGTGGGCCTGGCAGGAGGTGGGACTGGCAGGTGGCAAAACTTCCCCGTTGAGTTTGATGGACACCAGCACATGTCCCTGCCAATGCATCGGCCTCCATTTAGACAGGGAATCTGACAGAAAACTGCAAAGAGGAACAGAGCAAAAGAGAAAGAGGTTTTTAGAAGTGAAAGATTTGTACACAACATGACACTTTCAATTACACAGATTTATGCATCCTCGTTAGAAGGATGCGGTAATAAGAAACAGAAAAGCGAAGTCCTTATAGAAAGGGCATGTACCTAGACTTTATTTGGAAAGGTTTTTTTTGTTAGCATTGCCTGTTCTTTACAGCAGACACACATTTCAACTTTGCTTTTGAGTGCAGAACCATGGAACTAGCTCTCATGCTGCACCTCCTTCATTGGCATGTTATACCTCACTTTAAGTGATCACATACTCCTGTGCGTGGTGATGAGTGATGAATCATCCAGCAGTTAATCTAAGAAAATAACAAGTGCGTGAATACCTGTATGGAACACTTATCTGGCAGAGGGAAAACCACGCAAATTGCCTATAAAACTGTCAAATCTTGGACAAAATCTCAAAGGCAGGCAACTGGCTCGTCACCATATAAGTTGATTGAATCCAAAAACATGTTCAGTGTACAGTTTGCTATGTAGTTTTCAAATTATCATGGGACGAGAAAGAGAGGAAAGGCCGGCACTGGCTAGATGCTGTTTGACAATATTGCTTTCACAGCCCTTTCACCGGCCTTATCTTTTGGCATATGGGATGGGTGCCAGCCCAGCACCCACATACCTGGGAATGCTCCCGTCTTCAGATTGGCCCTGACCTGACCTCTTCTAACTCAAAACATCAAAGACAGTCAAATGAAAAAAAATCTCTCAAACCGTGACGAATAAGAAACAAACCAATCTTTTTCATCATAAAGGATGAAAAAGTGAAGAGCTGCACTTTTACGCCCTAGCAGCACCGCACAGCGCAAATATGAGGACTGCTCTACCAGACAGCTGGAGATCGATGGCCAACATACTGCGCTATGAGATGAAAGAGGCCGCTAGTGATGGAAACATGCTGCGAGCTGTATCTTCTCTGCCTCATCGAGACAGACAGTAACACACTAACAGGGTGCAAACAGGGAACCCAGAGACATGTAGGGAATGAGCCCCCTGTCACATGGCATTAACTAACAGGGAGACTGGTCGAGGAAGACAGGGAGGAATGGAGTAAAAATTGAATATTAACAGACAGGGGATGAAGGGGATTAGGAGAGGAGAATGTGAATAGATTGAAAACAGAAATTAGACAACAAAGAAGAGACAGAAAGAGAAAGGGAATAAGCAATGGGAGAAAGAAGATGTGGAAAGACAGACAGAAACAGAGACGTCCAGCATTGTTGTCAACAGGAAGGCCTCCAGTGATTAGACATGCTGGCTAAATTATCAGCTCGATGACGCTATTAAATCCTCTCAATGTGGGATGCAGGTCTGCCCTGGTCTGTATCAGGCAGGGGCAGAAGCTATTCTTAGACAACAACCTACTGTCGACTGCGCACAGTCTGTCTGCCTATCTTTTTTTTTCTCCATTTAAACACCTTTAACAAGGAAACAAACAAACACACACACACTTCTCACTCAATAAACAGTCTTCTACTCAATCTAATATCAGGCTTTAAAGTACAGTAAGTGTTGAACACAGGGTGCGTATCAAGGGGGCCTGTTATAATTATCAAGACAGAGTTTACAGCGCCGCGTAGGGAACATAACAACAGCATGAGACAACTGTTTGCTGTCCACTTGACATTCCTTGACGAACACGCACACCCAAGCAATAACAGGATGCACGTTTTATGGAAAAGCAATCACTTTTTAACACACACTTTAACCTACGCGTTTGCATAATGAAGGGAGATTATTAGAGAATGAAAAAGGGGCATAAAAACAAACCCGCTGCTCAGGAAGACGTGGAGGTGCCAGGAATGTAATCTTAGGGGAAGGCCTCTGCCAGGACGCTGAAGTGTTTGGAATATCTACGCCATGTTCCAAAACCCCATTAATGGGCACATAAATCTGCAACAACAACCTGTTTATATATTCATAAGCGAGCTAGGTCCTCCCCAAAGAGCCGAGTGCACTTAAGTGAAGGTTACATGTTTGTGTCCCTTGTATTTATTTGAGCTGTGACCCTAAAGGACTCGTATGTGTATGTGTGTGGTATGAGCAGCTCTAATCCACAAGTAGTAATTAGTCTGAGCCTCAGCTGGTCCCTAAAACTGATGAGAAAACTAAGAAACATGAAGGGGTACGACCCTACCCTTGGCATTGACCACCCCTTCCCTTCCCATGGACACTCCTGTGTGAATTCGGAGCAAAGCCCCCAGGATAAATGGAAGGTTTATTGTAATCCCTATAAAATCCTGTTCATGCTGCTACTCTTTCTCTCTTTCTGCCTCTCCTTCTCCTCTTTCATTCGTGCCTGCTCTCCCAGGGGGCATGTAAAATGGTTAACGGCGGGGCCAACCGCGAGGTGTAAACCGCAAAGAGATGAGGCTAAGTGTTGGGAGCGTGGGACCACCAGCTCCACGTGTGTGTGCGAGGGGGAGATTAACCCCCTATTACAGAGCCCACTTTTAATCTGGCGCACCCCCATCACTCCTGCTTTGCCTGTCTCTCTTTCTCTTTGACAGTGAGAGTTTTTAGCGTAGCTCTTAGCTTTAAACTCCACCACCTCTTTGAGGCTGGTATTCACAACAGGCAGCATGCCACTGGGAACCCATTTTGTCAAGCTCACCCCATAAAAAAAGGAATGAGAAAGTAGGATGGAGGCACAGGGGAAGTGTTTGAGAATCAGAAAGTAAGCAAGGGAAGAGATGAGAGGGAGATGAAGGATGACAAGTGGACAAGAAAGATAAGAGTTAATAATAAACAGAAGGCCAGAGGTTGACACTCACAGAGTCGGTAGCCCGGGTTCTTTGGCTGCTGCCGCTGCTGCTGCTGCTGCTGGTTCTCGCTGTAGACCGTGGTCATGTCTCCCTTCTCACAGCTGTTGTAGCATCGCCCGCCGCTGCACACCCTGCGGCACACCATGGGCGTGAAGACGATCTTAATGCGGTCCAGGTTGGAGGTGAGGTTGGCCCCTGGAAAACACACAGACACCTGGGTGAGGAGGAGCAGCAGCAGGGGAGACGGGCTGGAGACGAGCTGCATCCTTTCTCCTTCAGCCTCACTGTGACACACTCCCCGTCTGGGCAAAGGGAGGTTTATAAGTGTGCGAGGGTGTGTGCTGACGGCTGGGCAGTGGCACGCTGTAGCTGAATGTGAGTTGCTCCACAGGCCAGCAAATAGGGGGAAAGAATAATATTAGACATCGGGCTAGTCTCCAAGCCCTTTATCTTGAGGGTAAGGTGTTTTGAATGTGTGTATGTGTTGAGGAGACAAAGAGCGCTTGAGTGCAAGTTAACATGGTGTAATGGTGGGAAGCTGTTCAACAGCCGTTGCTGTGGTACAGGGCGAAACAACAAGCTTGAACAGCAGACAGCTGTGTGTGCTGGATGGGGGATCAGAGGAAGATGAATTATTGAAGAGAGGATACAAATATAAGAAAGACATGATCACGTTTATTTTTGTTGTGGGTAGAGGCGCCAGGTTTTAGGGCCTGTCATGTCGGAGAGGTGACAAGGCATATTCCCAAAGATATCAAAGCACACAAGAACACACACACTGCTCACACTCCTCTCCAGCAGATTGTGGACCAGGACACGCAGCTTTCATATCAAAGACTGTCTGGTGGGATGCAGACCACAGAAAGGGGGTGGGGTGGGTGGACAGTGGAGGAATGGAAGTGCGGCCTAGGAAGCTGCCAATTTTTTTTTCTTGTGGCTAATGTTCCATTCCACGATGACACCATACATGTGTACATGTGCATGCTGGCCTCTGTTAATTGAGCCACAATGTTTGTTTTGACATGACCGAGGAAAGTGAAATGTTAAGAATGCTGATCCAGATCCAAGTTCATTATCTTAAACGTGTACAAAATATATGTTTTTTTGTTCTTACCTGCTGGTGAGAGTGCATTGTTGAACTGCCCTTGCAGCTGCCTGTCGCTGGTGGGCCTGTTAGTGTTGTGGTGCCCGTTGCTAGGCCCATTCCTGTGTCCGTGCCTGTTTCTGTGCTCGCTGCCGTGGCCATTAGCGTAGCCGTTGCCATTGGGTAGAGCGTTGGAGGTTATTGGCCCAGAAGATGATGGATAACGTTTCACAGTGCGGGAGGTCCCAGTCTGCTGAGGGGAGGAGTCAGGAGGTCCCCGTCTCACTTGAGTCCTGTCATTAACATGATCACAAGACCATACTGTAAATACATGACCTCAGGCTAACGCTAATAGCCCACACATATTTACACACAAAGCAACACCCTTCTGCAACCAATGCGCATCACTGTGAAATCCATTAAAGCATGCAACAGAAAATAATATGTCATGCTGTCTTAGGTCATAGCTTTCCTTAATTGATTTTATTGATGCAACACTATGATTTGGAAATCATTTTATTTTAATCCAATTAATAATACCATATCATTCTTTAAGCGAATATAGGGTTTCTTAACTGACATTTGCTGTATACAGATCCAAGACCATCCGTAATTCATGTAAAGATTCTGTCAGACATTAAACTTTTGCAAGAGAGGATTTTTCACCATTGATTAACAACAAATAAGGATCCAGCAACCAAAAGGATTTAGGTGTCCCAGTTTGTGTTGGCGTCTGTTTGTGGCTGGTCTGCCTCGGAAAAAATGAGTAATTAAACAAATTAGATCCCTTCATCAGCTAACAAAACACTTCCATCACACATTGTGTCTGCCTGACTAGATCATGAACTCCCTGTACTGTCTGACTGTGGCCAACCAGGGGGCAACATCCTGAGTGTTGCACAGGGCTGGAGGAAGTATTAAAACTAGGGTCGAAGAACAAAGCTTGTCCAGGGCTGAGAGGGGCACGTTTTTTTACCGGTGCGCATTTGATTTGGGTCAATTACTGAGCCTGTGTTGTACGACCTAGAAGCTGAGTTCATGTGAGCGACCTGGGGGAGGCGCGTGCCTCTCGGATGGACAGGCAGAAGGGCCTAAGCTTTGAGGAGGGCTGGGATTCAACCTTGCAAAAAAAACATCTGGATCCCACAGATCTGCTCAGACAGACAGTAAGCAGAGCAAGACAAAGAGGAACCATGTTGGGCCGATCAGAGAAAAAGTTCTACAAAGCACACCTGTGGCCCTTCAACTAAATTAAAGCAGTAATCAAATCCCAAATGAGGATATAAACCATGCATTAACAGTTATTACATGTGGTTTTTAGCCACACACCACGTATTTACACACTGAATCAGCTCTGTCGACCCACAGACGTACAACCATAAACACACACACACACACACACACACACACACACACACACACACACACACACACACACACACACCACACACACACACACACACACACACACACACACACACACACACACACACACACACACACACACACACACACACACACACACACACACACACACACACACACACACACACACACACACACACACACACACACACACACACACACACACACACACACCCTGTTCCAGCTGTGCTACTGTAGGTGCAACACAAGCCCATGCATGTCTCTTTATCCACAAACCACATTCCTGCTGCCAAGAGCACAGGACAGTAAATGAAAAGGGGAAAAAGACATTTGATAATGACCTCTCACATCATCTATCCAAAAGAAAACAGGCAGCATCGACAGTATATCTGACAGCTGCTGACCCAGATCCTGAATCTATCGGGCGCGTCCCAGGGATAGGAAATGACACGGGGAAATAAGAGGTCCCCCGGACTCAAGGTGGTAAGGACTTACAGGAGGTGGCTGACCCAGCTACATCGTCCATCCTACTAATGATCGGGTTTTTCCACCGCTGACAGTGACACCTGGCCTGCACGCATCCTGCCTCACTCCCTAGGCTTAGACAGATGTTGCTCGTTCTGTCTCTCTCACTTTCAATGGCAAAGTGACTTCCTCCCATAATGAGCTCACCGCTGCCCTCTCTGACTGCAGATCAGAGGGCGGTGAGGGCCAGCACGACTCACTCAAGACATTTGATGTCATCATTAGGAACTTCAAGGCCTCTGGGATCCAAGCAGGAACCATTCCCCCGCCTTGTTATGGGTGACTTGAAAGCAATTTTGAAGACCTCTGCCAAGATTGCACACAGACAGATGGGGAATATGTTTTGGTTATTAAATGATAGCCATGGAGTTTTAATTAAATCACTGAATGGTTCTGATAAGAACGCTGCTGAATGAACATATGGTATACTGTAAAGACAGAATGGAGGCAAATAAATTCATAACATTTTTCTGTCATTCAACTGCAGGTCCAAGTGAACTAAAAGGACACATGGAGAGCACAGACCTCCGCCAGTGAGAAATAATGTGTGTATCCGCCCAGTGATTCCGATTTGCTCCAAAATGTAATGGGTTGTTCCTTGGTCCAAACTATACTCTTCCATCAAGTTGTATGAAAATCTGGCATATAGTTGTTCTGTAATTCGGCTGACAATAACACAAAAACATAACCGTCTTGGCGGATGTAATCTGTTAATTAAATACAACTGCAATGGCCAAAGACAAAGTATTATGGACACCCATGATGTTGAAATAATGAAGTAAATCATTTAGACACTTTGATTACATTAGTAGAAGTTCACTTGAATACAGTCCGAGGCTTTAACAAGGTGTAGCACATTACACATTGTATTTCATGTTCAGAACATGTGCTATATAATTACATTTAAAGAGAACTATTTTATTTTAAGTATTGGTCCAAACATCTGATCAAAGCTTGAGTTTATATCTGATAGCAACAGAGCGCTCCAACTAAGACATAAAGCCATTGGCACTGTCCACTTCCACTCATTTCACAACTATAGAAAGCAATTAAAACACAATCTCCTCACATTTGAGGAAATTACAAATCGCAGTAATCTCCAAGAGTATAAGATGTGCATCCAACAAGTGTACAGCTTCCAATACGTTGCAAAAGTCTTTTTTGGCACTCCGTCGATACATATCTTTGAACTTATCGCTGCATTACAACATGTGAATATGAGATCTGATGAAGGCTCAACAGGCAGCTTGAATGGCAGTTCCAGCCGCGCCTCTTCTTGACCCAGATGAGTTGGAGAGGAGGCAGCTTTGGAACGCAAACAGTTCACAGTGTAGCCAGAACCAAGAACTGGATGACAGTCAAAACAGCTACAAACCCTCTGATCTCTGAGCTTATGCTGATGCTGTACATAAAACCCAGTGATTTACACTGCCAAGCACAATGCTAGGTGTACTTTGATGTTTTGATGAGAGTGTATTGGGGGAAGGGGTGGGTTTACGTGGATAAATTCAGTTAGGTGGCTTTGTTTAAGTGCCAGGAAAGCACCGTGGCGGGCGGCTTGGAAAACACCGCTTCCCATCATCTCAGTGGTGACTGTTTTGTTTTTGTGAGTTGCCCATCGAGAAAAAGTCAGAGCCAGACAGAGAGAACAAATCTGGATTCATTTGAGGAGCATGTTCCCCCAAACACACCCACACCCACACCCACCCACACACACACACACACACACACACACACACACACACACACACACACACACACACACACACACACACACACACACACACACACACACACACACACACACACACACACACACACACACCACACACACACACACACACACACACACACACACACACACACACACACACTGATCGTGAAGTGTTTACGTCTTAAACCATCACTGTAGCCCACTCTGAACTGTGTTTATGTGAAGCACGGCACAGTAACGTATGGTCCACAGCTGATTCATTCACAAACAGTTTGGTCTCTGAGGTGCTCTTGTTATCTCTCTATACATCATCATTTAAAAATATAGCATGTTTGTCAGTTATAACTGAATCTATTCAAGACAGCGTTTAGTTTTTCTTGGGCTTAAGATGCTAAGTAGGTTGGAGAGGATTGTGATATTTTATGTTTTTTCACCAGCACTTCAGGCGCAGCACAAGTCTACCTTCATAAATCTCATTTTTCATTTTGATTTGTTTGAGATTTCCAAGTCCAAACCAACATTTAATGGCCTCGGTTTGTTGGCTTATGGCAGCTAATACAGAAAATAGACAGATATGAAGAGCTTGTCTGGCTGTTGGATTAAGTCATTTGGTTTTGAACAGACTGTCTAAACAAGACAGTCTGACAGCAGGCAGAGTCGCTGGCATGGGACCCTAGTCTGGGTCACACCGTACAACCCTGTAGCTCTTAGCCTTGTGCCTTTGTCCTCACTCAGTTCTGTTTGAGTTGGACTGGTCATGAGGGGGGAAACCTCATAATTCACCAATAGGTTTCAACCAATCAAGAAAACAGTCGCTCTATCCTGCTGAGGAAAATCAAGGCATTACTCTTTGTTTAAACAAAATGTTTAATGGTTCCATTTACCTCTTACCAAGGTGGAGCGGCAGCCAAAAAACCCTAATACATTAGAACACATAATTAGGGCAATTTGAAGGCTACTTGGTAAATGGAAAAGTAATTGACGATGATCGGAGACCAAGTGTGAATCTGAGTTTACCCTCATTCAGAGAAAGCATCGAAGACCATTGTTCATTTCAAAGCTTGTGCCATACTTGCAGATCATCAGTCTAACTGGAGGGAAGTTTAGACATTGAAGAAAAGTGTGCATACAGCAGCTAAAACAATGAAAACGTTGTACTGCTGAACCACAGCAAACAGTTGGCAACAAAGGAAGGGGAGATTTATGAGAGTATTTGCAAAATGCACTTTTGCCAGTGAGCTGTACAGAGCACTGTGTGCGGGGTACAAACCTTACAGTATTTTTGATGCAACAAAGCATATTGACCCTGTTCCTTTCAGCGTTCTCTATCAATTAAAAAGCCCAAACACTTTGCAATGGACAGAGATAATGTATCTCTTTATGCAGAGTTTAACATTTGAGATTGTCGAGAGAGATGTTTTTCCACACGAAGCTCAACAACAGATGGTGCTCCAGTTTTTCACAGACTAAAGCTTGCAGACGAGGAAGCAGAGTGCAGACTGTTGAGAGTAGTCCCAGGAGGTGTTATTCAAGAGCATTAGCAAAGACATACACACTTGACTCTTGTTCATGTTTTGCTATTGAAAGCCCAATAGTGTTATGAATCTCTGTGACGTCCGAGACATTAACTATGGTGTAGCTAGGAAAAGAGAAAACATTCCCGATTAGCACAACATATATTATCATAGGTTGATTGTGATTCATTTTCCAAGTTCAGAATTTGGTTTGGCAAAAAGTTAGCTTTCTTATATCTGATATTGAGAAGAAATTAATCATAATTGGATATTTTAAGACTATTTTGTTCTTACTATGAGAAGGCAGGGTGGTTTTCCCATGTTTAATCTAGCACTCAGGGCACACAGGCAAAGAAAAGAAAATCTTAATTCAGAATTTGGTCTGTCTTAACAGCTTTGGTGTATTTTAAGAGGTGAAAGAAGTCTTTGCGGGCTGAGAATTAATTAATTCTTTCTTACCAACCCATTCAATGCACCAAACCATCTGAACCACCAAGTGGTCAAACCCCACTGTGGTCACACATCTCAATCCTCTGGCTTCATGCAGAACCGTCTCAGCCATTCATCATTCGCCACTGAGGTCCCCGTGTGTTTCTTTCAATAAAATCCTGAGGTCTGAACCATAGCATGCGCACCAATAAATATAATATCCAACCCCAAGGGGATTTTCATTACGCTGTTGTTGTGTCCCTCATAGCAACACGGTCATGCCATGGCATGGTGGTGAAGTTTTTGTTTGTCCGGAAATTCAAAAATAACTTGACAACAGCCTCTGTCATATTAAAATCACCCTAAATTACAGCTTTTTGTGAATGTTTAATCTCCACTAGTAAATGTTTAACTTCCACTGGCTGCTCTCACAAGTTGTTTTCTAAATGAATTTGACACTCTGAATCACATTTAATTGTTAAACTGACTGGAGCACTATTGATGTTGATGTTGTTTTGGAGGAACAGCTTGACATGCCATGGACCACACTTCAATTATTTATTTCTTAAAGCGCTTGCATTTGCTTCCTGCCAATGATTGAATGTAAGAAGAAAAATATATTGTGCCTTAGTAAGGGTGCTATGTACTACAATGACACATTAAAGGGTTGATAAGATCAACCGCTGTCAGCCGTGCAGCACCACAAGCACACAATGAATGGGTAAAATAATAAAAAAATGTCTGCTCAAAAACACAAAGACATCATGTTTTCTAGTATAAATTAATTAATATAGGAGAAATGTAATCTCCCTGTGATCGGTAAATTAAAAAAACCCACAAAAAATAGATAAAAGTATGACATTTTGACCAAACATTTCTAGTAGTTCCAGAACTACAGAAAAGACTAGGAATAACAGGAAAACACAAAGTCACAGAAACATTTGCAGCGCTTTAACGATAAGCTCCTTTCTCCCGAAACAGGGAGGATGTGTTCTCCTCATATGAGGCTGCATAAGGCCAAACATCAGTGAACAATTAAAGCCGGTCTCTTTTTGATAACATCTCCAGTCATTTTGACTTGGATAATTGTGGGTCCTGGCAGAATATTTCTTCTTGTGATGATCTGGGTGTGTCTGAGGGCTTATCGCTCCAGCCACTGAGGCTGGATCAAATCATGCTCTCTGTGTCTGGACGGCCTTCCAGGAATCCTGCCAGTAGCAGCCAGAGCGGGTGAAATGAATTACAGTCGGGTTGGATCGATTCAGAAAGCTTTTTTTGTTTTCTTGCCCCAGAGGATAGGGCTTATATTAGAGCAACAACTGGACCTATTGCAGAACTGGAAGCAGCAAAGGTTCTCGAGAAATGTGTTCAGCAAAGAGTATTATTTCGATAGGCCCAAGTGCTGTACACACAAATGAAAAGGTGAAGTTCCAATTCATTTTATAGGTTTAATTTCCCTTACCGTCTGCATAAAAATGTATGCTATGGAAATTTGACCTCATCGCGGTTTATAGACACTACGTGATCAAAACATATGACTGCTGCTGTCTACTCAATCACAGGCCAACATCGGTGAACAAAACAGTTTCATTTTCATCTCTAGGGGGGCAGCAGCACTGCCAGCCTCTCTGTTTTCACCCCAGCGTGTATAAAGTGGGGGTTTCAAACTCTTAAGAAATCCAGAAAGGCCTAAATCCGTCTGGAAGAAAAGCAGTGTGGTTGGAGTGGTTCAGGGGCCTGAATCAAAATGCCTGGAGACATGGTGAGCTGAGAGGCTATTCAATACTCTCCGGTTTATTGTAGTTGCTCTGATCATTCACTTAGTGGAATGCCACAAGACCGGTCAGCAGGAAGAGCCATTACAAAGTGCTGACTGAGGCTATGCCTTCGCTGGTCAGTGTCACATGTCAGACTGCTCTGAAAGAAAGCCAAGCGGGTTTCCAATAAGAGACGTGATTGAGGGAATATATGTACCGGTCGTTAACATTGGATTAAAATGCAATAAAAACGTTACCAGAGGTTCCCAGAGGGTAAAATGAAGACAAAAAGAAGGAAACTTGAGTTTTGACGTATACAGTAGGAAAGAAGAGAAATGTGTGGGATGTGTATGTTTGGCCCTTTTGGAGGTCTTCGCCACAGGAACCCTACATCCTAAAATCTGACTGGATTAAGCTGTTACTTGCATGGCCATACTGCTTATTCATGCTTTCAACACCATGCCCCATATCTGGGAGTGGAGCCTGATGGATGCTCTCTCCATCTGCTCCTGGACTAGAGGCTGGAGTGCATAATGGGACAGGCGCCCCTCTTCCTCTGACTGCCCTGCAGTATTTGTCCCTCCGACAGCTGCATCTGCACAGGCCCTCCTGATGAGAAGGATTTGGCTTTGGATGCTGAGCCCGCTGGCACTGCGGCCCAGGGAACGTGTTTCAGATGGGGCTTTGGAGAGTGGGGATGGGGAGTGAGAAAGACATATCTGTCCCACGCTGAGTGTGGAGTTCTCTATGGTCCTTTGTTCCCTCTGGCCTAGCAGGAAGCCCAACACTCCTGGGACTCGTTTGGCTCTGTGTTTGTAGAAATAAACACCCCAGCTCTCCCTGGCCTGGCTCTGTCAATATTGCTGTGTGGTAAGCTTGCTTACATTCAAAACGCCACAGCACATTTAGACACACGTATTACAAAACATATGCTACATCAATCTTGGTTGATTTACTACCAATGTACACTATATTGTGCAAAATTCAACATTTCCTCCCCTTTGTTTTAGCATGTAGTAAGGTCACCTGAGGACAGCAGGCCTCCACAGCTGAGTCTGCACTCTGTTGACCCACAGGAGCACAGAGGTACCAAAACCACAAACCATGGCAGAGGATGTCCAATCGTGCTACGGAAAGCCCTGTCCCATGTCAAACTGGAGAAAAATACCGCTCGATTTAACCTACATGTACATAGGATCAGTTTTTAAAATAAATTAAGAACAGCAGTTATTAAGATCCATGATTTTGGTGGTGCCTATATTTCACATTTGAATACACGTAATATTACAATTTTACTATATATATGATATATTTTACATTTAAATTATACATGACAGAGATGTACTTACTTTTTGTTATTTGGGGGGGGTTTGTTGATATTATGGATTGTCAAGAATGTGATTTTCTTTAATTTTGACCACTTGAAGAATAGTTGTTACTGCTATTATAACTAATAGAGATTCCAAATAAAGTAAATATCACAAGGGAAAACACACCAGGCACCAAGGTCAGGGTAAAGGTACAGTTTGAAGCTTCAGAACGCAACACACACACGTCTGTAATTCACAATTGAGAAAACCATTTAACCTGAAACTGTTGAAGTTCATTTCCAGTCTTCCCATGCAGGGATACAAATCACAGCTCGAGACACTGTCATATGCCTGGTTTAGAAGCAAAATAGAGGCCTATTCAGACGAGAGCAGCACATACAACCTGTGGGAATTACCCTGCACTTCGCTCCTCTTCTCTACTTCAGCACCGGCTCCCCATCTGCAGGCCTCCTCTGTTTTGGCAGCGGCCGAAAAGGGAGACAAGAGGACGATTCTGGACACGTCCTCTTTGAGTAATATAGCAGACTGCCAGGTGGTATAGTAGGAAAACGTTCCCAGGCTGAATGTTTAGATATACATTTTAGTTTAAGTACACACATACCCTATCAAAGTGGTAAGCATCAAGAGAATTATGAGACGGAAAACTACTGTGCTGCACTTTTAATTTATTATCCTCCTATGAGAGTCTTTTTAGGCAAATTTCCATTCCCCTTTTTTTTTTTTTTAAGGTCTGTTACACTTGATACCTGTGATTCATTGGTGATCACGGCTACCAAGAACATGGGTAATGATATTAAAACAACATTTCACCTAAGGGATGTTGACGGTGGCTCCCGTCAGCGCTGGTGGTGTGGTCTGTCTGGAGTGGGAGTGAAAGCGACCAGTGATCCATGATTAACATGGAGAACTCCCGCTATGACCACAGTTTCCTCTGAGAAACGGCTGTGTGGCTATGCGCAAAGCCTTGAGTCAACAATCCACATAACCGCCAGCCCTATTAGTCACTAGGCAAGCTGTGGGGCTGATATAAGCATAACAGTTAATGCAGAGAAAGCCGCATGCCTCACCCTCTTAAGGGTCGTTCTGCTCCATGTCACTGGGTGTTTTTGTTTTTCTTCAACATCTCAATATATTACTGTTTGGGACCCAATTTGTAATCATCCCTGAGTTAGAGTGTGCTTTTCAACATTGCACAGGGAAAATACGTTAACAGGCTGAGACATTTATACAATAATGTATTGAAATTCATTTTTGATTTACAGTAGTTCAAATAAAGAACCAGTGGTAATAACACTGATTAAATGTCGATAACTTAAAACTCAGGCATCTTCAGACTACCAATCCGATACCAGTGCAGTCTTTCCCCAACATTTGAATACTGTATACATCACCACATGGAACTCAGTACAATAAGTTTTACTCAGTAGCATTACGTTTTCTAGTTGTAACATTGTACTGAGGTACCGGGTGGTTTAACTGTGTGAATGACAACATTTTCTAACACTAAAAACTTTTGACGAAAGCCACCTTTGTTCTTTGACAGTACTTAAATAATAACTCTAAATGCAAACTCTACCCAAGACTAGACAATGCCTTCTGTCAATTGCACATTCATCGTAGTGGTGTAGAAGAATGACAATATATTCCTTAGGTAACAACTACTGTGGTTTAAAAAGTTCAAAAAGACTAACTGTGTGCACTATCACTGTACATCTCTGTTCTCAGGTAACGGCTGCCAGCTGTCCTTAGTGTGATTATGTAACAGAGACGAGAGAGAGATGACCTTTGGAGAGACGACCTGCTCGCTGCGCACACATCCTGCTCTGCCCTGCTCTGTTTCCTGCTGAGCGGACTGATGTCAGAGAACGGTGGGGGTATAGAGTTGATACGGAGGACTCATAGGAGGTGATGAATACGTCCTATGTGCGTTATCACAGTTCCAGCTCAGCCAGACGTGTTCACCACTGGCCCTGACCTCCATACTGGGAGTTGACAGACCTAGCTGTGATATGCAGGATCTCGTGCTGACAGGACAAGCTCTTTCACTACTGCTGAGCACAGCGCCCACAGGAAGCACTGGTTAACAGTGAAACACATTTAGACAGAGAAGGGAATTGATATATGTTGCCATCTGCATATAGGATGTACCTATTTTAAATCTAACAGTTGTAATCCTACAGAACAGCCAGCTGGGACAATTTAGACAGTTTAAATGGTCAGAGGAGGAATTGGAGGACTGGAGAAAGAAGTACAAGAAAAGTTGTATTCCCATGTCCCAGAATCCCACTGAACAGAAGGCTCCTCATATGTTTTGTCCATCCAAACAAGACTTTTATTCTAGGCTGTCAGTCATAAATGTGTTGCATTCATTCAGTATGACTATTCAGGAAGCAGTTTATTATTTAAGATAACATTTCAGGAGGCAGGTGTGCCCACACAGGACTGACAACATGGCAGCTGTGGTTAGATTTGACAGAGCGGAATTCCCTCTGAATGTGGTGGACAGATCTGTCACGGTGAAAATGACTTTGCTTTCTGTCTGAAGGTTTATTATGAGAAAACTGCAAATGAATGACTCTAAAGGAAGATGCTAGCTTAGCTTCAAGCCTGGAAAGGATACTGTTAAGCTATCAAAATGTGTTACTTTAATGGCCTTGTCTGTTTATAAGAGTTGTGTCCACATTTTGGGTGAAGCACTCTTGATCCTAAATAATTCAGAATGATTGAAATCCCATTGTAGTTCCCATTGTATACAGTCATTTGAATTGGCGCCTTTAATCTAGAGATGTTATTGATCAATTGTATCTAGCAATTTGATTGCACCATTGAATTTAGTCATTTCATTGGATCATTGGATCGAGTCATTTGATTGGCTAATTGCATCAAGTACTTTATATTGGCCCTTTGAAACAAGTCATTTGATTGGTCGATGGAATCGAGCCATTTGTTTGACAAATGTAATTTAGCCATTTGATTGGCCAATTGGATCGAGTCACGTGACTGGCCCATTGGATTGAGCCATTTTAATGGCCCTTTATATTTGGCCATTGTCAAATAACCTATGGGAAGTCGGCCATTTTACATTACATTTTGTTTTGGGGGTCACTGCAATGCAATGCAGCATCAGGCAGCGTCTCCCCCACGCCACAGACAGACATGAATGTGAGAGGACACATTCATTGCGGTTGGCAGCTTCAATTAACCTTAGTTTTGATCTATTTCTCTCTATAAATCTCATTCCTTCTCCACTCTATTTCTTGTTCTTGGCGCCACTTGATAGGCTGGGTTAGTAACAGGGTGCTGCTGACATAACAAGCCAAGTCTGCTCCAAGAAAGACATATATAGTACCTCACACCTTCTCTAGTAGGGAGAAAGTACTGGCTGAGTGTTTCATGTGCAGGCTGGCCTTTGCTCCCTCAGCATAGTTGGGACAAGACCAACATGAGCTATCTGTCAGTTGTCCTGGCTTCTTTTCTCACTCGTAATTGAGCCTTGGCACTGATGTTGTCTCTATCTGAACCTCACTCTCTGTGACCTCACATTGCTCGTGCTTTCCATGGCTTTGGAAGCAGTGGAACATCAGCCTGATATTTGAAACCAAGACTTGCATCCACCACTTTTCCAGGGGGGAACCTGTCCCACCCCTAAAAGATCATTCTAGACTGGGAGAATGCAGAACATTTGCAGCAGTTCACAAGGCTTGGGCTCTACATGTGAATTATAAAAGTACTGAAATAAGAAGTAAGTAAAGTATTCCAATTCAAATGTACTAATGTGTAAAGGAAGACTTTTTTATATTTCGGCAGAAGCTTTAAGTCTGTCCTGCAGATTTCAGAAAACATGTTTGTTGAAAGAACTAATTAGATTAGTCTGAGCTGCATGCTTGAATATTTTGCACTTCACCAGAGGGAAATGATCCATCTTGAACTTAACAGCACCTCTTAGTCAACTTCTGCAGAAACATGAAAGACGGACACAGTCATAGTAGGGGCATTCGTGACTCAGGCAAACTGTCTGCCTCTTAATGTTGAACCTGCAGCCTTGTCTCTTGCGATTTGTCCCAGACCTGTGACTCAGGACGCAAAAATGTCCTGTGAGTCAAGAACAAAGACAACATATGCACAGCAACTGTGCAGTCCTCAAAGGGCTTGTATTGATTAGAAGATTTACTACAACTCTAAGATAATCGTTTCGGGAAGGAGGATGTACAAAAAGTATTTTATGAACCATCTGCCAAAACATTTAGTAGTTTTACTGAGCTACCACAAACATGTGGAGGGCTCAGCCAGCATTGTTCATAACACCAGCAAAAGCACAAAATGACACAAGACCCTCACAAATAGCACAAGAAGCACCATAAGTGTCAGATGTAATTGAGAATGTTTAAGTGGTTTGGTAAAGAGAAAGTACCCAGATGACAAACTGGCTAAAAAGTGAATGAGGACCTCGGGGCCCAAACAAATTGTGGCACTTTAACCGACTGTGAGTGGATAAGAAAAGCTCCGGGCGAGAATCCCAAATGGAGCATAATTTGACAAGATAAGTCTAAACCTGTAAGCAATAAAGACCTGTCAAAATTCTTCCCGGAAACAATTATTTCCTTTCAGCACCCTCCATCATGAATATACTTCTTGCAATGGTTATACAATGAATCAAACAAAAATGTTATTTCCAACCAGATTGGAATTACTGGAATTAAAACAGTCAGACTTTCAAGCCAAGAAACGATTAGGCCCGTCTGATTAGTAGTTCTTTGGAGGGTTTGCTGAATGCACTAAAAGAGGCCTTCATCCAAGCAATTATTAGTTGGATACATTATAGTCACCGTTATTCCAACAAATCAAAGAACAAAGTCAAAGCTTAAAGAAAATATAATCTCCCAGCTCTATTTTCACAGCAAATAGCACGGGTAATACTCCTGCCTGGTAAATCATGTAATATTTTCCTACATTTCACAGATTTACCTTAATGCTTTCTCAAGCATGGCAGCAAGTGGCAGTAAATGCTGACTTGCTTTACTTGGTATTTGTTTTACTTATAGTGTATCAAAGATTTAACATATAAACCTGTTCATCTGGTTTTAATTTATTGCAAAGATAAATACAACCAGCGCTGTAGTACAGCAGTGTAATGAACTACTGTTTGTTGAAGAGTGTTTGATCATTTCTTATAGCACAGTGTACCATTTGTTTTTCTATGATCCTGCCTGTGTGACAGTATTGGTAGCTTGAAAAAATATCTCTCAGTGAAAAGCCACAGAATAATACATTCACCAATTAAATAAAAAATATTGTATATACTCAAATGAAGTCTGGCTTCAGACAAAAGAAGTCTGGTTTCTCTGTCTGCAGGGTTGACATTGTAAATAAGGAGATACAAAACCTGCTTATGTAAGTTCTAATTTCCGTTACATTATCACGCAAAATTGTGCCATTGACCAATTGCAAATTATCCTGGTAGTATTGATGTTTGATCAAAGATCCAGGAGAAATGATCAAACTCTTTTTTACTGCTCCATAAACAGGAATGGTTTAGTGAAAGCTTTAATACAATAATTGATGGTATTAATACATATTTTTAACAAATTGTGTGAACTAATTGTCCCATTAATGACCAAACTTACTATCTGTCTGACAGTTAAAGCTAGCATTAGTTAGTTACTTGGGAAGCTACTTGGCTATGACATATTTTTGTTACCCATTACAATATATCTTTATTAAATGAAATCATCTAGAAACATGATCGAAAATCTATTGTGTCTGAATGGCTACCCTCAATTTGTGAAACTCCTTCTAAATGGTTAAGGTTAGGCATTGACCACACACTAGTGTAATAGATGTTTGTTCGTCAATTACACTAGTTCACCAACTACCCTGGTGTAACCAGGCCATAATTAACAGTCGATGGAAGACCATTAAAACATATTATTGGTTATTTTTCTTTGGCAAAGCTATGAGACTCTTCCCGGCTATTATAAGAAGCGTTAGGCAGCACAGCTGCATCACTCACACAGGCAGTCTGGTGGTCGCAGGTCGTGGGGTCTGGACCTTCGTGGTATCGATGGCCTGCCTTTCTGACGGCCTTCTCCGCGGTTGGTCTCTCTGGAAAGGGTTGGTCCCGGGTTGAACGCGCCTCAGGGCTCCTCCATCACGGATGTACACCTGCTCTGGAGCCACCTCCTCACAGCGGGGCCCCTGGAAGCCTGAGCGACACACGCAGGTCTGTGGCCGGCTGCAGGAGCCACGGTTCTGGCAGGGGGGCTGGCAGTCAGCTGAAGAAAGAGCACAGATGGAGATCAAGTTTTCAGCAGGTCATGTTAGAGCATGTGCCCCCCTTGTATGAAGGAGCAGTAGCAGAAAGACTTTCCCTGATCTCAACACCGGGGCTCACTTTAAATTGATTCAATCAAGGGGCCATTAGTTTCACTTCTCAACCTTCTCTGTCCCTTTCCTTCAGCAGAGGGCCTGAAGGGGCTGTCATGTTCAATTTCTCTTGAGTCTTTAACTGCCCTGTTTAGTCTGAATGTATATGATCACTTACATTAAATCCTTATCCAATTTCTGGCTGAGGTAAAGCCTATACTTCAGGTCCATGGCTCAGTTAAGTGCCGCCAGCATTTCTATACAAAGTGATTTCCTTAAAATATCTTTCGTCACTGATCTAGAATCCAGTGAGGGCTTTCACTGTAACACAGGAAGCTTAAAAAGCCAATGAAAGTAAGAGGCCATAAAAACATGAGCGAATGGGAAAAAACTCAACGTCAACTGTAAATAGCTGACACTTCATCCACTAGATGCCTGTGTCTTTTATTTGAAAAACAAACAAAACCTGTAGGGGCTTACTGTACTTTAAGAGGAATGTGTGCATAATATTATCAATAGTCTTCAAGTTTACGGTCTTAAGAACATTTCATGGTCATGGAAAAATAATCTGTGTCACTCTACCAGCCCACCCCCGCATCACACTCCAGATACTGAAAAACCCTGCGGCACGCAGAGCAAAGTAAACAGCCTCTTGATCTTGTGACACAAATGTATGGCGTGGACGGCACTTGAGGATTTATGACATTATCCTCAAACAGTAAATCAGGCCACTGGTCGGTGGTGGTTAAAGCAAACAGCGGCGCTCTGTCAACAGGGCTGAGGAATGCTATTGACACAGATGCTGTGGACACTGACAGATCGCAGGCAGGAACGCTGCCACCGCTCTTGGCAGGGACGAGTGCTGGCAGTCGAAAAAAAAGGGCCCCACTGGTGGCGAACCTGCTGTGAGTTTCCTGTTGTTGCCACTCTGCTCAGACTCAAGGGGATAATTTATGTTTTTTTTTAAGTGAAGGCACACTGGACCCCAACAATGTCTGTTCTTGGTGACATGAGCTTTAAAGTGACACAAGGAAAATGACAGCAGCGCGTAACAACCGTACAGAACACAAAGAGGGCCACATCAGGCTCTACAGTACATTTGAGTTTTCTTAGATGATGCACACTTATTGAAAGACCACTGCATTAAGCATCATCAGCGTGTGGTACGGTGAGAAAAACTAACACATTGAAGATTAAATATCAAACCACCCTCTTCTGTTTTTTGGTTGACTAGATTTTATTTAGAAACCAATTCACTAGAGTATTTTGATTTAACTACTATGAGGAAAATGTAGCCCCTTTTTTGATTAAGCATACACATTTAAAGAGATGTGGTTGTGGATATATATAACTTGGTATGTGATCCGAATTTTCCATCATGGGATAAAGTAGGAATTGCCTGGGCTCTGTTTGGCAAGGAGTTAAATCAATCATCTAACTAAAGTACGTGCTGGCTGGCTGCCACCGCCTCGTCCGGAGTCTGTTTAACCTCAAGTTTGGGGATGAAGAGGTGGATCCAATAGTCCACAGATTCCAGTGACATTATGCCGCAGGGGGAGAACTTGGTAATGTGTGAGACTGTGTTCTTCAAATAAACCGTCTGAATTAATATGAGAAACAGTGCAGGTAAGAAAAATAATCCAATGAATGAAGTAGGCGGCTGGCTGATGATGGGATATGTGTTTAATTCTGCAACATGTGGCTCGTTTTCAGCCATGGGACACACAGAAATGACACCAGGCAAACATGTCGCCTGTGCTGACAGTAAAGTGGACAGGTCAGTGACTCTGGGCCAGACATGTGCCCCACATGAAGCCTGTTGCCCGGCCGCAGTGTATCCTGCCACTGCCTGTCTGTGTTGTCTCTGGGCCCTGCCTCTGGGCTGTTGAACACATTGTCGCAGTAATTGCTGTCATGCAGATTTGTCTTGCACATCATTAAAACTAATTGGCTCACATTCCATCCATTTTACAAATATGTGCAGCAATTATTGCTTTGCGAGAGTAATAATAAAATGGGAATCCATCGGAAATTAAAGAAAATAAATGGCAAACATTCCTGGCATTGCCACTTCACCCTCAATTATAACTAAGACGGACTGGCCAAGTTTTGCAAGACTGTGTTCAGATCCAGTCATCTGAAAAGGGGAGACTGTAGTTGGCAGCTTTGAACCCTCCAAACAAACATGCTGATCCAGGACAATCTGTATGAAACACATTATTAATGCAGACACAGCACTTTCTTTCCCCTCAAAATATGTCTTCAACTTTACATTTAGCTGGGTCTGAGGTCTTTTCTCCCTTCAGTCCTCAAACCTAAGCTACATAAGGATATTTTAAGGAGGCCTAAAGAAAACGCCTGACGGCCATGGCCATCTTTCTGCAAATAGTGTTCACTTCGGAGTAAAGGGATCACTTCTGTAAGAATATAAACCTTAAAAGGTATTTCTGTAGTCAAAGTTCGAGGCAAATGCACAGTAATTCTGTAAAGTAACCGTCGGGTCTTTATAGAGCTAAGCATGGTTCAAATTTCTCTAGTGGGCTACAGTTACCTGTTATAAGCTTAGGATTGCATGTGCATGTCTATATTAGGAAAATTACCATTCTCGCTCCCCCCTTTCACTGGACTCTAATTTCCAACTAAGAGCTTGTTTCCAGTTCATTACAACCCACCAGAGATTCACCGTTCCCCACTCTGTGACTCAGAGTAACACAACCCATCAAATCTTTACAGTCATTTCATTCAGCAAGGGGCAATTTGAAACCAATATCCGACATAACTCAAACATGTAGAGAAATCTCCTCACTTTACGCAGGTCAACAGTGCTACCAGAGGTAATTTGATCTTTTTTGAAAATAATATTGATAATGAAAGCATAATCGCCAGAATCTTGGGAAGGACTCTCTCCAGGCTGAGCGCATTATGCGCCATTATGAGATTTAGAGGCTGGGAGCTGCTTCAGAGATTAGAATTTAGTAGAATACGACCCCTTCAACGCTGTAATTAAAGAGAGGAAGTTAGAAAATATCAATGAAAGTAAAAATGACAGTTGCAGTAAATAAGACCTAGAACTGTCTGTTTCAGTGTAGCCGTTTCCGGTTTGATTCTAGGAGATAAGATCAAATAACAGTGTTAAATCTATAGAAAGAATGTGTGTATATAGGATGCAATGTTGGTCAAGAATGTTAAGCCTCAGCGATGTATGAATGGGTGAATGATAAAGTATGAAGGTGAAGAATGAAGTATGTACTGTAAAGCGCTTTGAGGCGTCTCGAAAACTGGATAAAGAACTAAAGTACAGTCCATTTACCAATTGAATTAGGTCCTAAAATTTGCTCTAAATTTAAAGCAACTGTATATAGACAATTGTAAAACTCTTGTCACTGGAACGTAGTCTGTTCAACGTCCTGCGATGACAGCAAGAGCCTCTTTTTAGGAGTTACCACTGAACCTGACAGATCTCATGAAATAGGTCAAGTGTTGAGGATTGTGGGAGGCAGCAGGGGTAAGCAAGCTTAAGATTTGCCTCTCATCCGGACTAACTATCCGCTAAGGGAGTAAGAATTGGTCTATTGAGCAGTTAATACAATTGCCTCTCAATGCTAATCATTTCAAGTGAGTGTTAATCTCTTTACAGCATGTGATTTCCACATGGTTGCCATTGCAAATGCTATCACTTCAGGCTTGCCAAACACTAACTTAACCAAACTGTTACTGTAACTCTAAAGTTCTCTATCAGTCCTAATCAGAACCAGAACGAGGGAGTCTGACACGGTTTGACTAATCCTTTATTTTCTCTTTGTGGTAAATCTTACAAGGGTCATATTTCACCGGATTAAGGTGCCTATGTCATGGATGTACATATTTCAATCAGTATGGGCGTTTTGGTCCAATACAGTAGTTGTAGCTTTTATTCTCCTAACCCACCTCAGCTCTGTGTGGGGATTTTGTTAACCTACACTTGACCCATGACACTGTGTACATTACTTTTAGCCGCGCTATATCGTGCCTCCACCCCTCAGACTCCCACATTCAGCTTATAATGAGCCACATGCTGGGGCGCTCTGTCAAGGATATCTGGATCTGGGGGCGTACGCCCGCAACATGTAAAGCTGACTCTGAGAGACGTGGTGTTCACCAAAAAGCCACAAACCCCATCCTCCTGAGGGATCACATCGCAACAACTTCCATATGGTCTTTAAGCAGGAGAGTGCCATGATATATGGTTGACTACAGTCTGACTTAACAACACTGTGGCCTCAGCGAGCGTGTGTGTGACTGAAGGAGAGGGATGCTGGTTGTTAATGTTGCTTTGTAACTGTCAATCAAGCCCATTCTTGCTTTTCAGGCTTTCTGCTAAGAGATAGGCGGTAGTCGTCAACTTTTTGCATCATGAAAGCGTGTTATTAGAGAATATCTTTCATCTAAACATAGCCACGTTTGTTCTACTTCTTCATTACCATAATATAGCAGCTCATGAACAAGAATGTGCAAATAAACAAGAAATAAATTCAACAGGAAGACGTCTCGGTCCAGACGCTGAATAGTACATCATTTGCACCACACTTTCGTCTATGGTAGCAATTAGAAAAACATGTGGCGCAGGAGGCAAAAAACAGAACGCAATTGCAACCTTTAAGCAGACACACCAGCTGGAGTGGAGAAAGCAGCACTCCTGGTTTGTGGAGAAGAGTAAAGAACGAGCTGTCCAGCATGTTAATGATGGGTTTTGGGCCGATGGGGTGTGTATTGATTACAGGATACAGTATTTCTAATGGACCATAACTCTCTGCAGGGCTGCTAAGGGAGTGTCATGCCCCTAAACTAAACCCCCACATATCCACACATGACATATAAAGCTGAGGAAGGCTTTGTGGCTGTATGTGCGGCAGTCATTTCAAATGAAGTCACCAGAAACACCAGTGTTTTAAAAACCTCCTCCTGTTCTTGTAAAACAGAGGACGCCGCTCACAAGGTTTGGTTCTCATCGATGTAAGCTCTCTTTTTTCAAAGCTGTGGGAAAGTAGGTTTTTCTTTTGGAATATGAATGCCTCAATGCTGCAGAATGATGACAATGTATTATGAAATAGGTGAGATATTCATCATCATACAAACTGAGGATAACAGCTGAAATCAAAGCTGCCTATGACATTTGATGTATTCAAAACTGCACATTTTCCATTGGATATCAACTCATAACTAATTAATTTAGCATTGCTGTAAAATGGTATCCTAGTGACTCAGCGGGTCATTGTTCACCCTGCATCATGTGCTTCACTTCAGCTCATGACCTCTAGCTGAATGTCATGTACTATCCTAAGAAGTGCCATAAAACCATAACAGTACAGTTCATTCATTCAATTGTTATGCATAATAAAGTATCTTTCCTACCAGTAAAAACAAAACACATGACAAGTTAAAATAAAAGCAAATATCACAGAGTGTGTGCTTTTGCCTTCGAGGCAACCTTTTGAAGATCAAGTCTTAGTTTGAATGCAGAGGGCAAAGTTCACTGTAAGACTAAATCCAAATATATGAGGATATTCTATTGTGTAGCAGGGAGGTTCATAAAAAGCAAAGCGAGAGGGCTTGTATCTATTAGGGGAAGATGGTGAACCTACATTTTTGGGTACTGTTTTGGAGGTCAGAAAGCGTTCGCACGTGTTTGTCCTTGATACTTCTCCAGCTGCTTCACACATGTTGTAGCAAAAGAAGAGCATAACATAATAAAAAAGGGATTCAGACACAACAGCAACTGTGGATTTGTATAGTTTTGCTATGACTGTTTGTAATATTTTTTTCACATAAAACCCATATTGGGATGGTTTGATATCTGTCATGGTGAACAGCTGCTTCAATCTCTGAACATAAGACTTACATGCTCTCACAACACTGGAGGGCTTCAATCATACTTAAACTACACTGGGGACATGATGGTAAATAGGAAACATGCTACATATGATATATTTAGTTTGGAAAGAGAAGGAAAGTTACCTTGTCATGAGAGAGGTAAGCAAGAGAGAGAGAGAGAGAGAGAGAGAGAGAGAGAGAGAGAGAGAGAGAGAGAGAGAGAGAGAGAGAGAGAGAGAGAGAGAGAGAGAGAGAGACTTTCTGCATGAGGAGTTATTTTAGGGTTGGGGTGAGGCCCTGAGATGCACAGCAGGCCAAAGAAAGCTGGAAGGCAATCAAAAAGAAACTATTTTCTACCGCGTCTCACTCTGTCAATCACCAGCTGCTTAAGAGACTGAAAACAACTGTGTTCCTCCCTGTGAATGATGCACCTTTCATCTGCACTCTCTGAGACAGTGAGGGACATCTGCTTTTTTTTAAGAGGGTCATGCTCCTACCGCTGGCAGAAAGTTGCCATGTGTGTCGCGTGCTTTCGCAAAAAATATTGTGATGTATAGTGTGGTGAAATAAATTCCGTTAAAGCCGGCACTTTAGGGAGCATTATGAGCTCAGGTTAAATGTAAAGCCAGTTGTGCTGCAGGGAGTCTGAAGGCCCCCAGTCTGTAAGTATTCTATATTGTCCCGTACATTCACTGTGTGTGGTAGACTATGCCATTAATCCAATTACTAAAACAGCCATGTCAACTGGAGAAGCCAGAGCAACACAACATAAATCTGATGTATAGTGACCCTGGCAGTATGAGCGGCGCCGACACCTACTGTAGCATTCCTCTTCAGCAAGCCGTGTGTGGTTTTGGTGACATAACCATTGGATGGATTTCAGTGAGATTTGATACAGACATTCTTGTCCCCCGTGGAATGAATTTCAATTTCATCTTAGTTAATGACAAAATACCTGCAACACACATGCCACCCCTGCACTGTAAGCTGAACTTTGTTCTTAGTGCTAATTTCCTCAGGCAAGGAGGTTATGTTTTCGGTTTGGTTACTTTGTCAGCAGAATAAAGGAAAAACTACTGCGGAAATGTTAATGAAATTTGGTGGAATGGTGAAGCACGGGGCCAGGGATAAGCGGATCTTAATCATGGGACAGATGCACTCATTATCTTTCACATGGTAAACATTCCATCTGCTCAAAACAGATATTGACATTTAGCTCGAAGAGAAAGCTGTGTCTAAAGTAAGGACAGCCTCACAGACCTTTGTTGTAAAACTAGGAGGTATCTGACTTGCCAAAGGGATCCGTTACCTCAGTCTGTGCCTCCTGGTAGCCGATCCAAGAATCCATTTACAGCTAGGTATGAGTGAAAGCCACATTGAAAAGGTGCAAAGATAAGACTGAAGCCTCTGAAAGCCGATACAAAGGAGGACAGATAAAACTCAACTCTATTCTCCGGTAACACTGGCTTTTAAAGGTCTTACTTTAATTGTTTTTTCCCAAGAAATGTGGTAAACCAAAACGGCAAAACAGCAATTCTTCACAGATTTACCACCTAATTCGGGGTTACTGTATTTACACATAAACTTGCCAGCAATTTAAACTTTCATCCTATTATCACAGCTAAGTAGCTTACTATTTTGTAAACAGATTTCTGTAGCAATTTCCTACTACAATCTGATACACATTTTATAGAACAACTTGCTCTTGTGTGCCAATTACTGTCACATACAAGATTCCCACAGTTTCCTAAAGTGGTGTAAGATTACATGAAATCCGGTTGAAAATGTTCTATAGGGATTTTGATCCAGACGTTCAGCTGACCATCTGCAGTGTTCAGCACAAACACTTCCTCAGTATTGCAGCTGACAGACAGTCTTGTATTATAACTCAAACAAGGCTACTGGTGGGCTGTGGCTGCGTGAGGATACAATATGGCCTCCCTCTGCTCTTCATCTAAGCAACAATACTTTTTTAGGAACAGATGTGAACCTGGGCTCAGCGGGCAATTCAGTATAAGCGCATGACCCAAAAAACGAGATGCTCCATTCATCTTGAGCTTCGATCCTGTCTTCAAGTTAACAAATGGAAGTAACTTGGCCAAACACAACGCTCATACACACTCCTTTGATTCTCAGCCACCATTAATAAAGACAATATTAGTTGGGTAAAACGTCTGTCATAAAAACCTAAACCTAAAAAGTTTCATCTTTACTTACAATCATCAAGTTAACTAAAAGATAAATAAACATCGGCAGTCTAAATGCAATGTTCTGTTTTTAATCGATCAAAGCTTTGTATCTAAAAACCCTGGCTATTTTGAGCGCATGGAATGCACTTCAATACAAAAACAAGTCTGCTAACCATCCATCCTGAAGCCGAAAACAGAGACAGTCAGCACCGAACCTGCCAGGACATGGGCAGGATGGAGGCTTCGGAGAGCCAGACAACAATCTCCGACCAGACCCACAGAGACTCAGACGTAGACGGTTTTATATCCACATTTCTAAAGACATGTAAGCGCACTCCCTGGACAATAAGTGATCCAATTCCTGCCATATATTTGCTATGAGCTCAACCCAATTGAACAAGGAGGTATTGTTTGGAAGCCATAAGTGTAGACACCCAATCCAGCAAGCAGCTGACGCTTTTAATATTAGACATGACTTCAATCCCTTCAGCAAGAATTTCAGCAGCTCAGCCATGATATGTTTTTACTTATGCTTCCAGACAACAGGTTTGTTCCTTTTACTTTCCCCCACTGTGAACATGTTTTCTCATGCTGCCATCGCCTAATAAAGCAGCCTGGGTCTCTGGTGGGGACAAAATAAAGATAGCCTGAGCCTGTTTTCCTCCATGGAGGTCTTCTACGTGGGGGCTTCCAGTCCCAGCTCCAGTCTGGGGCCTTTGTGTTGGCACCTTGCCGGCCGTGAGGCTTCACTCAGCTGATGATAGCATAGCCTCCAGTCAGACCTGGGTGAGGGCCAAGCTGTAAGAGGGTCCAGATGGTTGGACAGACCCTGGCCTGCTTAAGATGCATTGCCTTGTTTAACACAGGCAGGTTAGACTGGACCTGTTACTTTTTGGCAGATTAAAAGTATTTACTCTTTTAATTTAAGTAGCCGCAGCTCCACGCTAGATGTAATTTACACCTTGGTAAGTGTGCCTTTAGCTGGACAGGAGGGAAGGAGATCTTATTAGGAGGCTGCTGGGGCCAATCAGCTTGTTGTGTAATCGGCAGAAATGTGTGTCAACTGTGTGTGTGTGCTGTGTGTGTGAGGGGGATAATTAGCAAAGAGAAACTGAGAAAACAGTAAACAAGTCAAAGAGAGGTAGGCCTATAGCTAGCTAGCTGCTACATTGATAGATAGATGCCAGCTGCCGTGTGGGTTTTACTTTACTCATAAAATGTAAAGATAACTCTCTCTAAAAAAGCTCCAATTCCAACATGTTATTTCAGTCTGCAGCAACAATGGCGGTCGTAAACATGAAATTCAAATATCACATAAAAAGAGTAAATTTAGTTCAAGCTGTAGCCATTTCTGTGCTGAATTGGAACCCGTCCTCCGACCCAAAATCAGATTTTTTGTTTTCAGCAGTGATCCAAAACAACAATCCACGCAATTTAGCATTGTTTTTTTTAGCTTCTAATGTGATCGACAATATTAAGTTAGGATAACAAAGCGGCATCTCTGGGTTCGTTTAAAATCTGTGGAAAACCTGCAGTATGATTGTCGGAATTCTGCGGGCACGGATACTGTTATACCAATTTTGCTTCTCAAGAAGTGGTCGATTGTTCATTCTCTTCGCAGTATCTTTTAGTCAATTTTTTAATTATCTGGCAGTTAGGATATACAATACTGCTGAGGTCAAATAAAAGAAGAAGCAGTTCCACCCATAATTAAGGGCTTCTGTCATAGAGCGAGCCAAGTGCTAATGATGGTAATTTCCATGCGGGGATCTAACATGAAAAGAAAAAGCATGGGGACAATAACACCCTAGGAAAACGTTCATTGGGCTATTCCACTTGACAGGACAGTCATTAGTGGCCATTTACTATGTTATATTTTCAGTCTGTGTGAATAAGATTCTAAAGCCTCTGTCTGAGAAGTTTACTAGTTCAGACAGCTCTAATATACATAATGCATGTCAGTGTGCTTGTGTGCTGCTTCCAGACCTTACAACCATGTGTGTCCTTAGTATGTAAATAATTAAATAGATATATTTCGTAGTTGAGTAAAATATTATTATTTAAAATGTAAATAGGACAATCAAGGTTTTTACTTACGTTTTATGCAGCGATTAGTTCCTGGTGCCAAAGCCCAGCCTGAGCAGCACTGCTGACCTCCACAGACATTAGGCCTGAAAGGAAGACAAATACAAAAAAAGGTGAATTAAGACACTGACGGTACAGCTTCAAGCCTCCATAAATAACAAGGACATTTTAATAATCCATGGAGCAATAGCATCAAATCTTTGCACGACAAGCTGATCTGGTTGCTAAGGCTGTTACAGTTACAGATCATTCCGTTGTGGCTTTCCTATTGATATGAACACTTTAGAGATTACACTATAATTGCATTTTATTTGATAAAAATTTCAGGGCAAGTCACGAAACCCTATCTGAACGAGGATCCACAAGTCCCTCTGTAATGCACGAGTCGAGTAAAAACAAAAACCGTTATCGGAGCCTTGAAGGGATTATGAGAGACACACGGGACATGAAAAGCACCCTGCATCTTCTATAAATCACTGAGCAAATGAGAGATGACAAGTTTTAAACAGTAAGAACTGCATTCTTTGCACTCTTTAATCCACACATTCAGCATGGGTCAATTTATCGCAGTGAGATAGATGAAAAAGCACCAGACCGCAAGAGCAACTTGAGGGCAACAGTCACCGAGCTGGCAAGGATCTGTGCCCCGTCATCCTTTCACGAGATATTACAGTAAGTGGATGTCTGACTCATGGTGATTTGAGAAGATAACGGGAATTGACTCATTGACCTCAGTTGGATTGGGCTCATTAGATACTGCAAGTCTTACTGGGGCGTCACAGGGATAATATGCAGTTGTTTTGGGCCCTCTGGCAGGCTTAACTTTGTCATAAATCAAACACATCAGGCCAGGCCCGTGCCAAATACATCAGTCATCACATTCAAATTCCGTCAAGGGATATATGTATGTAATGGAGAACGTTATACAACATAATTAGGATCCTGCCCCAGGTTAAAATGAAGATAAAACCATGTTCACACATAGTTATATTTGTATTTCAAACATGAGGCACAGGGTATAATTTCACCACCGAGATATCTCAATCAGTCCACAACTGACAGGTGCACACAGAAGGGAGTCATACTGAGTCAACATGTATGTAAAGGAGAGAAAAGTAAACCCGGTGCTTCCAGTGCCTCCGGGTCCACTAAATGAGTGATCTGAGTGGGAATTCAGAGAGGAAATGTGTCATGAAAACACTTTCTCTAACAAGTGGCGGGTGATTCATCTTAAACTAATGAATCAATGTGTCACCGTTCAGACTACTATAATGTTCCCTGGAAGTTATGTAACGCCACCTTTATGTTTCTATAAAACTCAAAGAAGCCAATTCATTCAACACTTGAGAATGCTTTTTTTTTGGCAATGTCAAGCAAGGTAATAAAGCATGTCTGATTGAACACTACAGGCAGCAATTTACTTAATGCATTGCTTTAAATTGACAGCAACGCAATTCAACCATGCATAAGAACAACTGTCGGGTTGACGGATTGGCTAAGAAATGTTATTTTTAAGGTGTGATGGATCAGGGCATATTGACAGTGCACAATAAAACACAGTTATTTTGTGGACAGAGTAAATACAATTCAGATATAAGTACTGGAAAACATTCCCAATGTTATCAATGTTTAGGTTTAAGGCAGGTGAGTGCACATTATTTGTATGCCTACAGATGGCACACCAATTGCCTTAATCATCCTCCGCAATAATTGGCCATATAAATAATCAATTTCCTAAAGGCAAGAGCCCATTTTATGACACACAAAAGAGATATTTTGTTTGTTTTTCAGTGTCTGCAACCCAAGGTGAGCCATTCAAATCCCCCTCTGATTATTATGTAAACCCTTTTCCCTCTGGTGTGTATCACGCTTTGTCCCTATGGAACAAAAAGGACTGGATACATGAAGGTTCATTTCACAAAAAGAAAAGAGCTTTAATGTGGAAACAACCCATCGTCCTGAGTTTAACAAAGACAAAAAAATAGGGATTTGCAGCTTTGACAGAGGGCCATCTGAGAAACAGGTGTTTCTGATCACTAAGCAAATTTGCAAATGTTCACCAGCCAAGGCTCCGGTTGAACCACTACATATAGCCACAGGCAAGAGAATAAAAGGGTGCACACATTGAAGTACTCTACAGCCATTCTACTTTCATTTAAATATGCTGTAATGTGTAGTAATGGGAGGAAATGGTGATAATGCAGTGTTGCATTAGTCTCAAAATAGTTCATATATTCATATACATTTGCTGCTCATTATACACCTCCACTATCAGCCCAGTAATCAGCACAGTGTTTAACCTCAGCTATTATTACATGTCCTGCCATGACCCTGATAACTAAACACACACATTACAGTCATTTATATACAGCTTTCACCTAATGCATTCCATCCACACGGCTTTGTATTGACATGGAGCACAACTTTGAAGCCCTTTTCTGCGGGTCATATGTTACACAATTACTTGGATTGCATTACAGGAAGAGATATTCTGCTTTAGTGGGCGACAGCCACTTTACAGTAAACCACATGGACTCAGTAAAATAGGTCACACAGATTCCTAAAAAACTTCTGCCCATACAGTGAGTGAACGTGAATGGCTTAAACAGCTTGATAAAGCAAAGTAAACATGTTTTATAGTAGAGTATTTGGCTTCCGTTCTTACCCAACAAGTCTCCTTGTGCTGGCAGAGCCGATCTTGCTGCTCTGCCTCCGGTTCACTCCGCTCCTGTGCTGCGGGCTGCCCGGGTGTCTGGCGGTGCGCAGCGCACCATCCCGCGGCGCAGAGACGGGGTCTTCCCGGGAGACGCCTGCAGCATGAGCCGGTCCTGCTTTGGATGTGTGCCTGCCATCCCCGTGGGGTGATGTGCCCCTGGGAAGTCGGACAAGAGTCATTGACCGGCTGGTCCCAGGAGAAGTTTCACTGGATGGTTCCGGGGATGCATCGTCCTCTGGTTCCCTTGGCGAGTGACCTTGACTCCTCACCCGGGATTGCTGCTTGTTCGACACCGCCTGGGCTGCCCCTGCACCCTCTTTCCTCCCACCTGTTGTGTCCTTGTGACTGTCACTAATTTGCACCAGCGCAACAGCCAAAAGCATCAAAACACCAAATCCTGCGAGGTCCATTTTCAGCATGCAACGTTTTGAAAGTACCGCGTAAAAAGGCAGATCGCGTTACAGTTGTATTGAGAGCCACTAAAATGTGAGCAAATGAAATAAAAGCCCTTGATTAATCTACACGAGTTCAGCAAGACGACATCCTCTCCCAGGAATGAAAAAAGCCTGGATACCTCTTCATAATGCCCAGGTAAGAGATTGCGCAGTAATGTCTTCAGGTTGTCAAATCAGCACCTAACTACAGTCCAAAGTGAGAAACTCTAAGCTTTCCTTCCAGCAGTGAGAAACTATTATTTTAGGCAAACATTATTCCATCTGTTTTAGTTTATGTTAAACAAGAGAAAGAGGCTCACAAGAGAGCAGCGTGCTGGCTTCAGGGCTGCTGAAGCTGTACTCCAAGTGAGAGAGTTTGAATCGTGCTCCCATGAATATCACCACCTCCTTGGATCTGAAGTCACCGGGAATTTTTGTAGGGATTGCATGCGCTTTGCAAGAAGAAACTCCCCCTTGTCGGCTGTATTGTTGCTTCACTCACGGCACCGCTCGGTCCATGTGCCCACACGCACTTTCTATGCCAAGTTACATCATGTTACTGAGCGTCTTTTCCTGTGATCCCTTTGAACAGGACTTTTGGAATTATCGTGAGTGCAGCATACGTTAATCGTTACCTTTCATTTAAATTTGAATTGGCATGCTACTACAATATCATAAAACTTCAGAAACCAGATGTTTTTTTCCTGAAGAATCCACAACACTGATTGCTGGATTATTTGAGTCAATGCATTCTCTTTTATAATGACTTGAATTGATTGAGTGTAGAGTAATTGTGTCAATTTATCACATTGCCACAACACAGTGTGTAGCACAGTTCAATTAATGCTGTGGTTCATCTTTTATAAATAACAGCGCATTGTGGCCATTTGCAGGTTTACAGACATGCTTTAAAGTTTAAACCAGCAGTAAAATGTATGGGAAATCTCAAACTCAATCTGAAATCTTGGAAAACAGGTTATGTAACAGATCCCATTCATCTCCCCCTCTCATCCATGCTGCATCATCACTTTCCCTCCGATTGTCTGGAAACAACACATTTCTCTTCTCCCATAAGATCTTAAACAACCCAAAGAGTTGGCTCGCTCCTCTCATTCAACCCGCAAGATGCACGCCTGTCTCTGAGTGGTCCCTGAGCACCATTACCACACACTGCACTGCCATCCAAAACAAACAGCAGCGGTAAGAAAGACTGGTAGTCTGCTCATTCATTCTCCTTTCCTCTATAGCTTGGCTATACAAACCTCTTAGATTTACCACTGAAACTTTGAAAAAAGGTTATTGTACACTTAGAAGAGACTGTCTCCTTTCCTGTCAGATCACCAAGGAAACATCATGTCTGTGTGAATACTTGGGCTGAGCGCCACAGCTCCTCTTGCAGCCCATGAGAAATCTAATTCGAGAAGGAGGCTGCATTTGTCTTATGACTGTCCGAAAGTCTAACTCCACCCCCAGTCATGTTTCCCTGCTGGTGTCGACGGCCCCCAAAGAAAAGATCGTGGCCAGTTGACCCCAGCATCCGAGAAGGTGAAATCCACAAATGTGTGGGTTGCTATCTGCTCAGTGACCTCTGTGAGTGAGCAGCTGGCTGCAGACCAACTGTTGTTGCAGTGCTAAAGCCTCAGTCAGCATCTGAATCCGTTTCTGTATCTTCCTGTAAGGTTTTGTAGGTGGTTATTAAAAATGTTGGGCCGATGTAAGGCTGTAGCTTGGCAAATCAACTCGAGTCATCAACACAAGCAAATTTAAGATTTTCAAATGGATGTTATAAACCACGATTAGTTACCAAAAAATGTATATTGTTGCATCTCAGTTATTTGCTCATTACTGTTACTATGCGTGTGTTATCAGCTAAACTAATGTAGCACAGCAGCCTTGTAATACATTACTTTAACAGGTGGGCAAACAAACAGCAACATCTCTCTGTGTAAGTAATACAGTTTAAGAGCATTCCATGGAATATAACAAAAAGTGTTTCTGAAGTGAATTACCTACCCCACCTTTAAGCATAGCTGTTAAACCATTAGCATACTTAACGCTAGCTGGCTATTTCAACTGTTTATAAATTAGGGTTGGCAACTAGCTAACATATCTATCTCAGCTATTCATTAAAATAATGTTAGTTCATTTTAACCTATTCATACATTACTTAGGGCCCCAAGTGGGCCAGGGGCAGCCCTGCTGAACTACGCGTAGCCTCAGAACTTGCTGCTATCTTGCTAACTTGTTTTCACACACTAAAAATCAAAACAGCTCATGGGGTAAAAAAAATACATATTTTGCTGCTTACCTGTAGTGCTATTCATAAGTGTAGGTTGATTTTGATTTGAGTTGCAGTGTGCTGGGAATATCAACTGAAGATATTTTTAAGCAGGTCCTTTTTTCTGGAAAGACATATTGCTAGTTCTTCAAAGACATCTCTTCAGCTGATCGATAAAATTGGCCAACTCAAACCAAACCTAGCTGGATTGATACAGTCCTACACGAAAGGTTTGCATTTGAGATTGTGAAAACTATCAAGTGATCAGAGGTCTAAACCAGCTAGATAAAGTAGAGAATAAACAGTTTAAAGTATTAAAAAGAAGAAACAGTAATAAACTGTAAAGGTTATCATTGGATTGTTTGGCAAACTTTAGTTTTTAACTCATATCTTAACTTTCTTAATTACTTGAGCTAGTCATCTGTCACATACCCTTTGGTAACTGCAGAAATACCCCATGGGGCACAAGTACCCTTTGGTTATTGGAACCACTGAAGGTCTGTGAAGCAGCTATCTGTGTTATGAAAGTGGGCCTTAACGTGGCCCAATTTGATACAATTTGCAGCATCTGGAGGAACTCTAGAATAAATACCAGGAGGATGTCTCTGGCTATAACCGACGCTTCCACACAAAGAGTCCTTTGAAAACTCTGGCATGACAACCAAGCCACTCCTATCATCGTTCAAATGCAGAGCAGAAATATAACTGCATTACACTGCATAGTTTTATACAAAGCAGGGTCATAGTAACAATAACAACATCCAAGCCTTGTAATTACACTGACGCAAACAACCTGCATGCATATTTAATGACGAAAACTCAAGGTGGATTTGATTTGTCTCCATACTTAGTGCTTGTAATTGTTCCATTTCCGAGATGGTTTTCCGTGCAAGGTAAATGTTTTGAAGCTACTGAACACACACTCACTTCTAATGAATTCTACCAATGGGAACAAATTCTACACGCTTACCTGTCAGCGTGAACATCCCAAGAGAGACACATTTGCATTCATTTAGTTAAAAGTGACTGCATGGTCTTTGTTGAGTGAGTGAAGGGTCACAGTTCAAGTGTATCCATTAGAAAGCCAAACAGTATCATTACACTCAGAATGTAGGGCTCTCATTAAAAGCAAGTATCAACGGAGTATTCTTAGCCTCGCCTCCAGAATTTTAAGTGATCTATGTGAATCGGTCTCTGTAATGAATTTCAATGGAGAGCACCAACAAGGAACGTCAATCTCTTCGTTAGCTACCTTTTGCCATTTGTATCAAAGCCCTCAGCACTCCTTCCTCTTTGCCCGGCAGCTAACATAATACTGACATTGTTCAGACTGGGCAGCAGTGAGAACCTGTGGGAAAACGTGAGAAAGAGAGGTTCATTTGGCAGAAAACCACTTCGTAAAAGCTGAAATTATGTGCTTTATTAATGTGGTTGTTTTTCATTGAACATGACAGCTTTTCTTTAGAAGGAATATTACAGCAAAATCAAGTCCATTGCGCTTCATAGCTTATTGAGCAGTGTACATAAAACAGGCGTTCACGCAACAAGAGGAAACAGTTGAAGATATACAGGATAAATGTAATGTGCTTAGGCCAAGGACTACAGGGTCTTTCCCAGCTTGTATGAATGAGGTGCTGTCAGCTGTAATAGAAGTAGGTCACATGGGCGTTATTTAAGACAGGCACTTCCACTTCGCCTTTCATGATATGCTTCATACATTTTCTTTACATGGGTGTTGGATGAAAAAAAAGAGGGCTTCAGCCAAACTGTACATGCAAGCCTGGATCTTCTTTGTTATATATTACTGTCGTAAGGGGAACATATATCAACTCCAACGCTATGTGTTCAAAAAGTGGATCCATCCAGAAACAAGTTCAAGTCAGACATATTTGAACACCATTGGCTATGTTTCTGATGCATGTCATAGCGCTGGCATTACATCCACTCTGCTTTATTTCACGGCTGAGTGAGCGGCTCACTCATTTATGGGTGTGAGTAGTTCATTTAACAAAGGCTTTAAGCTGCCTGGGATGTCAGCACTAAAGGACATCTGCAAGAAAACTGTAACAAAGATTAGATTAAGTACTTTCCTTTTTACAAATTGCCCTTTAGCCCCCTCTGAAAAGCCTCACTAGAGAACAAGCGGTTTTGGCTTTTGTACAGAGATCATTATACATCATACATTACTGTAATATGTAATATATTGAATATAGATGAACTCCTAGCAGTAGAATAACCAACCTGATGCAAGCTGCATCAAATGAAGTAAAGCCTTATTTTAGAGGCCATCCTGGAGAAGACTAAATTAATCTGTCTATATTTTGTGTTTAGTTAATTTACTGAACGAGTATGGGATTTTATCAACATGGTTTCGAGAGGTTTAAGATAAAGTAGAAAGGAGAGTTTTTGCCTGATTTGATGGGGGTAAATTCTCTTGTCTTTTTCCTGATGTTTTGGGTTAGTCAGCAGGGGCACGTAGGACAGATTGTTTTTTCTGCTGGTGCAACAAACAAGGCAACTTTAGTTATCCACTGGCAAATGAACCCCCGTGGAGCTGATTCCCTAAATAGCTCTGCTCCCTGAATATTTGAACGGACACTGGTTCCCGAGATAGGAATTTAAGGACTATATAGACACAAAGGCAGATGCTACCCTCCTGCTTCCATCTAGGGACTAGAAATGCAAAAAGTAAACCATCTGTGTTATTTGAAATATGATCCGAGAAGCGGCATGGCAGTATAACTAAGAGATTTGATCATCATCCATTTCTCTCCCCCAGTCAACTCAAAGAGAAATTTGTTGGATCAAGGCAGCTGATTCAGATAGAAAGGGGAAGAGTCCTGTGGATTTGTATTACATTTTAGGGTTTATAATGTATTACTTTACAATGTGTTTGTCGATGGCAGCCTTGGTGGTCTTTTGAAATACAATTTCAACTCTGATCGGTTTGAAAATCTATGGCTCAATTCTGCTAATGCTTTTTAAATCCACCACATCAGCCTCAAATGTTGTGTTGCAGTACTTCTGTCTCTTGAAGTTTGATTTAAAAGACTCTCCAATGAACAATACACAGGATGATGTCACACTACAGCATGATAAATGCCCCTAGAGTGGATTCAAGGGGTGGATCATGCTGGCAGCCAATTAGGTAAAATAATAACTTGCCATAACTTCCCAGAAAAAATATTTCCCAAAGATGTAGCCCTTCTAGTCATTAGAATAAATCATTTAAAAATCCATGAAATCAATCACAACATAAATCAACACTGGCAATGTCTAAATAAGTGTGGGATGGAGATTGTGCGCTTTGTAACATGCTCTCTTATATTCTGAGTATGTAGATGCCATGTTTTCTTTGGCTCTTTGAAGAATTGACAAAAGAAAAAGCAGAGGGAGGGGTTAACGAGTGCAATAGATCATCCTGGCTTTATAACCGGAGCTTTCTTCTCCTCCCCTCCCTTTCAATTTTCCTGGCCCCTCACCCTCAATTCAGTGTGCCTCTCTAGCCATTGGCCTGGGGCCTTGTGGGCTCCTGGTCCTCCTGGCAGTGACCTGGCCACAAGGCTCACTGGACCATCTTAACTGCTATTCATCATGAAGGGGCGATAGATGGCAACACGCCGTTCAGCTTTATCCCCGTTAACGGTGTCTCCACCAACCGACCATGGAAAATCAAGGTCAAGCATTTTCCACATTAGCAGCTTTACCAGGAGGATAGAAATGGATATCTGCTCCAATTACCCAACATCCCTCCGTCCACCACAGGGAAAAACGGCTCCACACACTTATCTCCCCAAAAGTACTAACTGATGGCTCTATTCAACACAGTTTCATAAGAGACAATGTGAGTGAATGATGCCGAGGTAATATTAGATGGGATATTTCAGAAATTGGGGCAAAGGTGAGACAGGAGCCTCTGAGTTAATGCCAACTGTCTGGCACCGAACTGCCAATGATTTTCCGTATAACCCGCTGTGTGCAATTTACAGGCATGCAACTGGTGCAGTAAAGAGCAATAGGATTTACTGAAGTCTCTCTCGTCATATTGTAAAACAAATTCCCAGTTGTTGTTTTTTTTACCAGGTTAAGAGGCCACGTTAGCTCTATTTCCTTGTTTTATGTCTAACTTTAACGAGTGTTATGCAGATCTTATAAAAGTGCTTTTATTCTTAAACCAGGACCTTTAAAAATACTGTTCACACTTGCAAGGAAAATGCTGTATAAAACTCACTTAACTGCTTAATTGACTACAGAGGGTCACTCTTACAACACAATAGCATATAATAATGATCATGTTGAAAGTAAAATATATTTGACTAATGACCCCAAACACTGGCATTTACATTTGAATGTTTTATTAACTCTGTCTGCTTCAATTCACTGCTGGAAGTGTTTTATCTTTCCTGTTGAATAGTCCCACAGAGTGTCTCTTAAACAGTGTTGTAGCACAGAAACTGACACTGAAAATCATCCCTCTAGCCCACTCAACAGTCCAAACACTCGCAGGATAAAGGAAAGATTTACTAAGATTGTCAGTTGTTTTGGTATTAGACTGCAGCCTGTTGAGTAATACAGGTTAAGGTCTGTTTACCTTTGCGGCTGGGAATGGATGATGCATAAGCCCCTTTTGCTGGTTGACTCATTAATGACACGTGCCTTCTAGCACATCAATTTGGTATGGTGCCGTGGTTTAGGTCAAAGTAATTGCTAGTTATGTTTTCAAGCAGTGTTCCTCTTCCTATAAGTAGTATTCATGTAACGTTCATGTTTAATAGCTGCTGGTCCTGCTGGATGGGCATCATGCTTGGTTAGCTGTGAGCCGAGAATCACGTGTTCCCTTCAGCAACAGTTAGATGAATGAAAAATCTTCTTTACTTCCCCCAATTAACAGTGATGGTTGAACACCAGAAAGTTATGATGCGATTTAACCCCCTGCATGAGGTCAATTTGACCTGAATAGCTTCCTATTAAGCATGATAAATGTGTTATTTTTCAAGCCATTAAACCTTTTTCCCATAGTCCATTTAGTCAGAACAAACCATTGGCCTGCCATTACATACGTTCTGCTGACCGCAAGTAAGCTTTAAGGAGCAAGGGGATGACACAACAATTAGCAGAGATGACATCAAAGTGTTTTCTGCCACAGGGTTTTGCTAATTATCAGTCACCAGTGTTGGGTGGGGATCCCTCCAACGCGAGGGTCAATAGGGTAACACCAACACAGCACATAACAAAGACCAAACTTCAGTCCAGTTACTACGAGGGCCATCAATGAAACCTTGTTATGACCATGAGATCTATGGGACAGGACTGAGGGGAAGAAAAAGGCGTGTGAGGTTCAGGGAGGACACTTCTCTAACTGCGCTGACCTGTCTGTGAGAGCCCCCAGGCAGACAGACACCAAGGCCTCCGACAGATGTTCAGGGAAAAGTGCTCCATTCATCATGGCACTTTTGTGGAATTTCTTTGAACTGCTTTTATATAGTAGTTCAAAGAAATACATAGATTCAACAGTCATAGATAAATAATATGGATAGATGGATGTCTAGATTTTCCAAAATTGGAATTCCATGTCTGTTAACTATAGGATTTAGTTCCTGGAAGACTCCCATTCGCTGCCCCGCTCATAAATCACACCCTTGAGGGAGCTGTTAGAATGGATGTGTTATTGTGCAACACTGTATACAAGCCTAAACCACACCAAAGTGGGTCCACTGCACACACACATGTAAATTGGCAAGTTGACAATGGAGTGTGAAGTCATGGCAATGCAGGGTCTCACTCAGCCCATGTGGAACTGCCTTTTCCTCCCACTCTCTCATGCCGCAGCAGTGGGGTTTATATCACCCAAGGCAAAAATGACAAGATGACAACGACAAAAGTATAAACAAAAAACAAAGCCAATAAAACTGTTCTCTCCATCAGCTCACAAAAATGCATTTCCGCAACAGAAAAAGAAGAAGAATATCTTCTGTGGACTGTCTTTTGTTAACATTCCAGTTCAGTGTAATGTAAAAGTGTTTATACGACTCTACCCGGCCTGCCGGTACAGCTAAGTTTTATACTCAAGCGCTCCGTAGGGAGCAGGAAGAGAGGCCCCGTGTGTCCAGAGCCCCGTCTCCTGAGCAGCACTAAGCACTCAGCAGGCTTCAAGGGCGAATGTTCATTAGGGAGCCAAGTTTTAATAAGCCCGCAGACAGACATGCTGCTAAACAGCCTCAAGTGCCAGAAGAGGTGAGTTTACTTATCCTGCTTATCCTCGTGATTTCACATGGCATCATGAGCAACGCATCCAGGTAGATGAACCAATGGTCGACCACTAAACATCATGTACCATCAGTTCGGGGAGAGACGTATGTGAAATACATTTAGCTTGTGGAATTGGTGTTGGATGGATTGAATTGCGACCTATAGGTCAAGCACTTTATGTTAAATTGACTAAAAGAATTGTAATTTTCCTTAAATTACGATCATTTTGAGTCTCTTGTGTGGTAGTTTAACATTTTTCATCTGGAAATGCTGAACATGAGCGTGGCTTCAATCTTTTCATTTCACTCTTGGCAAGAAGGGGAAAAGCATATTTCCTGAATGATTATTATAGCATTATAAACTATTATATTATTATATAGCTGTCAAATCGATGTAGTGGAGGAAAAACGTTTCACATTTGTCTTTAGATGTAGTGTAGTAGGCTACAGGTAACATATAATCGAGGGAAACAGAGAAAAATATCTTTAAGTTGTACATAAGTATGGTATTTGAGTAAACGTACTTTCCACTACTGTGTTTCATATATTAAAACCAGAATGCAACTTTATTGTCTAGGTCTAGGGTTTCAACAATGGGAGCTTTGGTTTGCTCTCTATGACAAATGTTAGGAGAAAGGTTTGAGTAATATATAATAATGAAAAATGAAAACACAAGAGCATATCAAGGTTGTCACTCTGTCATTATGGAGGGAATTAAGTCTGATAACTTACCCGGTGTTGTTCCTGTAATCTCAAAGTAATACCCACCCTCCATTCTTCATGGACAGTCTTGGCACAGTCCAGACCCGTGTTTATCTAAGCAAGAGGTAAATGACCAAATTAATAAAAACAGTATGACAGCTGACTAGAAAAATACATGATGACTGACAATACAATTATCGAGGGCTGTTAACAAAACGATAACGTCATAAAATTGTCCTTCAACTGTTTCTACTTTACCGAGTTGGCCTCGAGATAAGATAACCCAGAGAGGAATCAATCACAGTGCTTGTATATTAGGACTGCGTGGGATGTTTAGATAGCAAAATTTGGCTTAAAATCTTGCACATTTTGTTCTGTACCAGGTTTTTTTTTGTTTGGAAATTGTCTTAGGGGCTGCAGGGGATTTAATAATGGGCAAATGGAGATTGGAATGGTGTAATTGATACTAATAAACAACCAAGTCTTTGTTTGTTGTGTATGGATTGATCCAGAATACTTCCAGCCTCTGTATGAAATATACAGATTCTGTTGTGTTCTAACAAAACAACAAAGTTAGAAGTGGTCTGTGATTTTATTAATAAAAGGCCTGGCTAATATTAGAGGCTGTGATTGTGGAATTTCATGTCCTACTACTGTTTTCCATCACCCTATTGTTTTTGATCTCAGCAATTGACAGTGTGTGATGAGAGGTTTGGTAATCATAGGCCTTCTTTTTAGATTACTTGCAGAGGGACCGACCATCTGTCCACCATTTAGCTTAAAGAATGATTCCCTGTTTGAAGCAAGAGTCAGATCTACTTATTAGATCACTGCGTCATCCCTTAAGTCTTAAGATGATGGATAGTGTTGTGTGGGGTCACTCTTTTTAGGGGAAATTGATCAACAAAAATGTACTCAGCTTGTGTCTGAGCCCAAGCCACATCTGGAAGCAACCTGGGGGCTGTTAATCACAAACTAAACACAATCTCCTTGTCACAAACACCCTGGAACTCCTCTAGTTGCATAACTGCCTTTGTTATGTCATTTCTGCACTTAGCAAAATGACAGAAAATGGAAGATTTTCATATTTATGTGATGATAAATATGTGAATTTGGACTGGAAACTTAAGTGTTGGAAATTGGAAGTGTATTCCCGTGTAGTAGCCTCCTTGGAGAGATCTTTCTGGGGAAATTCTTTGCTGACGTAATGTTTACTTTGCCACAAAAATCTTGCTGTTGCGTTCGCTAATGACTGCAAAAAGATCACAAATTCATTCAACGGATGGAAACTATATCAACCGCAGTCTGTGGACAATACTGGGCATCAGATGACATTTTGTACCTCCTTGTGGAGTAGTTGGCCTGTTCTGCAAAGGGAAAAGGCCTTTGAAATGATGATTGCGGTCTAGGATTGGACGCTTTCAAAAAGTGTGGGAGTTTCCATCAGATCTGTGAATTATGTTTGGCTAATTGGCAGGAGTGCTGCTGGGAAGGAAACAAAGAGCATGGGGAAGGGGGGGACGACACCAAATCTTAACAGCCAATCTCATTGATTATAATGACAGTGTGATGGCAGATGATACGACGGATATCAAAGGTTGCTGTGTTTTCACGGCCCGGAAAGTGTCACCAATGGGCCTTCTTCCCCGATCTCTGGGTTTGTCCAAATGAAGCAAACAAATCACTGCATGTCAGCATGAATATGTATTTTCTTTGACTGACCTCCTGTCGGCCTTTCAAGCTATTTCCCTTTTGGATCTCTATCTGTAGTGTTTTTTACTTTGATGTTTCTGATGTAAACTGTAAAGCATAAATGCATCCTTTGTTTTCTTAGCGCCACATGATCATGATCTTTGCCTAATTGCTCACAAAGACCCCCATTAACTCCTCGTGCTTATAGCATAAAACAAGACACTCTTTTTCTCTGAAAGTACTCAAAGAGAATGAGTCATATTTCTCATCATGTAAACAAATGTGTGAAGTCATGAGTTCAGAAAATGAGAAGAAGCAAAGGGTCTTTAAAGTCACATGCCTTAAAGTGTAGTTAAAAATACATGTTTCTCTTCTGATATTCTTGTTGCAGCAATGTGATGACCCTTGATGGGGGCTCCTTGTTTCAACGGACCACCATTACAAAGAAAAATATACAGGCACATCCTCGCATAGTTCACACTCTGAGCAAAGCAAACACTCTCTGCCATGTCCGTGGCCTCTCTCATGTCCTCACTTATCTTTTGCCTTTAACGTCGGGTGTCCTGGATGGTATCCTCATCATCCCGTTGGGTGGCTGACACCCTCAAACAGGAAGAGACTCCTGCCATGACCCACAATGCTAACACAGAAAGCAGAGGGGGGCCTGGATGAGTTACATCATGTCCTTTTGGTCTGCCTAGCACCTGGAACCTGATAACTTTATTAGGCAGGGGGCTGCAGGAGAAACCATTTGCGGAAAATATCATGTCGTATAGCTTATTCCTCATGATTACATACACTGAATCAGACTTTTACATGCGGCCACGGCTGTCAAGAGGAGTGAATCTGATATTCTTGAGAACATGGCTGAAATGAAATCAGGCTGAAAACATGGAGTCTCTTCTTCAAAGGGTTTAAGCGGCAGTCTGCCATTATCTAAACTGAGAGCTGGGCACGTTTTGGAAGCAGCGGCTGATAGGATGCAGTCAATCTTCCTGTCAGTCCGAACAGAGCCTCACCCTGTTCCCCTCTCTCCCCGGGGTGGTCCCTCCTGTGCTGACCATCTTGGCAGCAAACAGGAATATGCTTCCCCTCAATCAGCACTTTCCAGCAGGTGTGCTTTACCTTTCCTTCTTTCATCCACATCCCTAACGCATTGGTGCCTGGCAGTTCCTCTTGAGTATATGTAACAGTATGTACGGTGCCAGCCTACACTCTCACACACCAGCGTCTTCGAGCCAAGCTAAACGTGCACAAATTCAAAATCCTATTAACATCACCGACGTCTATAATGCTGCTGTCAAACAGTTTTCCTCCCAACAGATCAGACTTCACAGCGCAGTGAAGGTGGAGGTGATATGTGGCTCTGCTCTGTAAACACTCTGTAAGCTGGCCATTGCTGATCTGAACACAAAAGGGAGATGGCCAATGTGCAGGCCAGATGTGGCTACTATTGTTGTGGTTGCACGGCTATGGTCAGTGAAACCCCTTTCAAACCTCATTATCTAACTGGAGAAAGTATGAGTGAGTAAATTCCCCACTGAGATGACACACTGTGTGATGACTTTCAGTTCAAAAGATAGTGCGGCGCATGTGGCCCAAAACCACAGACCAACACAGTGGTTTATTCACAAATACTGAGGTTTAGGTATTGTAAGGGCGATGCTGTGGGATGCTTTAGGTTCAGCTTTGTTAGATTTGGGCAAAGCAGGAAGGTAACTTGGAAACAAAAGCCTAGTAAAGAAACCATTGTACATGTCAATCTAATACAAACACAAATGCACATCTATAGAAATGTCCATGCATTTAAGGTCACTTAAAGGTAGGGTAGGTAAGTTTGAGAAACCGGCTCGAGATCGCTAGAATTTGAAAATACACAACCGGAGAAAATCTGCCACTTCCTTACAGAGCCCCTCCTCCAACACACACGAACGCGCACATGACCAATGAGGGCACGAGATAAGTTTGTGCACAGATGGAAGGCTGACAGGCAGGTTGGCCATCCAGTTATTTTAGCCGGGCCGGCTAAAATGATTGGTCGTACTTTTTACAGTACTACTGCTTCCACAGATGACATTTTCTTATGGATTTTTTGTCAAAGCACTTAAGATATTCATTGCTATCGGGATGTTAAGAGCATTCCATGGAATATAACAAAAAGTGTATCTCAAGCCGGTTTCTCAAACTTACCTACCCTACCTTTAAGGCTGGACAGACCCACAAACACAGCATACAGTACACTGAAAAACCGAATCGTTGACTTTAATTAAATGTATTATATCAACACATTTCACATAACTGTATTGGGTTAGTTGAAAGCAATAATATTAAGTTGAATCTAATACTTTTTATTTAATATGAATATTATTTAATCGAACTAACCTAATACAGTTATGTGAAATCTGAAATAATACATTTAATAAAAGTCAACGTTTCAGTTTTTTCAGTGAACTGCACTGGAAAAACTGACTTTAATTAAATGTATTATGTCAACGAATTGCACATAATTGTATTAGGTTACTGGAAAGCAATAATATTAAAGGAGAGGTGTCATGCTTTTCCGGTTATTACCCGTCCCCTTGTGTGTTATGAAGGTTTTTATGCATGTAAACGGTGTGCAGAGTCAAAACCCTCAAAGTATACCCTGTAGCGAGTAAAACTCTAACACAGAAAATACCTCCCCAAAACGCCTCGTTGGAGATACGTCATTGTCCATTGTTTACTTCCTGGGTATCGCTACGTAGGGATACCCAGTAGCCACGCCCAGAGCTATGACACGATACGGTCATGCGGTACCCGGAACCAAATGGACCAATCCGTGGAGCCGTTACGTTATGTCCGCGGAGCCGTTACGTTAAGCCCCCGCTGATTGGTCCAAATTGACCAATCCACTTCCTCACACACAGGCAGCTCTGCTGATTTCTCCTCCCTGGCTGCAGCCTGATAACAGACAGTTGGGATCGCGGCAAAATTCTCTCTGCAGACCCATTCTCACAGCGTTTATCAACCTTTTTCTTACTCAATATCAAGCCACACTTACGGCCCGTCCACACAGCAGCGTGCGTTGAAGCTTGCTCCATTTTTTGGAATATGAGGAAATGACCTGCGGTGTGTCTCTCCCAGCATACACGCGGTTTGATTGGCTGACGCTTCCACCGAAGCTTCAGAAGCTTCAAAAGTTGAACATGGCTCAACTTTTGCAGCGAGCAACACGAGCAACGCATAGCTACGCTCCCCACAATGCAGTTCGGCGAAGCGTGACGTCACCCCATTCAAGTGAATGGAGCAAGCTTCAACGCACGCCGCTGTGTGGACGGGCCGTTATTGTTTTTACTTCGGCTGTGACTTTGTGTGTGCTCAGGATGAGTTTGGCTGTGTTTCGCTGTGTATCCTAAACAAGGAAACAACACCTCCACGGAGCTCAGCGCGATTCACAACGTCCCGACCAATCAGAGCACACTGTGCTCACAAGGAGGGTGGGGGCTGGAGCTTTTGGAGCCGTTAAAGGCAGAGAGTGAAATTCAGTGAATACACGTAGTTTACAGAGATGCTGTATGAGAAACCAATGTGAGTTTGGAAAAATGCACAATATAAATCTATTTTAGTAGACCTCAACAATGGAATTATGATCAGTGGAAATGGCCATGACACCTCTCCTTTAAGTTGAACCCAATATTTTATTTAAACTTAAAATGATGTGTCATTTGTTGACATAATACATTTAATTTTAGTCAATGCTTACATGTATGCCTACTCTGTTAGGCAGTGTTTGCTCAGCATCATGGGTAATGCAGAGCTGGCTTGCAGTGGCTGTGGTCGGAAAGAAGGCCAATGCCAGGCTCATTACCAACCAGTGCCAGCCAAGGCTTTGGCACTTTTCAAGACCCTCAGGGTGGCAAGCATTCCATCACGTCTTGCTTATTTTTCTATTTGTTTAACTGAGAGGGTGAGGATTAATGACAGTGACTTTGCCGCTGACCTTGTGACGCTAACCCATAGCTATGCAGCTTTTCATCACATCAGAAGAGGACTAGTAAACCACACTGTTCTTCTCCATGGTTCAGGAACATGCATGTACAGTTAAAGGGCTAATTTGACTTGGTGAAGTTTATGAGGAGAGAGGCAGACAAGACTCAGAGTCTACAGCCATGCCATCGGCTCTGTGAGCTCAGGCACAGCTGTGTTTTGAACTAAATACTAGGCATACTGCTGCATGCTTATTTAGCAAGTATCATGTAGTACAACTGAGATGTCAAATGTTTTGAAGATATTTGTTCATTAACCACCCTATTTGACAAATTTAAATGCTGACCTTATGACGGCACTAGATGAAACATTAAGAGACATTCACATCTGGAACAAAAACACAGGGCAATCCATTGTGCTACAGAAAAAGTCAAGGGGTGATTCCAAAGTGATCAAACTTCATCCTCTGGGAACAATGAATGTCTGCACAAAATGTGGCTGGCCCACCTGATACATGTTGAGACATTTCAGAGGATAAGTAAAAGCCTTGATCGGCAGGTAGTGCTCCAGGAAAGTTCAAGGGATTACCAAAGTCAGTGGGATTCATACTCGGGGGATGTCTGTAGAAACTTTCATGGCAATCTATGAAACAGAGATGTTCAGTCTGGATCAAAATGACATTGCTATCCCATGAGCCATGCCGCATTCTAGTCTAAAACACTTTTCTGCACTTACAGAAGGACATCAGTATGAATGTCACTTCCTAGCTTTTTCACAAGTGCTATGGTAACAACCACACGGACAACAAGGGTGAGGCGGCACAGAGGTGTTTGTCAAACAGCGGGACAGTCTGCATTAGAGGCACTGTCTTTACAGAGGACTGACACACCGAATATAAACCAGCTGCACTTCCCAGCAGGACAACTAACCCCATGAATCAATAGCCTCTCTCCGACATCATATAAAACACGGACAGCCATCAGCTAGGGGACACTTAATCTCCACGCTTGCAGTTTTTCAAGAGCGCTTGCAGCTCTAAGCTCCTGCTTGTCTCTGACCTCAGCTGTACGCGTGGACGTTTATATCATTTCCAAAACATGTGTTGGCAGATCTTCTTCTGATAGAGGAATGCATTTTTAATGAAGCCGTTTCATCTATGCGTGGCTGCTCGCGCATGTCGTTCAGTGGTGGACTCGCATCATCTCGGCTCGGGTGTTGAGAGCCATGTCTCAGCACTTAAATCTCAGAGGATTGATAGGAGGAAAATATGTAAAATATCAAGAGATGAGTGGAAATTCTCTTTAATCAGCAGCAGTATCTCATCGATACATTCCTTTGCTGCACTTCGTTGCCAAACCGTTTTCATCGCTGTGATTTGCATTTCTCACAGCTGTTTTCTGCGTAAACCTCAACAATGCTGACTGCAGAGCCACACTGTCACCAGTTATAAAAGGGACTTAGTTAAGACTCACACTAGGAAACTTCAGAAGGCACGATCGAGGTTGAAATCCACCCCAAAAATGCAGTCAAAGTCATTTTAGTGAAAGGAGCAAGAGAACTCGTCTTTCGGTCCAAAACACTGATGTTTGCCAGGGTTTTGGACTGAGGCCTGAAGGATATTTTGCATGTAACATGAAGTCAGAATACAGTAAAGGGTAAACTTCCTGAGGAGAGTTTAGTCCAGGCCGGCTGCTGGAAAGATGCTCTCCTGTCCTTCAACAACCCTGATTAAGATTGGCCCTTTAAATCGGCCCAATCAATGCAGATGATGAATACCTGCAGCCAATCCAGTTGGCAGTTAATCAGTGGCGTCCAATCAGGTAATGAGGACCTGCATGTTGGAATGGGAAGCAGACAACCCCATGGCTGTTTAGCAGAAAGAAGGGAGAGCGGTCATGATCTAAAGATACTTGCGTGCCACATTTGGGGCTTCTGCCCTGTGAAGATCACGGTCTGTGGACAATTACCTTTGATCATTGAAGCTGACGGATCTCCTCAAAGGCAGGGTGTCTGACTCAGAGATGGGAAATGAGGCACTGTATTTTCAATCATGTGAATTCTTTAGTTGAGAAGAACCACCAATACATTGGCTTCCACCAGCAACTTGGCAACCCCAAACCCCAAAACCAAGCTCCAGTCAGGTCTGGAGATGTTTATGGAATACACTGGAAATTTGTCAGAAAAACATGTTTTTGCTGGGAATTAATATCATAAGATACATGAACTAGAATGCACAGTATAGTTGTTGAGCGGTCTCCCGCAGGTTCTCTGGATGTGGAAAGGCGCTCCAACATGCATATTGCTCTTAGTGAGCGCCAGAGGATGACTTCTGATTTGTGGTCACTCTTTAGCAAGCATTCCTGGGGGAAATTTGAGAGACCATTATGCAAATCCACAGGTGCATGCCAAGACCAAATAACTGGAGTCCTGCCTTCCAAGTACTTCAAGATGCCTTTCATAGTGCTCCTGATAAGTGTTCAGAACACAACGTGAGGAGGCGCGCCAGGAACACGTGGGTGTAGCGTGGAGGGCCAGCATGTCCGAGCAAAGTAATTAAAAAAAGTCCAGTATCAGACGCTGTATGACTCAGGAAGCAAACATTCATTCAGTGCTAGAGTCTTTCCATCTTGTGCTGATACGGCTCTCAGTTATGCCATCTTCATATGGTAAAAGGAAAAGGGAGCCTTTGTTGTCCAGTTTGGTGTGATCACATTTCATACACAGAAAAGCTCTCAAAAGACTGATTCCATTAAGCTTGTGGACGTGGAACCAGGAGGTTTGAATGAACTTTGTTTATTTTTGGGGTTTGTGAGGTATGTATTGTATGTGTGTGGGGAAATGAGAAATGTCTGTAATGGAGGGGATACTCTGAAAGTGTGGAGGGTCAGCTGAAGACAGGAAAGCACCTCATCATTCACTGCTGCTCAGCTGTCCCGTAGGAAGACAGCAGAGGAAGCATGCATCCTCCAATCATGGATGATCATGTCACATGTAGAACCAGTGCCCCCTTGTGTCTGAAACATGCATGGCCCAGGGACTTATATATATCAGTGTAGCCGATGTCTTTACATGCATTTATATGTTTATAAAGTCCTCCTATAATCAAAGCTGTTGTCTTCTGTATTAGGAAAATGGTTCTACCAGTGAGGAGGAGTTGCAAGTCATACATATTATTTCTGTTCTTAAAGGTCCCCTATTATACTGTTTTTCATCAATATATTATAGGTCTCAGATATATACAAAACATGTCTCTGAAGTGTTTGGCTCGAAATACCAAACAGATCGTGCATTGTAGCATCCCATAATCCCCTCTGTTTCAGCCCTGTTTCAAAAGTGCTGATTCTCTGGGTGTTTCTCAATCGCGAGTACGCTTGCTTGGTAGCACATGTCTGCCGAGCATCTTGCTTCAGAAGCGAGTCAAGAATACTTCCTGGCATTCGGAAAACGAAGTGTGGAACACGCTAGCAAGTGTGCAGGTGTGCGTCATATGAGAGGCCCCGCCTTACATCTTCCGCCACAGATTTGGGGAAATTGGTCCGTGCGCAAAGCATTGTGGGGATTTTAAGACCGCGAAGTCTACTCATGTGCAGACTCGATATTTCTCCAAACGGAGTACGCCGGGCTCGGTAGATTTCCAAGTATACTGGAGATTGGAACAGTACTTCGGCGGCACTCGATGACGTAGTATGCTTGAAATAGTGGCTCTGAAGCAGCTTTACTCGCGATTGAGAAACACCCTATGTCTGTTACTTTAGATGAAAATAAGGAGCCACTCCCCACGCCCCTCTGAGAGATATTTGATTAAAAGAAAACACAATGGTGCTCTAGGAGGAGATTCAGGTGATATGGTGGTGGGGGGGGGGGTTACCTTGGTTGGTGATTGGCTAATGGTTACACAAGCCAAAAAACGTTATGACATCATAAAGTGGCCAAAATCTGATCAGCTCATTTTCAGACAGGTTTTTATATAAATGGATCAGGACAAAAAGTGAGACAATCTTTTTTTCCTGAAACTTTCAGAATCTCTTTACGCAGAGGGGACACATGTTTATGTGTAAAAGACATAAAAAAGTGGATTTTGCATAATAGGTGATCTTTAAGCATGAATAAATGCAAAAACACTATAAACCTATCTTTCATTATGTTTCAGAAAACCTTTGCACTTTTCAGGAACCATTGGTCGGCATGCACAGCACCATAAGCCATCTCCAAATCCAGGTTTGAAAATGTTAAAAGGGTCTGTAATCACAATGCTTAGCACAATCCACATGAGATGCACAAAAAGGGTGATACAGGGATAAGAATTTAGTCCATCATTTTTTATTCCCATAAACAAAAGGACCTGCAGTGCAGAGAATCTCAAACATTCGTCAGCAATGACTTGCCATTTAAAAAAAGGAAAGAAAAGAAGTATCCCAGCTTCAAAGTCATAGGCAAATATTTCACAATATCTACATCGCTAAGTCACACTCATGTGGGCCATGTAGCCCAGAAACAATCCAAACATAGCTAAATAAAACAGAGAAGTAGATGCTCATGAAAAGCAAAACATTAAACAAGAACATACAACTACAGCATAGACCTCCTTCATGATTACTTATAACGGTCATTTCTAATGGAACAACTAACACATGTAATGCTTAAACTACTTGGACTTCTGGTAAATATGATATCAGCCATTGTTATGTGTGCTGAAAATATTTTCATAAGCATTCATATTTTCTTAGTACTTCTGGTCAACATTGCACAACCCAAACAAACACAAATCCATCAACCCACTTGTAAACCTCTTAACACTGTAAAAGGCTAGCTAAAGCACAAGCAAACGCTCATTAAATCCCAAGTGGACACTGTGTTGGTTCTGGTGAGCCAACACAATACAAACCTGCTGCTGACTTCAAAATGTGACATCTTTGCCGTTCGAAAATAAGGAAATCTCAAACATACTGTGAGAATAATGTGAAACTGGACCCAGAGTGCTCTGTGGGTGAAATTGAAAAACTATTGTGAAGGATAATCCTTTTTTTTTTACTTTGCAGTCCAAACATGAATTTTCCTAAAAGATCTACTAACACTGAGTGGCAGCACACACTAGTACAAAATGGCTATTGAACGTGTAAAGTCTAGAACTTGCTACACAATATGAAGAGGAAGAAAGGAGAAAACTGTTGGCTCAGGATTTTTGACAATCGTCGCATTCAAAATAAATAATTGTACAATAACAAAGAACAGGGCATATTCTCCTCTGATATAACGCTTCAGTTTACTGAGGATGTGGGATAATATGCCTTAAAGGTACAGGACGGGAAGGAGGCAGCTATGAACAAACTGTATGTACTGTTTACCACAAGTGTGCACATATACAGCTGAGTCAGAGGATGAACAGGTGGCATAGAAGATTCTGAGGTAAATCCATAAAAAGGCTGTGAAGGAAAAAGTAAAAGTATACATATATAACAAAGTGTTTGTTATATATGGGCTCTCCCCAACGTACACAGTGACCCCTGCATGTAGTAGTAGAAATGCCATGATATACCTTTCACTTACTATTGTCCACTATGCTTCTCTCACCTACGCACCTCTCTGAATACAATCAGAGGCAAAGGGCATGAATAAGGCAGGTTATAAAACATAAGACAAACATTTACCACTCCAGGCAAACATATTTGAAACAATGGGTCAACCCGAATATTATTTTAAAGACACAATAAGTTAAAAACATGTATAAACAATAGAAATTACTTGGCTTCTTTTAAAACCCATTCTTTCTCAGATGAAAAAAGAAATTAAATAAACTCTCAACCCATCAAACGTGCACCAATAAAGTGATTCCCTTCTCCTTGAACTTTAAACCAAAGAGGTCACGAGATGAAAACCTATGTATACACACTACTATGTACAAGTATTGGAATAAAAGAGTGATATTATATATTTACAAACACACATCAGTCCCTGATCGATTAAGGCCAAAGTGCTGTAGGTGCGCGCGGCACCCACATCACATGTAGCCCGCTGTTGCACTTAAGTGTTCCTCAGTTTGAAAAATGCAAAAGAAGCATTTATGACGTAATACTCAAGGCTTTTGCACTATAATTATTTGTCTTTCAAACATATAAAACTAAGCAAACTTTAGCCAAAACCTGACCTTTTCCAGCAGATCCTGGTTTCCTTTTTTACAAAAGCAAGATATTTTATATACATAAAAGTAGTACTTGAGTTCAAATGACTGAGTTCCAGTTTCGGGAAAGCCTTCTGTGACTTCCTGTAATGCCCTCTCCTCCTGAGAGAGTACTGATAGGGAGTCTGGGTGATGCTCTGCCAAGATGCCCACTGTTAATGCAAATGAAATCAGGAAACCGTTGCACTGAAGTGTGCATGGTGGTGTCCTCTGGATGGAGAGTCAGAGCATGCCGAAGCCCTCGCTGCCCTCACTGATGGCCAGCTTCAACAACTTGTGCAGTTCCTCATAAGAGTCGTACGTCGGGAGGCACAGCTGGTTAAAACTGGACAGAAAATTGGACCACAGGGAATCAGCGAATGTTTAGTTCCTGATGAAGCATTTACAAAACATTTATAAGTCACGCTCATTCTCACGTGTAGTCGGAACATTTTGAGCTCTAAACATTAAAGATGTGTTGATATTGTATTTTTTCCTGATTAACAAATCCAATGAAAAGCGGAAACGAACATGAGTTTATTTTAAATATTTCCTAGCCTGATGAAGCTTGTTCCTCCGTGCTATTGTTATTAAAGAACTATTAAAATCCCATCAATGAGCCCTGGGAGTCATGTTTCGTCATTAACATAAGCACAGAAAATATGGTTTATTTTGAGTCTATCCAACATACCCCATGGTGCTGATTCAGATACTCACGAGAGAATGTGTCATAATCCACCTGCTAAAATTAGCCCTGGAAAAAATCACTAGTTGCGTGTTTTTGAGTGATGTTTGAGGAAACAGTCCCCAGTTCTTTTGAAAATGTATTAGCCTTTTTTATTAATAGAAAAGTGTGAACAATGATTCTTTGAGCTAAATGCTAACGTCAGCTTGCTTACATGTCCATAATGACAATGTAAACTTGACAATGTTAATCAGATATAATGATCACAGTCATATTAAACCGTATAAGTATTAATGAGTGCTAATTAGCACTTAACGCAAAGAACTGCTGAAGGTGATAACACGTTTTTACACTGTTGGATAATAACCAAAGAATTGAAAAAGAAAATACCTTTTTAAAGAGTATTTAGATATGATGCCTTTAATAGACTACAACAGTGGAGAAACAAAAGTGGGCTAGAGAGCTGCAATAAAGATCTCTGGGAGGACTTAAAGTGGACCTATCATGCTAGATTTGAAACATATATTTTAGGGCCATACCTATACAAAACATGTCTGTGAAGTTTTTTTTTCAAAATACCAAACAGTTCACCCATTGTAGCCATGCCTCATACTGCTCATACCCCTCTTTTGAAGCCCTGTTAGAGAAACGCGGATCTTGGGTCCTTAGCTTGAAAAAAAAGAAAAGAAGAGGAGGCGGAGCTAATGCCTGATCAGAATTCTACCGGAGATAAAGTTAAATTCGGTTGTGATAAAACGCCATCCTGTTCTTAACCACATCAAGGATTATTTCTGAAATAGTATGGAGCTCAAATGCTTTTTCTCTTGCGGGTTTATCACAAAGTGAGTTCCTTTTTTTATTTCCTGCTTTTTAAAACACATGTGCTCTACAGTACAGGTTAGCTCTGAGTGTTAGCGAGGCTTGCTAATGTAAACAAAGACGAGATTACGTCCAAAACACGTCAGGCATTGTTTCTGATAGCAACTTTCTGTGGGTCCGCCGCCGATTTGGCGTCAGTTCGGATGGAATCTGTATCTGCTCGTTGTACACATGTTTTTAAAAGATTTGGGTACGGAAGAAAAGAGAGAGGGTTTTATTTTCTGACGCTGCATGAGTTCCCCGACGCACTGGGGACACATATGTATGTATAAAAGACATCACAAAGTGCATTTTGCATGATAGATCACATTTTGACTTGAGGATGGCACTGGAAAAACTCAGGGGTTCCCAAAAGTCTTTATAATAGCCGCATTCACACCAAGTACTTTGCCGTACTTAGTGCCGGCACTTATTACCCCAGGGCACATCAGATCGCGTTCACACCGGAATAAGTTCCCTGAGGGAAGATTACGCAAATGAGCCGCTGACGTCACTTCGTCTTCTTCTGCTTTGGGTTTACTGGCAGGCCGCAAAAGGGGTACTAACGGAACTAAGCGAGAAAAGTACGGGGAAAAGTACTCCGGTGTGAACGCGGCTAATAAATCTTCTGGGAACAACAAATGTCTGAATTATTTTTCTTGCCAATCCATCTAGTAAATTTGAAGATATTAAAAGTAGAAAAACAGAAAACATTGACCTGTTGGTTTGGCTGAATGAAGAGTATGATTCATCCTCTGAGGACCATGAATGTCAGATATATTGTTTTGAAAGTTTGTTCAAATGAATGTTGAGACCAAACTATTAAAGCAAGCAATCGATTGACAGACTGACATCACTAAAGCATCAAGGGCTCAAACCTTCATGTAATTCGTACTCACCACGTGTGTGCAGTGGGCAAGGTGCTGTGTGTGGGGGCAGCAATGATCTGGAAAGAGGGGCAGAGGGTGTTGAATCCCCCGGGGGGGAGCTGAGAGGAGCCGGTGGTGAACTGCAGCAGACGGGCCAACTCCTCCTGGGTGAAGCTGGACACCACGGCCCAGAACCACTTCATCACCTGTGGCAAGAAAAGAAAAATCAGTGGCCTGCTGTGGTAAGAAAATGGATAAAAGAGATTTCCAACGACATACTTTCTCTCTGAAGTGCCACGACCCTCCGACAATCACAGCGTGGGCCTTGAAGTCCAGCACGTTTATGTCTCCGGTGCCACACATCAAAAGCTGAAGAGATTAAAAGAAAAAATAATTATAATTACCCTGCAGTATCAGTTTCTTTAAAAACTTGATTTGTTATTATAAACATCATGCATACCTCCAACTCATTCTCATCAAATATGGCTAGCAGATTTTCTGGAACCAGTTCATTCAGACCTGCAACAGATCAGGAAATTACACTAACTACGTGCACATTACCGGAGGAATTAAATGACAGGTGTGGGCTAAAAAAGAAAGAAGGAAAACTGCAGCTGTGCTTGTTTCCTCACCTTTCAGGAAGTGTTCCACCTCATCTCTCACCTGGCTGGCGAGTCTGTACTGGGCCAGCAGGTTTAGATAATGCACCTTGTTTTCATTGTTCACAGCAATCTGGGATCCCCCGGATATCAGCTCCACCACCTGTAAGAGAGCACACATGTCATAATACATAAAAGAGTGAAAGCGCCTAAGATATTAAACAGTTTAAAAATCTGTCAATGTGTGGGCAGTAAACAATAGAGGGTGGAAAAACCTTTGTTACGGTAAATCTATTTATACAGTTCAACACTTGTGAGAGGCTGTCACACATTTGTCATCGTTAGTATAATAGGGCAATTAATCTAAAAAGGTAAAACAAACACAATGGTTAGGAGCCATACATACGTATCTGATTAAAAAGAAGTAGGGGGAGTCCCACAGCCGGCTATTGTGTGGTATTTTACAACTATGCTACAAAGTTTAAAATACAATGCCAAAATCCACTCATCCACCTTTCTGTAAACTCAGCGCTCAGCCTCAACAAGACAAACGCTTGCCAGACGAGCAATATGGTTTCTTTTGTTTGTTTTTGTGCTCCTCTGTCCTGTGAAATGACATGAGGGATAAAAGGGGGGAGTTCCCTTCCAGCGCGTCGCCTCACCTTCTCCAGCTGTCCCGACTTGCTGTACTTCTCCTCGGCAAACACCAAGTCCATGTCGCTCACGTCATTGTTTAGGATGAAGCAGACCTTGGTTTTGAAGAACTCCTGGTCATCCGTCTCGAAGTACTGCGTTTGGAAAATAAAAGGAAAACACAAGGTAATGACGTTTTTAAATAAACATGGTTTTTCATCTTCCTCGTGGAAGGATAAAAACATGATTGGGCTTTACTTCTCCGCTTACAGATTTTAGGAAGTTGGATAAACAGCAAAACATATTGGCTTGCTCTCTGAAATAAAACACGCCAAAAAATAATTTAGGTTTCTTGGCTTTGTGGGAATGTGAGAGTGATGAGACAGACCGGCTGACATCGAGAAGTAAACAATGAAAACATGACCTTCCAACTTCCGAGGAAAGGCTTTTTCCTTGAAATGCACTGAGTTCCTTACCTTGTAGTTCATCCTGAGGCCGATGATCTGGGCCAGGAAGGAGCGTGTAAAGCGAGCCCGGACCAGCTGTTTGTAGGCCCCCCCCAGAGCGGACTCATACAGGCACTTCCCCACGACACGACCAGCGAACTCATACATCTTCAGACGCTGGTGGGCCTGCCGCTCAGCGTTAGGGTGCACCTGGAGAATAAGAGGAATCTGGGTTTCTGTCTTTTGAACTTTTTTATAATGTTCTTTTTACAGGATGAGTAGGGGTATGATTACATTACATTCAAGATTTCAACATGACACCAACAAATACTTAAATGAGATAATACCAATTAATGGAATACATTTAAAAAAAGGATATATTTCTTGATTAGTTTCCCTTCCCTAATTTGACACATCACAAGACACTTTTCCAGATTCAGGTTTCAGTTAAACATAGCACATTTCATTTGTTGCCGACCCTGTTCTCTATGCTAGCATCCCTGAGCAGAGAACATGTTTAAAGGCATGGTTAGCAGCTTTCAAGAGGGAAATAGATATAAATCTGATGACTCCCTTTTTGCTATCTATGCTTGTTTTGTTCTGCGACGTGTATTGGCCACATTTCTTGAACGAAATATAGTAAAATGTTGCTATAGTAACCTGGTAGCAGACTTGTAACTGAGTGCGGAAAAACAAACAAAATTCCTTTCTCTTTGAGTGTGTGTTTGTGTGAGTGAGTGAGTGTTTGGTAACTATGGACTTAAAACTACAAATAATAGAATAGTAGACAATCTCCTTCCTATGGATGCTTTTAGGTATATTAGTATAGACAGATATTATTTCTTAAGCAGTACTTAGGCCTAGGCTCCACGGGGACGAAAACTGGTTGAATCCGCATATTTCTCATGCGTATAGCCCTTTAAGCTCGACGACGCCGTAACGGAAACGTAGAAACAGACCCCGCAAACGACAACGGGTCCAAAGGTGGATGGATCTGGGAACGGAGCGCTCTGGGGGGTCCAACGGGGCCGTGTGGTCGCCTATACGGTCATCCGTTTCATAGCCCCGCCTCTCCCCACCTCTCCGCGTACCCCGCATCATTGCTGATGTGTTTCGTTAACAACAACAATGGCGGATCGCAGGGTTGCTATCGTGCTCCAGTCGCTACTGACCATGCTACAGTTCTTTGTGCAACATCTACAGGAGCTCCTCCTTGAATTCAGATTATTTATCTTTATCTCGATATGGACATAAACGCGAGTGAAGTCTAATCTGACAGGACGGAGACACGCAGCTCCTGCCGCTGTGATGCAGCGGGAGCAAAACACACACTTCAAGTCAGATCATCACCCTTAGCTATTTTAATTACCTCTCAAACTACCTAAACTAGTTATAAATATGTTTATTTTTACTGTCGGGTCATCATTACTGGATCAGCTGCTGCATGAGACAGACACTGACGCTGTGAGAAGAGAGGAAAAAGAGACAGGCTCTGTGTATTTTATTATCATATATCATTATATCGTCGTTATTCATTTGTTTTAAAGCTCAATAAATAACAATGAAGACCTTTGACCGGCACTTTTATAATTTTGTCCGGAAGATTTAAACTTTAACACACGTTGACCGGCGAAAAACTCTGCCCGGTTCCGTCGGCCCCCACCGTGGAGAATAAACAGAAGTGCAGCCATGACAACCATTCTTCTTCGCTGCTTTTGTGGAGGAAGTTGCTGCTTTTGTGGAGGAAGTTACAGCGCCACGTACAGGTTCGGCATATGTACTGCAGCTTTTCCAGCGGTTGGATGTAAACGGAGCCGTCTCGTGGAGCTTGACACAATCCGGTGTATATTGCGTGTGGGCGGAAGCTTTTTTGCGGTTGCGTTTGCGTTACTCCGATGCGTTTTGCCGTATGTGTTCCCGTGGAGCCGGGGCTTTAGTGTAGAAGCCTCAGGTGTTTTGAAAGGGGACGGGGGTAATAAGACTAACTTACCAGGCCCTGGTTGTTGTCACTGAAGCGAGTGAACAGCTGGTTGGAGGTGTCAAAGAGGGTCTTACACACCAGCTCAAACCACTCCCTGCGAGGGCCTCCCCAGTCCAGAGCTGCAGAGAAGTGTCAAAGGTTTTAGCAGTGTGTTCATCTAACAAAGTTACTATGTCTGTAACTGTCATTTTGATGCCATTTCCGGTGTTATTTTAAGATCTTTTTGGTTTGAAGTGCTTGCAGCTAAATGTTTACCTTCCTCATCCTGGAACGCGACCTCAAAGTTCTTACTCCAGTCGGACACAGAGAAGTTCCTGGTAGCCTTCAGGGACTGAGCAACAGCAAGAGAAAAGACAAATAAGAATAGAAACAATCACATGATAACAAGCCCATTTTTATATTGACGAGCAGCACTCACCGAGTCTAGAATAGTGTGCCGAGTGATTTTGAGGCAGGTCTTGGTGCGAGGTCTCTTTGCGTGGATTTGCCTGAGTTCACGTTGAAAGAAGTTCACCTTGTCTTGGAACGTTTCAGATCCACCTGTGGACAACACCATCAGATTATAGCTACAGTCTCTAAAAAGACGGTATTTACTAAGTACTTCTCAACGCGAATGCATCACATTAGACTGAAACAAACCGATGTTCTTGTGCAGGAAGCGAATGAAGGTGGCAGCCATGATGTTCCTGTCTTTGCAGCTGAGCTCCACAGGAGGCTGTATCCCATCATCCACCACAAGAGTTAGATACTTGTGAATGGGGTCAGGACCAAAATAGGTAAACTGAAGCAAGAACAGAATATTATGGTTAGCGTGGTAAATTAAATCAAACCAAAGTGTCCCAGGGTTTTCCGACTCACTACTGCTTACCTTCGTTCCTGGACATACTCGGAAGGTGAAAAGGCGCCATGGAATAATTTTCAGGTAGAACTCTTTCACGGATAATTGCTGTTTGACAAAGAAGTCATTGTACATTAACACATGTTGAGTTCTATCCTCTCATATACAAGACATCAGTCACACAGCCAAAAGGTTAAGAGGAAAAACAACCAATACATGACACGCTTACCTTTGGCGATATGTAGCAGTAGACCTTTTTTGGTTTCTTGACCTTCTCAGGTTGTCCCTCCACAGGAGAGTCATGCTCATCCTCCTCTTCTCCCATGGAGGGCCTCCTCTGGGGGGCCAGCAGAGAGGAGGCGGGCAACTGCCATGAGGAACTGTAGTTCCCAGTGCTGTAAAGGTACGCTTCAAAGTAGATGCTAATGCCTGGAGTGGACACATTCTTCTCCACACAGGCCTTCTCATTCTCTGTAATATGCAAAGAGAGTATGAGTATGATGCATTGGAAACACAGACTAGAAAGCACTGTGTTTTTTCTATAGTAGTGTATGATTCCTTAAGCATGTAAAGGTTGCTCACCACTGAGAACAATAATATCAAACTCCCCGTTGCTGAGCGGCTGGTCTGTGTAGGAGATGCGGGCCCTGAAGCAGCCCGTCTTCCTCAGGGTGAGTTTCAGCAGAACCTGGCACTGCTGCTTGTTGAGGGTCACTGACTTACTGTAGTACTCCTCCAGACTGTCGTCATCCCCCGTGCCCAGCTGCAAGAAACAAGGAAACTCAAATGAATCCCAGCTCAGAGACTTGTTCTGCTGCGCTGTAAAGCTAGTGGACTGTGCAATTGGGAACAGAAGGCTGAACAATCCTGGCTTTCATTTTTACAGTCCAAATCAATGAGTAAATCAAGTAGAAAGGGGGTGTGTTCCCTTACAGAGTGCACGTGGACGCTGTAGTTGGCTTCATCAGTGAGAGATGCAGAGTTACTGGTAGGGTTTCCATACTCGTCCCTCGGCTCAATTTGCAAAGTGTGCTGCTGGCCATTAGTTAGCACCAGGGTGGAGAAATGGTAGGCTATCTTGGTTTTTGATGGGACAACTGTACCTGATTTGAACAAAAGAATAGAAATCAACTTAATAAACAATAAATACTAGTCAAATCAATAACCAAACACAGACAAATACGGTTTAGCAGAAATACCTGGTTGAAAAATCTTGTAATAAGGGCTGTAGGCCACGTTGAGGCCACCCAGCTTGACAGCAACCTCGTAGCGCCCGGCTTTGCGCACAGTGAAGGCAACTTTGACTACGTTGGACTCTGGTTCCTGCACAACTTCCTGTGTCACAGGGATGTCCAGAGCCAATTCGATGTGGTTGATGTTGACCCTCAGCCCCACAGGCCGGTGGGCGGGAAAAGGCTGGCCATTCTTATAGAAAAGCTGAGAAGACAAAAAGATGAATAACTGCAGACCAAATATTCTCTGACACTGCTGCATGCGTGAGCCACTTAAAGTCAACAAGACTAGACATTAAAGGTGTCCTATCATGCAAAATGCACTTTTTGATGTCTTTTATACATAAATGTGTGTCCCCGGTGATCAGGGAACCCACAAAGTGTCTGAAAACAAAACACTCTCTTTTCCTCCGTACCCAGATCTCTAAAGAAAGGGGGTACAACGGAGCTGATCCAGATTTGCATCCGATATGACGTAATATCGGAAATGTGAACTGGCTTTACGCCCACGGCCCTATCAGAAACTTCGCAATCAGAAAACAATGCCCGACCTGTTTTGGACGTAATATGGTCTTTTTTACATTAGCAAGCATCGCTAACACTCAGAGCTAACCTGTACTGGACAGAGTATGTATAAAAAAGCAGGAAATAAAGAAAGGAACTCACATTGTAGTAAACCCGCAAGAGAAAAAGAATTTGAGCTCCATAATATTTCAGAAATAATCCTTGATGTGGTTTTGAACATGATATGGCATTTAATGACGGCCGCATTTAGCTGAGAATCTCTTGGTAGAATTTTGAGCAGGCATTAGCTCCCATCCCCTCTAACCCTAACCCTAACCCTTTTTTTAAAGCTAAGGACCCAGAATCAGCACTTTAGTAATAGGGCTGAAATAGAGGGGTATGAGGCATGGCTGGAATGGGTGATCTATTTGGTATTTTGAGGAAAACACATCATAGAAATGTTCTTTATATTTTTTCATATATCTGAAACCCATAATAAATGCCTAAAAATAGCATGATAGGAAACCTTTAAAAGACTGTTAGGAATAAATCATCACCTGGACTCTAAAGCTCATAGTCTGGCCCACTTCCTGTGGTTCCTTCCAATCCCAAGACACCTTGCAGGAACGGGGGTCCAGGTAGTTGCCCCGGACATAGTCGTAGATGCTGCGGTCGCCGCGTCGCCCTGGATCCTCATTCTGCAGGAAACTGACAACCCTCGCTGCAAGCTCGCAGAGGAACTTAATGGTGAAGACAAACGCTATGATGGAAACAGTAATTCCACCTGTCGCAAGAAGGGAAGAAGCACAAGAGAAAGGTTGTTGGAACAAGGGGGTGCAATAAATGCAAGGTAATCATTTGGTCACCAATAAAACAGGGAAAAGGCTAAAGTTTGACAAAGGTTTATGGGATCAAAACTCGACAACAAATCCTTAGGCTATATATAAACAAACTATAAAGCAATTTGTCAAACCGGTAACTCTGCTTCAAAGTGCTTGAAGAAAGAGCTAAATGAGTCATGTAGCAGGTCCAGTATAACCGCCCAAACAGCATACAGTGAACTCACCAATCACGTAAAACATCAGGTCCCTTATCAAGAAGCAGAGCGCCACAGTACAGCCAAATATGAGAGCTCCCTCTGAAAAGACAATTGTACAAATGAATAATTCAAATGAAAACAATACACACTTTATGTTATAAACCAACAGGTTCAAAGGTTTGATTGATATTGTTGAATGATGACATAAGCCAAGGCTAAACAACAGCACCACTGCATTTTAAACGGTGTCCTGTCAAATAAATGAACAGCAAATGACAAGAACAAACAAATGTTACTCTGTACACAGAGATGAGGCAACACTGAACTTCTCTATTGCAACACTTGAGCCACATTCAACAGCTATGACTCTTGTAGAAACAACACTTATCAACAGTACAATCCACCTTATGTTTACGTCTTACATCTAAATGCTTCCTAATACCCTGCAGCTTTGGAAAGCAATTCAAACTAAAAACCTGTCTAAGGCAGCAAATGACCCGTGTCTCACCAATTGTCCACTTCTCATTCAGACGCCTCACAGACAGGCTGTGTACCAGCCGGATCTCGTAGTCCTGGTCACGACTCCCCCTGGAGTTCTGGAGGATCTTGATGCCAGTAGACAGCTTGATGTAGTCCTCGTAGTAGTATCCCCAGGCAGCTAACGAGAGCTGCAGCTGATTGTCGAACTGAGACAGATCATCGAGGTTCATACAACGCAAGGTCTTCAGTCTGCGGTGGGAAACAGAAGTGAAAGTGAATAAAGGAGATAATTGAAAGGAGTGGTAGGATGATTAACCTCTTAAAAAGTACACCCTTTAGAGATATATCCTACTCCGACTGCTCACTCCCCCCGTTGACCAAGTCTGCTGTGCTGACTGCACACAACAGCTTGTCCCACACACAAAACAAACTATAGATTACAACCTGGATCTTATCACCTAACAGGTGAGACAGTGCAGCACATTGTATCCTTCCTTAGCAAAATACTACCGTCGTAAAGCTTTATTACACGAGAAGGTGTAGATAATAAGAACAGCATAGGACAATGAAACATAATCTTCCCGTTGTAAATCTACAAAAAGTACAACCTTGTGTCAATACGTGATAACACCAAGGTGTAATGTGCAAAGTCAAACTTTAGTGACTAAAAACACACTAAAACCCTTTTTTCTCTTTTGAAAACACATTTTCAATCCAGACGCAACAAAATCGTAACTTTGTACAGAAAATGCTAAATGTGTATTTTCTAGCATGCTGTTTTGTCCAGTTCAGTGTGTGAGGCATGGTTGATCATCTACCTTGTGATTGTGATTGTTTAGTTATAATTATAAAAAACAATCTTCTCATTATTTTTTCTTAAAGTAAATACTTGGATCTTTTTTATCCTCTCACTCCTAATTACACAATTTATCTGACATGTCGTGGCTTATGTCAATCCACTACTTCCCCATTTACAGTCAAATATATATTTGTAAAGGGTCACCTTCTGTTACAACACAGTCACTGAACTGAAGCTCTGCCAGAATTACATTACCGAGAAAGGTTCCATTCTATCAAAATGACAAGAGGCAAAAATGGTGTGACGGTCATGACATTCAAAAATGTGACACAGTGTCCCTTTAGAAATACCAAACAGTTTTCTTCTGAAATGAATGAGTAGTTGAGAGACACAGTTGACCTTTGAAACATTAACCTTCCTTAAACGGAGGCCACATTTTGAAAACACAATGACTACTTAGCATAGCCTGTTCTGACTGCATCAATAGAGATTATCCAAGACACACATCACCTGCACTTCTGCAGGTCTTACACAAACAGCCAGTGAAGAGTACTTTTTACTGCAGTGACCCTCTGAAACACTGCAGCCTCCACAGCTCAGCGTCAGCAAAGCTCAGCCAGCCATGAATGGAGAGGCTGCCCTCAAGTGGACAGAAATAGATATGGCCTGTGATAACCGGCATAAAACCTGATCATAACCACATAACCAATTCAAGCCTAAAATATGCCTGGAAAAATCTATACGCATGACATGCCAATAAGTGATTGTTACTGAAAAAGGAAAGCTTCTCACGACTGTTGGCTGGATTAGTGTAAATGTAAAGGTTAAGACCTTTCATTGCTTACGTATGGTAATAGTGCTCCAATTTCTGGGAGCAAAGCCACTCCTGGAAGGCAAAGTCTCGGAGCAGCTGGATGTGGGCCTCCTCAATTTCCCTCCAGCGCTGCTGTTCCTTCACCACCTCTTCCAGACGACTTAGTACACTCAGACTCAGTTCCTCCAGTGACTGTACATCTGGATGACACATGAACAGCACATACAAATACTCAATCACATACCAGCCAACAAATCAGCATCAGTAATGCCCCAGCACAGGCTTAAATACTCTCTCTTAAAGTCTATAATAAAGTGTATTAAAGCCTGAGCTGATTGTCCGTGCATACATGCATCTCGTAAGCCTGACTGTTTAAAACAAAAATGACCAGGGTCAAAGCAATAAGCAACACTATCTCCTTGCGTTAAACATAGTTTAGATCCAGTTAGACATGACACTTATTCATGGTATTCCTGCAAAGCTCTAAAAGCTAATGGTTAGAGAAACTGTTCTAACCAAAGTTTCAAGTATCATAATCTGTCTTGCAGAAGTAACTTTGTGCGGGTTACCTTCAACGTCAGACCATCAAATAAAGGCCTAAACTGTAATGGCCATCTAAATATATCTCAAATGGAGATATGACTGTAAGCAACTGACCTTCAAATAAGTGCCTGTATTGACAGAGGCTATGTCCTTGGAGCCATTCCTCAATTTGACTCTCTTTTCCTTTCTTCCAGCGCACTTCCCAGAAGAAGATCCACGACACTGAGCAGAGGAGGAAGGTCAGGAAGAAGCGGCGGTCCATCAGACCATCTTTGAGCCTTCACTCAGACCCCTCCGTGCTCAAGGGAAAACTGCCACTCACCAGGGGACTTGACAAGTTTCCTACAGTTGGAGAGAAACTGCTTAGGCTCAAAACAGTTAGACTGAAATACATTTACAAAAGGTTTTTAACAATTGGATTTTAAAGAGGAACATTGGTCAAACAGACAGGATGCCTGAGGTGGTTTACAATAAACATGCTCAGCCAAGAAAGCATGAATATTTAAGTGACACCTTGGTGTTGGCTGATGGGAGAATACCATGTAATCCCCAGCACTGAAATATGCATGAACAACTTGGCTAAAGAATGGTCATAAAACTCTCCCCAGCCTCTTTTAGCCCGGACCAACTGTCAACGTCAAAGAAACATTGGCAGTGACAGTCTGACAACAGTCTCAGTCACAACCAACAACAACAGCCAGATGTTGGTGATGGTAACGATGAGCTGCCTGATAGTGATAGCTCAGGTGTCATAACGTTTCCAAATGTCATCCGCTGCCACTGGTATAATAAACAACCACAAAGCGTAATAAATAACCTATCGAAGCGGTCAGTTGTACCGTACAGTTTCTTAAACGTTGCTTAAAAAAGGAAAAAAACACCGGGAGCGGAATACGCACAGGCTAACTGCAATGTAATCAATTGTCTCTGGTCTATTGTCACCTGCAGCGCAAGGTAAAGCTGGAGGCTAATGCTAACAACTGTTAGCACTGTGCCAACAAGCTGCTACAGTAGTTGACTAGAAAACGACAGCGAAATGCTAACTAGCCAAGTTAGCCAACAATGTCAGCGTCATTTCAGAAGCTGCTCGCCAAACCATGGCGGTTATCAAAATGCACACCACAACACGTTCATAAGACATTGTATGCAATAGTACTCTAACACAAACAAAAACGGCTAATGAAAACATTTCATTTGATGTAAATAAAGACAGCCTTTACCTTCGTCTGATGGGCATTAGGCTAGCAACCGGAAAATGCGCAGAAAACGTGTCGATTCCTGATGACGTATATTGTAAACGCATCGACAACACACGAGGGGAAGGGAAGAAGATTTCACTCAGACCTGTGGACTAACATTTTAACCATGGTATGTCATATTTATATGTTATACAGTAACATCAAGACTACTCATAATACTTATCTATCAAATTATGTTATGTGTTATTACTACATTGGCGTCGAAGCTTTTATAGCAGGCAAGCTCCTGAGCTAGTTTAGCTAGCCTAGCCTATCTAACGTAAAGTAGGCTAACACGTACGCCAGCTGCAGAAAGAAATAAGCGTTTAAATATATCATTTACTTTTATCAATGTAAAGATCTTGGCCACAACATTAAATACATGTAAGTGTTAGTTAATTCTCCTAAAACCATGATACGTCTGAGTTAATAGGTTTAGCTAACGCATGCAGTGTTTGTTTTGTTACTTCTTTAGCTCTCGTTATACAAGTCAACGTGCTGTCTAAAAACTGCTTCAGTAATGACATTACAGTTTTAGTTAAGTGTTTATACAAGTAAATGTTACGCTGAGAGACGTTGTTAATATGCTGTTCAAGCAACAAAGTGCCTGTGTTATGAGGTTGACTCAAACCCTCCACATACACAACAAGTCAATTGCTGCTGTAAAAGCTTTATACTGTTGGTTGTAATATCTTGGTTTTAATCCATTTCTGTGTTTGTACTTGTCTAACCTAGGGGAAGCAGAAAACGAAGAAGTTTGCTGTCATGAAACGAATGATCAATCTGAAGGATAATAGAATGTGAGTTTTAATCATTTCTCTGTCTTCTAGCCACAATTAACAAACTTATTGATCATCCATCACAATGTTATTAATACAGCCAAGTTTGCATACCTATTTAGCATTACAAAACATTTAATAATAATGTGTGGATCTTAATAACTTGTTATTTTTTCAGAAAAGAGAAGGACCGGGCTAAACCTCAAGAGAAAAAGAAGAAGGACCCCTCTGCGCTCAAGGAGAGAGAAGTGTGAGTTGGCTATAAAATATTGAATTACTATATGAAGAACTTTTGGTGGATGGCTCCTTAACTTGATTTATTTAAACTTTTTGTGCAGGACAAAGTACCCATCCTGCCTGTTCTTCCAGTACAACACGCAGCTTGGTCCACCATACCACGTTATAGTCGACACCAATTTCATCAATTTTTCCATCAAAGCCAAACTGGACATTGTTCAGTCTATGATGGATTGCCTGTATGCAAAATGTAAGTGCTATTGCCAAGTGCATAATGGACCCGTTCCTCCAACAAATTCTTATATACAGTACAATGATTCAAAAACTTTCCTAATCATTCTTTTCCCCTCTGCAATTTTATCCAATCCAGGTATCCCATGTATCACAGACTGTGTGATGGCAGAGATTGAAAAGCTTGGAATGAAGTACAGAGTCGCACTCAGGTACAAGCTGCTAAATATAAAACTGCATGAACGGCTTGAACTTATTTTGTTTATTAATTTGTTAATGTTTTGCTTTGCAGGATAGCCAAAGATCAGAGGTTTGAGCGCCTGCCGTGCACACACAAGGGAACATACGCCGATGACTGTTTGGTCCAAAGGGTAACACAGGTAATATGCTTTCATTTTCACTTCATTTCGTGGCATATCATTATAGTGAATAATTATAGGTAATTTTTCGCATTTCATTTTTCTGAAGTTTTTGGCACAGGTAAATAACATTTATAAATGTCCACAGCACAAGTGTTACATCCTGGCGACTGTGGACAGAGATCTTAAGAGAAGAGTCAGGAAGATCCCTGGGGTGCCCATCATGTACATCTCAAACCACAGGTAACACCATTTTGACTGAAATATACGTCTGTTTTTTTGCATAAAATGTGAAAAAACATTTATGGACATGTTTCTTTCTTTCTTTTCATACAGGTTCAATATTGAACGGATGCCTGATGACTACGGTGCTCCAAGGTCTTAATTTTCTACAGCTGGGATGGACCTGTAAATAGACCACTTTTCTGTTTTTAAATGATTTTCCTTTCATGTATATTTTGTAGTTTGTTTGGTTTGGTGTGGGGTGGGTTTGATCTAAACTGCAAGTTACTTTACATTTGGTTGTTCATATGAAACATTTTGTCAAGAAAATAAATGAAATGTTGCAATGCTCCATGTCTTTGGTCTCCAGTCTTTTTCAACACCCCTAATGTGTTGCGGAAATGTTGCTTTATTAGCAAAGATGCTAATTTACTATGGGAAAGATAACCTTGATCAATTCCATATATAGTTTCACACATTCTCTTTTGATGTTTTAAGGTCTTTATTATTTAAAAAATGTTATGGTGGAAATGTGTTTTATTGTTTTATTTTATTTTTCCTTCAACAATGTTAATAAAGATGTATACTAGCAAACCGGGAAAAGGGCAATATAAATGTTTCACTACTACAACTAATAACATCACAAAATAAATCAGCAAACATATCCAGGGTTTGGCTGATATCTCATTTTTAAAATCTTTTATATTTTATCTTAAAACATTTTTTTATTTACTTTCCTTCATCCTTCCACCACATCATAATATAGTGTCAAGATTAATAAAATGAAAACACTCAAATTGTGTTTTTTTATTATTATCACCAAGCAGTAGAATAAATGACTGCAGATCTAACTTCTTGATCGGAGGAGCACTTGAATGCAGCATTTGTCACGGTTGAGATCCGCTCAGTCTTGCGCATGCGCGGTAGACGGAGATCTGGGAGTGTCTGAGCTGCTCGTTGGACGTGAATCCCACTCCCAGCCGCTGAACCCAGAAGCATCTGTATGAACAATGAACCGGCTGACTGAAGGAAATGGTTTGGTGAAGAAACGATGAAGAGGACGCGTGAGGAGTGTCGAGGTGATGGGATTGCAAAACGGCACTGATTTTTCTGGATATTTGTGGTGTGAATGACCTCTAACGGTGCAGGGAATTAGCCGTTTCTAATACTTTGTTGTCTGCGGATCAATCCTCCTAAAGACTGTGATAGCGGTACATTGGCCGGCTAGTGTTGGCTTATTGAACTTTCACCCTATTGTAATTAAAACACGTCTTAAGGCTTTATTACCTAAGTGTCATAGTTTATTTATTAACATGGACATATGATTATTAAATGGCCTACAGGGTTCTAGATTTTCCCAGAGTCATTTTTTTATTGCAAGAAGATTAATTTTGTTATACTTTGAAATCATCATTTAGGTCTTCAACTAAAGGGGTGCATTTTTATTAAACCTTCTCCACATTGCATAGACTTATTATTTTTATATATTTTTTGGCACATGCTGCTTGATGTCATGAGTTGGCCATCTGTTGTGGGAACCTACTTAAACCTGCAACAAGCAGATTAACCAGTGAAAGGTCCAGTATGGAGGCTTCTGTGCCTGAACTCAGTTGGGTTCCTGCTGCTGGAGGAGGAGGAAGAGGAGGAGGAGGAAGGATGCTGAGGGCCACCGCAGGCTCCGTGGAGCAGAGGGATGAGGAGCAGGAGGATGAAGCCGAAGAGGAGTTAAGGGATGGAGGGGTGCCTTTCTATGTGAACAGAGGAGGCCTCCCGGTGGATGAGGAGACTTGGGAGAGGATGTGGCGCCATGTGGCTCGAATACACCCCAACGGTGAAGCTCTGGGGAAGGAGACCCGGGGGGGCCACTGACCTGCCCAAGGTAAGGTTGCAGCTGTTGAACTCCACATGTGAAACGTACACATGGTGGAGAAACTATTAACACCCATGTGATCTGAGGAAATGTTGAGCTACAGTGTTACTACCACATGACTGATAGATACATTTAACTAATGTCTTTTTTTATCACAGCAGTAAAACACAATGCATGTTTTGTCCAGTCCACTCTGCATGGTACCATTGCATGCTATGGATGTTTTAGACACAGAAGAATGGTACATTTCATTCATTTCTCGTGCTTAGAGCAATTAAGAAGCTCTTGCAACCGGCAGGCTGAATAGGGAAAAGCACACAAGACTACTTTGTTTGTTCAATGGTCATCAAGTTGTTGGGATGCTCTCTGTCCTACAGATTCCAATACCGAGTGTGCCTACATTTCAACCTACCACCACTATCCCACAGCGCTTGGAAGCCATACAGAAATACATCAGGGAATTGCAGTATCCTTTGACTACCTTGGTGTATTTGAATGTTTCCACAGCATTTCATTTGTAGTTAAAATATATTTTGATCTATCTTGACTTTTTAAAATCCTATCCAACCCTCTATTTTTACTACCCTTTACATTTGGAAGTAGGCAAGCATTGTGGAAACTCTACTCTATATTAAGCTTTATTTCAGTCAGAGACGTAATTCATCCATATTTAAACAACAACCTATGAATATCACAAAGCACTATAACTGGTTGTCTCTTCTCCCTGATGCATGCTGCTGTTTGCTCTGTTGTTATACAGTATGACCTTAACTGTCCTACAGGTACAATCACACAGGAACACAGTTTTTTGAAATTAAGAAGAGCCGGCCTCTTACTGCGTAAGCACCTTTTTCTGTCTTTCACCGAAGACTAATCACTAGTAATGGACTCATGGCAGCACTCATAGGATGTCTGCAACAATATTAGCTGATTTATTATGGTTTTGGCCAGTGCTGCTAATGTCTGATGCGTGTGGATCAGCTGTATCTCCTCAGGGCTTTGTGAGTTGAAACGTCAAGCAGCAGAAGGCCTGGAACACAATTTCCCTGACCTTGCTTTATTAGATTTCGTGGTCCAAATCATATTTCCATGGCTCATGGAAAATGTGTTTGTTCAATAACTGTGTGTGCATTTCTATTGCACTCAGTAGTGTCTTATATCACAGATGAGCATTAACAGTGTTTCTCTCCTGTTCCATTGTCCTGCACAGGTTGATGGACATTGCTAAAGAGATGACGCGGGAGGCTCTGCCAATCAAATGCCTGGAGGCGGTGATCCTGGGGATGTATCTTTAGAGAATCAGGGCATGTTGCAAATTGTATTATTGTATGTTTCATTGTAATGTGCCCCCATCATACATGTTTATGTTAATGGAGTGTTTTTTGGCCGACTTACTGTAAATTGTCTTTCCAATTGTCCGTTTCCTTGACCCTTCTTCGTACAGTTACCTCACCAACAACATGCCCGGTGTGGAGCGCTTCCCCCTCAGCTTTCAGTCTCACTTCTCAGGAAACCACTTCCACCACATCGTGCTGGGAGTTCACTGCGGAGGACGCTTCGGCGCGTTGGGCACGAGTCGGAGGGAAGACCTCATGTTCAAGCCCCTGGAGTTCCGCACACTGATGGACCTAGTGCAAGAGTTCGAAGGAGCCTACAGGGGCTACTGGCACACCCTGCGCAAGGTCAGGATCGGCCAGTACGTGTCCCATGACGCTCACAGCGTGGAGCAGATAGAATGGAAACATTCCATACTAGACTTAGACAAGCTGACCAAGGAGGAGCTACGGAAAGAGCTGGAGAGACACACTCGGGACATGAGGCTGAAGGTACAGTCAGAGATGGCAAAAGTGCACACATCCTTTACTCAAGTAGAAGTACAGATACTCGTGTTTAAAAATACTCTGGTAAAAGTAGAAGTATTGACTAAACTAAAACTAAAAGTAAAGAAGTATGGGCTTCGAAATGCACTTAAGTAAAAGTAGCCATAACTAGCAGCTGTTTTAAAGAGTACCTGACCTCCCTTTATATTAATAGAACAATAATGTCATTGTTAGCTAATGAATGTTTCGATGCTGAACAATGGCAAAATGACAACGTTTTCATTGGTCCCTCTTCTTTAGAGAAGACCAGGAAATGATGGATACACCGATCGTGTTAAAATCAATAGGCACGCAATGACTCTAAATAATAATGATCACGCCACCAAACTAAAGTAACAAACCTGTTTTGAAAATGTAAGAAGTAGAAAGTCGTGGAGTAAAGTACTGATACCAGAAAAATGTACTTAAGTACAGTAACGAAGTATTTGTACTCCACTACTTCCCACCTCTGGGTACAGTAAAGATTCAGAAAAGATGCTCTGTAGATAAGCATTATGAATGGTAGTGCAGAAGTCTCATCTCACTGCTGACACCAGGACAAGCTGATGGAGCTCAGACAATGATGATAGATTTACTTTGTCCTCAGCAGACGGGCCGCTCATTAGATTTCTTTTGACGCGCTGCCTCTTCATGCACAGTGACACCGAGTTGACCCGGCTGTTTGAGTGATTTCCCTCAAATGATGCGCTATCATCACCTCTCATGCCAACATAATGAAAACAGCCTTGATGCTGAGCTCTGCGCGTAATAAAACTAAATGTGATGGCTTCACTCTGCCTTGCTGTGCTTCATGCATGGCCGGCACAATCCATCAATTGCTGATCATTTACATTGAGTGCTCTCCACAATCACGGTACTAATAAAGACAGATTTGTCCGCCACTCATACTGAGCCTCGCCCTGGAAAGCGAGGACATAAGAATAAGTGACTCTTCATGCTGTGTTTTTAACTGATTCTGATAACGGTGTTCTTCTTGTTTTTGCAGATAGGGAAGCCTGCACCACCCTCTCCCACCAAAGACAGGAGGAACAGCATGGGGTCACCCCTCAGAGGACAGGGCAGCCCCGTACGCAGGATCAGCCGCATTGAGAGACGGTATGTTTCATCATGTGCTCAGCCAATATTAATGTGACATGCTTTTTGTTACTGGGACACATTTGGACTATATATGTCTTGTGATCTACAGCAAAGAAGAAGTAGTTCATGAATTAGTCACAGTTTCCTTGGTCTGATTTCTCTGTGTCTGTTTTGTTGCAGTCCCTCTGGAGATAAGAAGGTTCTGGAGCCAAAATCGGCCGCAGAAATTAATGGATACCAGATTCGAGTCTGAAGAAGAATTTTTGCTTGCTTGTAAGGATACAAGGTCCCACACACGTGTTTCAGAGCCGCAGATTCACTCTTCATTTTTTATACTCATTGGCCTATTCACGGAGACACAATGTTGAATAGGTCACCAGCAACTTTTCTTCTCAAAACAAATGCCTCTTTCAGTTTTTCTACGTCTACTATGGTCAAGGTTTTTCCTGGAGCAGGTACTGTGCTTGGTTCTGGCCACGCTCCCAAATTAAAAAGGGGACATAAGTGCAGTACTTTGTAAACATTTTTAAATAACTGCAGATTTTTGCAAACTCAACACAATGTGAAATATGACTCTTCCCTCGACGTTGGGCAGGACCACCACTCAGTGTTAATGTGCTACTGGACATGTCATAAGGTTCTGTGGTGTTATGTTCAACAAAAGCTCTTAAGGCTCGTCTGCATTCTGTATCGTCGTACTGTAAGTGTGCAAATACGTGTAATGTAATTTTAAATCCACTAAGGCTCTGCTGGGCCGCCATTTCTTGTGTAGTGACTAGTTTGCAAACCACTACCCTTGTGCCTTGTATGAAAACTCAAAGAGAAGGAAATTCCTTTTTTTATATCCACCCCATTATTCTCATTGTCTAACTAATCAGAAAAGCAGTGTAATCTCTGTTCTTCCAAAATATCCAGATGCTAGCATGTTTAGCATGCTAATCACCTAATTGAATTTGAATATGGAATTGAATACACAATATACAATGGTATATTCAAGATTATGAAGTCATCTGTAGTGATACTATGAGAAGCAGGATTTTTTTCTGGCTCCTGAATATAAGACATTTCACAACAACCATGATTATCAAGCTGATGGACCTTATCTGCATTTAATGTAGATGTTGAGTAAGAACAAGTTTGGTTTATATGTACTGTATATCTGCTTTATATATACATTGTTTCTAACTTTATTTGTAGCAACTTTATCCAATATTTCACTAGCCTTAAGTGGTGCGATTTCCTTTTCAGATGAAGTGTAAAGACGTTTGTTTACAGCACTTTTATCTGCATTTTGTATTTATATTATCATTGGAAATTGTCATTTTATACTTCCTTCAGTGTTGGTGATCAGCAGTAGAACACTATTTACTACACACTGTTTTGAATATGTTGCCACAGCCAAAAACTTTCCGTTTACAGTAGGTGTTGTCTATTTTCATTTCAGTGCTCTATTACACAATTGTTTCGTACCAAAAGACTGTAGATTTACAGGATCACAATAAAGAGGCAACCCATCTTTGTTTTCTGATTCTATTTTTTATTATTAAAAAAGGTGTTTTTTGGGATAAACTCATGGTTATGTTTTTAATAAGCCAGTCCTTTTTAAGCAGTTTTCATCCAAGAATGCAGTGATTAGTCCCTAAGTATTCTGTAATTAGTTGTCGGACAGGCTTGGTGTCAGGCAGGGAATGGAGCCAGTTTTCTGTCGACCAATAGTTCAAACTGAGCACAGGGTGTCCTCAGTTGAAGGGCAGTTTTTGGCAGCAAAGCAAATGATGACGCAAGCAGACTCTGGAGATCTCTAAACACTTCCTGTTAGGTTTACACAAAGGAAACGTAATGCCAACAACTCCATTAAAGGGAAGCATAAGCCTCTGTGTGCAGCAGGACACTGGATTTACACACTTAAGTTAGACTAAGTAAGTGGGACAATTTAACCAATAAGATTTCAGATTATCGCGAGAGAGTTGTGTAGACAGCTGCCCTTGTTTGCTAATATTTGTCAAATCGTTTAAGAAAAGGTGTAGTATGCTGGCATGTGTGCTCATGTTCAGGGATCCTGCTGTTTAATGGTCCCAGGTTGGTGAATGTAAGTCCACCTCACAGCAATCAGCTAAGAAGTCTTAATGGAAGCTGCATTTGATGAACGCCAGTCAGCAAGGAACCACTTCCATGCATTGGCCAGTAATGTAACTCTGGAAGAGCTGCATGTGAGATCAAATACTGTCATGTGTGAGAGTGGTGCAGTGAGCTCTTTAAAACAAGTTAATGTTGTGGCAGTTTCCTCAGTGAATTATGAGAAGATAGTCATGATGAAGATAAACAAATCCCTCTCCTCCCTTCCTGATGTCAAGACACTTTGTCCAGCAGTGTTTGTCAGATAAAGAAACAGAAGATATAATGACCTATGAGAGAATAAAATACTACTGACCTACTTTGTTTACGTGCATGATGCCAAAGGGAAAAGAGAGGCACACCCCATCGGATTCCTCTATATATTAAAGTTTTCAACTAATGAGTAATTGCTTTGAAGGGGAAAAATATTTATATAGCACACTGTCAAGAATGAGTGAGGAGCGAGTGAGAGACGTCCCACTGATGGGAATCACCTCTGCAGACATTTTATAGCCCACACATAACACAAAGCCCTCTTACTGAGCTCCATCATGCATGAACACTCAAATATCTTAATGAATTATTCATCCATGCATCCACTAGACACACACACACACACACACAGACTTCTTCTCCCTGACAAACTGAGTGCCTCAGTGTAGTAGGACGGGAGGGGCAGAGCCAACATTCAGGTCACATCTCAGCACTACACCAGGCAGGATAAACAGAGAGGGAGACTCCTATCTGGCGGATTTAATGCTGGTGGACACATTTAACTGTGCTGCTACATTATAAATAACAAATAAGTGCATTTTATGTAAGGTGTTCAAAAGCAAAACTCAGGGAGCCACAAATAACTGAAAAATATTTATTCAATATTTTCACCATCTGAACAAATAGCACTGACTCATAATCAGAAACAGCTTTTAGAAAATTAAAACGCAACAGAACAGGTCAGTGTATTATTATACCAATATTATTAAAGAAATCACTTTTTTTTTACAGCATCAATAATACGATTTTTCATATTTCTGTATAATTATCTGATGAAAACAATGTGGGACAAGACTGACTGTTGGCCTCCATTATATTTTCTGGCTCTTTTAAACAAAAGATATTCTCTTCTTCTCAGTAAGAAGACTTCCTTTGATTCCTTCCAAAAGGGTTGGTGTTCATCTGAACAAAAAACAAAACACAGATGTGTACAAGGCAAGATCTGAACCATTGTGAAGGGAAATACACTCAAACTCTCAGAGTTCACCCACTTTCTTCTATTACGCAGCATTCAGATCCAGCTGGAATCTGGCCAGAAGACTGAGATGGTCGGAGGGAAATATGTCATTGGGCAAGCCCTTCATTGACCATAAGACGTCCTCAGATAGGAGGGAGAGAGAACCAATCAGCTTCAGACCCCTACTAGCAAAGTCGTCGGCTGAGAAAAAAAAGAAAGACACCACAAACTAATAAATTATCTACAAGAATGGATTCAAATCTGCAACAGTGTCCTCTGTGTCGTGTCCCCATACCGTTTTGATCGCAGGTTGCCGTGTGTCTCCGGCTGTAGAAGATGTAGTCGACTGTAGATCCGCCTTCAGAGTGCAGGGTTGTGACTTCTGGATTGCCAAATCCTGGAAGGACATGTTGGTAGACCGACTCCAGGTCTAACCGGTGGCTGATAGTGTGGCTGAAACTGTCACAACACATGACTCAAATCACATCTCAGTTACAGACAATTAAGCTTGTACTACCTTTTGGCCTATCTTGTTTTGTACATAACCTATTTTAATATGCAAAAAGGCGACATGCAAAATGAACCGAGATAAATAAAGAATTTAATTTACTTATTTATTGATTTTAGTTGCTTTTTATTTTGTGTCGCTCAGTTTGATGCTTTGACACTGAATTGGCATCCTCTCCCATATAGTATATTTTATGCATAAAGAAATAGCAATATGACAAAAAAACGTTGGGTAAACTGACCTTTCATCAGGCTGATTTACGCTTGAAGCATCTGTGCATGAAAATAAAGAAGATATTGACCCAGATATTGAAACCATTTCAGTAAGAAGTGATGTTGTGGTTTTTGTATTGCAATCCCGTACCTGGAGTGATGTCAGTCATGCCTGGGATCAGCTGTAAGTCCAGAGGACGGATACATGCAGCCGGACAGAAGCGCAGCTGGCGCATAAAATCATGGCTGTACTGACCTTTTCCTACACGAGAAGAACAAAGACAGGATAGGAAGTGAGGAAAAAGAGGAAATGAAACACAAAAGACCGAAACCTACTCCATGGATAGAGATTACAAAAAGGGTACACATAAAAAGTAACAAAAACCTGCAATTACTTCAAACACTGACCTGAGTTCTGGCTCTCGCTCTTTGATTCCTCCTTGTATGCAGTAGTATGCTGGCATCGGTCCGTGATTCCCAGAGAGCTGGGCCACAGGGGGACGAACAGTCTGTGACAATAGGCTCTGTGGGACAGGTCCTCTTGACCTGATATCTGTTGGACACGGGGAATACATACATGGTGGTTACAGAGGTAAGTCCTATAAGCATCATGGCACTAACCTGAAACCAAATATAACTATTTAGTGCTTTTTTATGATATATGAATGCTTTTATAAAAATGTTGCTGGTTTTTTATAGAAAATCTAGATTTGTTTCCAATAGCTTCAATGTCATGTGACCCAGTGACTTCAAATCAATGCAGTATTGTATCACTACACTGGACGAGTAGGTATTTTAGTCCCCCTTCTATGTATGTGAATATTGGGATTAAATATATATATTTTTATTATATTGATATAGAATAGAAAATAAAATAGGTGAAATATGTTTTTTTTTTAAGAAATCTGGCCTACTTTTCTAAAGTAGCAATACAATGCTTTTAATTGGTTTGGCATTCACGACATAATATGGAAGCCATTTTCAATAAAAAAGCGGCAGAATTTCAACAACAATATTAAAAGAAATAAAGATTAATAGGGTAGCCCTTTTCAATGTTAAAACAAAAGTTTGGGTTGTGAAATAAAAGACAAACACTGCTGGCTTTGCATGGGAATGAACCTAGTGTGTTTGGTAATGTGTCACTAGAAACAGCAAATCATCCTCCATTCCTTGGAAACACTTTAATCTATTATACAACTAATCGTTGTCGCTCTACTCACCATCCATGCGGGTAGACCCTGGAAGAAGAGCTCTCCGGTGGTGATCAGCTGGTACAGAGGCATTGAAGGGATGGAGTTAAAGTCTCCACACAATATGAGGTTACAGTGTTCACCTTTTGCATTACAGGACTTGATCAAGCTGTCGATTTCTGCCAGGATTATGGCCAGCTGAGCCAGCTTCACATCACCCCTCCTAGGGTTGAACAGCAGGTGGGTGTTGGCCACGCAGAGCGGTGGGCCCTTTGCCTTGACCTCAGACCCATTCATTACCACTGGCCGAAGCAACACAATAATGCCCACATTGTGCCGGTCCAGCAGCTCAGTCTCGGGCCTGAAGAACTCCAGCGTGGCGACGGACACCTCAGAAAAGCAACTGCTACGGTAGCATGTAGCGCAGCCGTCTGTCTTTGTCCCTGTACGGCGCTTGTATACACAGGTGTAGCCTGGAACATGAGGAGACAGTATATGTCATGTCTTTGTGATAACATCATCCAAAAGGATTGTTCCAACATATTTTCTCAGATGATTTACCCATCTGAGACAGAGCTGGATACAGTTGTTGATGGTAATGGTTCTCCTGAACTTCTTGGAGACACAGAATCTACCGAGAACACACATAACTCATTAATGGACCCCTCAAAATGACCATTAAATGTATCTATCTTGCAACTATGAGCGACTGAATTTAAGTCGGCACTTGACTCACATCTGGTTTCCATTTCTGGATTTCCTCCAGGAGTAGGCTGCAGCGGTAGCTCCAGTCGAGCACCTCCAGAGGGCAGTGTGTGTACAGCTCCTGGTTGGCCTGCAGCAGGTCATCAGCAAGGATGTTGTAGGACATAACAGTGAAGTCCATCGAGGCCTTTGTGAATGGGAGGGGCTCTGCTGCAGTGGCACTCTCATCCACCTTCTCCCATACTCTCCATGTTACTGGGTAGAAAACAAACATATACAAGGAGAGTACAGTGTTTTTATTTATTTTATTGTTTTTATTTGTCACAGTTCATAGATTTGTTATCTTCACAGTCATCTGTATATTTGTCTTACTCTCTAATGCTGGTTTAATTCTAGTTCTATTTGAGATGTTTATATTTTCGAATTGTTTATTTCAACTCTTTTCATTTGTTATTATGTGTAATGCCTTGTTTTGTTTTATGCTGCTGCAACAACAAAAATCAGCAAATTGGGATTAATAAAGTACATCTTATCTTATCGTATCTTACCTTACAGGCAAATCTCACTGCCGTGGAGATATTACAATCGAAAAATATTAATCTTTCACCTAAAAGAGAAATCAGATTCTCACCTTCAAATCCCACTGTTGAATCTATTGGAGGATAGTAGCTTGCTGTGGGAAATTGCCACAGTGGGCACTGCAATTCCTCTGCCAAGCCATGTCCTGCCGGGAAGTGCCAACCTGCTTGAGTTTCATGCTGCCCACTGACTTTAAGTTGGGGTTGAGTATTTGAGAGACGGGAGGAAAATATCAGCTCCGAACTGCTTTCCCCACCTTCAGCAACTGAAGCCAAATATTCATCCCAGCACTCAGTAACTTCAGCTGGAGTTTCAGCTGGAGGCATTGGCTTTTCCAAATGTTGTACTTGTACTGAACCAGTTGTTTCTTGTACTCTTGGCTCAGCTCGAGTAACTGACTCGGGACTTGGGATTTCTTGCGTGCTGTCCTCTGTTAGCAGGCATGCTAATTGTGAGCCAGGAGCTTGCTCTTGATTAAGATCCTCAGTTGGAGAAATACTCCCACCCTCTGTGTTTTGCTTCGTATTGAACACCTCATGGTGATCAGTTATTTCCCCGTCCCCTTGTTCAGGAGCTTCCACTGTGTCTTGTAGCTGTCCATTTCTCGTCTCTGCTTCTTCTTCCTTCACTGCAGATTCCCCCTCACTCATCTTTGAATCAGCCTCATTCTTTGTAGTTTCATGCAGGACAGCCATCAGCTGCAATGTGTCGTCTTCCTGTTCTGGGCTTGGTTCTTTCATCCTTTCTTCCGTTTTCCCTTTCGTCCCACTGCCTTGGCTGAGCCACTGGTCCAGCTTGTTAATTTGGGACAGGGTGAAACTTCTGGTTGTGACAGCACCACCATCACACAATGCCTTATCATTAACCATAGCAGGAGGGAGAGCCTTCTTGGAGGCCCCTGTAGGACAAGCTCTGTGTTAGAGAACGCTGGTACATTTATATTAAGCTGAAACATACTGAGATATTTAGCTTGTGTCATTGATTTTGCCCTAAAATAATGATAAGCAGTGTTAACACTTATGTTGTGTTCGGGTCTCCCGTGACCCGTTTCAAGTTAAAACTATATAATAACTTCGCTCTAGTTTTTTTATCGGAACAAGGCTTCATGATATCCTTCACAACAGCTATGTAAACACTACAAAACTGATTTTTACCATTTTTGCCAAGTCTGAAGGTCTCTAAAAAAAAAAGGGTATCATTTGGTGTTCGGGTCTGGGAAGACCCGGCAGAATTGTTTTTGGGTGACTTGGGGTCAAATTTGGCCCAATCAAGATTCATCTTTGACTTTAGACACCCCAGCCCCACCCCTTCATCCACTGTAACAATACTTTTTCGCAACATGCACCTGGTCTCCCATCCCTCCCCCCAGGGGAACTCGACCTTTCTCGAACCTGAACTCACATGCACAATATGTGGTGTAATGTGTTTTGGGCCATAACATTAAATTACAACAGGATTGTAAGGTTATGAATGCATAATACGTTAGTTATGTTGTAGTTAAAACAATATTGGATGATAATCATTTTTTGTGTGTTTTGGACTGAGATAAATCATGGGTCAAAATTGACCCGCGAACACCATGAACGGTAAGAGCTTTCGAACACAACACAAGGGTTAAATGTGACACAAAAAGGAGTCTCATTGAATATAAAAGCAAAACAGTCCCACATGGCAACGTCGTGACGTCATGCATCACGTTGTGAAAGTTCAGGCTATAAAAAAAACGTGAGCTAAATTAGCGGAATAGCAAAAACATAATGTGCATTACGTTTACGATATCATAAAGGAGGAAATATTAGCTCATACTGTGGAAGCACAAGAAAAGTGTGACACCAAGTTTTATTTTAAATCACCCTCCCAAGACAACGCTCAGTCACTCCAACAAATGTTGGATACATTGCCCAGTGAGCAGCAAGCCACAACCTAACGTTAGCCGATAGCTTCTAAAAGATATTTAACCCAATGCACGTGGTGACAAGGACAATTTCCTACACCGAGACCTTTGCAATGTGCTGTTTTATTTACCTGCGTGTAGACGGCGACTTGTAATGTACCGTGACAGCGGGTAGAGTGCATAGTACAATATGCTGCCAATCATGTTTATGTTGTGAGGTCTGCGCATGCGCGCTGGGAAGTTGGTGGTGATAAGGTCGTGGTACAAATGGTCAGGGAGAAACTATTCACTATTAAACCTGTGAAAGTTAGGGTTAACATCATGTTTGTTATCCTTATCTTTTATTTTACTATTACCTCTGTTTTTCTGCTCTTTTATATTCCTTGCACTGAATTCCTGGACTATACAGTATATTACAAAATGTGTTATTCTTACAATTATTCAAAATAAATGTAATATAACACAGTTTGAAATAGCATCCTTTTGCACATCATTTTGTATAAACTAAATAAAATACATTGCTTTCAGTGATGTAAGAATGTACAGCTGATGTAAGAATGTACAGCATCTTATAAAATACCATTTTACTTTGAACAATACCATTTCACAAAGTGTCATACTGTATCATCATACCTACAGTTTTGCTTAGAGATGCTAAAAAAAAACACAGCATGCTTACCACACCAAGGCATAAATTGTTGATGTCACTACACATGAGATGTTACCTGAGAGGTAGAGTTACCCTCGGGAAAGCACAGGCCTATTTCATTTCACAGTGCTAGCCCATACAGAACACACATGAACAAATTGAGACATAATAACCAGAGGACTGTATTCCCTTTGAGTCTGAAAATTGATTTAATCTGGATATAGGCTTTGACAGCATACAGCAATGTCAATGCTCTCTTTTGAGTCCCTCTGCTTAAAAGAGGATGATTGTCCATCACCAGCTGAACAGCAGGGCACGGAGGATGAGTTTGACACAGACTTAGAGTCAGACGGTGAGTAAATTATATACATTTTTGGATTAATTGTTGGAGTAAATATAGTATAAGCCATTTTGCTGCTCATGTAAAGTTGTTAGGTCAACTCATAATCTGTGATAAAAAACATTAATGAAAACAATGAAAATAGAACGCTTGTTTTGAAGTGTTGCTGTGAAACACAACTTAAATACCGTATTTGTAACCAACTATGTGGTACTCACTCATTTCCAGAAAAAGAAGAGAGCAACAATAAGACTTATATTTCTGAAGTGTACCTCGAGGCCTGCAGGCTGGTGGGAGTAGTTCCAGTCTCCTATTTTATACGAAACCTTGACTCCACAACCATGACCCTCAATCATCATGGGCTAGGACCTTTGGGGTGCAAGGCACTTGCTATCGCTCTAGTAGTAAGTTAAAAGGGCATGCTATTGAATGTGACTTTTTAAAATAGAACATCTCTAATATTATCTTTGTATTTAGGCTGATATGAATATCGATACTCTCGAACTGGCAGACAATCATATTCAAGCTGAAGGAGCCAAATACCTTGTGGAGATGCTGAGGGCTAATTTCACATTGCAGCACCTGGTATGTCAGAGTAACCACTAGAGGGCACAAGTGCTTTTCAGGAGGCTTTTCTCCTTTACATCTGTGCAGCATATTGTACCATCATCTGTTTTGCTTACAGGATTTGTCCAACAACTATCTGCAGTCTGAAGGAGCTGAGTATATGGCTAAAGTGTTGCTGGACAACATTTCAATAAAATCTATGAAACTTTCAGGTAGTGTGGAAATTAACAATAATAGGCTAAATGCAATATTTTATACAGTTGATATCACTGTATATTTAGATCACTAAATTCAGTTAAAAAAGAAAAACGTTTGAAGATTATTATTTGTGATACTTTCTATACTTGTTTAGCATATTTCTATTTCTTCCAACAGGAAATGGATTTTCTGATGATGATGCAAAATATTTTGCAGATGCCTTGTTGGTAAGTTTATTATTATTTATGATCAGTCGACAACAATGATTTTTATGCAATGACGTTTAAATTATGAAGTTATATTTGGTTACTTTTTGCCATTATTATGATGCTAATATTTCTATATTTAGACCAATTCCAGAATAAAGGAACTAGACCTGAGCCATAATGAGTTTTGTGGAAAAGGAGGGGAACATTTAGGACAACTGTTGGGTATGGTAATATTTTCTAACGTCTTTGTTGAGTTGCTAAATGCATAGCTTTGCTTCATGAAATAAATTACAAACTTGCCAAGCCTTATTTTGTGATTCCACCTTCCATTTCTACAGCAAACAACGAGGGTCTTGAGGTGCTGGATCTCAGCTGGAACCATCTCAGAATGAAAGGGGCTGTGGCGATGTGTGCTGGACTCAAGGTTTGGATGTATAATCAATCCATTTGATCACTGTCTCAGTATACAACAGCTGATCACATTCCCCATATTTAGGTGAATATGATGTTGAAACACCTCGATTTGTCATGGAACGGATTTGGGAATGAGGGTGCCCTCGCCATGGGAGAGGCCCTAAAATTTAACAACACTCTGGTGCACCTCAACCTTAACAACAACCGCCTCACCAATGAGGGCGTCGGCATGCTTTGCAGGGGCCTCGAGTTCAACGACACACTCCGAGTCCTACTGGTGGGTGGAACATGTTGTTTTAAGCTAACATGTCTCATCGGTGTGGTGCAGGTACATTTTAATGTGACATTTTATTCTTACTGTCCTGTAGCTGGCTTACAACTCTCTAACAGTAGAAGGAGCACTGGCCCTGGTTAATGTGGTGAAGAACACACCTAGAACTGCCTTGGAGGAGATTAACATATGTGTGAGTTTCTTTGGTTCAATGTCTGTCTCTGTCTGTCTTTTTGGCACCCTGATCTAACTGTTCTGTCATATCATTTCATAACCTTTCAAATAGACCTTTCAATATTTAAATAAATCACAATAAATACCCTGTTTCTTGTCTGTACCAAACATTATATGTTGTCACCTTTTTACCACGCAGAATGTGCTGGTAACTGAGACATTTGTGCACCTGTTGGAGGTGACATGCCAGGAGCATCCCGGCCTGGATGTACAGTACGGAGGGGTCGGTGGCTTTATCGCTAAGAAGCCACCAAAACGTGTTGATCCAATGAAAGTCATCCAGGTCTGTGTCAGTCGAAAAAAGAAAATAAGTAGTCCTAGCATCTTATTTTACACAATGAGACATATTAGTTTAAAAAAAGCCGTCAAATTCCTCTTTCTTTTTGCTTGGTTAATTGTCAAAATGTCTTAATGTTTTTAAAGGATTATTTGGATCAACGCAAGCTACGCCTGTGGGATTTCTTCCGGAACATTGACAAAGATGGCACCATGCGAGTCCCTGTCGCTGACTTCAGGAAGGCAGTGCAGGTGTACAGATAAACTGATCTTCCTAACTGTGTAGTCAGTCACATTCGCAGAGCAGACTACCATGAAATTGCCCTCTGAAATCATGCGTGAAGAGCGCTCTTCAAGTCTTTCTCACACTGTGAATCAATTGAATCAAGCTTACTGAAAGGGACTGGTGAATGGTTTCAAGAAGAAACTTAGTGACTGACTTTTTTTGTTTGTTTTGTGAAACCATGATAGCAATCAAGTATTCCTTTGGATCGATACCAGATCGAGGAGCTGATTCAGAGACTTGATCGCGACAGGACAGGAATGGTAGACTACAGGTAAGCAAGTCTTCGATTGTTTAATCACACTCACAGGTGGGCCTTCTGAATTACTTCACAGGGATTGATATCTCAAGGTTTATGGATATACAACATTAAGTGACAACATTGCTGTCAATTTACAGTCTTATTATTGTTTGATTGATGGTACAGTTAAACTGTGTGTTTTGGTTATGAGCTGGGAACTTGTCCAGATCTTCACCTTGAATGACCTCACAAAAAACGGATGTGTGTGTTATCTGATGTTCTGTGCAGGGGACTGGCAGATACAAGGAAACAGATGATGAGGGATCACCGCCGCCAGCTGAGGAAGGTTGAGTCTCGTCAGAAGAAGGAGAAGCAGAAGAGCGACCGCATCCTCAAGACCTTCCAGAGCGCCGTGGACGCTGTGACACCACGCAGCTCAATGGTCATATCTCCAGGGGGTCCCAGAGATGATTCAAGTGGCCCGCAGCCCTTCTCTGCCACCCCGCTCAGTTCTTGGCACCATATTGTCATGTCCAACAGCAGTCGCTATTCCGTCAGTAATCTGAGCAATGAGCATGTCCATCTGCCCATGTTGGGAGGCACAACGCCTTACCGTCCCACCAGTTCCCCAGGGATGCGCTCCTACTCCCAGCCCAACCTGCTAGATGACTCCCCCCGCTCTGCTCCAGGGAAATCTGTCTCTGCCCAAGGTATGCGCTCCGATTCAGAGTTCGGCCACAGCAAGCTAAGCCCCACAGCAAACCACCTGACCAGGTCCAGGCCGGCTCTTGATGCCAAGCAGCCAGTGGTTATTAAAGCCAAAACCAAGAAAGTAAAGAAAAAGAAAACAACAAAACGTGTGGATAAAGACTTGAAGAATCAAAATGTCAAATGATAGTAAAACTCTGTGTACTGGTTTCAAATCTCACGTTTTTTTGTTGACTTCTTTGTTACACACACTGTCTGAATAAAAAACGATTTAAACTAATATTTCTGGGATTTCTTTTTTTTTGTTGAACTTTTTATTTATTCCACAAATATATAACATTCATGGAGATATACATAAAAATCACACCCGCCTCAGTTTACAGTCCACTTCAATCTACACGTTATTGCTCACATACACATACATACATTACCCCTTTCCTTCCAAGTCTTGGCAAATGATACATAAATACAGACATTCATTTAAATTCTCTGACCTTTCCCTGGGTAGTCGGTACAGACAGGTATGCTTACAAATCCGAAACAGGTGCTATTGTTTTTACTAATCTCTACATTTGCACAGCATATTCAGGGTTCAGACCATCAGGAAAAACATTTCATATTGCTTGGGAACTCTGTCAGATGGTAGACCCACCCATCATCTAATCCTTGAATTCTGATGCACACCCACTCGTAAATAAATCAAACAAACATAAGAGTATTTCCTTTCTGTTTGCTGACGATGACATCAAGTTTTACATATTGGCTAATTGTGATGTGAACAAGGACAGGTGTTTCAACCTGCGAGATGTAGAAACAGGCTATAAAAGCACAAAGGTCCAGCTATCTCAATCATTACAACTCTGACTGCATCAAGGATGATCGGCACGCTGTACTTCTTGGCACTGCTCAGCTCAGCGATGGCCTGGGGGGTATGTATGGCATGACTTAGATCCACTGATTCATCTTTATTCTTTGAGGATGATCTACTCCTGTATCAGCATGTAACCATCTCTTTTTGTTGCCTGAAGCGCTTAGGCCTGTTGAGCGAGGGCAGTGCGAGGAATGGGACCGGAGGTGGAAGTGGGGACCGGTGCACCTGTGATGCCTTCTTGCCCAGTTCTACCTTTCCTATTAAAGACCTGGTGGTGGTAGAGCAGACAGCCGTTGAGATCTCACACAAACTGGAGCTGGAGATGGGCAAGGTGCACAGGCATATTGAAGCATATGAAAGTATATGATAACTATTTGAGACTTCAATAAAGAGTGTAAAATCTTCATTTGATTTCAGCTGGAGGACTATGAGATAAAGCTGACAGCTTATGCAGAGAGGATAATAGAGCTGTCAGTACAGATTGAAAAAATGGAAAAGAACCCCGATGCATACAATGATGCCGACAAGGTTGAGATAAAGATTGAGATCAAACAAGCGGAGGCTCTGATTAAAGAGCTGCACCTCTCCATTAAAGGCTCCACCACTGTCTTTGAGTCTCTGCGTATACAGGTAAGTACATTTGATGGGAGTCAACGCATTACCAGTATGATGCCAATCCACAATGCCAAAACATGTGTTTACACCCAGATCACAGTCATGGTGCAGACCCTGACTAGGCTGGAGCTGACCTACGACAAGAACCTGGTTCTGGTGACGCGTCGGGAGTATATCACGGTGCAGCTTCAACTCGAGGAGTGCGAGAGACGACACCAGGAGCTTTTCAACCCGAACATTGGTAAGCTCACTACTTACGATATTCACATCTAAAATCTAAGTTTTCTTCGGACTCTAATTTCCCCCCTCTCTTTCTCTGCAGGTTCTTGTGCACACACAGGTATCATCAAGGTCAGCAAGCCCGTTGTAAGCCAACTGAATGCCAATCTTAATGCAGGCTACAAATATGGAGGCTGGGGGAAAGACTCAAAGCCTGTTCCTGACAGAGAATCTATGTACTGGTACTCCGGGTACTCCAGTGCCTCCATTGTTGACATCAGGCTTTACACTAACTACAAGAACCTCCTTTTGAGAAACCACTTTCAGCATCACAATTTACACAGCAGCTGGTATGGCACAGGGAACAATTTCATCTTCCGTGACAACACTCTCTATTATCAGATCAACAACCCGTTTGGGTTGGCCAAACTGAATTTCACCACAGGGAAATATGAGTCCAAGGTTATTCCTAGAGCCAGCAGCAGGTTCTCCTACACCAACTCCCCCAATCAGAACTTTGACTTTGCGGCTGATGAAAGCGGCCTGTGGGTGACCTATGCCAATGAGGAGTCCGCTGGTCGGATGGTCATTGCTAAAATAAACGAGCCTTCTTTTGGGGTTGAGGAGGAATGGCAGACTAGTGTCTATAAACCAGGCGTGAGCAATGCCTTCATGGTGTGTGGCGTTCTGTATGCAGTCAGAACAGTTGATATCAAAACCGAAGAGATATTTTACAAGTACGACACCAAAACCAAACAAGAGAGCTACGTCAGTGTTCCCTTTGAACGGTTCCAGGATAAGTATTCCAACCTGGACTTCAATCCCACTGACCAGAAGCTGTACATGTACAATGATGGCTACTATGTTAACTACCACCTGTGGTTTAACTACACCACTAAAGCCACTGTGGAACCACCACTTCTTTTGTCCTAAATCTGTATCTGTGACTTTACTGTAGCAGTGATTATATCTCTAGTTTTCCTCTTGAAGTTCATAAAGTGTATTAATTAAACTTCTTGATTTATAATAAATGATCTCAAGCATTGCAAATGTGTCAAGTGTTTCCTTGTTCAGATGTGATGAGCGTTTTTTATATTTATACTCTCTTCACCCACTCATTCTATACCTTCAAACTGAATTATAGTCAATAGGTGAAGGATCATCTAACTGCTGTTATTGTCCTTTATATTAGTTTTTTTTACACTGAAGGAGTGTAAAAATGCCCAAAAGATTTATAATGATACATCAAATATTATATATCTGTTTTCCCATTTACTTGATAAACAGTAGAAAATAATAATTACATACATACAAAGTGATGCATCTATTTCCACTATTATTAGATTTATTTTGGCATATACTGTGTATTACACTTGATTTGAAATGCTGGATTGCAGGATCAATTAATGAGGTTTCTTAGTAGTTCTAATGTGTGTACAAACTATCAATGTTGGCTCAATGGGTGATGCAACCTAATACATACATATTTGGAAGTGACAGACCTGTGCAATATCAATCAATCAATCAATCAATCAATCAATGTTTATTTATATAGCCCAATATCACAAATGTTACATTTGTCTCAGTGGACTTCACAGTTTGTACAGAATATCAGTATGACAATACGACACCCTCTGTCCTTAGACCCTCACATCGTACAAGGAAAAACTTCCAAAAAAGGAAAAACCCCACAGTTTAAAGGGGAACATGGGAGAAACCTCAGGGAGAGCAACAGAGGAGGGATCCCTCTCCGAGGACGGACAGACGTGCAATAGATGCCGTGTGTAAATCGAAGAGATAATACATTTACAACATAGGTAGACCAAATGTTTGGAAATGCATGTGTCTATAATAAGAAGATGAATCCACGAGGATGTCAACAATCCTGTGGGAGCCATCAGGGAAGTAGTATGATGAAAGTCAGGCAGGACCACAGTGACAGGTTCAGCCACGACTCGAAATCCAGGACTCAGATCAGGACTCAGGATCCGCCACGACTCAGGATCCCAGCGTAGATAGACACCAAATAGATTGTTTTCACTTTTTTTTATACTGTACATCTGTTTTAGTGAGCCAGGCAAGGTAGACAGGTATAACATATATATATAGTAAAAGCATTGATGTTTTAATGATCATATTAATTATCAAATTAAAGTTACTGATGGCTGAATTATTTAGCAGCCTCAAATTCAGGGTCACTGTCCCATTTTCATAACTGCAACCCTTGAATAGAACAGAGTCATCGTTATTGCTATTAGTAACACTAGTCTTTTTTCTAACATGACAAGTTAATGTCTGCTTTTTAACAGATAATAACAAATATCCCAACAAGATCAATAAAGGAAAACAATTGAATACTCTAATCATGTACGTTTTGCACCTCACTATGACAACAATCCAATGGGAGGGTGGAACTGCAATGAACAGCAGAAATAGTATGCATCAGCAGCTCGTTAGTTCAGGTTAATTTGTTTCCTTAAGTTGGTCAAGGATGACACAATGGAATAAAAAAGTCTACATTGTAATGATGTTAATCATTAATCATGGCTCTGTAACATGTAATTCTCCCAGTGAGCTATTCCAGTGAGACGGCATGCACTGAAACAGTGACAAGCACATCTGAAGGAAATGCACCCATAATTAATTAATCAATCAGACCTGTGCTGTAGAGGCAGATATATTCAGTGTTTGGGGAGGGACCACCTACTGTGATTACATGATAGTTAAATTCCTTTGTTAATTTAATTGAAACGTTTAAACCGTTGATTCCACTACAGCTGAAAACCGATAGATTTGAAGAAAAAAATGGTCGCCATCAATACAGACAGCACCAGAACTCTAGCAGCAGCTCTTTATTTTATTTTTTTTATTTTCCTTCTTATTTACTTTGATTCTCTTAGACTTGTTTCATCTGGTTTGTAACAGACTGGTTTTTACTAACATAACAGTTCAGGTATTGTTTGATCATTTTGTTGATGGGGGAATGATAATGTCTGCATTGTGTTCTTAATGTTTGTACAATATGAAGAATGACAACATCAAATAAATGGTATGTCATTTGGTATCCAAGGAGGACAGGCATTATTATACCGGATGTACAACAGGTGCAGTCATGTAAATCTTGATGTATGTTTTTTTGAAAAATAAATTAATAAAAGTTAAGTTAAAAAAAACGTCTTTGACTCCGAATTGTTGCACTTGATTGTTACATTTTACGGTATCATGTTGGATAAAAACGCCAGCTATACAACGTATGTGTTATGTAATAATAATAGTCATAACTGCAAACAATCTCTTTCCGAGAGTTTAAGTCAGCATTTTACTAAAAGTTTTTCCATTATGGCACAGTGTCTCCTTCCCATGAACTACGCTGATTAAAAGCACCACACAAGTCACATGCATACGATTATGCAATTTACAATGTGGAGTAAACTATACAAAGAAGCAATTTGATTATTTCATTCACAACACAGTGAGAACTGACTTTTAGGGTAATGACTATACAAACAAAGACGACCTGTTAAGCAGGATATATCATAAATGATGCAATTATATTAAACAGCCTGACACAGTGTGTGCCTGAGGATATGATGACCCCTATCTAACACTTGCGACATTCACCTAACAGGCCATAAAGATTATGAGGTTCAACAAATGGCATTTTTCTCATCCACACCCCAATGTTCTGATCAAACCTGACTTCTTCCTCAAATGTTATTGTGAGCAAACAAGGATACGGCCATTAATCCTGGGCTGCTTGTGAATGAACAGCTGGTCTTGTGCAGCTCAATTAACAACTATGGGAAGAGAGAAGGTGTTGGTGATGATGTGATAAGAGCTGTCCTTAAAAGCGTGGAATAAGGCTGCAGAGGAGACACTTGAGAGGTAAACTGAGACAAGATGCTTCCAATTCTGCTGCTGCTGCTCAGTCCTGCTTCGGCCTGGATTGTAAGTGAACTTTCTTTAACATTTGCAGGAGGGTCATTTATTAGAATCAAATGTAACGGCAATATCTTTACTTTTTGATTATCAGCCCGTGCATGACTGGGAATCCGGCAATGTGACTGCTTCAGTGGGTGAGTCAGGTCTGTGTGTTTGTCACGTGTATCTGCCCGAAATCACCTTCCCTGCAGACCGGGTTGAGCACATGCAGCAAGTCAGCCATGATCTGATCCTGGAGGTGAAAATTCAGATGAACAAGGTGCAGTAAGATTGATTAATACGGTAATCTTCCAAGCATTTTCTATGTATTTTGGTGACATCTTCATGCTGATTTCCCATTCTTCACTCTTTCAGATGATAAGCTATGTGGGTACGTTGGAGGGCTACTTGAAGGAACTGTCAGACTTGACTGTGAGAGTGTCCATGCTGGAGAGCAGTGCTGACAAATACATCAAACTGGACTTTGAGCTGCTCAGGATTGAGCTCAGAGAGTTTGAACTTCTGGTGTCTCAGCTCAAAGACTCCCTCAACTCCACCTCTCCCATGTTTGACAGTCTGTATATTGAGGTGAAAGAGCTATTTACTTAATAACTTTTAATTAACATAGATTTCTTCTTTATTAGAATAACACATTTACACTTTTTTTTTTTTTTTTTTTTCCAGATCCGTAACATGACACTCATTGTGAACCAATTGGAGACGTTCGACAAGAGCAACCTGGAGGTGATCCGCCTTGAGTTCGCTAAGCTGCAGAAGAAGCTGGAGGAGTGCCAGAAGGACCATGATGTAATCAAGCCAGATATTGGTAAGGCAACTATTCAACTGATGGTGGATAACAGATCGGAAAAATGTTGGTCTCTCAAATATGGAGATTTCCTACTTTTCTCTGTTTTGTATCAAATTAAACATCTTTGGGTTTCGGACTGACGTATCAAGACATTTAGAGACATCCCCTTGGACTTGGAGAAACTGGGATGAACTTTCTTCACTATTTTTGACATTTTTAAGACCAAACAATTGACCTAGAAAATATTTGGAAGAGCATATAACCGTTAATTTCAGCTATATTGTAAGGGTTACAAATAATAATTAACTTTTTTCTTTCTTCTTTCCAGGCAACTGCAATCGCACAGGAATCATGAGCATTGGCAAGCCAATGGTGGTCCAACTGAATGCTCATTTGAATGCAGGTTATCAATATGGGGGCTGGGGAAAAGACTCCAAACCTGTAAGAGGCTATGAATCAATGTACTTCTACGGTGCGTACACCAGTTACTATATATATGACTTCTATTTGTACTCCAACTATGAAAACCTGATTCTGAGGTCAGCATTGAAACACCATGACTTACCAAGTGGGTGGGAAGGTACCGGTAATAATTACATTGTACATAGTAACACCATATATTACCAGCACAACACTCCTTTCAGCATGAGCAAACTGAACCTGACCACTGCCAAATATGACTACAGAGTGATCCCATCTGCTAGTGAAAGTTTCTCGTACAGTTATTCGCCCCATCAGAACATGGACTTTTCAGCAGATGAAAATGGCTTGTGGGTAATGTATGCCACAGAGGCGAGCAAAGGTAAAATTGTCATCGCTAAAATAGATGAGAAATCTTTCGGCATTGAGAATGAGTGGAGCACCGCTGCGTACAAGCAGTTGGCTGGCAATGCTTTCATGGCCTGTGGAGTTATGTACGCCACCAGGTCAGTGGATCTGACCACAGAGGAGATCTTCTATGCGTACGACACCAGGACCAATGAGGAGAAACACCTCAGCATCCACTTCTCAAAGTTCCAGGAGAAATACACCAACCTGCATTACAATCCTACCGATCAGAAGCTCTACATGTACAACAATGGCTACTATGTGTCCTACAATGTGAGGTTTGACAAATAATGATGACTCCTCTCTGTGATCTACGTATCGTGATCGATACGATGAATCTGTATTTACTCAATTCCTCACTGCAGGTCTATAATTCTGTGTACTGTATCACATAGACTGTCTTTTCCTGAATAAAATCTAACTGAAGCATTCAAATTGGGTCAATTGCCTTGACTTTTTATGCAAATAAATAATGCTGCAACACAATGTTTTAATATATACAAAATTAAAAGAAATGGCACGATTGAAGATTAGTTTTAGATAATTAAAACAAGCAACAATTAAAAGTGCTTATATATCATTAAAAGTAAGATCCAGTATGTTCAATCCAGTATTCACATGTCTGTTTTTTCATAAGAATGAAAGTAGACAGATCCATTTATCATACTGTACATTTGTAATTGAATAGTTTGTTTAGAAGGGTTTTAAATCAAATGAAATATGGATCCAAGGGTGAGGGTTGCCAGAGCTGATGTCCATGTGCCATAAACATATACACAGTGTTTTTTTTAACAACAACAATACAAAGATGCAAGTACTGTAAAAACAGTACATCCCATGTAATGTTGTTTTTCAAACTTAGAGGAACAGGAAGATTCAACAATAATTTGCTCTGTTAAACGACATCTGCAGTTTTTTTTTATATTAAACCTATTAGCCTACCCTACAGTCCCAGCTAATCAAAATACAAACTGACTGAAAGGAGAAATTGAAATTAAATATCTCAAGTCTAGTGAAAGTAACTGGTAGTTTTTGATCCTCTGATGGTGATGCTAATCAGGAAACTGTGAATGCAAAAAATAAGGGAATATTTGATTGTGTTAGTAGCCTACAACCTGTACAGCACTGTATCAGGCAATTTCTAGCATAATAGAGCAGGTATTAATATATTAAAAACGTTCATCCGGTATAAAATATGCATTACACTAAATACGACCCCTTCTTTATTTTTAGATAAGGTTGCAGCATCTGATACACCACAGGCCTCCTCCTCTCCTACCATCCTGCTTGAGGCTGAAGCTTTTACCCCCCCCCCCACCCCCTCTGTAAACCGGCCCTCCCTTGGGAAGGAAACCACTCTCCTTTGTGCTGTGACTGGAGCCTGGTTCCATCTGGTACTGAGCACCAAGACCCTGCAGATTATAGATTCTGGGCAGGGTGATACCTCCATTCATAGTGGATGGGACACATTAAATAAATACAGCAATAATATTATAAATTTCATAGAGGATGTGTCATTAGACAACACAGTGGCATTTCGGAAGTAAAACAATCAGGGTTGAAAATGTCCTTCAGTCAGTGCACACAAAAACAGTACTGTCTCTTTAAATTTGCCAGCATCTGTCAGGTTTGGAGGATGGGAAGCACGAGCCCTGTGTGAAATGGGACCTTTGAGTGACATCACGCTCAGCCAATCAGAATCCTTGCCTCAGCTCCCTGCTCCTCCCTGCTCCTCAGAGGAGGGCGTTAGGCTGCTGGAGGCACTAGCCGCTGCCCGCTGCTGATGCTGCCGCTGCTGCCGCTGGATGGTGGAGGGTCCGGGGCATGGAAGCCTCACACTCACATCAGGTACAGTACGCTGTGCATCTGCCTGTTTCCGGTGCTATGGTTTTATTTATTTACCATGGTTGATAGCCAGTTGTTTTGCTGTGGGAGTGCATGCTGCTAGTAAGATGATGATGGGGGAGACTGGGGATGGCGCTGTGCGTTTCATAACACTCCTTAGATGATGTCGCCTCCTTGACTGTAACCAGGATGGGGTGTGTGATGTTTGTGTTTCAGTGTGTAGGCCAATTCCCTCCTCAAGGGAAAGAAACATTATATTTCAGATCAATGGGAGCTATTATAGTCACCATTAGCCTTCTCTGTCTGACTGTTGATACATTTCAATACATGTGTATGTAACAAAAGCTAATTGCATAATATTTGATGATTTGATGTGTCAGCACATGTATTTCCCATTAGAAATAATCCACTTCCTGTGATTAGTGATGTATTTAGACCACACTGTACCATATCTTTCTTGGGTAGTATAGTCAGATTGCTGTGTGGACACCCTCTCCAGTGTAACATTTAGGTTATCCTGTTGGAGATACATGACTACGTTATTTCCCCTAAAGACACACGACAATGTGCCTCAGTGCTCTGAGTCACCTCCCTATCATCTTGGACGTTTGCTACTCTGCTTCTTTCCATTCATCAGAAATAGTAGACACAGTCTTGTACTCACTTCCTGTGCTGGTCTGGAGGTTAACTCTTTGTTTCCACTGGTTCAGATGATCATGCTCTGGTACAGAGACCTCTACCTTAGATGCACTGGGGGCAGACACACACAAAGCCCAGTGACAACAGACAGAGATGTGTCCTACTGTTGATAAGATAAGGGAGCAAAGGTAAGGGCCAAGTTAACTCAAGTAAGATTCAAACCATTCACAATTAGGTTTCAGTTTCTTATTCAACAAGACACAACTTGTATTTCTACCATGTTTGAATCAGATGTCATTTCTAACTTTCCACGTTGTGCTCAGGCCCTTCCGGTCCTTGACGGGTACAAAACAAGGCAGCGATGGCGAAGAGAGATTACCTGGTGGAGGCGGCCAAGCAGATCCACATGGCCCTGGACAGCGAGGTCAATGAGGACTATGAGGCCGCTTTCAGCTACTACAAGAACGGGGTGGACTTGCTGCTCAATGGGGTTCAGCGTGAGTGGACAGCATTTGGTATGTCACACAATTGGTTAAGACTTTGTGATAAAGAGCCATTGGAAAAGGAGTGTTTGCATAAGTCATGTGATTGGAACATGTGGACCAGAATAAAAACAGGAAGTCACAAACCAAAGGTTAAACAGAGATTTCCCCCTTGGGTGTTAATAATTAGCTGTGTGGAACCTCCTTATCCTCCTTAACCCAGGAGCAGAGGTGTACTCCGGTCAGGGTCACACAGCTGCAGTTACTTCACTTTACTTTGCATTATTGTGTAATAGAGCTTCATTTTTTTTTATAGTGGACCCAAACAAGGAGCGTCGGGAGGCTGTCAAGAGGAAAACAACCCAGTATCTCAAGAGAGCTGAAGAAATCTTCATAACGCATTTGCAGGACAACCTAGGGAAGGGAAGCTCTCACTTAGGGGTAAGACTGTCATCCTTTACTGTCATTCACAAAAAGTAAAGCTAAACTCTAAATGTAGGGTTGAGTTATTTACAGCAGTCACGTATTATTGGCTAATATTGTCGTATCAGCATTTTTTGCTTGTTCTCCTTGTGAGTTGAACATAAAAGAGCACACCCTAGCCTACTTTGAAACGTTATGCTCAAAATAGCCTTATTCATCTCAAATACTGCGGTATTTCTTTCTCCTGGGTTGATTTAATCACCAGGGTTACAGCAGTCTGAGATTCCGTCCAATCAGACACTTGAGTTCGCCGGTGGAGGACCTGGAGATGTGTAAGGTGGTGGGAGTGACTGATAAGGTAAGACAGAAACACTTACTACCATTGTTTCCATATGAGTGATGTATTTGAGTATTGACACTCCTTGATTTGTTTTTCATTTCAAAGGTCCTGATTGTCCAAAGCATGGTCAACAAGGAGACGTTTGTCGTGAAGGTGAGTCAGTTTTCTTGTATATTTAGATATTTAAGGAAACCAGAAGTGAGTAAGAAAATTGGCCATTCCTTTGTTACATTTACATCTTTAAGATCCATCCAGTGTTAGCGGATATGTTTCGGGGGTTGTTGTCTGGCAGCGAGCCAGCCCTCTGTGGCAGGCCAGTCGATGGGTGCTCTCTCCCTCCTGTCTCCCCCAGTATCATCCTGCATTGATCTTCCTGAGAGCTCTCACACTTTTAGCCTATGCAAGTGCACCTCAAATTTCAGTGACCATAGAGATCTGGTTACACACAGGCACTGAACTCTAAAGGGGCAATCCAAGCAGTCTTTTTTTTTTTTTTTTAACCATGTCTGATTTAATGCCATGTTGTTCCATATTAACAAGTGCATATTTAAAAGATCTGTCAATGTGTGTGTGTGTGTTCTTGCAGAGTCTGGTCAAGTCGAGCTGGGAGAGCAGGGATAAGCCAACCATCATTCCTCAGGGGGTTCCCTACATGGTTAAGCTGCTCAGATATTATGTCAGCGAGGATGCTGTGTACCTGCATCTCGAGCATGTCAAAGGTGAGCGGATAGCTCTGTCCTCCTGTGTTGTTTGTTCCTTTAGACTAGTGGGAAGAAAACATTCACAAAACACACTATTTCGTGACTTAAAGGTGGGGTAGGTAAGTTTTAGAAACCGGCTCGAGATACACTTTTTGTTATATTCCATGGAATGCTCTTAACATCCCGATAGCAATGAATATCTTAAGTGCTTTGACAAAAAATCCATAAAAATAATTCATCTGTGGAAGCCGTAATACTGTAAAAAGCACAACCAATCATTTTAGCCGGCCCGGCTAAAATAACTGGATGGCCTACCTGCCTGTCAGCCTTCCATCTGTGCACAAACTTATCTCGTGCCCTCATTGGTCATGTGCGCGTTCGTGTGTGTTGGAGGAGGGGCTCTGTAAGGAAGTGGCAGATTTTTTCCGGTTGTGTATTTTCAAATTCTAGCGCACTCGAGCCGGTTTCTCAAACGTTTTCATAAATATTCACAAAAAATGTACATTCTTTAATGCATGGTTTGCATATTGAAACATAACATTTCAGAGACTTGTAATACTAAGAACATTTCTTAGTGTAAGTGTTAAATTGGTTACATTTTAAGTTAAAGGGGACCTATCATGCAAAATGCACTTTTGTACGTCTTTTATACATGAATATGTGTCCCCGGTGTTCCAGGGAACTCACCAAGTGTCAGAAAACACAATCCTCTCTATTTTCCTCCATACCCAAACTCTAAAAAAGGGGCTGCAACGGATCTGATACAGACTGATCTAGATTTGAACACTTGGTGGCGCTATGGCTATTGGGCCAACTCTCCACCTATCAGGGGAATGTAGGGTTGGGCCACGGCCGGCCATTGCCGCTCGAAAGCGCTTGAGACGCTGTAGTACATATGCCAGGCCTGTAAGTGGCGCTGTAGTCTGCCACAAAAGCAGCGAAGAAGACTTCCCGCCCATAGTTACCATGGTTACCCTTCTGTTTATTCTCCGCTGTGGCTTTTTTTCTCCCTCCCCGAGGCAAGCGTTTGCTCCCGCTGCTGTAATTCAATGCAATCCCTCCCCGTCGAGGCAAGCACTGTAATTCTCTCCGGTTAGTCCACCAGCAGATGACAAACACCCACCTCTCCGCCTCTTCCAAGGAACGAGGGGACCGTGCGGCAGAGTTTCAGTTTCAGTTTCTATCGCCGGTCAAGATGTCCGTTAAAGTTTAAATCTTCCGGACAAAATTAGAAAAGTGCCGGTCAAAGGTCTTCTTTGTTATTTATTGAGCTTTAAAACAATTGAATAACGACTCTATATAATAAAACACGGAGGACGGAGATCTCTATTTCTCCCCCTCTTCTGACAGCCCAGCAGCTGATCAGAGCACGGCTCACCTCTCCTGCAGGGGGGCGTCGTCAGCAGAATCAGCCCCGTAGACAGCAAACAGCACATAGAGCGAAATGAGGCATGGCTAAAATGCATGATCTATTTGGTATTTTGAAAACAGAAACGTATAAATATACCTTATATAGGTATGGTCCTACAATATATCATTTAAATATAGCATGATAGGTCCACTTTAAATCTAGGCTATAAGCTTAAGATTGTTGGCTTATTTACCTGCAGTGTCTTGCAAATCATATTGGATTTTACAACACAACTCTTTAAAGGTCGTTTTCTCACAAAAAAACATTGATGAACCTTGTTTTATAAAAGAAAAAAATCAAGTTTCATGTCGACCTATTTATTAGTTCGTTATTTTAGGAGTGCACCTGCTCCTACATGTTTATATGATCTATATGTTCTTCCCTTATCGTCCCAGGTGGGAAGCTCTTCTCCAAGCTGCACAAGCTGCGGAACGAGAAGGCCAAGGAACACCCAGAATGCATCACTTCTGGCCAGCCCAGCATCAAGCTGAAGACCAGCTACACCTCACCCACAATCAGCACAGACTACCAGCACAACAGCAGAGGGAGCACAGGAGTGATTCCAGAGAAACTGAGCGATGAGAGCCCAGACACAGACTTCCCCACGTCCTGGGACGAGACCCAGCAGCGCCTGGAGAGCTGCGGCACTCACTCCTACATCGAGGAGACGGGTTGTCTTCAGAACACGCGCTCCGCAGCCTCGTTTTATACCAAGCTCGATCGACTGACTCTGAATTCTAGCCTGAAGAGGACACAGGCCAACACCCGCATCCACACACCAGCTTCCAGTTTGTGTTTGCACCCCAGTGAAACTCAGGACCACCCTTCTCTTCCTCTCTCCTGTTCTCGGGTCAGTCAAGCTCTCGGTGTCATGTCAGATCCCCACAAAACACAGGCTGCAATGGGACTGACAGAGTGCAGCGCAGAGTTTGAAGTCGCTTGGAAAGCTGCGGATCCAGCTCACAACTCTGAGCACATAAACCCCTATGCAGTGACTGACTGTCTTTTAAAAAGCACGCCAGGACAAACACCACCTCGTACAAACCAGACCTCATGTAAAAATAGCAGTCTAACTTCCTCACCTGCCATCTTGCATCTTCCTCTCCATTGCCAAACCCAGATCCGTGGCAGGGCATCGTGGGAAACCAACGGCTCTAACCAAGGATCAGTTTTGAGTGGCAGCTCTGCAGATACAGTTTCAGACTTAAAGCAGGAGCACAGCAGTCCCACCGCAGAGGAAAGTAACGGCATGTTGGTCATCAAGAGCACAGACAGAGCAGTGTTTTCTGAGCACATAGACACTTCAGAAAGCTCCTGTCACTCCTCGGCTACCCTCTGCCACAACATAGCAGAGAAACAGGGGACATTTCTGGGGGAAACACGTTCAAATGACGGTGTAGAAGAGGCCTGCGAAGTGCTGAGTCACGGAGAGAAGGTGGCACCTGCGAAAAAGCGATCATTTGTGAGCTGGTTCTCCACAGGCCCTGCTGAAGCCCCGCCTCACAGGAAGTGGAACGGGGAGGATGCGTCTGTTAAATCTGAAGGATCGGGGGGGCAGGGGGAGGAGGACATCATAGAGGTGGATGGATGGTGCCACACGCCTAGGGTCCCCGTGGAAACCTCCAGGTCTGCAGATAAGGCCATGCACACCTGCTGGGGGCTCTCGGAAGCAGAGGTCCGTGTCTCGGGGGCTCAGGTCCTGCTGGCTCTGGAGAGTCTGCATCAGCAGGGCATTCTGTGTCGGGACCTCAACCCTAGGAACGTTCTGCTCACCAGCAACGGTGAGTTCATCATTACAGTAAGAGAATGCATGTGGAGAACGTACATACTTCTGATTTTGACCAGACGCAATGTCTTCACAGGGAAAGTGTGTCTGACTTTTTTCGGACAGTGGAGTGAGGTTCAGTCAGAGATCTGCTCCAAAGCCATGGAACAGATGTACTGCGCTCCAGGTAAACATACGTATTACTGTAAGCTCAACCCAGAGGTGGAATGTAATTGAGCATATTTACTAAAGTACTGTTTTTAATGCATGTGCCTAACTGCTTTATTACAGTCTTTGTAACCCCCATGTTCTTCCAGATGTGGTCATTGTTCAATCTTTGTGATAAACTGAAAGATTCAGTGTTGATTTATGGGTAAATTCTCATACTTTTAAAGATAAATAAATCATTCAAAACCTCTCTTGGATCAGCTTGAAAATGCAAAGTAAAAGCAGGGCTGTTTTTGTTATCCAATGAAAAGTTGACCTTTACAGATAGGTGGTTCTCGTAGGTCAGCAAACCTTTGTCTTTTAAAGTATGATCTATGCTGTAGACTTAACTAACCAACAGTATATAAAAGTGTTAATATGTACACAACCATAAACATCTAAAGCAGTAAAATGCAACATTTAAATTAATGTAGCAGTATTATTAATACATGATATATAATTGTTCCACACAGAGGGGGAATGTTTATGTAGCGCTTTTACATTTCATACTTGATTTGCTGATAATACTTACATATGTTAAATTAAGGTTTTGCAAGGTTTTAACTTATGATGGATTTGTTCAGTGGGGTTTTAGCACTTAGTCAAATTCGGTAAAAGTTTTACTAAAGAATCTGAATATTTCTCACACCTCTGGCTTGGTGTTTAACTGCCACCTAGTGGCAAGATTAAGTCGGTTCACTTTCCTCTGAATAAGAAGCAAAGTACTGCATATTATAATAGTAATAGGAAGACATCACAACACATTTCCATAAGTTTTGTGCATGAGTACAACTTACCTCAGCCCCTGTATGTTGACAGAAATTGGAGGCGTGTCCAGGATAACGGAGGCTTGTGATTGGTGGAGTCTCGGGGCTTTGCTGTTTGAACTCCTAACAGGAATGGTAAGCTTACAAACATCTTCAGTATTACAGAGTTATTTCTGCACATTGCATCTTGACTTCCCTCTCTCTCTGCTCTCTGTGCCTGCAGCCGCTGTGGCAGCTCCACCCAGCAGGGATCCACTCCCACACCCAGCTGCTCATCCCCAATCACCTGAGCGCTGCCGCCGCCTCTCTGCTCACTGAGGTCAGACTTCAGGCTTCTCTTCTGAACATTATGCTCAGTGTCAATACATGTTGAGATTTTATCTTACAGTGTTTCTCCATTATGCTGCTTCACAGTTGCTTCAGTTTGATGCGGGCTATCGCCTGGGTTCTGGTGGGGGGGGCGTCAGTGACATCAAGTGTCATCCCTTCTTCAACAGCGTCTCATGGAAAGCTCTGAGCTGCTAGCAGGTGCTTCACCCCTGATCCCTAAGTCCCGCGCTGGAATTGAAGTTAAAACACTGAATCCTACACATCTCGACTGGATTCAGCACCAGATGGCTTGTTTTCTTTGCACTCTTTTGTGCTTCCCAAAGAAGAAAGACAGTAAATACTGAAACATGAACAAACCTGGTGAACCATGTCCCTTACAAAACATGAAACATCTATTTTAACTTCATGTATGATGGCCATTTTAGATACCCTGATGCAATTTTGGTACATTTACGTTTTATAGTATCCATGCAGATTATAACAATGCATGAAAACTGACATTACATTCGACTAAATTCTGACAATTACAAATGTCTGCAGTCTGCCATTAAATATTGTGAAGAAACAAAGATGTTAGGCAATAAATTGTTACCTTCTCTATCCCTGGGAGTTCATTCATTGTCGAGGTCTTTGTGCGTTTAATTGCTTTTGAGTCAGTGCTTTTTTGGGATTGCATGATCCGTAAAAGGGACTCAAAGAGCATGACAAATGTATCATTGTATGGTTGGACATTTATTTATTGGTTAGACTCCGCCCCCATCTTATTAGTCATCATCTAAGATTCCACAACCCACTAACATACAATTGAGTGATAAGTACAAATAAATGTGGTGAGAAACAATGTTAATGCTCCCATTCATAGTGGACTGCATGGTTAGCAGTTAGCACCTTACTTAGTAACTAATATCTTTCAAATTGGTTCTTATGATGATCCGTCACCCCATCTGTGTATAATGTATGGAATGGAACTGTTGTTAAGCTATCTATGCCCCAGGCCACATTTTGTAAATGTAGCTACCCTGTCAATAATAGCACACACAAAATCAGAAACAAAACCTACAGTCAGAGAAGCTTTTATTGTTTAAAACTTTCTTTTTTTACTTAAATAGTCTTTCTAACAGAGCATAAAGATCATTTCCCTCATATTTTTCACTTTGGACAATTTCAGACATACTGTAGTGTTTCTTGGTTTCTGGCCCAATATGTTTTCATTGTTCTTCTCTCACCTAATATAATTAAATTAAAACTAATCACTTCTTCTATCTTTGACATTTATTCACAATAGGTTGACATTTATTGTGTTGTATGTAGAAAATGACATGGCGCAAATGAGTAATAGGATACTCTTTGTTTTGTTTGATCTAAAGACCAGCACCATAGAAACCAAGACCCGGACATTTCTCCACAATAGAACTAAACCTCTCAGTACTCAAAAAAGAATTCTCCCAAAATCTTTTTTTCTAACACAACAACAGCAGTAATGTTCACCAGGTGAGGATAGCTACTGATTGTGTTGGGGGGGGGGGGGGGGGGTTGTTTGATTCGGGCCTAGAGTTACAGGGATTTACATGTCAAGGAGCAGCATCCTGGGGTCCTCCACCACTGACTTGATCTTACGGAGGAAAGTGACGGCCTCTCTTCCATCTATCAGACGATGGTCGTATGTCAGGGCAACATACATCATGGGACGGATCTCCACCTGAACAAGAGAATAGGATTCAATGCATGCAATGTTAGACACACTCAAATTAGTGAATACTGGCAAAACAAATACTTAATGTACGGGAAATTTGACAAACGAGGCTCTTTTTTATTATACTGTTTTTCATTAATATATTATAGGTCTCAGATATATACAAAACATGTCTCTGAAGTGTTTGGCTCGAAATACCAAACAGATCATGCATTGTAGCATCCCATAATCCCCTCTGTTTCAGGCCTGTTTCCAAAGTGCTGATTCTCTGTCTTTTACTTTAGATGAAAATAAGGAGCCCCTCCCCACGCCCCTCTGAGAGATATTTGGTTAAAAATAATACAATGGTGCTCTAGGAGGAGATTCAGGTGATAAGGTGTGTGTGTGTGTGTGTGTGTGTGGGGGGGGGGTTACCTTGGTTGGTGATTGGCTATTGGTTACACAAGCCAAAAAAAATCATGACATCATAAAGTAGCCAAAATCTGATCAGCTCATTTTCAGACAGGTTTTTATATAAATGGATCAGGACAAAAAGTGAGACAATCTTTTTTCCTGATACTTTTAGAATCTCTTTACACAGAGGGGACACATGTTAAACACACATGTTTAAAAGACATGAAGAAGTGGATTTTGCATAATAGGTGACCTTTAAATAAAAAAAAAAAGCAAATCTATCTTTAATCTACTGAAATAGTAACTAAACTTTTAAGTTCATGATAAGAATGAAAAATGTTGGACAGTCATTTTACATATATGACCACTCCATGCTAGATATATTGTCTCTTTTTTTAGAGAATACCAACCTTGCCACCGATTGCTACGGGCCTGTCAAAGATGCCGTGCATGCCTAAAATGGCAGACTGTGGTGGATTAATTATGGGTGTGCCGAACATGGACCCAAACACGCCGCCGTTGCTGATGGTGAAGGTTCCTCCGTCCATGTCCTCCACAGCCAGCTCATTCTTACGGGCCTACGAACACACGCCAACAATAAGGATCGATCAAATACTGAGGAAATCTCCAAATGAAAACCCGTGAAGTGTAAAAGAAATGACCGAAAAATGTGTCATAATATAATATAAAATCTCACCTTTTCTCCCAACATATTGATGGCCTTCTCGATGTCAGTAAAATTCATTCCCTCCACGTTTCGGATTACAGGAACCACCAGACCCTGAGAGAGAAGTTATATGACTCAATTTTCTGCTCTTCACATTAGAGTCAAGTGAAGCACTTGCACTCAGCATTACAGTAAAAGGCACTTGTCTCACCTTTGGCGTGGCCACGGCAACACTGATGTCCACGTAATCCCTGTACACAATCTCTTTGGTTGTGTCATCAATGACTGAAAACACAGAGAAATTGGTTAACATTGTAGACAAAAGAAATATGAATTAATGTTAAAACTGCAAATAATCAATACAATTTACACCAACGCTCAGGGCTGCATGATTTACATATTGAAAAATACATATTGCATAAATGTTGACTTATACTGTAATTGCAATATAATAAGCAATATTAGAGGGAATCATTGTTTTAACGTTATTCACATAATCTAAGAAAATATATTAAAATGGTGTGATTTTTTAGAGGATCTGTACTCAACATGGATTTGTATTACATCTGTAGAATACTGTTTGTAGGCTGGGACTAGCTCCACAATACTTTATTTATATATTTCCACATATTCTGCCTTTACCAAGTATTGGACTTACTGCGATTTGGATATTGCACAAATCAATATTGCAATTTTGATTACATTTCCATTTCTTGTGCAGCCCTCCCGAAGATCATTTCCTTTTAATGGGTGGCATTTTCTGTTACATGCAAGTAAAAAGCCACAGACTTTTTCAGATTGGTAAAAGCCAGCATCACTGACCCCCCTCTCTCCTTCATTGTGGTCCAACTAAATAGGTCAGGGTGGTCTATAGGCAGTAAATAAGTGAGTGTTGGGTTTGAGGTTTGCAAGAGAAATCTACTGAAGCTTAAATCGTTTTCTTCCTTTCATCCTCTCTCATTGACTTGTACCCATACGTGCAAAGACGCAGCCAAGCTGTCACCGCAGGGTGAGGTTTCACTGTCGTTTAAGGTTAGATACATACCGCCGTTGACAGAAGGTTGGTCAGCCAGAGCGTAGGCAGCAGCCTTCACAAACGCAGACATGAAGCCCAACTTGATGTTGTGCTTTTTCAGGTACGCATCTTTGTACGTCTTCCTCATCTCTGAGATGTTGCTGCAGGGAAATAGACAAAAACAAATGCAAAGATCAATTAACTAGTTGTTATTAAGGCAACAAGCAGGGCTGAAGCAGAACATGAAGCCCTTCAGTGTGAAATGTGTTTAAAGAATGACTAAAACATTTTTTATTACAAAAACTCCCAAAAATATGATCTTTAACATCCCCTTCATATTTGAGCAAATTGTGTTCATTTCTGAGAACTGATGGGCGGACTGGCTTCAGGAAGGGTTCGCAGGTTATGAAATTATTATTTTTTTGTGCTTGAAAGGTTTTTAAGTCGGTTACTTCCTTGTTGCCGAGTTTACAACAAACAGCAGCAATTAATGAATGATGTGAATTTTTCGAAAAACTAAAGTATAAGCTAATATAAGACAATCTTTTCCCAAATACTGTAACAGTAAAAAAAAAGTCACAATCTAAAAAAACAAACAATGCCTTTTTGTGGCTATAAAAAAATGCTGTTGCAGATAGTGGTGAATTAAAGCTATTGAAATTGGCCCTCTAATCGTTTCATCATTGCTCATTTTTCTCGTGTATCTCTCTTTTTAATTGTTTGTTTTCCTGTCTCTAACCCTGTTGAAGCTCTAGGGTTTCTCCGCTAACATAATTAGCCCCTCCCAAGACACAGACTCTCCGAGAAAGGAGAGAAGAAGCGATAAAAATCTTCACTTTCTAGGGCCTGTAAATCTTATTGGGCTGTCATAAAAGCCCATATCGGTTGAGGCCGCTCTTCCACTCAGAGCGCAGGTCTCTGTGGGCCCCTACAGATGCTCCAGCCTCCTGCTCTGACTAGCTCCTTCGGCTCCAGATGAGCCCTAGCATGGGAAGTCTTCCTCCAGACCGTCAATGTCAATCTAATTAGGATACATAGAAAACCCTGAATAGCTGAAAGCTGACACCGCACATTTGTGGGGAAAAGAAATCCTCAAAGTGTCCTCTTCAGCACAGGGGGCAAGTGCAGACAATAACATTTCCTTGTAAATTAATAAAACCGGTTTTAACAATTCTTATCTTCGTTTTAGATGGCATTACGACCAAATATTTACATTCCAGCGTTTAAGAGGATATCGGGTTTCAAAAAGCTTTTCCTATTGGGCAGATTCCAATCTATAACCATTTGTGCAAGTGTTGTTTTGGCTTTTAACAGGCAGTGTGTATCCTGTGTACTGCACACAGGCACACTTACAAACATGCTCATTTATAAGCAGATTTAGACACTGTCTTTTGCCCTCAATGGCTTCAGTTTTCATGTTAACACAGGAAAACATTTCTAAAAAACCCCACTGATGGCTTTATAATGTAGGTCAACTAATAGAGTTTCCTACCTCATGTCGACCTCATTAAACGTAGTCAACATAGCGCAGGTGTTTTGGGCTTCCTTCAGTCTCTGGGCAATTCTCAGTCGCATGCGGTTCATCTTAACCTAAAACAAAACATTTCAAATTCAGTTCTCAACTCTTGCACTACTATACTGATCCATTTCACAAACTCTATCATCAGATACCGCTTAATGTTATTTAGGTGTTTGTAGAGATCTTTGCACTTTACCCTGCTCTCTGTCCTGGCTCCTTTAGTCGCCCCCTCAGCTTGAGCCGCCGGTGCAGCAGGAGCAGTGGGCTTGATGGCTGAAACTGTGAGAAAGACAGAAATACGCCTTTAGAATCTCCAGACATCGGTTTAGTGGCACTGGTGAAAGCCACTGCCGACGATGAGTAATCAAGTAAGCTAGAGGTCAAGAGCACAGATGTCAAGTAAAACGGTTCTCACATGACACGGACCGTCTGTCTCATGACGACTAACCTGGTTTGGTGGCCATAGCATGTGCTGGCACAGGTGGCACAGGGGGCATAGTGGTGGGAATGGGGCCCACAGCTGAGGGGGGAGGAGGGGGGGCAGCAGAAGGTGGTGGAGGGGTGGCGGCGGCCGGGGCCTCAGCTTTTGGGGCTTCTGCAGCTTTGGGAGGACCAGCTAAAGACAGAAGCGAACCGTTAGTTTGAGACAGACTTTACATTTTTGTCTTGGTAATACTTTTTATATCAGCACTGTGTACTTTTTTTTATAAAATGACAATACACGGACCTCCTTTTCGAAGCGTGAAGAGTGCATTTCCTCCCTCGACTTTCCCTCCATCAGGGACCAAAAGCTCCAGGATCACCCCAGCAGCAGGAGAGGGAACCTGCACTGATGTCTAATGGAAGGGGAACACATAAAAGAGATCATCATAGGTTTAAATAAGACATGAAAAAGTTCTATACATTTTCAAAATAGCCTACATTTGTTGCCAAAATAATGACCGTATGGTTTTATTCTCGCGTAATTCTCATATTCAGTCAGGAGAAAAATGAAACACTTTAGAAATAATCTCCAACAAACATGATTTTGTATTTGTTATTTTGGGAGAAAAAAACTACGTGCCCCAATACTTTAACTATTTATGTGCCAAAACAATGATGGCCTTTACATTTGAAGGCATAACCGAACAATCAAAAATTCATAAAACATTTACTTAGTTTACCTTATCAGTCTCAATTTCACACACCACCTCATCCTCGGCAACGGTGTCTCCAACAGCTGTAAGAAGAAGGCTCTATTTTAGGTACTGAGTGCAGATTGACTAACTTTTGGTTAGTTAGTCTATGTATCCATCCATCCAGTATATGTTCCTATTATTCTTTACAGTGTCGGAAGCTATTCGTGTGTGCAAATACAATTAAAATAAAGTTACCTTTTTCCCACCTTACGTCTCCCTCTGTGACAGATTCAGCAAACGCAGGAGTATTGACTGTGATAACTTCCTCTCCTATAGAACAAAAACAAGTCATAGGAGATGCATTTATTTACTCCTCACATCAGTAGTAGTGATTCAGATAAGTGTATGAATAAAAAGCATTTGGCTCGAAACATACTGTGTGCTACAGACGTCCTGAAGTACTGGATTTGGAAGACGCTGGAACGAGGATCAGATTTTCTGGAGAGAAACAAAATAAATGAATTCAAAATTATAACAATTAATAGCGATCCCCAAAACTAAACCATTTGTTTTACTTGGAAACATCTACAGTGTGAATGTTTTACTTAAATTCTGTCAGTAAATGTACTTGTGTTACTTACACATTGTTGTTCAGAGTGATAGAATGGCTAGCTGATAGAGCTGTAAGAGAATGGACAAGGAGAAGTGTTATTAACTTCTTGCAGCAGGACTATCCAAAATCAAAGATTGGCATTTAAGACATATCGCTTGAACAGTAACCAAACATACCTGCCGTGGCCCGACGTGCAAGTCCATTATTCCCCTGTGACAAAACACAGTTAGGATGTAAAAAACATTTGCAACTTTTTTAGGAGATTGTGCAGAAAAGACAACTCAACAATGTCTGGAACATTGAAGCACTGACATCAAGATCAATAACTTGCCCCTTATGTCTAACAGTGATAACAGTTGAGATTGAACTTAAGTGCCAACAAAGGATTAAACCTAAGCAAGATAAGTCAGTGCTGTCGGTCAAAGGTTATTTCTACGCGTGACCTTTGACACAATCAATACATGTTTTAGGCAAACGGGTAGCTTTGTGGTATTGCATAAGAACTGCAGCAGCAAATGAATAAATATGTTAACAGGCTACTTGAACAGTTGCCTTAAAGCCTAATGTTATACTACTTATCTTACTGACAAGCTGGACTTTCAGACATTTGACTTTGCTTACATGCAGCGACAGAAAGCTAAATCAAAGGAATAAAACATTAACACAACACTTAATAAAGTTAACTAAAAGGGGCGTGGTTTTCTCTCAATAATCACACTATGACCTCAGCATGATAGCTAGGACCTAGCTAACCTACCCGTGTATTTAGCTTAGCGCGGCTAGCATGTTCTTGCTAGCTACCAAAACAATATTGGATAACTTGTGTAACTAAAGATGGACACTTTACTCTCTGTGTAACACCTTTAACATTAATGTGAATTCGAGACAAACACAACACAGAGGACACTGCTTTACACTTTAATACAGACAACGATACAGAGTTGTGCAGGGAAATGTTAAACTGTCCTTGGCTTACAATGTTACAGCATGACCGTGGCCTGCAGCTAATGTATGCTAGCTCTGAACACACTACAGAGACAGCGAGGAGTCCTGCCCAGAGAGGCAACGACAACAGGTTACTTGCGTGTTGCCTACCTGGCGGATGGCAGACAGGGAACGGCCAAAATTCCTGGTGAGACACCGGGAATGGGATAACATGATGGCTGTGTGACAGCAGCCTGTCAGCGGAAGGGAACTCCGGTAACACGGACAAGCCGGACGCGCAAAAAAGCGAGGAAGTGGTGAGGGATAAACCAAGTGCTCCGAGAGGGGGGCAGGCTGGAGTTTAGTGGTCCCCTCTGACCCCCACTGTAGGCCTGTCTGCTGGCCACACAGTATCTACAAAGTGTAAATACGGTACTCTTACAACTACCTTTACAGAGACAGCCTACATGTAACAACGTAAATATAGAGACTATAATAGAAAATATATATGATAATATTTAAATGATATAGGACAATGCATACGGGTAAGTATAAGAAAACATGATTTTATAGAATAGAATAGCGAAAAGGTAAGGTAAGTCTATAGAGGGTTATGATTTATATTAGCATAATGTCTCTAATTTCAAGTGTATACTTTGTTTTCACTTATTTATTCTTTGAGTTTACGACTGCTTTGTTTGTTTGTTTTTCGTAAATGCACGGTCCAAAAATTGCCCTTTTGAGATAAATACAATTATTGAGAGATTAAAGGATAGCAATAGAGACGTCTTTTATTTATTTAAGTAGGCCAACATCTACATTTTCCAGTCTTAGATGAATATTTAAACTTTTTCCCTTCTTGTGCATGTTTCCAAATTGACAATAAATAGGCTTCACCCACCTATTCCTCCAACACCTCACTAATAATAATGTCCTTCTCTTGACATTATGTGGGTGATTTGCTTTCACATGGCCACGCCCCAGCTGCGTGATGCCTCTCCTGCACTCCTACTGTCCACAGCCCAGTGTGCGCAGGCCATCAGCTCGGCAGCACGTCCCGGCAACAGGTAAGGTCCCATCACAGCCGCTCTGTCTCTGTGCACCGTGGGGAAACTGCAGCCTGTGACACAGTGCATGCCTGCAGCTCACCCGCCTCCTGTCTCATCACTTCAGCTTGACTTTTTTTTTTTAATGAAAAGTGCTTTAGAAAAACTCATGCATGCTTTTACAGGACAACAGAAATTATAATCATATGATTGGTGAGTTTTTTTTTATTGGATTATGAAGTGTTTATTGACTGTTGAAATGTTTGAGTTTTTATAACTAAAATATATATATATATTTTTTTAATTGAGATTATGTGTTGCTTCATATACAAATGAGTTTATCCACAAACAGGTCTGCCTGCTATATTTCAGGAAATGTCAAACTGTAAAAAGTAAAGGACTTTGAAATGCTGTCTACAAATTGTAGGACAATTAAATCCTCTCAAACTTTGCTATGAGGGGTAACTGAGTTACAAAACAGAGTTTGATCTTTCTGAAAGAATGCTTAATTATGTCAAAGTAAGAAAAAGAAACACAAGGACGGATCTATCGTCTAGTAAAAAAATGTAGAATATCCGTTTCAAGTCCATACGTTTCATTTAAGTATTGAATTCGTTTTACATGCCATGCTGTGAGCTACAGCACAGAACATATTATAAAATAAACATAAAAAGGGAATGAAGTTAGTTATTATAGAATCTGTAAATTGAGCTTTTTATATATTTACCATTGAGAATAATTTCTTGATCATTCTTTAAGATGAGAACCAGAAAAATATAAAGCGGTTTTCATGGTACTTTCTTTTTGAAATAATATATACATAGAGCCGTTTGTTGTGCGTGGTCTATTGCTATCAGAGGCTATAATTTACCTTTCATGGGTATCAGACAGTCGTTCTTTTTATCCTTTGCGTTATCCATTATTACAACCGCAAGATGAAATTATACAAAAAAAAGCACTCCCTTATTACACAAGATCAAGGATTTCTTCTGCGTCTTTTTTTTTTTTTTTTACAGAACAGAGCTACTTGCGATTAATGTAGGCTTCATTGACTTTCTATCATATATAACAGTAATTCTACATTTGCTTGTTAATGTAGTAATTTTAAGTTACAAAAGTGAAATTTCCTAACAAGCAGAATCACCTGTAAATGTTGTGTATAGATTAATTTACCTGAAACAATTTAACAAATGAATATACTTTATTTTTGCTATGAATCCAAGGAGTAAAGAGACATTACTGTTTAAATTGAATGTCACTGTTCAGAAATAGGCATGCAATAATGTATATGCAAAGATTGTTTTATTAAAAGTGTAAAAGAAAATACACAATATAAGAATGCACATACAGGATTTAAGAATAATGAATGGCTAAAGCACATTTTATATTAAAATGTTTTTTCATTATGTATGATTTTTACTATGTTCTATTTTTCTCTCTTTTCAGATTCTTGCATTTTAAATAACTCTGGTTGTGCAACGTGTGTAGCCGAAGACAGTTTTTCTCATCGAGCATGAACCTCAGTCTCCCCGACCAGACCATGCACAACTCCAGTGAAGGCTGCCTCGAGGACGACAAACCTGATGTCATGTTGCCTTGCTTCCGCAGAAACATGTACGACGAGCCTCTGGCCTCATACTCCAGCGGATCCATCATCTCTCAACTCCTTCGCAAGACAATCCACAACAAGAGGGCACTAGATGAAAGCCATTTCTACCTTTCAGGCTCCGCTGCGGCTGACTCCAGCCAGGAGGACCAGTGCAGCATATCCTCAAAAGACAGCACTGTGGAAGCTGCCTCCCCCGGCGCTCATGTTCCCACAGGAGCCGGCACGGAGGTGGAGCATCCCATGGCTGACCACCTGCAGGCCAAGAGGGCCAGAGTGGAGAACATTATCAGGGTCATGGCGGGCTCTCCCAACAGCCGGCAGCCTGGAGACAGCGAGAGGTGTGACACAGACGCCAGAGACACCAGAGAGGCCAGAGAAGCATACAGGGAGAACAAACGTAAACAGCGGTTGCCTCAGCATCAGGAACACAGTGTTGGAGGGCCGGCAAACAGAAGACCCGGAAGCAGCAGCAATAGTGATAACTGCAACAAGGATGAGGAGTGTCACAAGCTGAAGGAGCAGTTGCACAGCATGCAGAGGCTGCTGCGCCAGCTCCAGGAAAAGTTCCTGCAAGTTTACAACCAGGAGGACCCTGAAAACAACGACAGAGATGACACAGAAGGTGTGGAGCATGAAAGCACAGAGTCACGGTATGTAAGCACTGAAGATGATTTTGAAAGGAAGAATAGCAGGGTGACTGCGGAGTGTAAGGACAGAATGAAAGTAGTTGGTTATCTGGTGCAACAGAGGGAGAGTCGGAGCCTGCAGGACACCCTGAAGCAGGAGCTCTCCAGGGCTGTGAATGACTGTGTAGACAGAGTGTTCAAGAAGGCGTCCTCCACAGGGCAGGATCTGTCCCCTCAGCAGCGCATGTGCTCCTCTCCAGAGCTGCAGATCGGCGTAGGTGCAGACAGGAAGCGCCAGCAGGCCGGCTCCTCCCAGGAACAGCCCCAGGCGGAGGAGGCTGCGGTGAAGCCCTGCTCTTTGGAGTATTATGAAAGCTCCGAGGCACACAGCCCACCGGACCAGACGGAGGCACTGTCACTGGTGGTCCGCAAGCCGCCCGTGACCCCTCTGAGCTCAGTCACCCCGACAGTGAAGAGGCCCTACCCCATGCACCAGAATCCATTTCAGTTCAGCTACAGCACCCCTCTGCACGACAGTCAGATCCTGGAGCATCTTCTTAAGTACGGGCCACATTCCAGTTTCGGGGGTCACCCCTGCATGGCTCCATCCATGGACAGGAACTCCCCAGACTCCGTGGACCTGCCCTGGGACGCCATCGCCATGAGGTCCAAGGTGACGTCCAGCCACCTCGCCCACCACGCCCGTGCCTCCGCCCTGGGGGCAGTGACGGTCGACAATCTGTGTCTCCCCCACGTCAAGATCGAGTGCGGAGAACTGCAGAGCATGGCCGACCGAAACCCCTACATGTCACTCAACATATCCTTTTATTTAAAATAAATATGTGGAGCCAGAGCGGCTTTGATTTTTTTTAAATGCAGAATTTAGAGCTTTGTTGTGTAATAATGATGATTAAAAAAAAGAGACAATAGATACAAAAAGAGACACAATTCAGATATTTAATGCAGGTAGGCTTTTAAAAAAACGGTTATTGTATTGGGTGAATACAAAAAAAATATTCTAGAATGATTACATTTGATTATAAATAATAATTCTAAAACAATTGACAGAATTGACAACACCAGATCATTCTGTACCATTCCCCATACAGCAGGGTATGTGTGTTATTATCTCATACTGTATTTACCTCCTTCATTTTATACAAACTCCCTATATGTTAGCTCTTCCATTTGAACAATGGCTGGTTGAGGTTCATTGCAGCATGGGCAGTTCCAGTAACAAACTTCAAGGAGAATTTTTTCTTTGATCTCGCTAACCCCATAGAAAATTACAGCATCTTCTTTAATCTGAGCAGAGTAATGACTTTAAGTTTAGAAAAAGACAAATAAAAAGGAATACAAGGCTTTGATAAGAATTGCCAGGAACAAAAGCCAATTTTTCAAAGGCAGAGAAAGCATCGGTTTCTGTTTCAGGAAGCGTCGTCTTTTCAGACTTGAAAAGGTGCAGGATCTATTTCTCCATCATCAGAGTGATAGGGGTGCATCTAAAAGGTCACATCTGAGTGCTGCTGGAAAGCAAAAGTGCCTCACAACCACCACACTTGAGCTCTTGTCTTGAGCATTTGTTGTTGGATACCTTTGTCAGAGTGTACATGATTGAAACAGAGTGCAAGATAACAGTTTTTTTTAGCCTCATAGGAACTCATAGAAAATCCATCTAGGATAAGATGTTTAATTCAGGGAAAATGGGTTTATTGTTTTTGTAATGATGTGTTTGCTGACATCCACAATCTAAATGATGAATGATGAAATGTAACATCTACATTTCATTATCCTTTGCCTAAGAAATACATAATTTCGTTACAATCCCTCTTTATAAAGTAAATCATTTTAAAATAGTCAGAGAAGTGTTGTTGATTCTCTTGTCGCACGGCATAAGAGAGGAATATAATGTAGTGCCTGTCAGGATTCGCTTTATCTTTACAGAGCAAAGAGCTCTGCTTCTCTTTGAACAATACCACATCAATCTTTCATCTTAACTTCCGTATTTCAAAGCAAGGGTTCCCCTAATAAATGTATGGTGTGGTGACCTGATAAGGAAATATTATGTCCTAAGGCGTGGTGGTGGTGGACTACAGAGGATATGCTCCTGACCATCTTCATTGCCATAGGGGGTATACTTGAGAAGATATTGAATTATTTATCATTGAAATAAAGGAAATGTATATATTTATATATATTGCATTTTCTACCATTCAAAACATGTAAAATTAAAGCCCAACACATAAACTCAAAAACATTTGATTAAACATACTACTAAAACACTAAATGTGATTTGTGATATTGGGCTATATAAATACATTTGAATTTGAACTACATCTAATTTAAATTTTGTTTAAAAAATGTCCCTTTTTGTGGTGTGTTTCTTTCCAAAGTAAAACAAATATAGCACCATATGTCGTCTTTTAAATCAACTTAATTATATCTGAAAATCGGCTTCTTTTTTCAAAACATTTCAAAACAAGCTGTCTTTACTGCCAGGCATGAAGTGCTTCGCTCTCTAATTAAAAATCCCTAATCTAATTGGTAATTCTGTTTTGCCAATAAGCACATGTTAGGGTCATTATTGACTCCCTGGTTAATGCCGAGCTGTTCTTTAGGGAAATTCAATTTAGCTGAAGATTGAGGCAACACAATACTCTGGTCTGCTATCACTTTGCATAGGACTGCATGCTGTGTTGTATTTAATTGTCAGGTTTTTTGCCTTAACGTTAATGTGAACATCCAGGAGGGTCTCACCCCGAGCCATCTGAAGAAGGCCAAGCTGATGTTCTTCTACACCCGCTACCCCAGCTCCAATGTGCTGAAAAACTTCTTCCCTGATGTCAAGGTAATTACATTTGAACTATAATGTGTCAAACAAGCTGCAGGATTGTTTGTCCTGCGTTAAACTCCCCGGTATCTACTTGTCAGTGTGTGTTTGGGACAGAAAAATCAGCAGTGTGTCGGAGGAGAGAAACAAAAACGCAGAGGGTTTAAATAACAAAGCCACTGAGCTGCTAGTATGTCCTGGGGGCAGAGGGAGATACAGGGGCATTCTCTCTTTAAAAAAGCCACTCCAGTCAGCAAATGGAGTGACAAAGGACTCTGTAGGCAAGGCATTGCTATTGAGTGTCAACAGAGAGTTGGTATTAGAGACTTGTGCGGCAGCACCCAGGCGGCGATGAGCTGGGCCTAAACACAACATCCTGTGTGTTTTGGCCTTGGGCTCGTGTCATGCCTCCTCCTCTATCTCCTCTTTTTGTCTTCTCTCTTGTCTCCTGATCTGTCTCCTGTTGTTAACTCTTCTCATTCATCCTATTTATCTCTGCTTCCTTCTTTTTCATTCTTTTCCAATCGGAGCATCCTTCCTGCTTATGTTACAAGCTTACACCCATAACTCCTCTCCTGCCTGCCTTGCAATTTTCTCTGGAGTTTCGGTTCCTTCTCCTCTCTATCTCTATCTTCTCTCTCTGGATCTCTGAGCCAGTGCGGGCCCCTGCCTCTCAATCTGCTCTGACCCCCGGGGTCAGGGGGGAGGATGCTGTTGCTGCAGCCCTGCGAACGTCTCCTCCTTGCTTACAATCCTGTGGTGGGAAGTGGCACTGAACAAAAGAGCACCTAATCCCAGTGTCTGATTCCATCCTATCAGCCCGAGTCAATGAGAGGGAAGCTTCCTTCTGTCCTTATGCTGCCGCTTTCTCACCCACCACACCAGAGAGAAGAAGCGTCTTTGATGCCTGCCCAGCCCTTAGGCATTTTTTTCTGTCTTTCTGGATGAGGAGATAGAATAACAGGACTAATGTCAAGACTGAGTTTAGAAATACAGAGCCCTGACAGATGTTTTTTCACCATTGGTGGGAAAAGCTCAGAGCAATTAATGTTGCGTAGAGTGACAGACCATTTGGTGCCATTTTGCCCTACAGGTACCAGTGCAGGCAATTATGGAAAGGGTGGTTAATACCAAAGCGTCAAACGGCCATTTGATTTTTTAATTGAAAAGCATGGAGATTCATATTTTTTAATTTCTGTATGCTCTCAATGAAGTCTAAATGGAGTTCTGAAATTACAATTTTAATTTATCACTAAAAAGGGATGATTTCTGCTTTCATTTGCTTCCTCACTGAGACATCAAAGGTTAGAAAAGCACTTCTGGACTCGTTGGGTTTTATTGTTTTGCTCAAGGACACTTTAGCCAGATAGTTTATTGTCGATGCAGAGGCTTCGGTTGTCAATCGGCTGTAAACTAATCAATGATATTAAGAGACATATTTTCTCTCTTCATCTCCAGTTCAACCGCTGCATCACCTCTCAGCTGATCAAATGGTTCAGTAACTTCAGGGAGTTCTACTACATCCAGATGGAGAAGTTTGCCCGCCAGGCCATCGTCGACGGCATCAGTGATATCAAAGACATGACGGTTAGCAGGGACTCGGAGCTGTTCCGGGCGCTGAACATGCACTACAACAAAGCCAATGACTTCCACGTAAGTGTCACTCATTAGTCATTTCTCCTTTATGTTGTGGTTTCAATGGTTTGCATCAAGGTCTGATTTTTAACTCAAAGTTTGGTTAAAAGAGGTACTGCTCTCATTCTGCAAGTATTCTGTGCGATGGATAAAGGTTTTCTTCAGTCAACTTTCATCTGATAAGAGGTAGCATATATTTGTTTAATGTCCCCCAGCTAAATGGGTGATGGTGGTAATGGGATTCAGTATAGTACATAAGGGAAGATATATGTTATAATAATTTATATTTCAATATTCAATCAATGCGATGCTTTGAAGGCATACAAAATTGCATTGCCAATTATTAGAAGGATACAAAATACAACACACCCACTCCTGGTCTTATATTACAGATATATATATAAGGGTAATGATGTCTCTGTAAACAGCTAGCTTGCCTATGTCTGAAAGACGACAACATCCACCTTTCAGCAAGTCAAAAACTCACAAACTGACATGAAATATAAATTGTTGAATCGTTGTTTCTGTACAGACAAAACAAAAAGCTATAACAAAGGGTGCTTACTTGGTATCTACAGACATAGCGAGGCTAGCTGCTTCCCCCTGTTTACAGCTTTATGCTAAGCTAAGCTAAGTGGCTGCTTGCTGTTGCTTAATATTCAACAGACATACATCTATTGACGGTATGAATCTAACTTTACCAGCAAGTGAGTAGGCTTATTTCCCAGAATGTCCAACTATTCCTTTAACACTTTGTAGTTGACACATTTATCCCAGTGGTTAGTACCTGCTGAGGTATGCTCTCCTGTCAGCATGTAGCTGTGGTCACATACTGTATTATTTGACCTGTGTGTCACACCGCACCTGTGGCTGGCCAGACTTTACAGCCATTATCTAAACTCCAGAGAGATGCTTTATCAAACTGTGGGAAGAGGAAGCCGCAAAATCCCACTAAAACAACTCAGGATTAGAGGACCAGTACGCCTGAGCGAGACTGAGATTGCTACTGATGCGGAATGCTGAGAAAGACGCTGTGGATTCCGAGGGAGAAGGGCCGTTCGGTGGGAAAGGGACGGGACCGTTTTCTTTACCTTGGGACCAAGACATTCCTTTCCCAGGGATGCTTTTGTGTCGGGAGATGAGGGGAAAGAAAAATAACTTATGCCAACTGTTGTGATAACTAGTCAGTGGATGGGAAACATGGGCTGCGGGGCGGGTTTCTCCCAGCATCCCTTGCAACGAGACTTCAATTGTTGATGCGCTTTTTATCCTGCTGTCGTTACACCAACTTAAACCACATATAATTCTTAATTAAACACAATTATCCCAAGTTTAGCCCTAAATCTAACCTAATGAAAACATTTGTAATCTTCATTTTCAACCATAGTTCTGATGGGATTTAAAATCATGCTTTTGTTGACTGGCTCTCACAGCGCTGGATAGAGATCTCACAATGCAGTTCAAGAAAACAAGACTAGCTAATCAAAGAGGCCTCCAAATGAAAGCCAACGATTGCAGCATTGCATTTATTGTATGTGTGCAGAGAACAAAGAGATCAAATGCCTTTCATCAGTTTGAGTGTTTGAAGAATTGCACTACAGGTCTTCATTTGATATGTTTTGGACTTTGAGAGCACTGAAGAAAGCTTGTTCAGTATGCTCAAGTGCTCAAGTGCTTTTCTCATTATTAGAATATTTAACCAGATTGATTCAACATATATTTCCTCTCTTTTACAGGTCCCAGACAGATTCATGGAGGTTTCTGAGATTACCTTGCATGAGTTTTACAGTGCCATTTCCGCAGCCAAAGATTCAGACCCCTCATGGAAAAAGGCCATCTACAAGGTGATCTGTAAACTGGACAGCGACGTCCCGGAAGAGTTCAAGACATCTTCTTATTTATAGGCCGAAGTGGGGGATTCGAAAAGTGGAAAAATTGGAGTTGGTCACCTGACAGTATTATTTCATCCTTTATTGTAGTGCATTTTAGTGAGGTGAAATGTAGATGTTGGATAATTAATAATTTTGTAGATCTTAAAAAAACACACACATCATTTTAAATATTAATAAGCTTTAGTCTGTAATGCTGTATGTTTAAAAAAAAGAAAAAAAAGAAATAATCTACAAATATGATGGCTCTTTATTCTATTGTTTAGTGTTTACTCTGTATGATCTGCCTCAACACATTTAAGGAATTTGTAGGTGTGTACAAATGTTTACAGAGTGCTTTCATTCTTTTTCAATATTATAAAACGATATAGTAGCCTGTTTAGCTGACCTAGAAGACTTTTTTGGCAATTACCGTCAGTATTAGTTTGCTTTTGATTCCTGGCTGTGTGTGTTTTGTAAATGTACATGTGCTACAGTTGAGTGTTGCATATTGTTCTATCATTATTTTGTTATCTTTTATTTTGACAGAATGCGCATGTGAAAATACTGCTGTTTTGGTTTAATTATGTATAAAAAGGTCATGTAAAGTACAATCATTTTCAGATATTTCATTCACAGACAATGTACTGGATGATTATTGAAATAAAAAATGCACTAAATTATAGAATATAAACTGTGTGATTCTTTTCATTGCACATATTTTAAAGAGAGACACACACACAGGTAAATGCTTTGTTTTTCAATTGTAAACGTTGAACTCTCCCTATGACAATACTGCGAGCCACTGCCGAGCCCCTAAGGTGCCTCTAATCCACGTCCAGCAGCCAGCTGTTAAATGTCCCCCAAACTATGCCGTTCACATTGTCCACTGAAGCCAATTCAAGTCAACTTTCTAAGGCCTGCATTCATTGTGCGGCCGCTGCGGATGCGGACAACTGCCATGTCTTAAAAACAGCCACAATGCATTCCCTCCTAATGACTAACGCCCGAGGTGACCTCATATCAGTTGTGCCACCAAAGCAAAATTCCACAAACCCGTTGACTTTTTCTTCCAGGCACCGACTCAAAGCACGGCGGCGACCGCAAACACACGCAAAAGCACACGCACATGCAAGTATGGTGATGTCCCAAAAATCACAGATGAGCTATTTTGGATGACATGGGCTCAATATAAACCACAGCAGGGAATACAATGGGATAAATAAATGTCATAACTAATTGTTTATTTGACTCTGAATGAATAACAGTGAAGTATTTGGCACATCCATACAGATTATTGTATGTTTACAGCCAATTCATTTTAAAGCAACAAGGTGCCTTTAAAAAAAATAAAAGGCAGGCTGCACAACAGAAAGGACCACTTTAATAAAACTACACTTTTTCTTATCACAGCGTGAGATTACATTGTCAGTGCGCAAAACCCAACATTTAATAGGAAAACCAATTAGGCACCCAAGCACCAATTACATCAAAAATGATAACATTAAGGAAATTAAAACATTAGTTGAATTGGTTGATGACAAAGACTGGAGACAATAAACCTCACTAATCTTTTAATAGATATTTCTTTTCAATTAGATCCGTCTTCTTCTTCAGTAAATTGATTTACATTCTCAACTGAATTAAAACGCCTCTGGTTGAACCAAAGTGCTTCGCTCAAATTAATTTGTTGTGTAACATTTTCTGAACAAGACTTGGTAACCTCTGATAAAATGAAAGAAAACAAAGAAAATACCTTCAGTTTGTTTAACTGCCTCTGGCTGACAAGGCTTCAACTTAAACGGTGCGATATGAAATTATGTTCTGTATTAGAGAGGCGCAGATAAAAGCGGCATTCTGTGTAATGAAGAGGAAATGAAAAGCAAAAGGCAACAGGACGTCACAGAATTCAAACACTGTTGGAAGAGATGTCTTTGTGCTATGCTTTCAATATATAAAAGGCACATTTATAATGAAAAATACTGATGATAATAAAGCTGTAGTGTTCTCAGTCTCACACTGAAAGAGACTAAATAAAGAGCATTTCAATCAGTCTCTTAGTTCTTGGAGATGGATGCAGAGAAAAGAGTAACAGCATCATCTAGTGAATCTCTTCTGTAATACACACAGCACAGCTCGCCTCAAACATAATTCACTCATCTCTCTCTCACAGTCTTCTTTAGTGTTCATAAGAATATATATGTTTTACATTATAGCCAATCACAAGCTTTCTTTTACAAGTCATTTAATAATTATAAATAATAATATCCTGCTTTTAAATTGTGTTAGCTGTAATTTGGCTATTCATAGTGTGTATTTGCCAGAGTCAACAGATTTGTATCTTTTACGTTCAACTTGTATATATATATCCTTTTGGTTCTGTTTTATATTCTATATTTATTATTTTGAGATGTTTATATTTTACATTTGTTTATTTTCTACTCTATTTATTTTCAAATTATGTGTAATGGCTTGTTTTAGCATGCTGCTGTAACGAATACAAATCCCAATTTAGGATCAATAAAGTATATCTTCACTATAAATCAGTATTTTAGGCCATTCAATATTCATCATATTCTGTGTACTAAAGTGTCCACATAGGGGTGCCCTTGTCACTGTGTAGAAACTGATCCTCTGCTAAGGGATTCTTCAACACTGCTCAGTTATTTCCTCACAGCAAGGACTTCAGGGAAACAGCCACTGTGAAATTTGTTATAATTTCAAACATTGCATTTTAGATATTTGTGGGTTAAGGCTGATCGCGTACAGTGAGTGTATTTGTGTGCTGTGAAATTAATGGGAAATGGTCTCCTTAGCAGGGTCCTGGAAAGACAAAGGCAGGATCAGACACCCCTGAGCTGGAGACAAAAGCAGCCAGGGGACCGGGGGCACTGGGACAGACCCTCTGGTTAATCTCCTGCTCATAGATACAGGCTTTTTTGGCAGGCTCACTCTGGGAGGGCGCAGGGAGCAATAGGGAGTGCAACTTGAGAATGGAGGCCGCTGACTTTAGGCTGCCCTTCAGACAACCACTTCTTGGTGTAGTTTGGTGTGATCACCAGTAAATCTTTATTAATTTTAATTGGAGCCCCCATTTAAAAGAGCAATTAAAGCGGATTAATCGAGCCCATCCCGTATAATGTCTTCTGTTAATTAGTTTGTCAGCACTGTTTTAATATCGCTTAATGACTTCATATTTCAGGGATGACATTAAAGGGATGCTGAAGGAAAAGAAATGGCCTTATCACAATGCACTGCTTTAATGGGAGATGTCCCCCGCCAGCGGGCAAGGTCAGGCCCGGGGCCGCTGGGGAGGAAGAGGCTTCAGGGTGGCACTGAGGCAGCCACCTCCAGGAATACTGCCTCACACGCAGGCAGTGTTGTACACACACGTCCCCTTATTCACTGAGTCTACAAATCCGTGTGGTAAAGGGGTGAATGGAAAAGTGTGGATTATTGCAAGAGTCTTTGCGCTCTTTTGCCATGTATAGATTGGAGAAAGATGTGAAAGTTTAGGGGAAATAGATGAGGACTAAACACCTCCAAACTCTAAGGTCAGACACAAATTGCACCACAGACAACAAGCTACAGATACTGCATGTCATTCAAAATCATAATATCTTCATATCTGAATGACACCAACAGCAGTGGTTTCCGAAGTGTGGTACAATAAAAAGTGCTGCAATATTTGTATCATTTCCATTTTCTACATTGTAAACTTGTTTGGGGGGGGGCAATTTCATCTTTATTTGACAGAGGAATAAAGATAATTAAAGATATGACGAGCACCCAAGGCCGGAATCGAGCCCAGGACGTTGTGCTTGTATGGCACAGTACAGATTTGAATAATGACAGATTTTTGCCACTTGTTTCTATAGTCGATTTCACAATCTGTGGCTAATGTTGTGTCCATCTGTTTTAAAATCATTCTATTTAAATAGTAGAAAACAGCTGAGTCCTTATTTACTGTACTCATTATTGATGTTAGCTCTTACATTTGGAATTTTTTCATTGGTGTTTTTTGATTATCAAGTTAATTTAAAGGGGACCTATCATGCAAAATGCACTTTTGTACGTCTTTTATACATGAATATGTGTCCCCGGTGTTCCAGGGAACTCACCAAGTGTCAGAAAACACAACCCTCTCTATTTTCCTCCATACCCAAATCTCTAAAAAAGGGGCTGCAACGGATCTGATAAAAACTGATCCAGATTTGAACACTGTCCTGACGTCAGGACGGTGGCGCCACGGCTATTGGGCCAACTCCACCAATCAGGAGGAGACAGCCACGGCCATTGCCGTTCGAAAGCGCTGGAGACGCTGTAGTACATATGCCAGGCCTCTAGATGGTGCTGTTCTCACTGAATCTGCCCTTGCAAAAACAGGGCTAAAAAAGTGCAAATTGAGCGAAATTAGGCATGGCTAAAATACATGATCTGTTTGTTTTTTGTTTTTTTAAAAGTATAAATATGCCTTATATAGGTATGGTCCTACACTATATTATTAAAATATAGCATGATAGGTCCACTTTAAATAGATTTGAACAGATATGCATGGTGTCATTTGAGGTGTATAGGGTGCATGTGTTGGATGGGAAAGAGGAGGACAAAACCCTTAGAAATGGGTTTTCAGGGTCCAAAACTATTGGGAGCCACTGGAAACAAACAAAAGCCAAATGTCTACAGATACAAATTCCTCTAATGTGTTTGCCGTTTAAAGTATTTTAATGCTCTACCTATATTTAGTAGAGTTTACTCCTTTTTCTTGATACACCAGATGTTTGACAGAAGCACAGAACAGAAACTGCTCCTCTGTTGGATGTTAACAAAGTTCATCTCTTTTAAACAGAGATTTGATGTACTGTATCAGTGCCTCACATCGTGCCTGCACATTAGCCCAAGATGCTCCCTTCACAGTGACACCGAGCCAAAAGGTGGCCCAGCGGCAAGAAGTTGATAAAAACCAACAGCACATCCTCCTTATTGCAGCCCTGGCTGGCGTGCATCCCTGCTAATTTGAGTATGCCCTCGTACCTCCACTCTCCTCAGCAGATTCATAAATCTCATTCCCATTATCCCGCTAATTAGCCGGGATTACAGGAGCATGTAATGCCCCCGCTTCCCAATAGATTGATTGGAGGACGGTCTCTTTGTTTTGAAATCACTTCCTGATTGATGTACAGAGCCCTAGTTTGCAATTGTAATGGCCCAGATGTTAACAATCAAATGCGTTTCCGCTCCAGGAAGTAACAGTCTGTCATGGAAGAGGAGCCAGCCGAGCGTGTAACGACACATCACAGGAGTGTGGGGAAGGAGGGACTGCGGAGGAGTGGATGGAGGGGTGGGGTGGGGGGGTACTAGGTACAGGAGCCCTGGCATGAATTGCTACAAAGTGAGGGCACAATGTCTATGCCCACACTGCAGCGCATATAAGGTTTTCTTTTTGGAGAGCTTTATTCTGGATTTCTTTTTTATTGCTTGAATGGTTCCTTCAATGACTGCAGGCATTTAACACGTCCATTCAACAGTTTGGTCGTTCCAATTTAAGATGGCCATATTTAAAAAGGCATCCAAAAGCTTTTTTTTAAGGTTAGAAGACAAAACTTAACCATCACATTACTGTTGAAGGTGTTACCAGTTTTCAGTCTGTTAAAGTGATCCACTTCACCAACAGTAGAGGGCACAATTGTCTAACCAAACGTACTCCTTCGCTTTCCTCCTCATTCCCTTTTTCTTACCCTTCACCAATAAATCACTTTCGCGGATAGTTAATGGATATAGAAGCAGATCATGAGTGAGCTATCTGTGGGGCGATAATTTAAGTGAAGATCCCCACACTGATTGCAATGAAAGGTTATTTATTTCAACAATAATGCAGGACACAAAGGGGGAATCTGGGCGAGATTACCAGCTAGGGTACGCTACAGTGCTCATCTCCAATGAAGCAGCGTGTAAATTGGGTTCACTTTCCCCAATGAAAATACAGACTGCAGTTTATTTCAACTTTATGCACATGGAAGGCTGTGCTTCCCTCTCAAGGGTGGCTGGGGACTTAGAGATGGCTGTGCATATGAGGGGAGGGTGGGTTTAGACCTTGAAAAATGCCCCTTTTGTCCCTGAGTCCCTGGAAGGCTGAACTACTGAGGTATAGTCCCCCATCCAGCAGTTCCCACTCTCCTCTAATTAAAAAGCATGATGACAATAAGAAAACGGTCATGTTGGCCTGAATAATGGACAGAATAAGCACAGGCTCCTAAATGGGACTGAGGTAAACTCTTTGTGTCTATCTGCCTTTGTGTGCATGTTTGTGTTGTGTACACAGTGGAGCTGGCCACTATTGATTGACTGTGTTGGTTGAGAACCGCAGGGCACAGGAGCCAGCTCGGCACAGATACTCCAGTTCTCCCCTCATGCAGAAAAATGCATGATTAAGGCCCAACTGACATGTCTAAAAAGTCCTGGAGAGGGGAGAGGAAACGGCTCCATATGCTGCCCCATGTGGTCACAGCATCCTGGACGTATGGCACTGCTCACTGTCTGGTTCTGCATCACTTCCAGTAGCCTCTAATCACTGGCTCCACAAACAATGCACTGGTAAACACATGCCACCGCACAGTATAGGAACTTAAAAGCCGCAGCATGCACACTTGGGTATACAATGTATACTTTTACATGTCTGTCATGCTCCAGGCTTTCAACCATGCTGTCAGCCAAGATATGCATCGGACAAGGATCCAATGCTGTGTGAGATATAACCATTGGGTAAAGGATGGGAGCCCTTGAGCTGCATGATAAGCACTGTCACAGATACATAACATATGTATCTATGCTATGCTTTGCTTAACGCTCCAGCAGGCTTTGGTTGACTTTACCTGGGGTGGCAGGTGAATTCTCCTGCTCAGCGCCACGGCTCTGGAGTGGGAGCATCAAAGCGGTGTTTGAAGTATAGAGGAGAGAACGGGCGGGCATGAAAAGCCAATAGGGGTACAGTGAAAGGGCGTCTTTAGGACTCTAAGGTTTGGAGTCTCCAGGGGGGATCTCTATCCCCAGATGGGCCTTCTGATGATCAGACTCCTTCCTCAGGGTGATGGAAGCTAAGCAGCCCTCTCAATGCAGTCTTCAGTCCAGATGGGTGGAGCGCAGGTCAAATCGTACCCAGACAACTGACTGGGGACATTTGGGTGGCTGGTCCCAGGGCTACAGCATGGGACAAGAGGGAACCTGCCTGAGACTGGCAGCTGCAGCACTCCCTCATGGCCTAACACACCCGAGGGTGAGCCTGCTGCTCGGCTTGTGCCCCAGTGGCATGTGACAAATGGTGACATGCTTCTGCTCCCCTGCTTTGTTAGATTGGTGGCCCTGATTGAAAGCAACGCAGCAGGCATCTCACTGATCCATATGTCTGCAGAGCGGGAGAGGGAATGGAACGAGAGAGGGGGCAGACTCATCTGCAGCTTTAGCGAATGCTCAGACAAATGAAAATAAAGTGATATCATTTCCAGCGCATAAACGTATGCAATTTTCTGCAATAATGGGGTAGTGGAGATGAGCAAGTGCACCGCCACCATTTTATTTACATATGGATGAGTCCATTTTTGTTTTTATGCGCACCACTCTCTTCATTAAAATGTGCAGCTCAAGTCGTTCAAAGCAGGATCATATTTCATGCAGGAATAAGGAGAGTTCCAAAGGATTTTGAAGAAATAAAACACGAAAGAAGACAACTGAGCCAGGCCTTCCACTGAAGTTCCAGCAGCCGTTATTAAAAGTGCGGCATGATTGATAACCTGTCAGTCATCGGAATAATCACAACCAATCCCGTCTCTCGCAGCCAGCTCTGCTTCCCGCCCTCATCCTTTATGCCCCTATCACCCCCAACACATCCACTTGGCATTGAAAAACCTGTAATTGAATGAGTTTTTGTCATTATTGTGATTAATCATATTAATTTGAACTAATTAAGAGATGGTTCGAAGTTATGACAATTAGATTAATGAAATTAGTTTTAACTTTTTTTTCACCCAACCTAATAAAAAAGGGAAAATCGGACCCGGACTGTTACGAAACAGTTGGCAATCTGGATTTTGGGACTAATTGAATGTCTGATTTTATTAATGATGAAATTTATAAAAGTCCTTGAGGGGGAAATTAACGCAGATTCAGCTGCTAAGAGTGGAAAATTAATTAAAATTCCTGGAGATATTCCTGTCATTAAAGGCACAGGCCCTGTTAACCCTGATCCTACTGTGAATGGCTAGTGTGTGCATGCAGGGGCTCTGAGTGACTGGGGGAAGACATATGGGTTTTTAGGGAGGATAAATAAGCTTTGACAATAACTCCTTTTACTTAGGTTATAAGGGTTAGGGTGCTGGAACACTTTGTATTTACAAAGGTTTTCCCTTTACATGATTTTTAACACTACAATCTAATCAAATTCAGAACACATAAAATATCTTTAGTCATTTTATAACTCTTCATTAGGCACATGTCTGCATCAAAGCAACAATAACCTATACTTTAAATGGCAGACAGGGGTGGAAAGTGGAGGTTGAAAATAGGCTACGTTTACTGTTGTGACTGTAACACAATGTTTCTTGTGACACCTAATTTGAGTATTTATTTACTTAAAACATTAAATGTTACTGGAGACCTTTCCATCTTCAGTCACCTACTGTAGGCCTACATTTCGAGTCGAATCCTCACAAGGGTAAAAGTCATAGGCGTTTTTAAAAACCCTGGAAAAAAATAACATGTAGCAAATCTGCTGCTGCAGCAGAAATTAAGCTGCTGTGGTTTCTGTAGCCGCAGGAGGGCAGAACTCCGGTGACACTTAGAAAAGATGTTCAGGACTTGTATTTGTAGTGGAGTAATTTCACTGTGTTATTAGTACTTTTACATAAGTTGCCCAAAGGATCTTAGTATAAGCTCCCCTCTCTTACAGTTGTAAAAGCTAATTACCCAAACTTTTATTTTGTCATTATTTTCAACTGTATTATAGGGACATTACCAGTTGCTCAGCCAACGGTGGTCTTTCTCTGGGTTGCTCTCTTGCACCGAGCATCCAACATAATTTTCCGCATCGCCGTAAAGGGCTCCAACACTTCAGTCCAAACGAAGGTAAGAAAAAGCAACAACAAGCCAATTCGTTAATTCCAATGCAGTTCTTTTCTGAAACGTCTGCAGTCGGTCTTTGGTAGGCTACATTGTACCTCATATTGAGGCCTCCGGCTCCGACTCTCCACTCCCGTGAAATGGGTGAGTGCGTCGGGGTACTCGACGCACTCACCGCAGTAGTCCGCAGTAGTCAAACTGCGGGACTACGGTATATCCTAGCGATAGCTGAACACGTAGACGGTTTTAAATCATGAGGCCCGCAGTGCCCGCACGCTGGTGGAGAAGCGGCTAAGTAGCCTAGCTTCACTGACTGAAGGCTACAGGTTGTGGGGGACGAAGACGCACCTGTGCCGGGGCAGGGCTAGCCGTTTGTACGCACTAGTAAGCCTGCAGAGATGCAATATAAATGTTTTATAACAATGAAAAAAGTTAATGTTTATTTAAACATTACACTTTTTCATTGGTATAAAAAAAAGAAAGACAAATGTTGTATAACTTACCTTATTCACAATTCCACAGCCCAGTGATACAACTCTAACTCACCCAACAGGTGTGTGCGTGGTCTGGTTAACATGCTAAATGCTAACGTGCTCATGATGGATCCTCCAGCGGTGACTTCTGATTTAACTGAGGAACTTTTACCTGTGATGAGGTGTGTGACACTTCAGCTCAACATGTTTGAAAAAGTTAAGGGACACACTAGGAGACAGAGACTGCGTACTAGGACCGAGAGGCTGAGTGGACTGGATATTTTACACTTTGGGAACTGAATACGTTGAACCTTCATGGTGCACAAGACTCTCCTTCAGACAGGTGAGTAGGCTACAACAACACACTTGCTCCCCACAGGAGAATGTTATGTTATTTGTTTGTTTTTTCCTTCAGCTGCTATGAAGGGTATATTTTGTACTCTGTGTTGTGTTCGGTGATTATGTTCTATTCTGATGTTGATTCCAAGAAATGTTATTTCATTTATGTGGCTTGGTTTTTCTTTTTGCACCCGTTGCGTTGTTTATAGACTCTTTATCTATGGCATTTTTGTTTAATTGTCTGAATTGAGTCTCTTTTTTCTTGTGCATTTAAGGCTGCACAGAGGTCAGTTATGGGCACAGGCTGCAAAGTGCATATTTATTTAAACAAATATCATGATCTGATATATCGTTGGATTGGATATAAGGGCTCCCCGGTATGTTGTGTAATGAAGTGTTAATGAAACTCTCTGTCATTTATACTGACCAAATTGTTTACTTAAATAATTTGACTTTTATTTGTGTACAATAGTCTTTAAATCAACATTACCTCTACTCAAGTAAAGTATTCCCATACTCTTTCCAGCCCTGTCAATAGATTTCAGTAGATTTTCTCATCAGTGGATGTAAGCCTTTGTTAATTTTCAAGCATTTTAGTCTGCTTTGGTTCAGACTAAATACTTATAAAAAAATATATTTCCAATATCCCAATGTTTTTCAGAAAGAGGTGACTATAGTTTACTTTAGATTGCCACCATTAAATAAGAAAGTTAATTTCCATGCGAGTCAAACTGCAGTTTTTTGGGTCAATTCCAAGCAATCCCTGTCCTGTTGCTTGGCCGGTGCTAGTGATTGACACCCAGGTCAACCCCTGCCACTCCGGGTGCAGTGGGGGTCTGACACTTGTGTTGCATGGGCTCTGCGCGCACCTTCAGCTCTGCATATTCACCAGCCTGTCTTCCTCTCTGCAGGCCAATTCATAATTAACAGCTGTTGGCTTGTCAAGAGTGGCCCTGGCCGTGGCACACACACATATATTTATATTCACTGTGAAGACCCCCTTGCCATGGGTGGATTTCAAAGGCCATGAACCCATCCTCTTTCCCTGAATGATGGACACTCACCTGAAAGCTCAAACACATACTTAGTCAACCTACTCCCTCCATCCCCTTCTCTCTGTTTCTCCCTCTTGCTTCCTCGCTCTCTCAGTTTCTCTGTCTGCATCTCTCTTCTCCTCTTCTCCCTCCTGCTCAGCACCTTCTGCCACCATGTCAGGAACTTTTGCATTAAGTCCAGTCCGTCTGGCCTGCGAAGAGGAAATATGAAAATGAAGTGTGGCCACGGCCGGCCCTTTGCTATGTGTGCTTGTCATGCCTGTTTAGCTGAAGTTGAAATGTAAATATAGACCGCGGGAGATCTCTGCTGCGATAGACTGCTTGAAATTCTAATAAACAAGTAGCTGTCCACCTGTAATAAATGATACCCATAAAAAGGGGTGATTCCTTGAGCAGATAAAGATGAAAAGTAATTGTTTGTGCTCACACAAAATTAATCAGATCAAAACAGGGGCAATCATTTTAAAGAGACACCAGACCCATAAAAAAGGCAAAGCTGTGATAAAGTATTGGCTATCAGGCATGCAGTCTGGAGGTTAGCATTACAATAATATGGAGGGCCGGTATTCATGTGGCTGGAGATAGGATTATTGCATATATTCAAAGAGGGGGAAATGTTTATGGTACATACGTATACCAGCAGAGGTTCACAAAGACATTCACGACACAAGGTCATAAACGATGGAGAGTTTCATGACGGGGTGGATATGAAGTGATGTGTATAACGTGCATTGTTACAAACGTTTACATTAAAAAAACATTTATTTTAATACCTTTTAAAAATATGACCTATTTAGAATTAGGTGGTAACAATTAAGTAGAATCAATGCATTACATACATTCTTTTAATAATCATTAGAAAAGCTAATTCATCTAGTGTTTTCATCATTTATCAAATAATTATATTAGATCAGATACATAGTTTATTTTGTATTTACTTTTTATAATAATTCCAAGGGCATGCTTTGCACTGTACCTGATGGCATTTTCTATTGCAATTTGTGTATAAAAAAAAAAAGCAGCATAATTTGAATGAGGTTCGCGTCTTGTTTGCTTTGTCATGGCTGCCATCACTTGTGTTGAAACTATAACACACTTGCCATGCCAGCCAGGGGTGTTCCCCTTACCCAGATGCCACAGTGATCAACACACACAGTGCGTGCCATCCGGTCTGAGGGCCCAGATATGATAGACCACCTGGAAAGAGAAGAGGCAATGCAAACATGGTTATTTTCACAGCTTTGATATGCTAAACACACAAAACGCACTCCAGCAAAGGGGCCAATTTCTATCTCAGTGTTTAGTCGTACACATGGTGAGGACATAGAGGAGCTCTGTTCAGCTCCTATGCACTGGCTGTGTTCCTATTTCATGTGTTTACCAGAGCAGTGGAGAGAGACCCGGATACACACAAACAACAGTGAAGCCCACTGGCCACCTTGGAGACCGTCCATACTCTATTTGTAGCATGAGGACATTTTCATTTTGTAGAATAATAGCTTTTGGAAAACTTACATTTTCTCTTTTCTACACTCAGTGTGAAAATTTAATCTGTTTTAATGTCAATGCTCTCATCTTCTAGTGATGGTGAAAATCAGTGCCAGAGCATCAACAGCTCAGATGAAGCTCAAAATGTGTCAAATTCACTAGAATAATTGTGTGTTGTCGGATGACAATGGCCGGCTTTTCTTTTAGTGCAAATCTGCCACACTAAAGTAGAAGTAGCTCTGAGGGTGTCAACTAGAAGAGATCAACAAGTCTTCCATTTAGCAGCTGTCCTAATTGAGTGGGTGATGAGGCTACGGCTCCTCTGGAGGGTATTGTATGCTTTGGCAAGTGTCTCATCGAGTTACAGGTAAAAGATTGCATTTGAAGTGAGAGAGAGCCAGCAGCCAAAGGCAGCACTTGTGTGAAACTCTTAACACCGACCAAATTCCCTGCTGTCTTTATTCTTGTCTGGCAGGTTGTAATGGAGTTAATTGTACAATAAAAGCTATTCTCTAAATCATTTCCTCTCTGTCCATACAAGATTGATCACGGAAGCAATCTTTTCTACTGCTGTAATTTTCATATTTAATGAGCGTGACTCCAAAACTATTACACTAATTAGTCAAATCTCACATATCGGTAATGATGCTCGCAGTAATTAATATTGTATTTAATTAAAAAATGACCCATTTCAATGGCTTGCATGCAGGCGTTGCTGGTTGGTTTGCCTGCGGGTAGGAGGGGGATGTTAGAGTGGGGGAGGGTGGGGGTTGGGCTGTTGGACAGCACAGTGGAGATGGATAGAGAGCTAGAAGAGATGGGGAGAAGTGGGTGGGGGTGTAGACAGGTGTAGGTGCTGTGAGTGGCTGCCTCTCTGGCTGTGCCACTGCAGATTTCCAGTTTCCTGCAGCATATGTCTGCGTGGTTAGCATGTGCTTCAAACCCCCTCTTTCTTTACTGGAGGCAGCCAGCCTGTGTGATTTATGTGGGGCCCCCTGTTCCACTGTGCATACACTGGAAAATCTCCAGTTTACACAAGAATTGCCTGAAAAATGAGATCTGTGACTACATTCTTTTCATTAGTGGCTTACGCTAGCGTGGAGCCTGGGAGCCTCTGAGCTCCTAATGATGCGCACGCAGACCCGTAGCCTCCCAGCTGCTCTCAGGCTCTCATTACCTGCAGCACTCATGTCACAAACACTCTTATTTCATTTCCACTGCAATTAAAAAAAGGAAAACAATTGCTAAACTTGTGCTGCTCGAGGCAGCTGAGTGCTGTGTGTTCAATGGCTCAAACTAAATGTTTGTGCAACAAACACAAACACACACATTGTGATGTTCAGCTATCAAGAAAAGCCATAAACAACAGATATAGTTTGATATTGTTTTTCATGCAATACACGATCAAAGAGCTGCACGATAGGAAACGACATAAGGATGGATATACTACGATGTGATTTTATTACCAGGGGACTTGCATGCACAAACCATACCTGTCTATCTGTATAGTGACAGATATTCTCTGTGTGTAGTTGCCTGCAAACACACAAACAACATTCAATCTCTCTTATAGCATAAGAACATGCAAAGACCAGCCCCTCTCCCCTCCTCCCCCTGCCTCCTCCCCTCCACCTCTCCAACCATCAGTAACAAACAATGATGCTCTCGTTCCCGGGCAGCAGTTCAGTTCTCTTATCTAAATAAGATTTACCCTTCATTTAAACGGGGCCTCCATCAGTTTGGAGAGATGGCAGAGGAGTAGTCAGCGGGATAGAAGACCTAGGGCACCTCATTTTATCTTTATTTATGTCTCCCTGCCTCGCTCTTTACCCAGCACCAGGGCTGGGTGTGCACATGCCACCGCCGAGACGCACTCAACAATGTAATTGGGGTGATGAAAAATTATCGTGATTGGGGGCATTGCCTCTCTCCCTCTCCTCCACCCCGCCGCCCTGCGCTCCCAGCCCACACCCGCTCCTCCCAACACCATCTCCCCTCTGCCTCCCCCGACCAGTAATAACATCTCCGGGCCCATCTGTCACCATCTAATGTGACAAAGTTTTTATCGCATGTATTAAGGCGGCCAGATTAAAAAGTAAATACGGCAATCTCACCAGGCCCCTGCGCTGGCAGGTTATGGCACATTTCACGGTGGCCTGAGCACCTCATCAGTGTTCCGCCGCCTGTGCCCCTGGCAGGGAAACAAACAGGCCCCCAGGGAGCAGAGCCTGGGGGGGGGGTGGAGGTAGAGGGGACCATGGTGGGGTTGTGAGTGGGTTGCGGTTGGCTGCAGGGGGAAAAGAAGGGAATGGGAGGTGCTCGGCAAGCAAGGGGGATTGGGGTTAAGGAGATGTTAACGGATACCATTAATGTTATATGTCTTCTTCCCCAAGAGGTAGGCAGCAGCCTATATTGCCCCTTTGTTCCCTCCACATTTTCCCCTCCTGCTCTCCATGGGTTATGCGTGTGGAAGAACCCGAGAAACTGTATAGAAGGGGTAGAGGCAGAAGGCCAACATTAGATATGGTACCACAGCTTTCTGGAAAAGTAATTCACATAACAACTACAGTGCTGAAGTGGATGTTGATTCTCCCAAACTTCACCAGGTGATTCATCCGTGGAGTGTCATTGCTCTCAGTCGTCCTCTTACTCCCTGTATCTCTCTGCATCCATGGTCAGTGGCTTGCGTCTAAAGTAGGGTGTTTTCCATCTGGCCCATCCATCCCGGCCTGCACTCAGGAGGAACACACCGTGGCTCTCAGCACCGCGGCTGGCAGATGGGGAACTGAATGTGGTATGCCTGTCAGATTAGCTCCTGTAATGGCTCATTTGGGCTCCTATGAGGAGATATTAGCACATGTGTTCCATACGTCTGTACTGAGCTCCATTGCACTACCAGGAGAATCCTTCATAAACACAAAACGCACACCTCAGGAGTCATCTTAACAAGGGACACCAAGTGGAACACGGGAGTTTTCAGAAAATGTAACACCAGAGTACAAGATGACTGAACAACAGCGACTCTGGAAGACTCGGGACAGCAATTCAAAGCATGGGAAGTGCTGTTTATGTGTGTCCCACACCCTCTTAGGTGTGTTGATAATGAAGTGCCCAATACAGCTTTGAATAAAGCCTTAATGGATCTTAGCGGCAGCAGGCTTGGCAGAGCAGCCGACAGAACAGGGTGTTGAGATTGTCAGCCGAGCACCTGGGATAGCTGGGCTGCGTGCTGGGCTGCATGGCTGACAGGCTGGCTGCTGACAGCTTTGTGACAGGTCAGTGTCTGTGCCGGAGCGCTATCTGTAGCCTCCTCCAGAGGGAGAGCCAGCGAACATGTGTAGCTGTCTCTCTGCCTGTCATTAGGGGCTGCTTAGCGAGAGGGCCCCAACGCGCCACTCCAGTTCACAATTAACTTTGCAGGGCGCCGAGTGTGACAGACAGCGGATAGTGTGGGATGGTGTCGGGCCAACAGCGAGGACAGGGCGGACGCTGTGCTGCTGCCGTCCACAACAGATGCTAGTTCAGATGCCCGGGACCTCGGTGTCACTGACCAGTCTCGTTGCCACCACACTCCATGGGCCAGAGATGGCACTTGGACAAAGACCAGGAAATTCAATGGCAGCAAATACTCTATACACATGTCTCACTCTGCATAATGTGGTGGAATGGGTGTGTGACAGGCTAGTCTGCTGTGTAGAACTATATATACCGTACAGTTTAATAGGCTACATGCTGTAGGTCAACTAAGTAAAATGTCAAGAGGTGATCTCATGCAACACGTGTGCAATTCTAAAAAGCTGCATGCATTGTCATGGCCAGAGATGGACACATTGTTCTCATTTGAGGCCTTCTACGTTCTGTATCAGCAGTTCGGCGCAGTTGTGTTTGTGCGCGTGAGATCGAGTACGTTTGCATTGGTACGGGCAGCGTGATGTGCTGACAGGCCGCTGATGTCTGCCAGCCAGGCCACACTGCAGACGGAGGACACCCACAGTGCTGAAAAGGCCAGGGCCAAACACTTAGAAGTCAATTCACCAGAAAGGAGCCCACCAAGAAAGGTCAAGTGGACACATTACTGCATTCAGCGAGGAAGACATGGGCTTTATAGGGCGGAAGAAATCAATTCATAATCTCCTAACTGAAGGTTTTTTCTGCGTGTGTGCGCACCTGCTATATGTCTCTCTTTCCAGATGTGTGTATCACAATACTATGTTATTGACTGACCTATTGTGTATCTAATCTGAACACACACAAACACATATTTCAGTCACAACACTCACCTTATCCGACTCAATAGTGTTGAACTGAGAATCTAAATAGCACAGTTGAGTTGCAGGCATGGACAATAATACCAGAGAAGTGAAAAGAAGCTATCTCTGAGCTTTTTAAAGGTTAGAAATAGATATTTTACACAGGCTATAACAACACACTTGGGTACACAGTGCAGAGGAGGAATGTGTAATATAGTTTTCAGTTGGTTTTTTTCAGCACCTCAGTATTTCTGCCAAGTGGCCATCTATCATTGATTCCTGTAGCCATTGTGATCAGATATGTGAATGACCTCTCATTAAGTCAAATGCAGCAGATTAATCAGGGCCAATGGGTCCTGTTCGGGAGCAGGATGGGAGAAGGGGGAGAGACATAATGACTGGGGTATGAAATGAGATTGAGAGGAGGGGGATAGGAACGTAAAGACAGAGGAGAGAAATGGATCATCCTACTGAGGCAGTGAAAGGCGAGAGCAGAGCGGGGATAAGTATGCAAACTGATTGTAGCTCCAACACTTACTGGATTAATCCATTCATTCTGTCTTTACATGTTATGTAGGCATACGGGTTGATATAAAGGGCATTTTACCTTTACATTAATTAGATTTCTTTGAAATAAAACAAAACTAATAACGTAGATGCAACACAATCTTTTTTTTCCGTAAAGATTAATACAAAATGTTGATGTTTAAGAAATGTAAGTGAGGATTTTTTATGTTATTGTTCGACTGTTTCGGATATTAAAAAAAAAAAAAGGTATTTATTCATAATTTTTGTTGGAGATATTCAGATCGAACTAGCCTTTATTGGTAGATTTATTCGGATTGACCGACTTGATTTATTTCCTTTTTAAATGTAGGTTATTTACTGTTGTAAGGTCATTTTTGTTTGGTACATGCATCAAAAGGTTAATTGACTATTCTTTATATTTTGTACCGTTCAGGTTCTGCCCCACAGTATACTTGATGTATTAACATTTATTACGTCAAAAGGTTAAGGAAACATAACCATTTATGTCAATTTTATAGTTAATGAACCAAAATAGGGCAATGATGGGGTTCATCTCCAAATGAAAATGGTAGAGTAGCTTTAGATAACTGATTTAAACATGGGCTTCTATGATTGATATATTAGGAGCAATAGCTTGTCTATTTTCCTCAGTTTATGCACAGATGCTCAGTTGATATATTAACCAAAGACTTTGGGCTTATTTTAAAAGATATAGTAAATTGGAATAGTTTGTCTTTTGTGCTTCAAATAGGATTTTGAAAAACACAATATCTTTATATGTGAAGTTACAGTATTTGACTACATTTAGCTGATAAAAGCATCTTTACAATAGCTGCAGCCCCTCTACTAGGGCTGCTTGATTATGGCAAAAATCATAATCTCGATTATTTGGGTCAATAATTGATATCACGATTATTAAAAACGATTATCCATTTACTTTGAAAACATCCATTTATTGAAAAAAAAAAACGTGAACAGTATGTTTTTAACAGTTGATTACCCTGAACTTTAAGTATAATTCAACTGAAAAAAAAAAAAAAAAAAAAAAATCGTTTTATTTCGAATAGTTGCAAGCCAAAATCGTAATTGCGATTAAAATACGATTAATTGAGCAGCCCTACCCTCTACCCTTGTTGTTCATAATAGCTAAAAGAAAAATAGATTTTTCCTTTTTTTAGGATGTTTGCAAACCCATGAGTAAAAGTCACATTATTTTATCTTCAACCGCTATTTTAAAGCTTTTACCATGACTCATAATATGATAATATGATAATACATAATATAAATTCATAACCTATAATCTCCCTTACTCTGACTTCAGCAAGTATTTGAAAGGAGTAGGCAACGGTTCCCTCTCAGCCTACAAAAACAAGTGTGTGAAGCTTCTTTCACAGCAAGTCATAATAAAGCCTATATCATGATATGATAAGACTAGCTTTGCAAGTTACCAATAACTTCACACTGGAAGAAGTTAAAATACAGCAAAGCCACATTAAGGAAAATGTAGTTGTTTTAACTACAGTAAAGCTACTGGAAAAAAAAATCAAAATGACAATGTATACAATACAGAATAACAAATAATAATACACAAAAGTCTTGTGTTTAAATAAAATGTCAAAAATGTGATTTCACCACTTGAATCACTATTAAAATATAATAATGTATGTATTATGTAATGCATTTGAACAACTATGTAGTTAGTTGTTAGTTATTTACGTTTCCAACACTGATTATCCGAGAGAAAATCTAAACATGTCAATCTACTTAATATGCTTATAATGCGTTCTTCCTCTGCCTGCTGACTACTGATAATTCCTTTTGTCCTGTGTGTATCTGGTCACCTGAGATCACCCCTGTCCAGAGTTACGTTGTTATTGACATGTGAACAAGGTCAACAACCCGCGGCCCTCCCACCTTCTTGTGCATGGCAATTACATTGAAGCAGTGGGAGGAAGGCGCCTCATCTCACTAGCCGGTCAAAGTGCCAATCAACCCTGATTGGCTCTTCTTCTGGTGTGGATGCTGCTGGGGAGGGGGGTGCAGGTGGGGCTGAAGGCGTTGTGGTTTTTAGGGTTACCTACAGTGACTGTTGGTAGGGGAAACGGGTGTTAGCCTTTTTGCACAACTCCCACTACTTAGCCTCTTTGTTTGGCAAAATGGTATTCCTGATTTAATTAACACTTCAATTAGATGTGATTGCATAAACACTCCGCTAATAACGGCAGAAACCCGCTTGTAAGCGGTGCAACATTTGAAGGAGTTTTTCTCATTATGGCAATGAGAGCAATCTTGTTACACAAATGATAATTAGGTGTCATTAGCACATACAAACTGGGTTAATTAGGGAGCAGGGGCACAAACACTTGAGATGGACTGATCAGAGTTCCAGTCTGACATCGTTAAGCCCAAATCCAGCTGAGGGTAGGGCTGAGAATAATCACTCATATCAGCTATAGTGCTGGACCAAAAACAAAATATGAATACACAGAGCACCATCCATTATGGAATGTATTTTATCATACTCTCAAGCTCCCCCCTTATCGTCCCAAGTTTTTTCCTCTTTATTCATGGAATATTCCTTGGGTAATCTGTAGCTGCTCAGAGCATCCCCCGCCGCTCTACAAGATGGTAGACTCACACCTGAACTTTGATACTCTTTAGAATAATTGCATATCAGCATACAGCATCACCGTGGTGCACACCAAACAAGCTCTTATGCATGGCAAAAACCCCAGTGTTTGCATAAGCCCATTTATTATGAGTGATAGCGCTGCCTTCACTGACATTTCGTAAACTGGAAGTGCCTAATCTTGTTTGGGCTTGATACTTATTAAAATACCAGAATAGTCAGGCAGCCCGATGTCCAAAAAAGCGCTTGCCATGTCCTGATAGGCGTTGTGTTTTTGGTTACAAATATAAATACATTTGTCTTGTGGCGGGCCGGCTGGCTGGCTAGGTGCGTCTGTGTCCGACGTGCTGTCCGAGGTGAGAGGAGCCCTAAGGCGGCCTGCCTCAGTTCCATGATTTATGATCTCAAAGCTGCAAGTAGGAAGACATGGCTGAATATAAAAAAAAAGTTCACCATGGATGGCCAGAGAACAATCTTGTCTTCCCTAAACAGCTGGCTCAAACAGCAGGCCAGATGGAAATGCTGTCAATATCCCATGAAGACAATCAGATGTTTGCCTCTATGCAATAAGGGCAGGTGTCGGGGGCACTGGATGGAGGTTAGTAGCTGAATACAGGTGGGGGTAGTGTTGCCGAAATAATTGAATTCTACAATGGCTGGCAGATATCTGAATGTGACTTTGTGCAGCTCCAATCCTTTATCCCTTCCCAGTCTGAGTATTGACAGCTAAAAACAACAGCCATTATCTGTTAATTACATTAACATTTTATCAGCGGTGGGTTGGTGGGGTGCATGTCCCGCAGCTGGAAGATAGCTGTCAGTCAGCAGCACGAGCACGGAGGGGGGGGGGGGGGCTGGAGGATTCGGCCCCGGAGATGTGCCCTGCAGGAAAAAAGGGCCTTCTTTGAGTTGCCCTGCTGCCCCCACGCCCCTGCCCCTGCCCCCTCCAGGCCTAACAGGGAGGGGGCTGACAGGGGCTCGGCACCACCTCCTCACTTGTCCTGTCCACAGAAGACAGGCCAAGATAACCGCTGACACCTGCCAAGCTATCCAACCCCGGGGCCAGAGATTCACCGGTTCAAACAAACTACTCAGGACAATGGAGTTGAGACGCATGCTGACATGTGATCAATGTCACGCTGCAGCTCTCCGTGAGAACTAAGGGTGGAGCTGTTGGCTCTAAAGCCCTGTGTCGCTGTAATTGTACTGGACTCTGTGGAGCTCTCTATCTGTGTATATCAATAGGCGCTGCTCTTTGGCTCTGCTGGCCCTGAAGCTCTTTTCTCATTACAGCTTTCATATGTTTTATTTATGCCGTCTGTAGAGTGTCCAGCGCTGCCTGGGCACTGGCATGGGTGGCAGTGCCAAACAGAGGACAATAAGAGCGAGTGCCAGCCAGCGCTGTAGGACTTGGCAGTGGACTCGGTGTGATGGCCCCAGTCAGGGAGTGGAGGGATGGTTTGGGCTCTGCCTGCAGGTCTTTGGGGTGATCCACAGACCTCAATCGCATTACCCCCCGGCTGGTAGGGCTCCCGCTGTGGGGACTTGGCCCTGCCCCTTCCCGCTCCTGGCTCTGTTTATTGATTGGAAGCTGACTTATAACTTAATATTTCACCTGCTTATTTCCCCCACTGAGGCTGCTTCCTGTCAGAGGGGCGACGGAGGGATCAATGGGAACCTTGTCTGAGCAAGGGAAGGTCCCGGCAGGGGTCGGTCGCTGATTGACAGGAGCCCTGCATCCAGCTGGCAGCAGGACAGCTCACGGTCAATGAGAAAAGCCATGTCACTCTGGCCATATTTTGTCTCCTCACAATTAACAACGTTACCATGTTTTTACATGGGACAGTGCTGCAGTGGCCACCGCAGTCAACGAGGGGTTAAGGCCAGGGCCAGCGGCTGGGCTGACTACACACAAACACATAACCCAAACCATACACACAAATGCTAAGCAACCACTGCTGACAAAGAGAGAGTAAGAAAGAAAGAGATATCAAGTGTAGTAATCAAAATGAAAAATGGGTCTCCGGCTACTTTAAACAAGAGCTAATTTATCACCAGAAAGTACGGATAAGTAGCCGAGTTGTTGCCATTCAGTAAGTACCCGTTCTGCACCAAATTATTCCACCCCTGCCTGCGTGCAACCATAAATCATACACTTCCACACATCTTTTCCTATTAGCAGCCGTGTTAGGCATGGGCGCGTGCTCAGCTACCAAACACAGACTAATAGGCTACAACTTTTAATTTTGAGAATGCAACTCCCCCTTCAACAATCCCCTCCTCCAATCCCTCATTTTCTAGTTCTCCCCCCCCCCCCCCCCCTCAACAGCCACCTGCCCCCACCGCCGCTCGTCACAGCACAATATTCACATTATCACATTCAGGAGCATTACACAATCATGTTTATCACCTGGTGCCAGCCATTCAAGAGCCTGATTGTAAACGCTGTCCTCCCACCTAGTCTTCGTATTGTGTAGTCGTTTGGTGGGCTTCACGTTACAGGCAGGAGCACAGCCCACCACTATAGATAGAGCTGATCTTTTAGCACTGAAAACAGGAGGAACACCTGCTAGCCCTGCGCTCCCTGGATGTAGAATACAGCCCATAATAAAGAGGTATTAACCAATAAAATAAGATGTAATGGTAAAAGCAAGGGGCTGCATTATTAACATTGCAGTTGTGATGATGCAGAGACAGATAAGTCCCTACCTCTGATGTGTCTATTCAGTTTTATTCTGAAGGTCAGCATAGAGTACCAACAATTATTTGAGAACATTTTAAACATAGTAAAAATAATTCAATTTCTTTGGGTCTGAAGGCTTACAACAAATAGTTTGAGCTTTTGCTAAATCATTGTGTTTGCTTTCTGGTTAAGATTGTAATGATTTTTTTTCTTTGGACAAATGGATCTACAATAAATGTTGCCTGTGTTCCCTGTGTGAACGCTAAGCTAAGCTGCTGTTGGGTCTATGCATGGGACAATATGCAAATGACATGTAATGATTTTCAGGTTAATTAGTATTATCCTGATAATCATCCAAATAGGCTTAACCTTGTACTTAAGTGCATTTTCATGGCATCTCAGATAGGAAATTAAATGCTCTACACTCCAACTAACAACTCAATGAAAGAACAACACCAGCAAAACAATGGCCAGTGCAATAAATTCATCACGCAGACTGGTGTGTTGGAGCAGGAAGTCCCAGGGAAGACAGCAGCGCCAGCCCCAGTCAAATGCTAAGGGGACGTTCTACGTGATGGATGGAGTCTTTGACTTCCAGTAGAAGTGGCATGATGGCCTGGCATCTCTCTGAAGTGCTCCGCTCGCATTGTGACCAAATCCTGTTATGTCCCTGTTTCATTGTGGTGACAGCATGAGGAATGCTTGGTTTTGTTCTCCCTACTGTTGCTATCCATCATGTGTGGAGAAAGAGAAAGAGAGCGCAGTGGCACTTTGCTTTCCACCTCCAACCCCCCCCCCCCCCTCTCCTGCACACACACATACACCTTTCTCTGCACACTCCTCTCTTTTCCTCTCTGTTGAGACATCCTGTCTTTGCCACGGCGCACTCCCCCCCCCCCCCCCCCCCCCCTCCTTTTCATCTACACGTGTGTTGTTAAATTATCCCTCCTGTTTTTCACATAGTCCACACTCCATTCCAGAGCTCTCTTTATGGGGCACGTGAAAGGACACAAGAGGAGGTATGTGCTGCAGCTCTATTCAGAAACACTTAGCTCGTAAAGACAGCCTCCCCTTCCCCAATCAATCCGCTACTTAAAGGCGGATGTAATTTGAGCTCAGTCAATGTGCTTGGTGTTGAAAGCATCCTGCCTGGTTTTCCTAACCTGGAAAAAAAAAAAGGCACACTAATGTCCAAGCATCTAATTAAAGCTTGAGTCTCACTTGATCACATTCTTGAGCGGTCAATGGGTGGGGTAGGGGAGTGGGGGGTATTGTAATAGTTTAATTATCTCCCCCCAAAGTGGTTAAAGCTAATATTTAATTAGAAAATAAACAGAAAACGGAGGCCTCGGTATCAAATCATGATCAATGAAGCAGGGCGAAGACCTATATCGTAATAAGGGGGGAAACTCCCAGCTTATATTGCCATATAAAAGGATCATAATTAGTCAAACGTAATTAGCAGAACATTACAGAATTACTAGCCTGCACAGCAATGCCTTTCATGCTTGTGTGAAGAGAAAAGCAAGGAGACGACAAATCAATGAGCCTCAAATTGCACACATATGGATAGTGTTTTTATATGCTACAAACATTGGAGCTCTTTTAGTCTAACACAATACAGGGCTTGTATAAACAATAGCATTTTCATTTGTTTCCTACAATCGGATTTAAAGGTTTGCTATTGGTAATTCCCCATCTTAGTATTGTTATCGCTGCCAATAAGGATACAAAATAATAACCTGTATGTGGATATTTATTGAGGAACATCCCACCTCGGGCAAAGTATACAGACACGCAGTTATTCTGTTGCTTAATAAGCAGCGAGGACCTGGCTCTCCACGCGTAAGTGTGTTTCCTTGTGTATGACTCGAGCTCAAGTGTTGAGATCTTATCTCATAAAGAGGCTTATAAATGTACAACTATCTCATGTCACATAAAGGGGCCCACTGATTTATTCCTATTGATCAACTGCCGGGGGCCGCGACAGCCTTGTAACGGAAATCAACACTCCCTCACAGCCAAGGCAGTCTGGCTGCACGCAGACATATGCACACAAGTCGTCTGCCTGACTATTCGGATTAAAATGGAAATTATGCATGATTTAACACGCTTCACTCGAAAATAACTCCATGAAAGGAAACAAAACGTGTGTGGCAGAAAGATGGCGGATGCGCGGAAACGCAAGTGCTCCATCCCCAACTTTGGCAAGCTTTTAAAAAAAACAAACAAGTGCAGTAAACTGACACCCAAGTTTACTAAGTGTTTAGGTGACATCACAGCTGACCAGTGCTAGACAATGACCCTCAACCTGTCTCTGTATGGTGCCCCGGAGGTGTCATAAAACCTGGGCAGGGAGCTTTGCTTGGGATGACAGAGTGCCAGGCGCTCTCCCACCAGGACCTAATTTCCCCCTGTGAAAATGGATAGCACGTCCATAGCGTAGCTTAGTTTAAAATGCAAAATGTGGACATTATCTGGCATGGAGATTCAGCGGCATCCATCACGCTATGCTAATGCAGCCCAGTGGTTAAGATATTCTAATGTAAGCCACCCTGGAGATGTAGAGGAATTAACACAAACAGAGCAGGGCGGCGGGAACACAGAGGGGTCAGGAGATAGGACAGGGGAGCTACTCCTGAGACAGGCGCTGCCACACACACACACACACACACACACACACACACGCTTAAACATAATGAAACTCACCACAATGCTTCTGAGCTCATACTTATTTACGCACCTCAATAATACACATGCATTTACTGGTAGGGATGCACAATATGGATTTCTTCAGTCAATAATCTATACTTACCTGCTTCTTATGGCTGATCCCGATAAGATTACAGATAATCTTCCATTTTTGTAAAAAAAGAAGTTCATAACATGTAGTTTATGCACACCCCAAGGGTAACAATAGCTGTGTGAGCAAAGTGAACATAGATGGATGATTTATTATTCCATAGCTCGGACTAGCCACATCTAAGTGGCTTCACTACACAAACACAAGTTCTGACTTCTTGAACGTTCCTTCATGTTTTCTAGGAAAGTACACCAAGAAAATTGTAATTGCAGTCATGTGGTTTTCCTTTTTAAAACGGTCAAAACGTCCACATCCGCAATGAGATCTTTGGCTCTCTAGTCTAAATCCTTTTGCAACCTATTTGCAAGCATACATGCTAACATATTATTCCAAAACTATAATCAGTCAAATTGATTGCATGAATATTCAAAGAGACTTTTCTTCTTGTGTGATCCCATAGTAGCTCTGCAGCAATGAATCAGTCTTTAATACCCGCCATTTTCAGAATTCAGATGCACACACATATTAATCGTCTGACAGCATCGACTACCTGCTACCATATCCGATTCCCTCTCCATTCAGACTTGTTCTCCCTGGCTGGAGTAATGTTTCCATTCACGTCGCAGCAGCAGGAGCAGGGAGCTTGTTTTTCACGTCCTGCGAGCTGTTTGGAGCTTCAGCAGAGTCCCAGCAGAGCTCCTCTCCTCAGCTTAGCGGTGCTTATGAAAGCGCCGTCCCAGTCCCAGTCGCCTGCTCTGCCTGCCAGAGCTGTACGGGAAGGCATTATTATCATTATATTAATGTGACATTAATTGCTTTTACTTTTTCACTCCATTAAGTGTGCTCTATCTCTTTGGGAGCCTGGCCAGATGGTTTATCACTTCCCGTGCTGTTGCTAGCACCATTAATGGGCTAAGACACTGGGCTATAAAATAATTGCGCCGCAGTGTTGGAAATGTTCATCGCGCTAATTGAAAAGTAATTGTGGAGGTATAGTGCAACTGTCACGTCATAAAAGCCTGTCATAGGGGAGGAGGAGGGCTTTCTAGTAAAAAGGCTATTGTTTGCAGTCATACCGTACAGCAAGTGGTCAAAGCTATGGTGGAACAGTCTTTATGCTCAAATGCTAACCGGGGCAATGATCCATTGAAAACATGACTCTACCACCTCACATATTAATGTAATAAATACATCACAGCAACACTCTTTTATATTGTAGTGATTGTAGTGCTTTGTTATGTATGTAAACCCTGTCTACATATTGTACAATGAACACTGTGAGCAGGAGTATATGAGTCAATTAAAATTGTGAAATGACAATGCAGGTCCTTTGATGTGACATCCGAGTGCTGCTAATGTCTCTACATCAATAATTGGGGGGAAGAAATGCATAGCAGGGAGGTTTTTATTACTTTTGAGAGTGACATAAGAGTCATATTTAAACTATCTGTTATTTAAACAGCAGCATGCAGAGCAGTGAGAAGGACTATTTTAGCTTCTTTTGCTGATTGTACTGACATACAGCCGGAGGCAGGAAGGATGAGGGGGCACACACAAAACACAGCACTGACTTTGACTTTGGAGACGAACAACCTCATGTGCAGTCACCTCAGATAAAACATTTGGTGCATCCCTGATTTTCCCCGATAATACATAATCTTGTTGAGATATAAATCAGAATTACACTTTCAATAACCACAGCGCCATCAGTAATGTGATCTGATTTACTTCTAATGAACTTTGGATATTGCATTGCAGAACCAAGAGTATTAAATCGTTAATGTGTTAATGTAACATTATAAAATGCCATTAAGCTGGCAATTAATCAGCTTGCAAAATAAAAAAGGGGAAGTTTTACTGCTCCAAAACCTATAGATTTCTAATTTCTTCATAATGCTGAGAAATAAAACCCTGCAGAGGCTCAATGCTAAAAGTGTCCTGTAAAGTTCTACACAGCATATAGTCAACATTTTAAAAGTATTTTTTCTCATCATCCACTGCTCTGCGTGAGGGTCCATACTCTGTGCCTGTCCCTTTTTATTGATGAGAGCATGTTGTTTGAGGTGAGGCTGTGGGTTAACGGAAGGGCCGGTGGGCGTTAGTTTAAGCCGTCATTACTAAAACAAAGCAGCCTCTCGCTGCTTATCAGCCCCTCATCGACTCCCCTTCTAGCCCCTGTCGTCCGGCGTATTGATACCAATTGACTGGGACTTGAGGAAGAACAGGATGGTGAACTTGTCTAACACAGATCAGGGTCAGGGCAAGGGACAGGGGGTGGGGATGTTTATTTGTGTGTGTGTGTGTGTGTGTGTGAGAGACCCTCGCTTTCTCCCGCATGGATCCAATAGTGCTGTGTGTGCTCCAAATCAATGACATGGGGCAAAAATCAGGCCTGAAATTGGAGTGATTGATTCCAGCAGTTATGATGCCACATTCATTGATGCATTTTGATTAACGCCACTCTCCTTTTTTTCGATCCCTCCTACTTCCAAAATGGCCACAAAACAGTATAAATACTGTAAACTGTGTGTGTGTGTGTGTGTGTGAGGAAGGAATAAATTCTCTGTAGGTCAAAGAACCGGCGTGAACTGTGAGCCACCTCAACCCCTTACCCGATTTCCCCTCCCTCCCCTCCCTCCCCTCGTTCTCTCCTCCTTCCCAAGGTCAATATCCTGAACAATTAGTCCGAAGAGGAGGAGGAGGATTTGAAGCATGGTCGCACCCTCTCCAAATGCCCCCTCAAGGGCTTTGGGGGGCAGCAACGGTATGTCAGACTAAAGTGAAAAGTGTACCCATTCCCTCTTTATGTCTCCATTTTCTACCCTCATTAGGGCCATTCATGAGCACTTAGGGGCCCTCCACACATCCACACATCACCCGGTCAGGTCGGCCCTCTCCTCGATGCACCTTTCCCAATCAAATAACTATCATTAAGAGCCCATGTGTCTGTGTGTGGGACAGAGACACAGAGCTAGTTGTATCCATATAGCACGATCATACTAATGTAATATTGATTGGTTCCAGTCACCATGGCACCAGGACAATAGTCCAGTCCTTCTGGCCACTGGTCAGTCTCCCAGCAGCCTCTGTTGTCTCTCTCCTCCCCCCCCCCCCCGTTGGCTGGCTGGATGATCCATACTGCAGCAGATTAAAAAAGGCATGGCTCTCTGTGTCTTTGCGTAGAGTGCTGTAACCTATAGCACACAGGACAGCAGCGTCAGAGGACAAAATCTCAATGTATTCATAAACTCCATCCTCAAAGTGGCAGGACCATACAGTCGTAAATCTCCGGCTCATCCTCCGCTACTCTCTTTTTTCTCTCTTTCTGCCCGCCAACGCCCGCTGGCCTGTCAAGCCTCAGAGGAAGAGAAAACAAGAGCGGGGCGGTCGTCAGGGAGGAAGAAGAGTGTGAAAATACGGCGAGGTGAAGCAAGTACAAATGTTGAGCTCACAGAAACTAGTCCCCAGTGAGTCCATGTGCAGCGCTACAAAAAAGAAACCGACACTATCATTACATTGAGCTCAGGATTTGCTGTTTGTTCTCACAGCTGACTACACCACAGAACGGAGCAACTTCTGACTTTTGTTCAAAAACTGATGTCATTCTGAATTCCTTCGGTTGTTTTGTCTGGACAGCTGTGCCCTTCAATCCACCGGACCACACACACACACTGAGAATACACTGAAACTTTTATGCAGCGGGAGTGTTTGTTGACAAGGAATACAGAAGCAGGCAGCTGATTTTCTTGACGCCTCAGCTGCCTGAAAACAAAGAGCACAGGACTCCATTTTTGATTCCAGTGAGTGATTTGCATAGAAAAGTTCATAAGCACGGGACATAAGGATATGGTCATAAAAGACGGCAATAAAAAATGTAACTATGACAGAATATTAAAAGTGGCAGTAAATTGAAGGCAGGCTGCAGAATGACCCTTGCGGAGCGCCTTCCTCGGTTGGGACTTCTAATCTCGCCGTATGAGAGGGGCACTCACTGTACACAGAGAATAAAACATCTCCTGCCGACCCCTGACAGATAGGGTTGTCTCTCACACTTCCATCCTGCTGGATAGTTAAGATTTAAGATAATGACACAACGACTTTCACGTTGATGCCGACATTGAATCTTTTTAAGAGGCCTCCGGCTGCCGTGCCGGGACGGCCTGTCAGCCATTGGCAGTGAAAGAGTTGAATGTCTTGCGCATACTCGTTTCCCGATGTCAGGAAGAAATTGTTCGTAACACCGGCCCCTCACACTTGTCTCAACTCATTTATTTCAGCCAAGGTCTGCGGATATAAATAAAAGGAAATGTTACTGGAGCATTCAAACTCGGCGCCAGCCTTGAGACCAGTAATGTAACCACATATCATCAAAAGTGCTGAATCTCCCTTTGTCACCACACATGACATGCAATTCCTCCAAACATATTCACGTTTTGTTGCCATTCATACAAATAAATAATCGCAGGACGCCAGGACAGCCCTTTAAATCTGACCTCTACAGTTATACTGAGCGTCCATCCTGTGGCTACTAAAAATAGATATTATTTACCACCTACCAGCATCTTCTTCAACACACAGGAGCTTCCTCTCAGCTCATGCTTTTCATCATGAATGCAGTTCAACAGGTGGTCTATAGATGGAGCTCTTCTCATTAGAATATACATAACATTACATTACACGCCTGTCCTCGGGTAACTGTGTGTGCTGTCCTTCATTCTTCAACAGCAACAGAGCTGAGCTGCAGAATGGGCTCTACCTCTACCTGCCCTCTGTGCAAGCAGAACAAAAAAGGCAGCTGGAAAACAAACAAGCCGCCTTGTTGAGGGAGACATTTTTATTTATGACCAACTTTCTCTTAAAAAGGACATAGTGACCATTTTAATTTTGTGTTTCTCTGCCTTACTTAACACACCGGACCCCTTGTGAGCGAGTGTCAAACCACAAACCACCGGGTCCCCGGAGCAGTATGACTTAATTGAGCTATCCTGGGAAATCTAATTACAATAATGCACAGAGGATTGTGTAATATTCCCTCTGCTACTGCTCCAACACCTATCCCTCACACACACACACACACACAGATGAAATGAGTAGGGAGGGCGAGAGGAGACATGCAGACACGGATGTGTTAGAGGGTTGGGGATGGCACAAACTGCAACAACCGTAAAACATTTTCACAGGAGATGTTTTAATCACGATTCATGGGCCAGTAAACCTTTTAAACAGCCGACAGGCAGACCTGCTGGACTGTGCGGACAAAACAATGACAGTGTTATATGATCAAAGAGTGCAGCATGTGGACGATAAAAAAAGTAGCTCCTTCTTTGTTTTTCAAAATGATTACATTTTTTTATAGTTCCTCAAAGTTGGTGAGAAGGGTCTGCATAAACAGTTCAGCTGAAGGTGGGCGGGCGACACGGGAAAACAATATTAGAACAAAGGCACGCCTAATTTGCTCATTTGATGTTACACCGTACAGCTGGGCAATGATCATAGCCATATCACTGTAGAGAGTTATTGAGCAAATCACAGCCATTCAAACGCCCCCATATGCAGTGTTTCTCAACGCTGCTGGGGCTCCAGGGACAAGCTATAGCACACACGTACACACACTCAAAGACACACACACACACCGGGTGTTGTTATTGGGATTTCTGCAATAATCCATCCTGACTGCGCTCATTGACAGTGCTAATTCCACTGAAAAGTGTCCTAAAATGCCTGCCGATATGTGAGCTTTTACTGCACAAAGACAATAGAAGAGTCCTGCTGCCGCTGACACTGAAGGTATTGATGCTCGTCAGGCATCGACACAGGCTACCTTTGTGTCTGCCTGAACTGACAATGTGAGAGCCACCAGTGACAAAACAAAAGGGATATGACGGGGTGCCAAAATGAATATATTTGGATGATTTGTGTAAGATAAAATGTATCGGAGAGTTCTCCTGTGTGTGCGCGTGTGTGTTTATGAAGGGCTGGAAAGCAGATGTGATTTGTGTTTAGTTTCTTATGGAGTCAATATGTGTGTATGTGTGTTTGTGATTGAGTGCAAGGTCAAAGGGACACAGGGGAGAGACGAGCATGTGGGGGGGGAGACTAAGAGGGGGGTTGCTACTGTGCCCAAGGCCATACCCACACAGACGGACACCATATGAAATTAGCAAATGGACTGCATAGTGTCGCTTGCTGCCCCATTTGTGGTCCCTTCTTCTCCGGGTGATATACAGATGCACCCGGTGATGGGACATCACTGTTTCAAAAGGGGCAGCGGGGTGGGGTGTAGGGGGGGGGGGCTGGCTAACCTCCCCATGTCCTAAAATGAAATGGGTCGACTCTTATTTATTTACAGCATGTTTTGCACTCATCCCATAACACTGTAAATTACCTGCATGGTCAAGGCTCCTTTCTCAGGCAAGGAGAGATGAGAGCAAAGGACATAAAACATGTGATCTATACGATATTTAATTCAGGAATCACATATGATCTGTCAATTTCCATATATCATGCTTTATGAGTCATATTTTAAATACAAAATCACGTTTGTGAATATAAATGTGTGAATTACGAGCGGTCATATGTGTTATATGATGTACAATACGTCTATAGGACCCAGACGGAGTGTCTTGCCAATATTTATGAGATTTCTACAGTATATCTCGTAAGAGGATAAGGGATGGGTGATTTCCTCGCCGGGGTCTTACGTGGTTGATCACGGATCTATTTATCCCAGCATGCGGTCTCATCGCGCTGTTGACTGTTTGACTCCCAGTTCATCTCTCTCTGAAATGCAAATGGCACGAAAATGGAAGCAAGGATGATCACAATGATGATTGTGTTTTATGACCTGAAATGCGCCATGTGATTTATTGTTATAAAACATGTTGGAGTTTGGTTTGTTTGATACAAGAAAGCCTGACACCTACTTGAATTTAATTATACGGCAAAGCAGCGATGGAGATAGAGGTGTGTGTGTGTGTGTGTGTGTGTGTGTGTGTGTGTGTGTGTGTGTGTGTGTGTGTGTGTGTGTGTGTGTGTGTGTGTGTGTGTGTGTGTGTGTGTGTGTGTGTGTGTGTGTGTGTGTGTGTGTGTGTGTGTGTGTGTGTGTGTGTGTGTGTGTGTGTGTGTGGTGTGTGTGTGTGTGTGTGTGTGTGTGTGTGTGTGTGGTGTGTGTGTGTGTGTGTGTGTGTGTGTTGTGTGTGTGTGTGTGTGTGTGTGTGTGTGTGTGTGTGTGTGTGTGTGTGTGTGTGATTCCATCAGAGGGAACTCTCTTGGGACCAGACCTGGTCTCTAGCTGAAAAAAGGCAGGGGCCTCCTCCATTATGGCAAACAAGTGCATTTGCTTTAAGGCCAGTGGAGATTTCTAACCTTTGCTTGACATGCCGAAAAGGTCAGGCCCATCCGTGGTTTCCCTCTGGAGTTGAGCCTGACCATTTCCTCGCTGCTCTTTTGGACCCCAGGAAATCCCCGGATAGACGGTACCATCGAGATACTGTATAGTGCAGAAGGATAGTTGGCAAATGACATGTGACAAAGTGTCTTTCTGGTTAAATCACAGCTCATTCATGTTTTAGACTAGTAAGATTAGCAAGAAAAATCAAGGAAAATTAATCATGTAAAATAGCAAATCTAAAGAAATATCAGATATTAAAATATTGTATTATCTGTGTTCTGATTCTAAAGATCCAAACATGCCCAGAAAATATGAGCAATCACACCTGTACACTTAGATGGAGCAAATGTCTTAATATAATTCAAAACGCAGGCCCCGGCCCTCCGTAATGACAGGGTAATTGTGTTAAACGCCTGTGAAGTGAGCACACACACAGCACCCTGTGTGAGTTTTTCTCCATTTGATGGACGTATCCATGCTTATCAATGTTCCTTATCTACCTTCATTATTTCCAAACCAGTGGTTAAATTGGAAAAGCCCATAAGAACGCGTGAATACATGGCAGAGGCAATAAACCAGTAGGGGAAGAAGAGGCCCCCCAACATCCCACAGCAGTGTTTTCCTTGGGTGGAGGGAGATACATTCAGCTGATAGTTGGAAATATTTCTGCTCTCCCCCCCCCCCCCATCGCTTCATATCAGTGAGCAGCACAGATAAAGATACAGTTGGGCAAATAAATCTGGAATGTAGGAAGAAAACCCTTCACATGCAGTTATCTGGTGTGTGTGTGTATGTGTGTGTGTGTGTGTGTGTACATTATACACAGTTTATTACCAGCTTTCTCACAGTGCTTCTGTTCTTACAATGTTCAAGTGTAATGGAACAAGTGATTTTAGCTACAGTAAAAGGAGTATTTTCTCCGCAGTGTTGTGTGGTCTCACCCTCTCAGCCAGCCTGTGTGGTGTGCTTTTTGGGTTTGCTTCATTTCATATCAGCTGAATCAACTCTTCTGAAGGACCAGTACCACAGTTTGGCCCAGAATTGTCTCATTGAATCCTTTTTTTAGCTCCAGAATTTAGTTTGACAATATAAAAAGTGGGTGTTTAATCTACACTTATACCAGAAGTCTTGTCTTTCAATGTGTGATTGTGTGATGGTCTGATAACAAATGTAACCATAGTCATTTGACAAACTGGAACAAAGGTCCACTGTAGCCACTTGTTTTTTTTTAGGACATCAGCTCAGCCGTGCATTAAGTGGTGAGCAGAGCAGGCGTGTAACCTGATAAATGCACTTAAAACAGTGAAGATGGACAATGAGAGGGCGAAATCTCAGATGGCCCCGGCCTGTGTGCCTGCTAGGCACTTTGACAGCCTATTGATCAGCCAAAGAGAGTCTTGGGCAGGGTCAGAGGTGTGAGGATGCATGGCTCCGATACCGCCACTGGGACAGGTACAGGACGGCAGTAACCAGGATCTATTAGGAAATAGATCTACTCTTGAGCCGGTTGCATTGTCCTTTTGTTGAAGATGGGACTCGTTGTTGACTGCTGGCACTCGCAGTGTTCTCTGTGGACACGGGTGACATTTCCCCTCCAATATAATACACACAACAACAATATAGCAATCTGTCGTTTTTTTTAAATTGATGTGACGTAATGTTTCTGTCTGGGACATTGATAGCCCACGGTTGTGAAAATGCCCAGCTCCTGTTATTGAATAGTAATAGGCTTGTCGGCCGGTGCCTCCAATTTCACAAATGGAGCAATAAATACACATAACGGAATCAGTGGAACAATAAGAATGCCCATAAAGGATGGTTGTGCCTCAAAAACAAGGAGGAGGGTGCGGGGAGGGGGAGGCAAAAGGAGGAGGGGTCCAAAGAAAATTTGACAAAGGAAAGAGATGAAAAGTTTGTGTGTGTAAGGGAGAAAGAGAGAGAGAGAGAGAGATGGTGGCCCACTCTTCATTTCTGTGCCACAAGCTCTCCTGGGCTTTTGCGTGCTCCGTTTTCAACCTAAGTGTAATTTGAGCCCTGGGTTGATACAAAGTGTATGCAGCAGCTCTGTTCAAACCCAATCACTCACCCTGACGTGTAATCCTTTCCCTCACCATCATCAACGTTGCTTTGGGAATAATGAAACACACTTAAGCAATACACAGCAGTCATACAGCTGCGCGAGGGGCCGCATCTTGATGAGATGCCTCGTAACTCTAATGAAAGGTGTTTTGACCTGCCAATGGAGCTAAATGATTGCCTTGCTACTGTATCTGTGGGAAACGTATTGATGGCAATATCTGGTCCAAATGGAGGGTTTGAATGGTAAACGAGTCGCTCTTTACTTTTCAAAACACACCGACCGTGCTCTACATGTTATTTGTGTGGGACCTCTTTTTTCCTCCCCTTTTCATCCTCCAGTCATCTTGTCTTGTGATGCCATTGTTTCCACGAAGAGGATTATTACAATTAATTGGTTAGCAAGACATTATTTCAAAAAGGGAAATTGGCTCTTATAATTATATAGAGAAGGGAATACTTTAACTCCCTGGAATATCAGCTTCCTGAAATAATGGAGCTACAGCCCCTCGCTTCTCCCCCACCTCCACCAGCGTGTCTGTCTGCCTGTTTCCTGTGACGGATCCATTTTCAACAGCTCCTGGACCTGCAGTAGCTGAGGGGGGGGGGGTGGCTGGATGGTTGGAGGCCTTCGTGAATCTTCCACCGGCGTGCCTAGCTTACTACCACCCATCTGGGGTCTGTTGGGAGCACTGGTCTGCTCTTTGTTCTAAACTCCCTGTGTGTGTGTGTGTGTGGGAATGGCCATAGTACAATGGGTAAATACATATGCTAAGCCGAGGGAAGGGTTAGAGTAAAGGTTGCTCATAGTTTTAGTAAAGGTTCTCTTATTTACTTATACAGTAAATAATGTAATGCCAGGAGATGATAATATAGATGTATTTAGCTGTTGGTCCATCACTCTGGTCCAGAATGGAATATCTCAAAAGCAATAAGATGGATTTCCTTGACATGTTGTACATGGTACCCAGACAATGTGTCAAAATGGCGTGAATGGTGATCCTTGCCTTTTCCTGGAGCTCCATAAGCAGGTAAAATGTTCACTTATCAGTTGAAATAAATGTAAAGGATATGTTTTGTAGACATTCATGGATGATTTATCCAAAGGACTTTGGTGATCCTCTGACTTTCTCCACTGCCACTATGAAGTTGACATTTTGTGTTTTTTTTTTTAAATGTTTTTTTGTGTTAATTTGTGATGAATTGCCAGGACATTTGGTTTGCTACAGACATTCATTCTGTAATAACAAAAAGCCTCCTTAAACTTCCTTCTAGCACTCTCATCATGTAAACATTTCATCGTGTCCAATTCTTTGGTTGGTGACCAAATACTTTCAAAACGAATGCCGTTCCCATCAGCCTTATGTGCGAATTAGCATTTGAAACATTGCTTGTATCTACTGTTAGCTTAAACATTGTTTGCTTGTACTGGTTGAATCTGTTTGAAATAACTTTTCATTTTAGTAGCTGGCTTTAAAACTTGTTTTTAAGTCCAAACACAAAAAAAATCACAGAGTTCAGGTAGTATTTAATTCATTTATCCTTTACCTTTTTGAAAATCAAAACGTAAAAGTTACACAGATATTGGTGATTCAACGATCAGAGATATCAATGTACATCATTGCCAAATGATATATTTCACACCATAAATACTCGAAGCACAGAAGCAGGAAATCAGTCCCCTGCCCCTGTCTGCAATTTGTCATCAAGGGACCAATTCTGACACATAAAAACACATACCCGCTTAGTAGCCAACATGGGTGTCAAACCCACTGATGGCCAAGTTGTGTGGTCAACGTGAAGCATGCTTTACCTTTACAAACAGATCTATGAAGAATGAGTGGGAAAAGAAGATCAGTAAATACATTACAAATATTTTGGCAGGAGCACTGAGGGAGGGGAACAGGTATTGGATGGAAACATGGGTGGCTCAGTTATGTCACAGACGTGTGAGTGTTGAATCAGAGAAATATTGACAATATGATAATGAGGTAGTAGTCAGCAGAGCGCTGCATACTTTATTTTCAATGGTATTTCGGCAACCTACTGTACTGACGCTGATATATTTACACACTTAGACACAGTTTGTAATGTAAGACATGTTCTTTTTTTACTTAACACAGTGCCATATTGCAAGGTAAAAAGAAAGAAAGGGAGATGAGAGAACTCCCGTTAAAATTATTCTTTTGGCTGATCATCTTGGGCCACTACAAAATTCTAGTTGTAAAGATTTTCTGCAAAAGTTTTCATTTATATTGCACTTTTATTGAAACAAGCACAAAAGTATTTTATCAGTGGAGCAAATCAAATATAGTTCTTCTGCTGTACAGTTTACATGTTTCTGATCCGAGGGATTTAGAATATGTCACTTAATAACGAACAGATTCTGCCAAGTCCAAGTAAAAGCATGCTTTTAGCATGGTTCCAGTCAGAATTGGTCCCTGTTGCATTGCACAACAGTAAAATAACTCAGGTTATATTGCCACCCTCTACTGTGGAGCTTTTGAGCTGGACAGCGGCTAGTTCAAGTTGGGGTGATTGGGTGCTGGAGTGGGTCTTCTTCCTGCATTACGTGGCCAATCGGGCTGCTATATAAAAGGCATGCCGGCCACTAGATCAGTGCTGGCCATTGATATCGCAAGCATGGCGGCAACTCTACCCTACTGCAATGTCAGGGATTCCTTTGATCACAGTATCATATTATTGTGACAGTGCCACAATTTATCACATCACATAAAATCCTTCAGTAGTATAAGCATTCACCTCCAGCACATTCTCTCTCATATTGAGACGAGAGGCATGGCCCTGCTGGACTGGACTCCAGCATTACTCACACCCAGTGGAACAGACTAAACACAGGGAGAAGGGAGGCCCAGATCTCCCCCCCATCGCGGATCACACCTTGTACTGACACACTGTTGGGTTGCTGTTACCCTTAGGAGCGTGCTGACACTTTGTTTTCTTGCATATCTATTCACATGTGCGTGCTCAGGCATCCGGACGTCTCCTCGCAGATGCCTGCCTGCCTCTTGGCCGGGTGGAGGAGTGTTACTCTGCACTGGCTGGTGTGTCAACATGAGGTCAAGAAGAAGTGTGTCTACAGTACGGCCGCGCAGACAACAACCTCCCGCTGGGGTTAAAAATAAACCCAGTGTGAAGTGCCACCACTCCCGCTCTGCACCTGCCATTTACCTCTGTTTTGTCGGAGCTCTGTAAATGCAGGCACAGCTATTAAAAGACGAGAGGTGTCTAAAATGGTGAGAGCAGATGCTGGGCACCTTGCTCCCTGTGTGTGGGATGACTCTGCCACGGGCTTAAAGGGGCCCAAAATAGAGCGGTTGACATATGGGCCTCTGATTGTTTGAACAAGGAATCTCCTGGACTTCTGCCACTCGGCATAAATCCTTTGATACTGCCACACCAAACACGCTGATCATCTTTCACCTAGCCCGAATCAGGTCATCTATTTGCATGCCAAGTGGCAATTTCCATGGGCTTAAACAATGACCAAATTTGGGGTTCAATGGGTTACGTGACACAAGCCGCTACAAGGGTAGGAGGAACACTAGTGTGCAGCGGTGTGTCCCACTGGTGGGACTGAGATACACAGGCATGGTATAGGAACAGCAGCATTGAAAAGCACGTGAACACATGAAAGATAGGAGGTTAAGCCTGACTTCTCCACAGCTCCCTTTATTGCTGAGTTAATACAGAATAAGACGACTAATTGTACCTGCCTATGCTAGTTAGGCTAAACATGGGACCAGCAAGTCTTCCAGTATGAGACCGATCCTCAAAGATCACACGGCTCTGGAGAGGTATATCCAAGGACATTTAAACTGATAAGAGTTCACATTTAGGTAACAATTTTAATTCTTTTTTTTTTTAATCCCAGGAGAACTAGAGAAAATGGCCACCAAGTTCACCAGACTTTAAACTATACACTCAGTCTTCCATTAATAAATATATACACGTCCTGGTCAAGTCCAGGAAAAAAATCACAACTGAGACAAGTGAGTCTGTTTATGGTTGTTGACACCTCCGCTGTCTTCAGATCAACTTCAGGAACTTTTAGTTCTCCGGAAAGAAAACCTTCTTGTTCTCAAGAACTGGCAACTACTTATTCTGAAGATGCTGAGGGGCAGAGGGGTCCTTCATCATATACAGCATGACCACTGACAATTAACAAAAACCAACAAAAAGTATTACTGTACATAGTATTTCTTATATATTTTAAATTAATCTGCATCATTTTTATATTTATACTAATAACCAAGTTTTGCATTTTTTTTTCTTCAGTGTCCCAGGGTTCCAGGGGGAGGGATGAGAGAAGGTCAGTCTCTCTGCTGCTGAGCACAGTCAGTGGGGGTCTCCTTCTCCTGGGGACCCTCAGCCTTGGTTCAAGTCACTTTCTGTATCGCTAACGCAGCCCTCTGCTGTCGCCGTGGCCCACCAGCCTCCCTCCGATCAGACCTTGGCCTCCGATCAGACCTTGGCCTCCAGCATCTCCAGGAACAGTTTGTGCATGGGCACCTTCCCCTGCACCTTGATGCTGTAAAAGTGCTGCACCGCCTTGGTGGCCGTCTGCCGCAGCAGAGGGAGGGTCATGAGCAGTTTGCCGGCCCGCCGAGGGTCCTCCGGGTGCTGGGCTCCCTCGTAGTCCTGCAGGGCCTCGTGCAGGGCGTCCTGCAGCTTCTGCACCGCCTCCATGTCCTCTATGTGCATGGAGTCTGACGGGACAAGAAGAGAAAGGAGCATGAAGATTGATGGAAGTTTTTGAAATTTGACAAGAGGAGAAAAGTAACTTGTAGTGTTGTTTGCACTTGGAGACACTGGTAATATAACAAGAATGATAGTAAATGGATTTTTCTAAAAATTAAATCTCATGATTGATCTTTACTGCTCTGTCCGAAGCAGTAAGGTAGGGAACACATTATCAGTATAACTCACACCGTGACAAGATAAAGAATAGATCATAAAAAAGAATTTAACAACATCTGCTTTATTTCTTTATTTAGTCTTGGGAGGACTGGGTGGGATATTCATACGGCCCTTGACCAGCGAGACTGAAAATCAATGTTATCCTGCAGTAACAATGGCATGAATAGCACCCAATCTGTTCTGAGCGAGTACACATTAAACACCTCACTGTTCCAAAGGACAGATTGTTTACGGACAAAAAACAACAAGGAAAAGAAAGGGGCTCCATTAGAGAATTGGACGCTATAAACAAGCGTGAGATGAATGCAACAATTCCTTTCAATTCATTTCCTTTCCTTTCCCTCAAAGGAGTTTCGGACCATCAGAGTAGAGGGAAAACAAATACTAATGGGTTTGTTTCACAGCTAGATGCAAGAACAAAACCAGCCATCTAAATATAGCACTGAAGAAATTGCAAATATTTGTTTCCCTGTAGATGCTTCTTAATGATTTGTCTATATTATGTCTAGCTTCTACTGAACAAAGACTGTGCCTCTGATATTTCGACAGGCCCAGAACCCCCTCACCTCGAGGCCAGTTTTAGAGCGGTCTACAGTTTCAGTCTGGCTTCTCTCCGGTGTTCTTTGCTCCTATAACGTTTCGCTACACTGCCACCGTTCTTTGACTGATCCTACTGTACATCATGTTACAGCTCTCCTCTCATTCTCGCCTTTGTCTTTCTATCTCGCAGCCTCTCTCAGGGACAGTCAGGGGTCGCACTTTCTCTCACTGGTTAACCGGTGTCTGGCACTCCGGTGGCGGCATGTCATTGGCTGCCTGACTCGTCTCACCTTGGCGGTGCATATTTTACCACACGGGACAATAAAAAGGCAAAACAGATTTCAGACTTCGCCCCAAATTCATTGACTGGAACAACTGTATTCCCAAGACCTTGAGACATTTCTCACCCTGACGGTTTTCAAATCCACAGTGGTAAAATGAAGTAGGTCGTTTTGTAAAGTGAATGCGGGAGGGGAGGGGAGGGGAGGGTGGGGGGAAGAGGGGGAGGCTGGAAGAACAAAAGGCAAAAAGAAAAAAAAAAAAAATCTCCGATGAGGATGTGGTGTGACATAATTATCTCTTGTTCCTGTCACAGAGGCTGGATTCACAACCTAACAAGCTGCATTTTTTACAAATCAAACTCCTATTTTCCACACGCACAAACACGTTTAAGCAATAAACCTGATTTGAACCTATTATAATTGAATGTTTTGCAGCGAGGGGGAAATAAAAAGGAGAAAATAAAAAGTGATGGAGACATCTCAACAGATGGGCAGGAAAGGAGGGCAGGAGACATGCAGCCTGGAAGCCTTGGAGGAGAGGCAGACTTTAAAAAAAACAACTTTGAAGAAACAATTTCCTCGCAATCCATCAGTGAGCCCACGTCGATCCGATTGATAAACTGCTAATTACAAAATCAATCGCTATGAATTTTCACAGCTGTCAGAGCAGGGGGGCTCCCGGGAGAGCGATCTTCCAGAGACCTTGTTCTAACATTCGGGACACCCTCCTCCTCCTCCTCGACCCCCATCTCTCCTCTGTCCCACACCCCACCTCCCCACTAAAGCTCTGTTGTCTGAAAGCAAAGGCTCACCATCAGCATTTTCATTTTTCAGCCCCGGACAAAACAAGGGGAAGCGGCCCAGTGACCCAGCGTGCATTGATCAGAGCGGGACAGGTCCTGCCTCCTCAAAAGGAGCCTGTCAATAGCGCTGTGCCGTCCTCACATTCGAACAAACGAGACCCATCACTGCCTGATACTCATTCCATTCGACTGAACACATTTTATTGACAGCCCCTGTGCTCCTAATGAAATGCTAAATGTATCTCCCGTGGCTGCTGTGCCCTGCAGCTACTGTTATGGAGATAGAAAAAGAGAGGGGCGAGGGAGTGCTCGAGAAATACCACAACACGGAAGGTGTTCAATTAAAAAAAAAAAATCCCTTCTCCATTCCTCTTTCCCGTACAATGCCCTTATCTGCTCTCCATCTCTCCATCTCACGCTCTAAACTAAAGGTTACCCTGAAAAACTCCTGAAAAACTAAGAAATGTCATTTCTGAATCTGTGTCAGACAATACTTTAGCGTTCCTGGATATTACACTGAGTGACTCAAAGGTCCAGTCAGGAAAAATGTCAATGCATGTGGCTAGATGTTATTAAGTTATTATTAGATATTGACCGACCCCTTTTCGGACGTGTAATGAGCTAAAGCTTTGTTGTTTATTGATATCAGACAATGATACTACAGATTATTCAATTATTAATTAAATGTTTCGTTTTGTTATTGCATTCATTTGTATAGTACTGTATCATGTCTGTATCACCTTTTGTTTCATTTGTATTTTCTTTGGTTTTACACGCTCGAAAAAAATAAAATAAACTAAACTAAACTAAACTTAATTATACTGTTATTTCAGAGTAAGCGTTTTCATTTAGTTATTTGCATTTATCTTTATTTTCAGATAAAGAAAATCTACAAAATGTTAATCTTCCCCAGTTTTGTGTTATATTCAACCTAAGGCAATAATGCTTTTGCAATGTCATTTAAAACAATTAAGCAGGAATAATAAGATATTTTTAAAACAAAAATGATGTTAATCCTCTAAAAGTAATTTTAAATCATGAATGTTATACATTATAAACACATTTATTTATATAGAGCATATGGCTGTAAGATGATTTCATATTTTAAAACAATTATTTTGTTATTATGATTTACTATCATGCTTTGAAATACTTTGTTATAATGCAAGTGCTTTATAAATTAAATTTAACAAATAATACCTCTTTTTATTAAGATCACCCACTCATTTTGGTAATGCTTGTTTCAAACGTAGTTTTAATTCAAAGAACAATCCTAAGTGGGTGTGTGAGCGCGCAGAAGGCCCCTCACCTGAGTTGGCGAGAGCGATTGCCTTGAGGGTGACAAACTCCTCCTTCTCCACTTTGAGCTTCTTGTATTTGCGCACGAGCTGCAGGATGGAGACGTAGAGGTCGAGCAGCCCCGTCAGCCGCGAGTGCTCCTCGTCCATGATGTAGTCCTCCGCGTACACCAGCTCGTCCTCGTACGGCAGCGAGCGGAACACGATGCTGAGGATGAGGATCTCCATCCAGGCGCTCTGCAGCAAACTCATCTGGTCTCCCAGAGAGAGGGAGGAGAAGCCTGGAGGGACAGAGAAGGAAACTGTATGAGGGACAGGAGGACATCATGGGAAATACAAGTCCTTTTCATAGGAGAGTTGGAAGAAAGTTTAAGTATTTCAAAGTAAAAGTTGACACTTGATCAGTAAACCAAACACGACTTGTCAAGCCCTGGTAGCTTGGAGTACATGCCGAGGCACATGTTAGCGAGCGGTGTTTAATTTTAAATGCACGGTGGAAGGTCCTCTTTGAAGCCGGTGTCGGAGCACTTGAGAGGGCTTTACTGTAAGTGAGGACAGTAAATCGGTGCAAAGGTCCAGGAGACACAAAGCCAGGTGGTTACCCCTTGTATCCTGTCACACCTCTGTTGGTGTGTGGGGGATTAGCACTGAGACACATTCTCATTGGAGGGGTTGAGGACATGACATGCACTGTGTCGCAGGAGGAGGTGTCGAGGGGGGACAGACACACAAACTTGTGTCAACGAGGAAAACAAAACTGACACATGTGCACCCGCGGATCATGACACCCATACGTATGCACATAAATCCATACACGTAGAAGTACACACACATACCCAGAGCACAGGGGTCACATGGTTCAAGCCCGGCCTGAAGACCTGCTTTAAACCCAGAGCCTCATTCTCCAACGGCAGCTGGATGAGCTGAAATTGGCTCGGCCGCATCAAACCACTGTCATTTCCCCTTCAACACCTCTACATATGCTCAGAATAGAACATTAAATACAACGGCTAGATCCCCGAAAGATGAGCTGTGAGAAACTCAAACAAATTAAAACGGGTGAAGGCAGAAAGAGAAAGGAAGAGAGAGTGAGGAGCAGATAGCCAGATAACCATCTCATCCCTTTTTCCTTCGTACTTCCCTTCAGCTGTCAATAAACCCTGCGCTCTCTCCCCTCCATCTCCCATCTCCCCTCCTCCTGCACCTCCTGCCTGCAGGCGGCTCATTCTGACAGCGTATTAGGCTCTTCAGCTCCGCCCCTGATTAATATGATTGCTTTTACAAGTTGCTGTTGCCACGCTACCTGCCACAGTGTGATTAAGAGGCGATAGATTACAGTATTGACCAGGGCTTCACCGCACCTATTCCCCAAGTTTTCTCTTAAATATAAATTATCTCACTGGGGGTGCAGCCACCAGCCTGATGTTTATCTGCTGCTGCCAGGACACACACACACACACACACATGTGCAGGGGGAGAAGAACAAGAGGCATGATGAGGAAGCGTGAGAGAAAAAGAAACCGGACGGGAAGAGAGAAAGAGACAGGCGGAGAGAAAAGAAGAGCCAGGGAGAGTAGTACCTGAGTGTTCAATTTCCCTTATCGTGGTGATGACCACTGCAGGGGAAGAGCTGGAGGATACATTAATTAACAGATTGTGATCAGAATGTGAGGGCCTTCACATTTTGAAGGGGAATCAATAGTCAGTAGAATAGAGTGCTAACAGAAAGGTGCTGCTGCCCGGCCGCTCTGGTCAGAGGTCTGAAGAGCCCAAATTAGACCCAACAAAGCAAACTGCCGAAAGCACTCAAAACACTCGGCTATTATCGTCGGAGGCAATAAGCCATATTTTGTGAAGCCCTGTGCCATTACACGTATCCGGTCTGCCTCTTAAAATCTTTTGTTGTGTTATTTTCCTTGTCTGCATACGTGGCCATTAAGTTGTACAGACGGTGGACTGGCCGGAGGGAGATTGTCATGCAAGCGTGGACGTGGTCTTGATTGCCGCATCAGGTTGGCATCACAATCACAGGCGAGGCTTTGTCTAGCCTTTTAATGCCAAGGAGGGCTGAAGCGGAACTAAAGCGCTGCTCCCAATGTGACAGCCCGCGTGAAGGCCTTGTTCAGGGTTTGTCGGAGAGGCTTTAGAGTTGTTCTGATACAGCAGACACCTCTCAGCCATATGCACACATGCAGCCCAGCAGCCTGCAATTACCTTTGACGCTAAAAGTCCTTGAATTTAATCCAGTGTTGTGAGATGGAGAGGTGGTGTTTTTCCCCCTGCTCCATCCCCTCTCTTCAGAGCCTAAATTATCGCTCCAAATGGGATCTCGTGTCGTTGCCTCGTCTTTTTCCACTCAATTTAATCGAGTAATGAAGTGACTTCCCGACTCCGCAGGTCACACGGCGCTCCGGCCGCCGCACTCTGAAGGTGGCCCGGTTAAGTGCCGTCGGAGTGGGTGATTTCCTCTAATGAAATATCAATATTTACATCTTCATTTCCAGCCCACTGCCTTGGCGGGGTTTGACCAAACATGACACAATATTGACCAAATCAGAGAGGCCTGTCTGCGCGCTTGAAGGGCCTTTTCCACTCCACTGCTGAGTGCTCCAGCAGATTTCTGTCTGGAAATCTTTATGGCAGGTATACAGAGATAATGACCATGCAGCGCTTTTCTTTGTTCACTTTGACTTAAGCACCCTGCTCATATAGCGATCATATGCGTCAAATGGATTTTCACTTTCAAAATGGTTAGATGTGACATATTTTATCCTGCATGGCCACGGCTGGAATTCAGTTCAATCTACAAAAATGGGACAAATATAAATGTAGTTGGCAAAAGAAACTACACTGCAAAGCAGCCCAAATGACCACTAACTCCATCAATCATAGCTCAAAGGCTGAAACAAGACCAACAACAGAAGCCAAAACCATCACCTCTCCCTTTATCTCCCCAAAAGCACTCGGCTGTGGGCAGGAGGGGGCAGCCCCAACCCGCAGACGGCTGCTTGAAAACCACCTCGCAGAGATTAATCTGAGCACCGTTTCATCTGCCAGAGCACAGGACGGTCCAAAATGAAATGCTGTAGATTTCTGTTGAGCTGGAGTTCATATTCTATTAATTTATTATTGTTTCCCTCTCCCCGAGGGCCATTAGCGCGGGTAATAAAAAGAGATGTAATTACGAGGCACGGTGGCCCCCTCCAGCTGCAGCCCCCTCGTAACTCACCCTTAAATTAGACAACAGAGCAGACAGAGGGAGGGAGAGAAAAGGAAGAACAAAAATGGTGAGAGAGGGAGAGAAATGGAGGATAAAAGAGAGGAGAGGATATGGTCCAGAGAGGAGGGAGATAAGGGAGAGGGAAAGAAAGCAGCAGCAGCAGGCGGCGAAAAGGACCGGGGCATGAGAGGGAGAGGAAGAGGGAGATAGAAAGGGAGTCATTCTGAGCCGGACAGCAGCTGATCTATCATGGCGAGCTATCAGAAGGACAAGCAGGCCCTGAAGACTTCTGCCCAGCGGCAAGCTCACCTCAGCCAAGTCAAGTGCTCTCTGGGCTCCAGTCGGAGTCAAACTGCCCCTAACAGGGCCCCAGAGGTCGAGCACGTTTTTTTTTTTTTAAACCTCAAAACTCTGAGCTGAATGATCATGCTGCCATAAGCTTATTCGATATAAAAAGTGTTTAAACAAAAAAAAAGAGGACAAAGAGAAAATGTATGCACCTTTTGATTGTTATAGATGTGATGTGGCAGAGTGACACACTAAGGTGTACGATGTGTCACCAATGCAGGATTGAGGGGCAATTTTGAGCAGCTTTATAATGATGTGTGTGTGCAGGCTGGTGTGAGGATCTGTGTGTTTGTGTGTGTGACTGCCGACCATGATTCTTCTTGAATTTACATGACAGCGTCAGGAGAACCCAATCAATAGCAGCTTGGTAGTAAATTGCTGTGCTTGACATAAATAATTTGACCTGCAGTCCAGCCACATGTACAACACAAACAGCTCAGTTTGCTGCGAGCTTCCCTGGACACTGATTTGATGACTCAAAGGCTGTTTTTATACAGAAGAGATCATGTCGATGCATACTAAAAAAAGAAGTGGATGACTGAACATGTGTCTTGTCTTTTTTTCTTAGCAGCTCCAGCCCTGACTTTCAGGAGCGTCCGCTATCTGCCTTCTTTCAGAGTGATAACCAGCCCATTATCCCATGGTAAGTAGCTGGGGAATGGGCGATTTGACCAGTAGCCTGTGAACGTTATGAGGTTGAAGAACGTTAAATACAGTAATCCCCTTGTTTTAATCTTCACCCCATGACCTGCTGACCCTAACAGAGAGGTCCTTAGCCCTCCCTAGGGTCCCACTGCCCAACACTGACGTTACATATCTCTGTTAAGCCCCAAAGACCAGGACGAATCAGGCTTTAATCATTGCTATAATTACACATAATTTATCTCCTCCGCCGTCAAGCAACATTGCTTAATGAGGGATGGCGCTCTGCAGACAATCACTTAAAGGCACCAGTAAAGAAGATTTCATACAAAGCGTTATGTAGAACCTTTTACCTACAGTTCTACAGTTTCAGATTTGACGCGGATTCAACTTGGTGACATTGTGAACAGTGCACACACATCATTGGGATGCTGGATGTACCTGCTCATGTGTCACAGTAGCTAAACAAATCCCTCCCCCACCCTGCCTGGCAGATGTCCCTTTCCTGGCCCTGCAGACTCCTGACTGCCTGTCTGCCTCCAATACGCCCCCATCTCAATCTCCCCGCAGCTTTTCCGCCTTCCTCCCGCTCTCCTGCCGGGGTTCAGGCCTCAGCATCCACCTGATTGCTCAATCTATCTTTATCTCTTGTGTTGAAGCCTACGTCAGAGGGTAAATTGAATATACTAAGAGCTGTCTGTTGGTGTCTATATTTAATAAAGTGCACTGATGAGGTGCTGATTTATTGCCGGGCAGTATTCACACTCTATTACAAGGAGATTACGCAGCTTGAGTGGGATCAGGCTGGCAACACAGTAAGTAGATTTCACAATTTAATGGCAAAGAGAAAACAGGAGCCCACAGGGGGCTGGAGTAGGGTGGGCTGATGGGTGGGTGGGTGATTACGGTGGAGGGTTGAGCTGACACAAACACGACAACATACAAGAGGCGCGATCCCTTTTTAACATCGCTGCCTCCATGCTAACAACTAACCCGCCAGGCGGCTGTCTGTCAAATCAGAGCTGATGAGCTGGAATCCAATAAAGCCCAGATGATGAATATTCCCAAAACACCAGTAATGAAAAGAACAATGCCAACAAGACAATTCCATTAGATTAATCTGGTCTGAATCTAATACCGAAAAACACACGACGAAGATGTTTATTATTTTAAAAGTAGCATTCAAGAGAATCGAATGAATGTTAAGCCTTTAAAGGCTGTTTTAATATTTTACATTTTAGGGGTACATGCCAGTGCAAAAATGTTTTTTTATTGTGTATGAGCAAAGCAGCAGCAGAAAGTCAATGTTTGCTTGGCCCTTCCGAGAATTCCCCACTCAAAACACTCCGGCCTGGGAAGCACCAAACAACCAGTACCTGTTGTATAAGCAGAATGCAGGGCCGTTTTTACATATAAACACATGACATTCCCACTGCGGGTGGGAAGCAATGTGGGGTGGCATGAGGGGTCAAGCTGGTATTCCGTCACTCCTGAAGAAGGCAACAATGTCAAGGTGATAAACAGGTCCATGTGTACTGAAGCTGTCGGTATACATCCCTAAACCTCGGGTACGGAGTGAAATGGCGCTTTACGGTATGGAAGGGGGCCAGAGTGGTGGACGGTGGACCGCTATGTGTGTCAAAGGTTGTTAGCACCTTAGGAGCAACAAGCCATCTGTCAGCATCCCCCTAACACTGCTCCTAATGACCCTACCCCCCCCCAGGCAACAGCCGTGTTAGACTCTGCTTCATGCGGCTATTTGGAGCAGTGACACTAGTGTCCAAAAGCTCCGCAGTGATTATCAATTAATCAAAGGCAGATTCAGAATGAGGGCAAGGCTGCAGTCTGGCACTGGCAGACCTGTGAAAAGACTCTAGATATGTGACACCAGCCTTTCAATATCTCCCTTATTGAACTGAGATAACAAGTCCACCTGATCGGATTGATTGTTTCATCTGAAATCGTAGACTAAAAACCTGTAAAACCTGAAAGCACGTCATGTATGCCAATGGACCTTTCATGGTGTGCTAAATAGAGCAGGGATGACATTGGACCCCGTCAGGCAAAGATACCATCTACACTAATGATGGCGCTTTGATATCCTCCGATTGCCCTCCAATTAAAATTCAATAGGCCCACTCTACTCCACATTATGCCACTTTTCAAACGACTTTTCAAATGTTAGCCTGAGAATAGAAGGAATTAAAAATCAATCGAGAGAAGGTAAGTGCCAATTTTCGCGACATTTAAATTGTTACATTTGGACTTTAGTTATTGGCCCATCTGTCAATGGCCTAATCAATGTGGTCTACTTCATAATGAACTGTTAATCTTTTTAATTCCATTGCCTTAGGCTGCAAAAATCTATCAGAATGCAATCAGCACTTTCTTCCCCTCTTGTTCCTTTCTTGTCCCGGAGCAGAGGGAGGGAGAGATGTGGTAGGAGCCGAGCATGGTAGGCTGCCCTGGGGTGCCGTTGTTGCGTGGAGTGTTAGTGCATGGAGTCTCGCTCAACCAGTGAACCGTCTCTGATCAGGTTCAGCCATGTACAACTCAATTATGCAGCCATTTCATGGCCAGAGGACACCCACTGTCCTAATGCAGACACCACCAGAGGGACGGACACAGGGCGAGCACTCGGCTAAAGTCTTTATTTAGTCAAAATAGATATATATTTTATTATCTAAAAATATGTTTGATTTTTCAATAAAAGATAATAAATATATCTGAAAAAAACGACAACATAGCAATTCATTTGGCTGTATGTATTTCTACAGAGGCAGATAATCTACTTAAAGTCTCCCATCTCCCAGGTGCTGCACGCCCTGTCCCAGGTACCCGCTCAGACACTGAGGATTACTGCGTCAGGTTTTGGGTTAAATGATCATTATTGACGCAGTTGGACTGACAAATCCTCTGAAACAATCTGTGCGGCAAATCCCATTACCATTCAGAATCTATCCTCTGTACAATATGTGCTGGTGTAATCTGATTAGCAGAGCTTCAACACTATGACTCAAAGATCCCAGATAGACTGCCCTCATACAGTATGCACTTTAAAACCTGAGTGAAAGTACTTATTGTATTTGTATTATTATGAAGTACAAGTGGAGGCTATATTAAGTACACCTTGGCCTCAAATGACCTGTGAAAAATGTAGCATTTTTTCCACAGTAAAATACAAAAGACCCTCTCAATGTGTGTCTTACTGAGTGAAGCCACCATGCTGCAGTATCTGGACTCCTCAGCCAGCACAGGAATGTTGATGTTTTCTGTGCTTGTCTATGACGTTGGTGTAAGTTTTTGGTCACGACGATGAGTGTGTTATCGGGTCAGTTGTGATCCAGTCCTGCCTAAGCTCCTTGTTAAACTCTCAGTGTGCTGACCATGCAGGGCCGTCGGGAGTGATCCAAACAGTTTAGAAGCGTAAGGGGCCGGGGCTGAGGCCATGGGCTGGCAGCATATCCATCTCTAATCTCCTTACTATCAGATGTGTACCTGATTAATACCCCTCCTTCTGAGAAGATCTCTAATACCTTTTCAGTACAAAATGAACCTGCCTGAGGTCAGCTGGAGTCCACTTCACATCACTGAAAATAAATGAACCGTCTTAATCTATGAATTGGGATTTAAATGTATCTGCTGAATTAACTGATATGATTCAATCCACACACTTTGATGTGTGTGTGAGGCAGACCGTGTGTGTGTCAGTGCTGTAGTGATGTCGCACATGTCCTGCATGCTGACAGCTCCGTGCCTGTCCAAGTTATGCTGATGAGAAGAAGAGGTTATGGAGGTGCCGCTGAGGGACACATTCATTTAGTTTGTTACCCCTCCATGCCTACAGCGCTGTAATGTTATAGAGTTATGGGGGTCAAGCTCAAGATCAAGGAGAATCTGCCTCGGTTGCAAAAAAAAAAATAGAGCGGCTAAACTATGTGTTCTCTGTCAAAATCAGAGGAAAACTCTCGAAGGAAGCAAAATCTCTGCTGACGTGAGGTGCTGTATCCTTAATTCAACAGCCTCTTATAACCTAACACCTCGTCTATCAGAATGTCTATGGGGCAAGGAAGAAACATGATTATGCCCATCAATAATTCAATGCGTGTGTGCTTGCACTCGTGTGCATTCGTGTGTGTGTGTGCGTGTGTGCGATATGATGTCTTGTTTGGTTGGGCAGGTCCCCAACTTTGTTATAAATCTCCCTGGTGATTACAACATGCATTGGCACTGGGTGTGTGTGTGTCCCCCCCCTCACCGTTCAAAGCAGTGGTTTTAGATGCACTCTATTGATTTGTTTCTTGCGCAGCTTTGTCCGTTTTGCAGCCGCTCCGTCCTCCACACACCCCGAGGCTGTGTGAGCTGCTGCCATTAATTACCTCCGTGTGTGGGTAAACATGTTTATTCATACAGAGAGAGTTAAAAGTGGGAAAATAAGATAAAAAGGAAGCAGAAATCATTTGTTTTATACCTGGGATGTGCTTGGCCCAGCCGATGATGACCACCAGCTCGCGGTCAGCCAGGTCGCACAGCGTGGTCAGAGCCTTGATGTCGCTCTCCGGCATGGTGGGGTCAGGCATGGCATAGATCTTCTCTGGCTCCGCCACCAACAGGTGAGACACTATCTTTGTGACTGAGGATAGAGGAGGGGGGGGGGGGGGGGATGTCAAAGCAAAGCAGAAGTCAAAGGTTGGATCACTGTAAAGCTCAGCGAGGCATGACGATGCACTGCCCTGATAAACATCTGTGAAAATGTAACAGGCAGTCGAATGGCGGTCTCACTTCCACAGATTCTTTCTCTGTCCCATTATGCAAACTAATGGATGGAGCTTGAATGTGAAAAGTTAAATTAAGGCACTGAAAGCTCTTATCCCGACAGAATGCATGTGAGTGGATGAAAATGTATATGTGAAAATGTAAGAGTCCTCTGGCACTCTGTTCTTAAATATCATCTACTCAGAGATTAATCAAAATACAGAACAGAAAGATACTTGGCCTATTTTTATGACCAATGATTCCTTAATTGCCCGAACATGGCAGAAACAGAAACTTGAAACTGGGCTAGAATATCAGATTTACATGCAGGTGCAGGACAGAGACAATGGGAAAGTGATGGATCAGTACTCACGAGGCTTTTTGGTGGGAGGGGGCAGCGTCAAGCCCAGGTAGGGGTTGTTTTCTGCGTCCAACCTCCGCTTGTACTTCTGTCTTCCCCCGCGCACGCGGTCCAGACGAACCCCTTGGGTCAGAAAGAACAAAAGGAACATGAGATTAAGAGAGTGTCGTTTTTCCACAATGCATTTTAAGGGAATTAAAATACATGATAATCAAATAGGTCAAAAATGGGTAATACATGCATTGGCTAAATCCATGTTTTACAACAAAGAACAAAAGTGTAGGGTGATGATCAGAGATGACACCCTAACATATTCTGTATTAGATCATGTGTTAAAGTGGTACTGTAAAAGGACTGCATAGTGGCATAAGTGCGTGTGTCTGCCTGGGTGAGCTTGCACTCCAGTGTGTGTGTGTGTGTGTGTCGGTGTGTGTGTGAATGTGAATGTGTCAGAGGCACGGCTGCCTTCCCATATGTGGTCCATGCCTGGCTAGTCTACTGTGACACAGCTGAGCCCAGAGCAGGTCTAAACATATGAATATTTAACGCAGGGTCAATGATCTCACAGACTGGCCCTCTAATTATTTAGCTTTTGGGGTGAGGCAGACTGCATACTAATTAGCTGCCAGCTAACATGCTCGCGTGGGTGTGTGAGCTCAGGTGTGCGCTCTTTGGTATCCAGAAAAAGAAACTTAAACCAGCCTACAAGCAAAGACACGGTCCCGCACACACTGTACAAAACATCCGCTGTCATACTGCAGATAAATAACTAGGTATTGCTTTCCCATAAAAGACCCTTATTTCACCCCTCTTTCACTGGAGTAGCACTGAGGCCTTATCAACCCCAGCCACACCTAGGGGGCCAGGTTGCACACTGATACTGTAAATGTCAAGCCGGCCTCATCATAACATAAGTTATTTATTATCTCATTATTTGATAAGAATGTTTCCATTTGGATGTCTTTTCTATTCTATTAATTTTCAACATAGTTAAAATATTTCATCTATGCTGTTGTATTTATTTGATACCACCGGGCAGGTATTTGGTTATTTAATGCGAGTGCATGCAAACATTTATATCCTGCATCCCTATATTTGGAGCAGCGTGTCACCGCAGACTAAATATCCCTGATATCTTAATCCTGTCAAGAGGGAGAATCCCTTCAATTTACGTTGTGTGCATAATGTAACCAACCCCCAAACAAATGTAATACTAAAGGGTGGATGAGAGAAGGCTCAATGAAATGCTTGCGGTGGAGGAGGAGTTAATTTGTCAGTCGCCCGCGTCCTCTGAGCGAACAACACCCGCAGCCAGAGCACTTCCTTGATGATTTCATCACTTTATAACAGGGAGGACGGTGTCAAACCTGGGCATTGTGTGGCCCCTGCAAATGAGCCTAATACAATTTGCCCATCAGCAAGTGCTCTTGGAGGGGATGAGTTTGGATGTGTCCCATGCACGGTGATTGGAGGTCGGGTGGAAAATCAGATAATGCAAGATAGAAGGTGGCCTTCATTTAACAAAGAGGAATTCAATGGTGGATTTATGCAAAATATCTTCTTGATTTTTTCCGCTTATCTTTTGTGGCCATAGCCTCCTCACACTCACATTGAATGCATGGTGAGGGGTCCAGTAAACGGTAATATCATGCGACTGTAGAATAGAGATTTCTTCTACTTATATAAATTATTTGATTCCCTAGAAACACAAATCTGATTAGAATTGTCTTTCAATTTCCTGACACTGACAACCCACTAACCTAATTACCCCAATTCCCAACAGAGCCTCTTACTTCCCAGCAAGCACCAGGGAATCATCTGCTGGCAACTACCTGCGCTTTACACACACACACACTCGTACACATTTTCCTTTTTATGTGTAACATATAAAGAACGTTTGTGTTTTTTCTGTGAAGGTGTCTTGAGAAAAGTCTTCAAAGACCCTCTACTTGCAGCTCAAATTGTTCAGATTTTCTAGTTTCTACAGTTTCTTCCGGCTCCACCAATGAGCTGCTAGTTGGCTGCTTTCTGCTCTCCATGATCCTCTCTGCCGGTTGAGTCATGTGGCTGTGTAAAGCCAGCCATGGAGGTAGATGGGTGCCTCTTTTAATTAGAACAGTCCTGGCCATAATTAACAGATGCTGACAGGAATTAAAGCTCGGCAATAACCTGTCTCATTTTACTGTCCAACAGGGCCAGCCAGATACAGTCCGAGAGGAAGACAGAGTGATTAAAAGCAGCTAGACGGATTCATTCACTGTGGTCGGGACTTTATTGGGGCCTTTGTGAGGGTCATATGTCCCTTTGGTGGCACCAGCAGCTTCAGTCTCTGACCGCTCTGTTGTGTTCCCTCCAAAGTAAACAGTAGGAGCGTTATAAATGTGTGAAAAGAGTTGAGCACTGCCTCATCCAGAGACATCTCACTGTTTTATGGCCCACCACAGTGCAGTGAGGGTAGCAGCGGGTGATCTCGGGTATCATCTCTTCAAAGCAGGGTGCAGGGTGCAGGGGGAGAGGGCTTTTGGCCGAGGCGGCTGGCATTTGTGCACGGATTAGCGCAGGCCTCCGGGGTGGGGGCTGAGGCCAGCTGACCTGGGGCTCTTCTTTCTCTCCAAAAACAATAATAATCCCCTTCTGAGTACACTCCTACAAAAGGGCCTGTCTTCACTCACTTTGCATGGCAGGCCGTGCTAGGGGCCCTTATTTTGAGTCCCTCACCTGTTCTGGGTGTCTCTCCCTGGGGAAAGTGTCAGGATGTCTGGGATGGTTGGCAATGCCAAGGGGGGCTTAGGCGGACCCTATTTTAGCTGGGAAAATCAGAAGGCCACATGGTAAGGCATGGTGAACCTTGCCTTTCAAGGAAGCCGCCGCGCTAAACTGCCGTCAGCACTATTTCAAAGGACCCCTGTTGCCAGCTTTGCATGCTTGTAAGTGTGTTGCAGCATTTTTAATCACGAGTGGTGATGAGCAAGGGTAGCGGAAAAATTGTCACGCATTGCCCTCCTCCCCTTCTGCTGACCCCGGGGGCTGCCATACTGACACCCCTTGTCACAGAGTCCATTTACAGGTTAGCTTCAATATCCCCAGTGAGCTGACATCCCTGCTCGCTCTGCTAATTGAAAACACGAAATGGTACTTAAACTACATTTTAGATTAATCTGAATTACAGCATTGAAAACAAATTGAATACAAATGTTTTTGGTGAGCTTTCTCCTCCGCGTTTTTTCCGCTGTTGCTTACTTTAGTATATGCCAATAATACATCTTGGACGCAGACTGCATTTGTCTTACTAGTCTTCAACACGTGGGGACATTTACGTGTCTTGTATTTCAGGCACGATACATGTGAGGTGGTTTGTGTGTATGTTCTGTATGTTGCTATGACGGGGCTATTGTGGGATGTGGTTGTCCTTTGCGTGCCAGTCTGCTGAACAATGAGAGGTGTATAGTATATCAGCAGAGCCACACTTTGGTCCTTTGTTCGGCCAATGTTCACGACCGTCCTCTTACAGTGAGACAGGATACTTCTACTTTAAAGCTTAGTGCTGTCACACAGTGAGGACTATGTAACAAGTACTATTGTCTTGGCTCAACGCTGCAGATACAAATATATAGAACTTCACAGAATTATTTTTTCTGCACTTGTGTGTATGTGTGGAGGGATCTGTCAGTTTAAAGGATGGAGAAAGGAAGTCAGTGAAGAGAGCAACTGCCACTGAATGATGTCAATGTAATCTCTCAATAGCATCTCGTCTTCTCTCTCGCTCTAAGCTCTGATCCGTTTCCATTGATCAGAGGAAAAACCTGTTGCCACTGACATTTGATTATTCTATTGACCACTTCCTCCTTCATACAGTCAAGGGAAAGTACAGCGACACAGGGTTTAAGCAGCTCTCCTGTAATCGGACTTCTGATCGTCAAAGACCATTTTCCCAACACCTATCACCACACTTTGAGATATGACTGCTTCAGCTTATACGCTTGTGCGGTAGATATTAAAGGACTTTTACTACTGAGAATATAAACAGAAGTATTTAACTTTCTCAGAAGACTTCTAGTATTCTTACTTATCCAGAGACAGTGATGGATTTAAACGTCTGTTCTCATTGGGTGGCAGCAGTGTACTTTGTTGGAGCTGTAAAGTTATAATTAGTAGATTTTCCATTGAGACACAATGTGACCTTTCTGCAGTAATGAAAGTAAGTGGCAACCTCAGTCACATGAGCGGTGACCATCTCCAAACCCCGGGCCTGAGCACGGCGTTGAGCTGGTGGCTTCATAGAGCTTACAGTGGACAGAGACCCTGTGCCTCTTTCCATTTCGTCTTGGTGACGCTTTTAAGTGCCTGGCCTCAAGGCAGAGCTATCGTGGAAAAAAAAAAAATGCACCCCACATCTCTCTGTTAATCATGATAGATGTGTTGTTTTTGTGATAATATTTTGAAGGAAAACGTTTTTTTATGGCTTTTTATTTGACTATCTATGACGATAACACCTGAGCAAGACTTCAATCAGCCTGTGATAATAGTTGCCGTGTGGTGATGACATCCACTGTTTAAAAGATGAGGGTCATTCTTATTCTGGGAATGTGCTGAATACACAGAAGTGTGCAGCATTAGAAGCTCGGGCTTAGCCGAAGTCTGCATATTTGAGTTTTACACTCTTTTTACTCCGACTTGACACTGGTCATTCATTTATAGCCACGGCTACATATTTTTGTAGTCTCTTATTCTCCAAGATGATATATTGGCATACATTTTTCATCAGATAGTAATGCGATTACTCTGTCTTTCTGGCACTGAGGCTTTATCTGGCTGCATGCAGTCCAGGGGATTCTGTTACTGTGTGGAGATCCATACGGGCTACGACTCTGGCTTCAGGTGGCGACCGGATATATATGCATCTATAAATCCTGCTCTCCGATGAATAATGGGATGAATAATGGTGTGATATATATACACTGCACAGAGTCTGACAGAGGACTTAAAAGTGGAAGTTTGCACAGAGTTTCATTTATCAGAGCGACTATCTGGCAGTATTTATACCACTGTATAAACATGAGGGACAGTCGTACTTAAGTGCTACCTGACCCGCACTCATCAGCACTCGAGGAAAACATGTTTCCTTACAGAGCCCCTGAGCTACTCCCAGAGGAGGCTTGAATAAATATAACACCGCCACTTCACCCCGAGCCACATATCTTTCATTATTCATTTGTCTGGCTCTTTTGGACCAACAAGTGAGGACGAGAAAGAGAGAGGCAGGTGAGAATGCATCAGCTAATGCAAGGGGGAGATCGGATAGGTGCCTCCCCAAGGAAGAGCAACCAAGTGCTGGGGTCTCAGGGGGATCACTCAGGGCCACAGAGGGGGGTGTGTGTGGGGAAAACCCAGCCAGACAAATCCATCGGAAGCATGTTTAATCGTCACTGAATTCCCTGCTGGCGTGACTTTAAAAAGCCATCCGCAGGAAGAGAGCTGAGATGTTCGAAAAACATTTAGTGGATCAATAAGCCGGGGAGAGCTGAGGCTGTGCCCAGTGTGTGCTCAGGGACCCGGCCAGAGCCTTCCCAGGCGGAATACTGTTACATTTCTATTACTCAGACGGCAGGATCAACCTATTCAGCATATTTCTGTCCCCGGCTCAACTGCACATTATTTACTGCTGTGTAGGTAGGGGGAGGACAGGGGGAGGCTGGGGAACTGTTGTCCAAGCCTGACTGTTGTATGCAGCTCTCGCTCTGGGCTTGTAGATGAGAAATACTGTGGGACTCATTGCTGAAGCATTCTGGGACTTCATTAAACACGTACCATGAGAGCTAATATGTGATAATGTAATGTTCCACTAGCAGCTCCTTTATCAGATCAATGGTGGTTTCTTTATTTGCATGAATCTTATGTAAACATTATAAACTAAAACAGCTGGAGTGTGTGTATTTGTGGGTGTAAGAATAATAAAAATGCTCTTACTCTTCTTACCTTCTTTGAGCATCCCCACTTTGAGGCATTTCATGAAGCGACAAGCCTGACATGACTTGCGTCTCCGTTTTGTGATCTCACACTCATTTGTGGCAGGACAGCTGTATTCTATGTTACCTGAGGAGAAGGAGGAGAAGACCATGTTAACACAAACACAATCAGGGTTTAAACAGGGCCTATGAATTCTAATTTTTAACTTAATGATTGTGAATATGAGGTGAGCAGTAATGTACACAAATGTCGTGGTTGTTTTATAACAAGACAAAATAATAGTTTTTTATGTTTTCTGAAATGTTATATGCTCATCTGAATACAGATCTGGGAAACAAACGTGAACATTGGATGAAGCCTGGTTCAAAGTCATTGATTTTGTTGATATATTAGAGTTAAAGTACATTTTATAAGGGTCATTTTGACTCAATTATTTAAAAAAACAGTAAATCGATTTTCAACATGTTTTTAGGAATATATATTACATAAATTAGGCTATGAATGACATTATAATATAGATAAGAATGGAACTGGAATGTTTGGTCTATGTTAGTGCTATTGAAGTGGAGATTTCTGGCTCTGATAATTAGAAAAAAAGAAACTTAAAAGACATGCATTGTAAAATGCCAAACATTTTGCAAGACACTTTAGAAAAATACGGTTGAGATGCAAATAGAAGATATGATCAGGAATATTCAACAGTTGATTACTTACACAAAGGCAAACACAATTTTTTAATTACAAGTTCTCTGAAATGTTATGTTTAAATATGCAAATGAGGCATGATCTAATGTTAACTTAATTCATAAAAAAATGAAGTGTGTAATTTTGATTTTTTTTCTCCACTATAATGGAAGCAAAATAGCCTCACAAAATGGACCAGTGTATAAAAAGTGTAGTGTGTCTCACCTAAAGAGAACCTAATGGTAAACAGGTTGCTGCTACTGATGTAATAAACACCAGTGTGCACTCTATGCTCTACAATAAATCATCTTTTGCCAACCAGGCATGGGCACTTGTTACCATATGGATTCCTATAGGATCAGTTTCTGTGGTGCAGGTGGCTCAGGTGTTCTCCTGTGAGGGCAGAGCCTTGCAGCACTGAGAGTCCCGGCAGCAGGAGGAGCTGGAGTAAGAGGTAAAGGGGGGATGTGGGGGTGGAGGTAAAGCTACAACAGTCCTTTAGGACCCATCAGTAGACGCCACCCAGGTCCAACACTAAATTGGCCTCATTAATTCTGTGCGTGTCCCCTCCGGGCCCCGGGCCGTGTCCCCCGCGCTCAGAGGGGCCTGCCACCGCCTCAATAGCAGGCAAGAGAGCCAGACACGCTGCCCCTGACCACTTTACATAATACTCCAGCAGACCCAAACCTGTTGTTACCACTGTTGCCATTGTTGACTATTTACATAGTGTACAGGCAAGAGGCCTTATGCATTATTCAACTGCAGCGTCTGATTCCAGGACGGAGCAATGAAAAAGAGTTTCACTGCTGCACAATAAAAGAGCCGGCTTTGCTCTACTCTAGCATTAGCGATAGGAAGGGCAGCATATGTGAGGCAATGCCTCCGCTTCCGTCTGATTCCCTACATTTTACTGTATTCAGGGGTTTTCAATAAAGGGTTTCAATATAATGGTTGCCTCAGCCTAGGAATTTGAATTATCCTCGTTTTGAATGGGCTTTCAGCTTTAAAGCGTTTGACATTGGGATTTTTCTAAACTTTTCTTTTAACCTGGGGTTTATGTCTTTGTCAGTATAGTAAAAAAAATGGTTGAGTAAAAATCTAATTTAATTATCATGATAACCTTTCTTATCCACTAAAATACATGCCAGTAACAATGTCAGCAAACACTTTCAGTTAAAAGTAGTAAATATACTCATGTTGTACAGCAACGCTTTTACAGATGAAGCTTTTTTAAATTGGGCAGGGGCCGTTCAGGATTGCAGCTGCTCTCAGCTCTGACCCTCACTCTGTATTTTCTGTACAGAGTAACAGAAAGCTGTGTAATATTCCACAGGCGTTCCTCCACTAGCCCCTCCAACATCCTTTGACAACTTATGCAATTATGTTAACATTATTGGACAGATCAAGTGGAGGGTCCCAAGATGTTATAAATAATTAGAAATTCCTCCTTATATCTGGGTTAGAAATCATTATGCTAATTCTCCTCATCTCTTTGGGATTGGGGTAAATAAAGGTGTGAGGGAAGGCGGCTGATGAGCTCTGATTGTCTTTCCTCTGTCTGTTTTCTCTGTTGTCATAGCAGACCCAGACCATCATAATTCTATCCATTTCCCATATGCTGGGAGGAGGCAATCAGTGCCACCCTGCGCTGGAATCAACTCTTGGAGGTCTTTTTAGTCTGCGTTCCCATTATACACTAACCAATCAGCAATTTGCAGGGGCTAAATGCATAAAAGAAACATTTTGATTGCAAATCTGAAAAATCTTTACTTCTCACTTCGCTGTGTCGCAGGTTTGCTTTCACCGCCTAACCCGGCACAGTTAACCCCGAGTGTCCCTGAGGACTCTTTGTTTATGGGGGTATTTCTCTCCCTCTCCCTCTCCCCTCCCCACCCAGTCTCAGGGGTCCCAGGGACACGTGCTGAAACCACACCTGGCGGTTAACTAAGAGTTAGCCCTTTATTATCTCACACTCCAGAAACAAAAACAAACACACGCTCACACACTGCTGTGCTACCGTGTCCACCTGTCCTGTAAAGTCCTCCGTGCGTCAGATGCTCTGTGAGAGGGGGCTTCTCGTAGCTCGATGCAGAGCGAAGGCTGGATTAACTCATTTCTCATCCCTACGTTGGGTTTATATTTAGGAGAGGTTTCAGTATCAGTATTTGAAGTCCCATTTCAAAACCAGCCTGACGTCTTTTAGCTGAGCTAAATTACAATAAGCTCCGACCCCTTTGGGAATACTTATTTAATTTCATAGTGATATAAAGTCAAATGTTTATATTCAAATGGATAGGGCATTCTTTATAGATCAGAACTTGTTAAGAATATATTTGATTTAAGAAATGATAATCTCTCATGCTGGTAAATGTTTGTTTTTATCAGTAATGTTTGTAACCAGAGGGGTAAGCCTTTGAATTCAAATTCATTATGCTAAAATATTCATTTACACTATTTGTAAAATATACCTATAATTTAGGGTTTAGATTGTGTCTTGATTATAACTGACATAATAACAAATGCAAATATAGATATTTATGTTCAAGCATTTAACTTTGACTTCCAACATAATTGGCATTATTACTGTAAGATAGACATTATTGTGTCTTTCTTGTTTTTGTGTCGATTAATGTTTCTTTTTTCATAGCAATCTTTAGTTTGTTGACCAAAATGTTCCACTCAAGGAATGATTCAACCTTTTTTACCTGAATACAACTGAACCGATGAATGTAACATAAAGGTTACAGGATTGACCAGAATGACTGAATATGAACAGTAGTTAAACAAAGTGTCTGATTCAGTTGGGAATTTGTGTTTTCAGTAGTTTAAAAAAAATCAAATGCTTTGCAATAACCTTGTCAGTCAGACATGATGTCAGGAAATCGTGGCTTTAGAGTAAAAACATGGCCAGTTTCACTTTCAGAAATGAAGCATACTGGCGGGAACCCCTTTAACCCCGGGGCCATGCTCTGGTTTATCTGTCTTTAGAGAGGTTATGGTATGGTTACCAATAACATTACAGAGTGAAGGGAGAAGAAAAGATTTCCCCCCCTTCTTCTCTTGATAAGTATCTGTCTCAATCTATTTTATGGCTTTTCAGGACCCATGCCAGGGCACAGAGGGGAAAGTCAGGTCTTGTAAGTAAATTACAGTAAAATGGCAGGTATTTCTCATCAAAATCTAAACTGACTTTTACAGGCTTACTGTCAAGGTCTATTACTTCATATAAAAAGGGGGCCACTGAGTTCAGTCGGTTTTCAAGCAATTTTACACTTGGGTTCAAAATGGGAAGAAAACAGGGTTCAATAAGAGATTTATGTTTTTGATTGGTGGGGCACGTGGGGTTCAGAAATGGCGGGATGATTAGGGAGCAATGAGAACAGCCGTATTTCTGGGATGGATGGAGATTTAGGTTGACATTAATTTGGGCCTGGCCTTGACTAATGTAACTATCTGCACGTAAGAGTTCAAGGGGCTTTTCACTGGATGAATAGGTGACAGAAGATGGATTCTTCTTCCGCTCTTGTAAGGAAAAGTAAAAGGCATAAGCTAAAGAAGTTAAGCTGGAGCAAGAAATTGAGCAAGAATAGTAAGCTACTCGGTGTATAAATGCCTTTGTAAATAAATATTTTAAACAACTAAAATGAAAGAGTATATACACAGAAACTGTCATGTACATGGTTAACGTTAACTTAGCTTGTTGTTTGCCCTAAGTGCTATAGAACAATGTGATAAAGGGCTGGAAAAGACAGCTCCTTTGTTTTGCTCTCATTAGAGAGGGCCGTCTCACACTCCACCCTCGACTGCCTCGTTATTCCTTTAATTAATCAGTTCTCATCAACGGCACCCTATCATTCTTTCAAGGGCTCTACAGTACATCTCGCTTTTTACCGCCTCCATTTTCCTCCGGCAGTCCTGCATGTGTTTCTTTTATCATTTCAGAAAGGCTTACTCCTCCCCCAAAAAGTCCCTGCGTCCTCCTGCCTCCTCTGCCTGGGACCCCTGTCTGATTATTATGCCATTAAGCCTCTCCTCCTCTCCTCTGAAAGAGCAGCAGGGTCCCTCTCCAATCTAAAGAAGTCCTGGTTTTTTTTCCCCCTCCTTTCCCTGAAATTACCCGGCGACGCGTGCCTGAGTTTCTAATTGGCATGCCCGTCCCTGGAGACGGCCCCCTCCCTTCTTCCTAATGAAAAGCCTCGGCCTTAATTACACTTTCCAAACGCTGATTGTTATTGACAAAACTCCTGTGGCTCGGACAAACGACGGCAGATTAGCTCCATTACAGGCAGCCCTCCAAGAAGAGAAAGAGAGGGATTTCAAATCGACAATGCAAAGTGAGCGGGGAAAAAAGAGGAGCTTTCAATTTTTGTCCGTGTACCTTCCTCTTAATTGTTTGGGCCGTTGCTCCACTTAAGACGTCTCTTTCTTCCCCGATGCCTTTTTCTGTTCCATTGTGTTGCCGTCTATGTACTTTTAGTGAGGGGACAAAAGCCTAGTTATGTTACTTGAGAAAAAATGTTCATCTTTTGTCAATAGACAGGATTGCTGATGGCAGCATGGGTAAACATGAGGATTTGGCCTAATGCTTTTGTTTGCCTGCTAAAGGTACATAGACTGTCTAAAGCTGATAGGGCTGTAAGGTCCAAAATCAACAACCAGACAGGCAGCTGGATTCTCATAGTGCCGGCAATCGTTTTATTGTTGAAGATGAACAGAAAGCCATAGATATACCATGTCCTTTAGTTTAGAGATCAGACTATTCCACTCTTAATCATTTAATTTCACCAGACTCCAACCGTTTGGCTCATTTTACCTATTTCTTCCACTATATCTGTTGCTCTACTAATCCGGCAGGGCTTAGACCTGGACAGCTGTGCCTGTTGTGCACATTTTTTCCAGGATCAACAATATCTCCGTCTTCCTGATTAATCTGGAGCGGAGCGCACAGATTCACAGTGGGGGGGGCCTTTCATTGCCTCTCTAATGAGAAGCTGTGATACATCATGCCTTGCAGTTAGCCAATCGCACCCTAGTCCCCAGGCATACACACACACAAACAAACAAATACACATACTCATGCACACAAACACAAACAGGAATAATAAAGCACGTTCTGCGAGGCATCTACGCAAACAAAACCTACACGCCACCAGATCTGACCAGAGCAATGATGTCCCGTACACCACCCACTATGACAGATGCTGTAATCACACCTATACTCCTGTCCCAGGTCAAATACTCTTATCATCTCAGTTTCTGAAAAGTCTGTACACTGCAAGGGATATTTTCATTATATATTATTCTATCGATTATTCAATTGATCTATAGAAATGATAAAAATAGGATAAAATCAATCTCAGATTCTTAAAGTACAGGAAGCTGTTATAAAAATAGTGAAAGCATGAAATGCATAGGAGAATTTTCGAAAAGAAATTCAATAAAAAAAAAATCACGTTATTTTATATCGATTTTCTAACTGATAAATAATCATTTAAAAACAGTTAATACGTTTGCAGGGTTTGTAATGTTATCATATAGTAGTTATGTACTGTATTGTACAGTTGAACAACAAATATTTGTTATGGAGGTTGCGGGTCTCAGGGGTGGGGGGGAAAACATCTTTCACACTCCAGTGATTTTTCCTTTTTTCTTTTACATAGTGAATTGCGTGGACTGAGTATGTTTCAGTGTTGTTGTGAGGGCAAAGGTGTCTTGTAAGGAGGGTGTTATTATGTGCTGTGATGCAGCGACATGGGATGAAATGACTTGTGTTGAGTTAAGGGGGGAGGTGAGAGGAGAAAAATACCTTGTATTGTCCTTTTAAAAAAGGCTTTGCAGGCCTCACAAGAGGCCACCCCATAGTGATACCCCGAGGCTATATCTCCACAGACCAGGCACAGCCTCTTGGGGAGGGAGTTCAACATGTATTCGCACTTTATGGACGAGTCCTCCATGATGGTGCTGGAGCAGTCGTCATAGCGCTTGCGGCAGGTGCCGGCCCCGAGCCCGCCGGGGGTGAACATAGGTGGAGAGTCCAGGCCGTTGGAGTGGCTGTTGGAGTGGCTGTTGGAGTGGCTGTTCATCGTGCTGACATAGCCGCCACTGGCGTCTGAGTTCCCGCTGGGGCTGTGGTGACTGACCGTGTCAATAACTGAGGAGGGACTGGATGGCTCCGTCTTGATGTAGGACCCACAACTGGAGGGTAGGTGCCGGTCATCAGCGGCCATTCTATTCAGCAGCCTGAAGGAAGGGTGAGGGGAGGAGGGGGAGGGTTGGTGGGAAAGAGAGGAGGAGAAGAGATTATTAGCAGAGGTCTACGGAGAGCATACATTTATCTAATCAACCAGTGGAGTGACATAAATAACTAAACCGGTAAATACTTGATTGACATTTAGTATCATGATTCTGTGGACACATGACAATTACAACACAAATGCTCTTTTGCTTTAACTAGAAGTTACGTCAAGTTTATAGTTAATCAATCACACTGCTTGTAACTCTACTACACAGTGCCACTGCTTTAACGGGAGGCAGAAAAGGTGGGAGATGACACGTTATGTCGATTTTATGTGATGAAACAGTTGGTGGGTTTTTTTCATTTAAATAAATCAACTATAGTAATTTTTTTCCCCAGTATTTCCAATGTTCTTCACTGTATGTTGTAAACTGGAGAACCAAATGGGGGATTCTAAGTGCTTCATTAGCCAAACAAAACGGCAGCTGAAAAAGTGCTGCAGCGTAAAACTACAGTTTTTACATCCGCACACAGTGGCACACATGCCCAAACAACACAAACACACAGAGAGAGAAAGGAAAGTGAAAGAGGGACACAGGGAGGATGAAAAAGAGGGAGAGATGGAGCACTCAAATAAGTGCACAAACACACACACACACACACACACGCACACACACACACACACACACACACACAGAGCACATCTAGTGTGGGGCATCTCCATAGTTTAGAGAGCAGAGTGGACCTTGGCTTGTCTCCTTGAGTCAGCAGTCAACCAAAAGGAAACATGATGGCAAGATATTGACTTTTTCACTGTCTACCTAATAACTGTATTTTGGAGTACATGCAATATGATGCTGTAACGTGTGCAGACTAAAGTGCAGCCTTTTGGCTGTGGCCACAAAATGCACTCTGAAGCCTTCCTTGCCCATATAAATCTATTTCAGTCTCGCTCTATAACCTTTAACTTGAAATTGCACTGGGAGAACAATGGGGGAAAAAACTTCGCCTGGACATGTTCAACTCGTTTTTCCCTCCGCAAATGGAGTGAACTGAAGGGGTGGACCGGTGGAGGAGATGGATAACTCAATGTATTGGGGATGCTGTGTAGACATAGTGACCTCTTAGGGTCAAGGCAAGGTCACACACTTACATACACACACACCCCTTTGCATTAGGAACCACGGAAGGGGTGAGAGGTCACCTGCACTTGCCTGCATTAACAAAATTGAGCCTTGCATGGCTTATGCAAATTCAGACACAGGGGTTCCTAGTGAGTGGCAGCTAGACAGCCCGAAGTTGTGCCTTAGCACATTAGTTCCATTAGCATATTGCCAACTAATGGCAATGTTTACATATTTGACATGTCAGTTTACCATCAGCACGGGGTGAGGAGGAGGGGGGGGGCTCTATCAGCCTGATTGGACGATAGCTGTCTGTCTCAGAGTGCTTCAGAGGAAACAGGAAACGAGAAGGCCTCCGCTGTGTCCCCTATCGGTCCGCCGGACTGCCTCTTGCTCTCTGAGGCTGATTTAATTGTGAGGGTGGGTGACGGAGGGGTTCAGGCCCGGGGGTCAGTGGGTCAACCTTATTTTCTCACCCTGGCTTCCTGGGCCCGTGGAGATGGGGGTCAGCGTGTCAAATTAAATCTCATTCCCAGGTTTTTCTCCCTGCTGTCATGTATATTCATCGGAGCTCCAGGTGCCTACCACTTCTGGAAATTCACAAAAAGGTTAACTGCTAAAATAAATAATAAAAAATGCCCCCTGTTAAAACCGTTGACCTTGTGGAATAAGCCCTTTGCTTGAGTACTCCTGGAATTCTTCTTGCAATATAAAGCCTTAGCTATATAAAACTGATACACAACTACCATTCTGCTGAAGAACACGTGCCCAATGCACCTTTTTCCCTTTAACTACTCTTAGTATAAAAAAAATACATTTAATACTGCTGATGGCATGCGGGGCAGTTATTCAGATTTGCCGTTTAAAAAATTACCCACTTGTACTCTTTAATGTCCTTGCAGGAAGAAATTGAAAAAGTGAATCCATTTCATGCCTTTCTAAAATAGAACTTGCCGCTCTTGATAATAAATGCAGATTGCATCCCCATAAATTAATGCACGGCTCTGTGTTCATCTGCTTTATGTTCTCTGTTTCAGATGGATATGTGCACCTGCGCGATAGGGCACCTGCACTTGGCTTATTAAAGGCTATATATTAAAAACGCAGGAGCACAAGATGGCTCCATTTAACTTTTATTTCACAAATTCAGAGTAAGCTTAACCCCGGTTCAAAGGCCATCTTCAGGGTGACACTTAGCATAATTGCATAAGTGTCTTAACTGTTTCCCCTCCAGCTCAATGTGGTCATTTATAATAAATGTGCTGGCTAGAATCCCCTTAACTCATTCTGCTATGACACATTATACCACTGCTATGCTTATGTTTTTAACAAGCCTGCATATATTGATTAATGATACTGAGGGAATACTAACCACTTGAACCTGGCGTATTAATCAAATAGTCTAAAATATTTCTATAAATATTCGTAATCTCTAATGGGACAGGACCAATTTAAATCTATAAATACCATTGTATGGAAAAATGAATTATGAGGTTTAAATAGTTTGACAGCAGCAATAGTTGTGATAAATAATTCAATATGTGGGGCAGGTGCTAATTAGCTTGTGTGCTACACAGACAGGGCAGACAGGAAAGGGTCTGCTGAACTCCCTGAGACTTGATGCTGTAAAATCTATAGTTCTGGCTTCCTTCCTTCCTCAAGGTAAGAGCATTTCAAATTCTGCTGCCTGGCTGCCCAAAGGAGCAGCGCTCGTCTAAGATACAGTATCTCTCCCCCTCTCTTTTTCTCTCTCTGTTCCTCCTCCTTTTGTTCCCTTTGTACTGATCAAAATTCATGCTGAGTAGTGGGTTATGGGCCCGCAAACGCACACTGCGCAGTTTGGTTTTAATCTGATTCCACCTGGCCCTCCTAACAGTATTTCAGATCCCTAATATCATTCCACTGGTGCTGCTGTGACCAGGATTAGCTGGCCTAATGATCTGGCGGCTCGTCTCGCACTCTCTGTTCCCCGACTTCCGAGAGGAGAACAGAAGAGCGCTCATTTTCTCACGTCTCGACACTTCCCTCGCCCGAAAGCGACACTCTGAACGTCGGCTGACACTGTCGTAAGAACGCAGAACATTCGGGGTCTAATTGAGCCAATTTGTAAGTATTCCTGCTGAGAGCTTCCTGCTCACCAGTGGAAGATACTGACATCCTCCACTGTTCTCGGGGCGATTTAAGCTCTGTCCCCGTTTCATGTGTAAATCACAAGCACACAGTACGAACCTAGAGGCTCTACTCAAACATTGAATATATTCCCGATGTCCTTTTTCACTCCCAAGGCCACCAGATGCCAAAAACACCATTCCATAACATTTGCTAACCTCATCCCAAAGTGTCACATCCTTGCTACCTGATCAGACTGGGTAAGTGGAGGGGAAGGGGTGTGTGTGGTAGAGGAGGCGGGGGTTGACATGTGCAGGCAGGGTGATGGTGATATCAGATGCCCTGGTAGGGGCAGATCTGTCTAGAGGGCCCCAGGCGATGTGGCCTGATAAGCCACTGGCCCCAGAGTCGGCGCTGGTAGGACGAACTCAATTAGCTCCTGACAGACCCCCTCTCAGCCCGGCTCAGCCTCCCGCCACCGCCAGAACCCACTGGCAGCTGCCACGTTGACCTCTCCTCCAGGGGCCACTGCCACCTTTTACCGCTCTAACACACAGCCAGGGATTCATTTCTGAGAGAGCGGACACCACGCTGAAAAGCCTGACTAAAGTCACAGAAATTTGCGGAGAGGTGTGAATGCCACCAAGTGTGCTCGGTGTGTGTTCTCGCCGGGCAAAAATGGAAATAGAAAAAAGGGCCTAGGGAGGGGTTAGGGTGGCCCTTTGGGAGAAAGGAAGGGAATGGAGATTCCAAAACACACTTAGTTGAAATATTGAGGATGCCTCCCTGTCTGGTTCCAGGTTAAGGACCATCAGGGGAGTAAGGGGCCAAAAGACTCTAGGGGTGTCGGTACCACCGTTGCATGGGCCCATGTGCTCATAGGTCTGAGTGTGTTTCTGTTGCAGACAGAATATGAAAAATAGGGAGTGGGGGAGGTGGACTGCTGTGGTTTGGTTGGAGGCTAGCCCGGCACTCCATAGGGACACATTCTAATCTACGAGGGAGAGGCCCCTAATTTTGGAGTTTCTCATTCATTAGTCCTGCACTGGCAGGGAGAAGGAGGGAGCGCAGGGGGAGGACCTGAAGGGAGGGGAGGGGCCTCTTTATTAACGGATATGTCAGACACTCTGGAGAAGCTGACAGAGATTTATGATGTGCAGATCTATGGAGGCAAACAAAAGGGAAGTGGAGGAGACGGAAAAACAGGAAAAGAGAAAGTAAGCGATACGTGAGGGGAAGAGGCAGAGATGGAGAGAGAGAGCGGTGTTTATGGTACCGATGGAGAGCGAGCCCTGGATCAATAGTCCGTAGGCTGGGGGCTCGTGCAGGGTTACCGCTGGGGGTGGGGGGGGGGGGGGGACCATGCTGCTCTGTGGCCCGGGCAATTAAGTTTTTCAGTCTCCAGCAGAGGATTATATTTAGCTGCTCCACAGCGATGTCACTGTAGTCTTTATAGAGCTATGAGCTCACTCCACTACGACAACATGAGCCCCATGCTCCAGCGGCACCACAAGATAGCGCTGGCCAAGAAGCAGATCACATCTATTGATCCCCCCCCCTCTCGCTGCTTCCTGTTCTAAAGATGCTGCTGGCAGGAAAGAGAGGGCCTCTTGTGATACAGGCGCTGCTGTTTGTCTGACGTAAACTGTCTGGGCCGCACTGGGCAGATCTGGTTCTTATAAGGGGCTGAGTTCAGGATGTTGAGAGAAGCAAATGGATAATGACAGAGCTACTGTCAGTGGGGGATGTGAGGGAGTTGTCTGAACTCCCCACTGTGGGGAGCGAAGAGTTAACAGACTTCCATGCGGACCCAGTGGGGAAGCTCCCTGCAGAATTGAACAGCTCATCATACTGTATGTAAAAAAAGAAGTTCATGATAAGTCTAGTCTGCCATGGAGTACATTTGGGATCAAATTTCTAATTCGGCCTTTTCATTAGAAAAGATTAGTTTCCATTACATCCATTAAGTGGCATGGCCATGGTATAATTTAACAACATAAATGTACAATGGCTCGTGATAACTAGAAAAAGTAATTATAGTCCACTACTGGTAAAAATCCCCCTTAAAAACAGCTTCTATATAATAACGTTGTGTATATTGAAAGACTCCAAAGCTGGTGTGGGTAGTGACATCAGACTAAACACATGATACACTGATACCAATACCACCATACACTCTTTGTAATACTGAGGCATAGGTAGATCATTCCTTTACAACATGTGTATTAACGGTAAGCTATTCTGTTTTACAGCAGTACAGCTCTTTGTCTTTCATGACTGTGTAAAACTGAATGATGAAATATATTGCTAAAAATCGAAAGTCAAAAATAGAGCTTTTTTATTTTCTTGACATTTAAGTGGAACAGTGTTTCTCCTCTTCAGTGACGGAAATGCTGTGATAAACTGTAAATTATGGTTTTGCAAGTTATTGTTTTCTCACATAACCTCGGACATCTTGATGGTATCAACCAAATAGGTTCAGCAGATCCTAATATTACAAATGTATATTATAATGAATCAATAAAGTCAGAGAAAAAGATTAAGTACGATCAAAATGTAAACACTCTTAAAATAAAAAAGGCATATGGTAATATGCTGCTATCACTGACCTGTCCAGACTTATATTGAACAAATAAATTCAGTTTTTTGCTCCAAAAGCCTTTTAAGGCCAGGTTTTGTTTAACTGCCATAAATGATGTGGAAAGCCAGCCGATATCAACCACAGCACACCTCTCACGTACTCTCAGTAGGGTTTCTTATGTCAAATAAAGAGGGGGGATTATAAAATATGAATGATGGAAATTTGAGCAAAAGGTCCAATCGAAGAGACTGGTTCACTTTATCCTAGAGGTAAAGGATATGTCTCATTTGGTTGAATGTTTTTTTGCACTGTGTTTGTGTGCATGTGTCACAAACAGAAATAAATATTATTCTAAAGGGTTAAGGCTATTTAACACAGTCCAGTGTAAATCACAGGTTTAGACACAGTGACTGTGCGTACAGGAGGACGGAGGCATAGAGCCATGCATGAAATTACTTCATTAATCTTCTTCTGATAGGCCATCCTTGTTTAGGGGGGACCTCTACCTGCTTAAAACAAAGAACCTGACTCCATCATAAATTGTCCTCTTCATAAGAAGAGACAAATACTAACAGACAAACATACACATGCAAGGCTAAATGAATACTAGCAAATGAGTAGGTCTATCAGGTATCCAGGATGATTTAAATCAAATCAAATATGTAAATGTTTGCTCAGGTCTTCACAGTTAAATGTGTGATCCTGTCCATGGTAAAATAACAGCCCAACAGGAATTGAACTTCTCATATTGAAATGGTGGTTTGTAGCACACACTTCCACCAGACCCACAATGAATTGATGCTGCTTTAAACACTACTGCTGTGAGTGTCTGCCACCGCAGCAGACATAGTCATAGCAATAGCCTCTAGCTTTTTACAGGCTCATCTCTACCAGCTGCCACACATTCCCCATAAATAGTGCAGGTAATAAAAAGACGGGTGGGCCTAACTGATTTATACGGTAAAGTCCACCACCACACCATTCAGGAATAATTAAACTTTGGGGATATTTCCTGAATTAATGCGTCTCCTCCGGGGGGCAATCTAAACATTTCAGCGCTCACCACGTCTGGTGTCAGCGGATGTACTGCGAGGGAGGGGCTCGGCGAGTGGCAGGTTCAACAACCAGCCTCTCAATGCGGCCATTCGATTGCACTTAGCACTGTGGGGGTGGTCTCATAAGAAGGCGTTTTAATGTGAACATGTTTTGTGACCAGCAGGGAAAAAGACACACAGTTGTATAATTCGAGGAAGAATACACACTGAGAGGCAAACACACACACACACACACACTCACATTTTTACACTAACAAATGTGTCAGTGATCAGATGAATAATAGTGTTACGATAGTGACGTTGTAAACAAGGGGTTTTACGAGACATGAGACAAACAAATGCAACCTGTAATGAATAACGTTTTGTGGGACGGAGAGGCAGAACCCGGCCTGATAATCAGATTGACCTAAATTTAAATACGAAGCATCTCTTTAAAAAGTTAAAAATAATAATAATATAAAGTATGAATGCATTTGTAAATAATTATGAATTATGTTTAGTTCTGAAAACTATCCAATTTATAGAAACAGGATATTATAGAATATTTAAATTTGAGAAAAAAGGGTCCTTGTTATTTCCTGTAATATGAGCAAATGCGTATTTGACATGGGTCAAAAGAATCAGATACGTCAATAGCATTTCTTGTTCAGCACAGAGAAACTAGGCCTGTAGTGGCTGGCCTTTTTGCACACTGCCCTGTTAATGGCTGGTTATTGGTCCCATCTTCTTCCCTGGGGCAAATCAGGGATGAGTGATAGTAGTACTCTCTGTCTCTGGATGACACACCCATAACATAGCTGCTATAGGTGTGCACACTGCATCAGTCTTTTTTTATTTAACGGATGGTGATGCCAAGTCACACAGTTTTTCCTTCAAACGACTGCGTGTTTTAACATAAGCCTGAACGTTAAATCATAGCTTTACATAGAGTGAGAGAAAAAAAGAGGTCGGGCTAAAAGCTGTAATGGGTGCAAGGCTCGCCCCGACCATGAAGAGGAGACTTGGTGAAGCTGTCAGAGAGAATCAAAGCGGCTACCGTGACGGACGGTTTCAATATTGATTTCATAAATAAACAAAGCTAACCATCGATCCTAATGTTATTTTGCATTTCAATTACTGCTCTGAAACATAACCTTCAAACAACTGGCCGTTCAATACCAATAGCCTTCACTGATAAACACCCATATAGTTATGCACCTTACATCACATTTCCTTACCAAGTACGAATTAGTGGACATAGAAAAGCAGAAGCGTTTTAGTCAGCTTTCATATCTAAAACACTACTAATGGTGAATACCGTAGGAAACATGGCAAACACAGAAATCTTCAAATTAGGGTTCTCTGTATTTTCAAGTGTATTGCAGAAAAATTGCACTTATTTTTTCTGAACTTCTGCTTTCTAGATGTTTTGTGTGTGTAAGTGTTTGCTCCATACTGTATGGTGTAGATGAAGAGGAGCCCTTCAGTGTTGGAGCAACAGGAAGAAGTGCTGACAAACCGTGTCAGTGATAGCACTCTGCTGCCACAAGGGCATGAGAGCCCACGTAGGCTAGCATTATGCTTCTCGACTAATGGACCTAGTTATTTTTAAACAGATTCTCACACTGCGGTGGAGGTGTCCAAGGTTACCATGGATCAGAAATCAGGAGGGACGCATGCGGTGACGGCTGGTGGTTTTCTGTGCAGGTTAATGTTGTGAAATAGCCAAAGAGGCATGGTGGCTAATCACTGAGAGGTGTAAAGGCCAAATATCAGATGGGGTCTCAGAGGACAGCATGTTAGAATAACATTAACTGAAAAAAACAATTTGATACTTTCTGTAGACTTCCTTTTATGTATACACTGAAAAGGTTTACTCCCTGTAGCGGATATTGGCCGCTACACTCCCAATATGACCAATTTGACAGATTTGTATGCATGGTATTGAAAACAAATATCATATTTTAGAACAGAATAAGTTTGGATGTTGCATGCTCTTTCTATAATTTTCCTCAATTACCTACATACTAGATCACTAAAAAAAAAGACACATCTACTACAAATAATTAGGTGATTTAAAAGACAGTGAAAGCACTAAGAAGTATGAAGCTACAGAACAGTGAACATCCAGAGGGTCAATATACTCTGCATCCCCATTTGGCCTGGAGAGGGACAACATGCTCCACCCTCCCCCCACTCAGCCTGAGCTGAGTGACATATTTACAGTGAAAGTAATGATACTAGATACCAGAAATGAGAGGGCTCCAGCGTGGCCAGTGGACTCAGGAATCTCTCTAATGAATTGGACAACAAAGCCCTGTTGGTACAAGGAAGAAGTATTTAGAATGGGGTGACAAACTGAATTTTTAAAACATTACTTTAAACAGGCACGCATCCCCACAGCCCCTAAAAGCTCTGGGAGAGGAGGAGGAGGGTGGGAGAGGGACAGGTGGGTTGGTTGGTCAGCTGCAGCTACAGAGGCCACGGCTCCTGGCTCATAGCGCGGTGGCCATTCTCGGCCAGGAGCCTCTTCTGGTAATGTATTCTGAAACCAAATTACCGTAAGCTGATCCCATCTGGATAGTGTCTGTGCACGGCTGCTTTGGTTACCCACCACTGCCTCTAGCCTGCGATAGCATCTCCATGAAGACAGCAAAAATCTGATTAACCCAATAACAATGAAACACTTGGTCAAAGAGCAAAGAGCTTTTAACTTAAGATACACTAATGCAATTCCCTCGCCTTGTTTTCCGAAACCTAATAAGAATCAAGCAGACGGACTGCTGGAGATGTTTGCAGGCTCTAATGCAGCAAGCTGGGAATTAAGTCAAATAAATTGAAATCTAATTCATCATTGTGTGCCAACTTGTTTTTGCTTTCTCTAAAAAAAATACATTAAAAAGCTCTTATTTCATGAAAGGAAATTCGATAGCCTAGTTGGTTTTTAGCAGTGGCAATGCCATTAAGGAAAGCCAGGGTGTTGATGGAACATTTAGAAGCAGAGAGGAGTCACATCTCAATTCACTGCCGCTCAGACCGCGTGTGTGTGATTTCTAGCGAGCACAGAGAAACTCAAACTGACAATCCTCAGCATTGGCTGATTTCTGAGTGGCGCGAACTGCCACTGCAATACAACATCAACAATAAGCCTGTCAGACTCTAACAGTAAATGGCTCGTCTCTCTGCAGGGGCCATGACATAGTTTGACTCAAGCTAATGTACATAACAGGGGGAGTGCGTACCAGCAGCAATGTAAGAATACCATTTTGAGGTAATTACATATTATAGAGTATTTCACTTATAGTAAAATATGTGAATCTAAAAACAATATATCTCCAGTGTGCTGAATAGCGTGTCACTCTCTTCTGAAGGCTAAACTCTTGTCTCCATGTTATTCCCAGTGCCCTCGGGTCAATCTATAGAGTATACTACAGTGATTCCACAACAGTGCTGTGCTAATTACATGGAGCACATACGTCCCACTAATCCTCTCACCCAAGCATCACGGACACACAGCCCACAGTGAGGGGTGCAAATACCGCTGCACAATTAGCAGAGAGACACACACTGCTGGAACAAAATGACCAGCAACACTCAGGCCAACGCTGGAGAGAGCCCACAAATAACTAACTGTTGGTGGGGAAAATGTTGATTTACTCTCATCATTTCTTCATAAGTCACTGTGACAGATTTTTAAGCTGAGGAGTTACAAGGGATAATAAATGGCATCCCCATTTTACCACCAACAATTTCCAAACACGTCTTCACTAAAGTTATTTATACATCAAACACCTGTTCACTACTCAGCTTTGCTCGGTTCACTGTTCATTTGAATGTATCCATTAATCAAATGTTTTAACATGGCACACAGAAATGCAACTCCTTTCTTCTGCAGTGTCATTGAATATTAATCAGTACTTTCTTTTATTAAATACACAATATCTAAATCACTAACCCTCCTACTACGTGTTTTATGTTTTTAGGAAGAAAACTAATTAAATGTAAAGATTAATTGCACGTTCTAGCGTGTTCAAATGAAGGGACTTATTGTTTTACATTTGATAAATTGACTATAACAATTAAGAGTAAATTGAAACACATTTCTTAATTGTGTCTGATAACCTAAAAAAGAGATAAGGTCAATTAAAGTCACTGATACTAAAAACATGCTAAACTAATTATTTCCAACATGATCGAATACCTTTTTTGATGTATTAAGGTTTAGTTTTGATATGGTTTCTCCTTGTTGCAATGAATATGATCCAAATGTGTTGGGAAGTGCATTTGTAGAAATAATATTTGAAAAGGAAAACCTCCTCAGATTTCAGGATCATCATTTATTGAAAATATAAAAATATTGTATTGTGGGGTGTTGTGAAGACCTGCTTTCAAATATTAATATTAGTTTGGCTTTCCAATTTAGGAAATACATGCAGGGAAAGCTACAATACAAATATAAATACACTTGAACATTTGATACAAATCTGTTACTGCTGTTGGTGTCTTTTTTTAAAGGTGGAGCAATATGTTGAAATAATTTGTTTTAGAGGAAAAACCAAGGCAATTATTTAATGTATGTTTAAGATATTCTTTTTTAAATAACTACTTGACTTAAAGTCCAAAAAACACCAGTGAACAAATGTGTCTTTTGACTTTACATTTACACATTATTTTCAGTATTTTCATTGCTATAGCATATCATTTAAAAAGACTAAACTCCTCAATCATGTTATCAATAAATAATGTTCAGTACATTAAAAGATCAGTTACAAAATACTGAATTTAAGAATGTAAGCTGAAATGTTTAGGACAACTGACAAGAAACCGAATGAAATGTAAATTGTCTAAATATGCTCAGTTAAAAAGGAAACTGTGAATTAAACATCTTTAAACATCTGATTGGTCTTCCACAATACTCCACTTTTGCACATATGCTACTTCATCAATAATATCTATCAAACATTGTATATCATATAATAACGATAGATTACATTATCTATTAATCTTAACAAATCTCAACACACATGGGATATGTTGAAGTTATTTCATTAAATTCGTACCATGAACATTTTTTTAAATCGACAAATAAATATGTTCCCTAGCTTGAGATTGACTTTGTTTAAAATGTAAGCTATGGAGGGATTTGCAAAGTTAAGAGTGTGAAGGAGCTGTCCCAGCCGGAGCAGTCCACACGCAGCGCGCCTCGTGCCGCTGGCTGGGACACGCTGAGGTTAAAGGGTCCTTTCATTTCTTTCTCTGGCAACAAATATTAAACTGTGTAATTTATCCTCGCCGATTCCACGGCTTCACGTTAATCGCATGTCCTTAAAATATGACTCCCCCTGGGCGGCCCGATGCAGGAACAAAGCCATCAGCAAACAACCTCCTAACCCAACCGGACAGGTACCCCAAATTCTTTAGGAATAAAACACACACTTTGCTGAAGGGCACGCTAAATCAATCAGCCATGCTCGGGGTGAAATTTATAAAGACTGGCATACATGATGTGCTCACACAATAAATCTACACACTCGCACACACACACACACATACACTGCGCACCTGCCCTGTTGCTCTACACTGTCAAGTCCTACATGATTTAGGAGCCCTTAAAACAATGAACAAGAGAAAGTGCATTTTTAAGAGTGTGAGTAGAAATGAAAGGGAGAAGAAGGAATTCAGGAAAAACGAAATCACTGCTAAAGAAAGGAAAAAGTTCAGGGCTGAAACTGGTGGGGTTTAGGAAACAAAACTAGAGCAGGCACTGTTACAAATGAGAAGTTAAAAAAAAGACAGAAAATAAATAAAAACTACATTACAACAAAGAGGTTAAAAGTGAAGGAAGGAAAGAAGGTGCACCTACTGGTTATGATAGCTGAGAGGGTCGGGAAGACAAAGTTCTGAAATGTCCATCAGTCCAGTTTTAGCATTCCAGGAATGAGAGGAAGAGGAAAGAGAAAACAATTGAGACCCGCTTCTTCCCCAAATGATGGCACAGCACCCTCAGAGACAACGCTGCAGAAAAGCCCCCTCCAGCACGCTCCCCCCAGCCTGCACAGGTATGTTGGACCGGCGTGTGTGCGTGAGCATGTGTGTGGAGTGAGTGCGTGATTATGTATATATGTGTTGTAGAGAGAGTGTGTCTGAGTGTATGTAAGTGAAAGTGTGTGTATGTCAGAAAGAGAGAGAGGGAGCGTGTGCAGGGGGAGGGACAGATAGACGGAGAGGTAAAGGGGGGTGAGACAGAGAGAGAAGCGCAAGCAGCAGCGGGATGAGCGCTAAGATGGAGAGAGCATGAGAGCGCGAGCGAGGGGAATGACTCTTTGCCTGCTCGGGATAGGGCTCTTTAAGACTCAAGGGCTTGATGAATATGGAACAGCTGCTGTTGGCTGGCTCCGAGGGGCAGGACTTAAAGCGACAGAGGGGCCGGCGGAGCACTGGGGAGGAGGGATCCAAACGCTCACTCACACACACTCCGCTCTGCTCAGATACAACACACACACAGACAAAACACCCGATCACACAACAGAGACGCAAAGTAAACATGCAACGTTTTTATCTGAATTTAGTAAAAAATAGTTGTGTAATTCTGGATGTCCTATACTCACATTGAAATATGAATGGAGATATTCAATAGAAGTCTGGATCAGTGCATGCACCAAGCATTTGTGGGACATCCAATAGAAAAAGCTTTCTTTCTGTATTGTACTCGTACAATTTCAACAATTATTGTATTTAATAGTAAAGCATCTCCATTTTTTTGTAATTCCTATTTGATGAATTTGAAATGAAAAGCATTTTTTCTCAGTGTCCATATTTCTTTATATGCCAACAATTATATATAATTATAATATTCATTACGATGAGATCACACAAAGGCAAAAAGAAAGCCAAAGCACAATGACTTCACTCGACAACAACAGAAAACTTTACCAAGCAGCTATGATGTCTCAACTTAATAAAAAAAATGGTTTTCATGTATTTTGTAAGATTTTAAAAAGTAGGCTGTACTGTTATACAACACATAATAAAGTCAAAGCTGACAGCAGCCTAAACCACAGCATAGAAGCTCCAGCAGTGGAGTGCATCTGCACTTCACTTTCATAAAGCAATAGCTTTCAACCCACTAAGGACAGTAAATGTATTTATTGAGCTGTGTCGCTAGCTCCATTTGCGAGTGTTACATGTGAGGTACCATTGTGAAACCTTTCACCGCCTGTGAGAGATGATCTCAAGCCATAACTCATATTCTGGAAACCCATCAACTTCTAACGCAGCGGAAAATCCAGCTCTGTCTTCTCTAACCCCAGCTTTAGGAGCGCCTGTGTTTCACTGTTGATCAAGCTCCGTAAGAATGCAGAGAATGCAGATACCATTTCACAGTCGGTGAGGGTCTCCATGTTACTGTATCCCCACTTTATAAGAGCAGAGCTTACCATGGCATCTTTTTTGGAGAAATGAGCAGTCCGGCAATGGCTGACACTTGGATGAGTCAAGCAGAAAAGAAGCAGCACTTCTCAAGAACTCACGAGGTGTCTGACAACAGTCCTCAGCTACCTCAGTAAAAACCAGAGTGAGTGAGGAGGAGTCGAGATCTACCAGCAGATTCATGCGAAAAGGTGTGTTAGGTCGCTCTGCTGCGTTTTCTCTCCTGAACAGGACCAGTGTAACCCTTGGAGAGGAATCCAGTTCCATTCATCGGCTCACGTTTCTATAATCAATGCAAAAATAACACGCAATCCCTATTGATCATCACAGGCCTATTGATGTGCAGCAAGAGTGCCTCCATAGTGGCACAGATCACACAGCATCTGTTCTCTTTTTGTAACAAAAACAAATGACTAAATAAATGAAAACCCAATTAAGATTGATGCCAAATCAAACACCTGTCAGTTTAGTTCCTTAAAGAGGAATACAATCACCATCAAACAGTTCTTCAATAAGACAATGTACTTATAATGAAAAGAACAAAATGAAAATAACTGTTCTCCTCACAAAGCACAAACAAGATACACAATGATCAACTAAAACTATCATTTTCATTTATTTTAAAAGTTGTGGCCTTCTAATCCATCTCTTTTGGATTGTAAAAACTATTTTTATATATTGAATGCTACCAAAACTGTCATAACATCCTTGATTTTGAGTCAAATCACTAGAACACAACATCATTCTAGTAGAGCAAATAGCTGATCCTGCAACATTTTAAATCGAGAGACTTAGTAACTACTCAAAAGAGGTGGTCCTTTCTTATGACTGACTGCAACATTATCCTGGCATCTATCCTGCGTTTGTCTTTCAAGTTGATAAAAGCCTTCACTTGATAAATCATATTTCTGCATATTTTCCTCTGGCCTCCCAAGCCTTTCCACCGACACCACACTGACTTTTGTCACGCAGTGTGAGCTATGAAAGCCCTGCTGCTGCTATCGTTGCCTCTTATCAGCTGTTATGAAAAAAAGTCACGGCATGTGACAGTTGATTTGACAGGAAGGGATCTGATACACATAAAGAATAGAGCTGCACTAGGCAAACACTCCATCCCACATGGCATGACAAAGTTAGTGCAGTACGACAACCAGGAGCAGAGTTGATAATCTATCAAGATATTTATTTTTTTAGTTTAAATGATTTTGACTTCCATTTTTTTTTATCATTTTAGAGATATCTGCATGTATTCACTGTTTAGCTCATGCTTGCTTGTGTATATATGTTGTATTACATGTAGATATAAGGTGCAATAGGTAAACAGTAAATTAACTTGTCAGATTTACTTGACAATAGGTAACATTAGAAAATAAAGTAACTTTAAGCAGTCTTGCCAGCTAATGTAATTTGATAAAGTCACAAATTAATAATGACTTTATTTCGTTTTTTATACAGAAGTAAGTCATTAAAGTCTGTGGATATTAACTCGTTTCTGCTGTGAGACAGGGCATAATACTACATAATATAAATTAGCATGTATAAAAATAAATTTGCAAAAACTAGTATATAAATCTGCATTGATAATGTTTTGCATTTAACACTGTACCTCCGAATTTCTCTGGAAATAAACAGACAGCTAGGCCTCGCAAAGTCTCCATATGTAACCTTTTCATGCATACAGTAATGGTAAAATCAATAACGTAACTCAGTCACCATTCCCTGAGGAAAAGGTACAGTGTGCGGACTACACACGTTTCAATTAGAGCTAACCCGCGTGCACACTAATGTAATTTAGCTACAGGTGCGTCGATGCTAACATTTAAAATGCATACACATGTTTACTCTCTTTTAATTAAAAAACTACTCAGAACTGGGAAAAAACAAAACGCTGTGGTGCGAATGTGAAACAGGAAAATAAACGTTGATGAATGTATAGTGTACCTTACTCGGACAAGTCATGTTGTCACCTCCCCGGCTGAGCACTGCGCACCGTGGCTCCAGGTTGTGGTGGTGCTGGTGGTTTGTCTCTGCGTGTCTGAGCGCGCCGTGTAACTGTCACACACCGCAGCCTCACTATCAACCCCTCCTCCGGCGCGCACCCTGTGGCTAAACAAACACCTTCACCGGCTGCAGCCCCGGGGTGAGCGGGGTCAAATGTGATTCAGAGAACAAGGAAATGTAACCGTTCCGCCTGATTGTCTCGTGACTTCAACTCCCACTTTTTATTCTATTGTAGAAGTTAAAAAAACACCGCAGAATTTTGATAATATTGACCGTTTTAATTGTATTTGACCGTTTCGTGAATTCCTTTGCACCCAGCAGGTAAGGAAAAGTCATTTTAGTCACTTGGTATAGTTCCCAAACAGCTAATTCAAGTTTTGAATTATGTCAAGTGTGTCTATTTCGCCTCTCTAGTACTCATAACCCCTGTGGTGGGCTGTATACATTTTCACCTGAGCAAAAGTCAGATGACAGCAAACGTTAAAAGGTTGAACACCACAGCAGTCATTTTCTTTCTCCTATTGATGAATAAATAAGAGGATAATAGCAGTGTCTGTTGCAGGGATCACAGCTGTATCACATATCCCAGGTATTCACAAACTCTTCTATGGGGGGTGGATATAAATATGTATGTTTTTCAGTGTAGTTTGGTATGAAAATGTTTTGTAGGTTAAAACTGTGAAGGCCACAAGTTGAAAGAACAATGCATACATTATAGTAAATGTAAGCTTACCACTAGCCCAAATAGTACCTCATGACTGCATGTGGTCCTCGAGTCCTATTTTTTGGTTCCCACCCACTGTCAGTATTATATAAAAACTCAATATATACCAGAAACATCAATATGTAAAACATATTTAAAATACATTTTCCAATTCAGTATATCTAACTGTACAACCTCTGTATCATTTTGATTTGAATTGTGATTTCTTTCTTTCTTTATGAAATGATTGATATCGTTTTTTTTTTATATTTCCCTGTCTCATGAAAGGTTTTTCCTCCACACGTTTTACATTGTCCATCACTGCCTGACTGCCTCAGCTGTGGAGCAGAGCATGAAGCCAGCTGACAGCACTAACCAACTCTATCATCTCCACTAGAGGGAGGGCTATCTCACAACAAGGCCACCATGGAGCTGCAGCAGAGGTACCCTTTATTTATTTATTTTCCCAGGGTGATAGTGTAATTCATAAACTGAATGACAGTCAGGATAGTGCCAACAACCAGGCGCACAATGGAGACTCGACTGCATTTACTTCTGAGCACAAAAACCTATCCATTACAAACGTGTAATTATTGTCCTTAATAGATTAATTCATGCTGAAAGATAGAAATGGGTTCCAGGCTATTGATGTAATCATTTCGCTGAGGAAATTAAGTGACATTAAAAGAATGATATTGTCACCGTGAAAGTATCATTGATTCTTTTCGAATGCAATTAACTGTATTTGAAAATGGGACCTGCACATTGAGCTGCGCAAGGAGCACTGAGGATCACTTCATTTGTGAGAGATATAAAGACCAAATTATCCCATCAAAGAGAAAATCTATAAATGTAATGGCACAGCGCTTCAGCACTAAGGAATGACAACAGCGGTCCTGTTCAGTTCCCTCTGTTAGGCATATTAACTACCAGTGAGCGGCTCTCAACCACCCACAGACAGATCATCCAGACTGTGAAGCAGAATATCGCTTAATTTATGAATTCATGTGTGGTTTTATTTTTTTATTTTTTTATTGGCCAACATAAACAATCCAAATTTAAAGTAGGAGCCACAAGATAGATGGCTGTAATATGTATTGTCATTGAGATATCGCCAGGATCTATCATTCCTAATAAAAAGAAGATTGATTTTATGAAGTCGTACAATCTTTTATTCAGTTTATATAACAAAGGTTTTTATAATGGTTAATGTGAAACTGTTTAAATTATTGATTTGCCTTTTAATCCAACATTTAGTTTTTTTGGCTTTCTTTGCTTTGTATCATTCCAAACTGGATAACTTTTGGTTAGGACGTCAATTTGTGGTTTTGGAAGACATTGTGACAACAGTATTTTCTGACATGATATAGGCTTAACAATATGTTGATTAACCATGAATATAAGTGGCAGATTCATTCCAAAAAAATCATTCTTAGCTATACTTTACCAATGCTGGTTTATGTACAGAAGAGCTGGTCCTTTCTGCCTTTGCAATATTATCCACAAAACATATACATCATTTTGAGTGGTTTAAATAAAATGTGATTTCATGGGGTTTTCTTATGGTTTTCTGAATGTCGGCCTCAAAAGAATTATGATCATGGCGAACATTACTGTTGCCTATGATAAGGGCACATTTCTCCTGCCTTCTCTTGCACTTTAATGTACAATTGGAATGGCACGTTTAAATAAGGAAGAATGAAAGCTTTAAACAATTCACATTTGTGTTTGTTCTTCTAGGCTTTAGAATCTCAGCACTTGCATAGTTGTGTACATGCACCCTACATCTTTGTAATACAATTTCTGCCTGTGTGGTTTTCTTGACTACCCATAGTTCTGCGGTGAGTTTTTATGGATTCCAACAAAAGCACGCTTGTGCGGCGGTTACTGGTCCACACAGCTCCTTAACTCAATTACAGTGTTGGTAATCCAGTGAAAAGAAATTCAGCCAAGAGGCAGAAAGGCAGGCTGGGAGAGAAAAACATGAAACATATCAGACCCAACTACTGATATGATGTCCAAGCATCAGATGAATCAGGCATCAATCTCCAGCCATGGTCAAAACTGCTGCATAATTCAAACCCAAACATTTTTCTCTGCGCGATTCAAACCAAATCAGAGAGTCCAAAGCCTCTTTCCCTCCACCTGCTGTCGGCCACCCTCCATCCCACCCTCGCCTAAATTTCATTTGGGAGACATCTATCTCCCTTTCCCCCTCTCTCTCATGCTCTCCACATCGCCGTTTCTTCTCTCTCTTTGAATTCAGTGCGCCGTAGCCCTTAGATTTACTTGCTTAACAAATATGGACAGGGGGCCTAAGTGGTTTTTGAAATCTTCGAATGGACTTTGGAGTGCCTGTGCTCTGCTGGGTGACAACAGTCTCTCTCTCCCTCTAACCCTTGTGTGTGTAACCGTGTCCTGTTTTCTGTCTGTTTATGTTTATATCTGCATGTGTCTGTGTGTGTGTGTGCACGCACGTCCATGGCTTCCCCACGCTCCCCCAGACTCCCTGGCTGGGAGAAGGCAGCGCTGGGTGGAGCGGCAGTCTGGAAATGAGATAAGGATGTCTGATTCATAGGATCTGACAGGAAATCTATACTCTGCAATGTTTATAATCCAGCCATTACTACACAGCCAAATGAAAGAACAATAATCCAATCATTTACTCCATATTTACCTGAGGCAGATTCTCGGCTTTAAAGGCAGAGTGCATTGCGCAGTGACGGAGGCTGTAAAGCGGCCGATATGGGCTTAGGGTGCGTAGGGTGTTGGGGCGGGGGGGCAGTTTCTAGCTTAGAGAGAAGGGAGGAGGGTGAGGATGGACTGTCCTCAGGGGAGATGTGTGTCTACAGGAGGCATGATGGGTCACCTGTGTGCACTCGGCGGGGTTAAGGGTCACTCATTACTCCTCATTAAGACTCCATTGATTTATGAGAAACTTGCACAAAAAAAGGGAGTAACTAAAGTTTTTGAAACATGGGGTTTAAGGTTACTAAGATGAAAGACATCCTCAGCACACATGTACTGTATTAGCAAAAGGCTTCTACTATTACAAAGCCCATGCACTTTAAAGTAGAGGTGTAATTTGGCTCCCTCACACTGATCCTGTGTCATCTATAACAGAGAAGTCCATAGAGGTAATGTCTCTGCATAAGCATAGAGGAATTCTCCGGTGGGGGTTTACTTATCATAGAGTCTTTCATGGACAGTATGAGCTGCTCTTCATTGTGTATGAGGGGGAGGTTTATCTTATTTGGAAAAAGTGAAGGGGGCCTGCCCTTATCTGTCAATAAACAGTAATTAGATTTTGTGGCCGATAGCGTCGATTGGTTTCTAATCTAGCTGTCGCCCTAGACGTGTGTAATTAAAATCCTGATTGATAAAGGGGCACAAGCCCGCCCGCCCACCCCACCACTTTACCAGACCCTACCCCCGACCCCTTCAAAACACAAACAAGAGAGAGATATGAAAGAACGCCCGGGGAGAAAACTGCACTACTTATTGATCAGTTCTATCTGCCTTCCTATCAATGCCCTTTTCCCACAATGGAGGGGCTAGTACAAAGGTTCCCTACGTAAAACTTCACAGCTAATCTTCATCCGGCAGATTTTATCCTCCCTGAAAATTAAAACCTAAACAATGAACATTTTACTCAGGAAAACATAAAAATTGGCTTGCACTCACAAGAAAGATACAAATATTAACATGCATTTTCTGGAGTCCCCTGTCTATAATAAGACATTTAAATATTCTTACCACTAATGAGGGAAAGCTTACTTGTAATGCAATCAAGGAAAAACACCCCTTAGGCGATACAGAGATGAAAAAGAAATACATTTTATATATTTAACTAATGGGCCTGTGAACGAGGTCCACACCAACACACATGCAAACACACAAGCACACACGCACAGGTGAATGTCAAATGTGCGTCAAACATTAGACAAATAAGGTAGTACCTTCAAGTCAGAGGACTCCCACTGAGAGAAGCAAGGCTGAAAGTGGTTCAAAAACACTGCCTCCAGACTTCACTGTCATCAAGGTCCGTGCAGACAGACGAGCCTGGAAGAAAGGCTACGTGTCGTCTAAGTTCTGAGAAAAAAGTGAAATAGTGAGAGGAGAGCGGGACAGAGAAAACACATCAGTCAAAAGACATCCAGCTAAGTGAGCTTGCACGTTTAGCTGCTTAGCCAATAAATACCAAACGATGACCCAAAACTCAGACGATACCTTGACGGCGTGGTAGGAAGAGGATTTGTTTTCAAATTTTGAATGGATTTCTGCAGGATTTTTAAGCTGTGGAAACTGTGAGAGTGCAGACTGCAGGCCTGTGACCTTTCCTGTCTGACACTGGTCACCTGCTGTCACGTGTGAGGGCTGACCTGCAGCAGTGAGTGATGGCTGCACACTCTGCCTCACCCCCCTCCGTGACACACATGCACTGGTAAATGCACATAAATGCGTGCACACACACATACTGTAGACATTCTGGAGCGGATAAGCCGCCACTCATTCAACAGAAAACCAATGCTCCTAACACATCAAGAACATAATAAATCACAAATTAGAAGTGTGTGTATTTGGAGCGGTCGGTCTTTTCAGAAAGCACTGGTCCAGTGCTTAATTTAATTCTTAATGGAAAGCAAAATTTCCAAAGGAAAACTTTCATTGGGCACAAAATGACTTTCCTTAGTTTTCACTTTCTCCCCCTGTGAGAGAGATTGAGATTGATAAATGCTGGCAGCGCAGAGCCAGCCCATGCATGCTGTACCTCATTTAACCGATTTCTGTAATTTCCTCACTAAACAGTGATTAATAAATGGTTACCTAAACAAATGGGACATAGACTGAAACAAATATTGCTAAGAAAGCTTGTTAACTTCTAGAGCGAAACCTTAGTGCATTGCTTATCTTATTAACTTCTCATTATATAGAATAACTGTTCATGCCTTCACCGAACACAATTCAGTTGGAAGCTATCATCGATGACGTCTTAATGATCTATGCTATTTTGAATAAAGTATAAAATTAGTAAAATAATATATAATTATTTTTTTAAACAGAAATTTGAATATATTTGGATTCTGTTAAAGATAGTTTATTAATAATTAGTACATTTTTACCCTTGAAAAACTTCCAAAGAAAGCTCCTGGATATAAAAAACCTTGTCCTGCATGGATACATGTGATTGGAGATCATATCGCTTTAGATTCTTCTTAAGGATGTCTTCTCTCCTGATAATAAGGCCCCCTGTGGTGCCACAACAGTAGAGTGACCTTGTCACCGGGGTGCCATGTGTCACAGTGGGGGGACCCAGAGGGAGAGGGTCGGGTGAACAGATCATCTCCCTGCATGCCTGGTACCCCCGCCCTACCCTCCTGCTTCACCACAGGCCCAGCAGCAGAGAGGCTGGAGCAGGGAGAGGAGCAGCTCCAGGCTCTGGAGAACATGACTCCAATTAAGCTGTGGAAGTCCGACTCACGCTCCACTGCCTCGGCCCAGTTGTCCTACTCAGGATGACACACAGTCAACCCAGGGAAGTCAACTCTGTCAGCATTAGTCAAGATAGAGAGTCATATTCTGCTTCACAAACAATTTGCACGAGAAAAAGACTCTATCAAGAAAGGGCAGAATGAAATTGAGTCTAAAATCATCATCTTTGAGGAATGTATAAATGTTAAAACCAATAACCTCAAGAAAAGAGCAACGACAATGACGGCTAGTTCCTGTTTTGAGAGCCTTGGAGAAAAAGAGATGCAGCGAGTTAAGCACACAGTAATAGATGAGAGCGATTGAGAGGCCTCGTTTTCCCCTGTGATTAAAAATGTATGTTGCCACACGCAGCCTTTGGTGTGGAACTCTCCTGGAAAAGGAGCTGGTTAATATTCAAGCCCATGTCTGGCTAATGTCTTAAAGTGATAAATAGGAGGGGGTTGCTGCCGTTTGATTGTTCTTCACAGGCAGTCTGGGAGCAGCAGCACAGGGGGATTTAAGGTGGAGGAATCCTCTCAAAGCTCCTCATTCATTCACTCTCAGACGCCCCATCATTAATTGGGCCTGTCGACATGACTCCTCTGTATCCAGGGCCACTGGCAGCTACCATGGTGGATGAGCTTTTTAAGACAGTTCAAAAGAGTCCTTGCCTCATGAAAGGCATTCAAATTACATGAAATTGCATTCATGTCGAGCCTTGCAGGCATATTCATACAGTACACTGGCATAATGTCTTGTTTTGTGCCCCGCATATCGGTGTGACTATATAATAGTCCTCTTGGGAGCAAATTGCACTATAAAGAGTATGCTTTAAACTATTAATACACAATGTTTATTTTTTCAAACGACTATATACATATATACAGTAAATACAGCACTGTGTGATTTCATTGAAATGCAATTCAGTTCACTGTAAGGTAAATATAGACGTCTTTGCTAATTAAAATTAGTGGCATAATATACCCAAGAGAAACTGACATTATGGAATATTTCCATAACAAACTAAATGTTGTTTCTTCTTCAGGACTTAATATTCCTTCTGAAAATGGTAATTCCTGCATATAAAGACAACATGTGCCGTACAAGGAGAAGACTTCACTAGCAAATGATCAAATAATTCAAATGTAAACCAGATACAGTACATCCGCTAATATTTACCACTAGTGGAAAGAAAGAGACTTATCAAGTATATAAATGGCTCTTTCACATGGGATTTGTAACTGAAATGCACAAGAAAGATCTTAATGTGTAGCTGAACTTTAATATGTGTAGCAGTTATCCCTTTGGCACAGTTTCCACTTTGACACTTTAGAAATCTCCCTGCTCTCTATAAGTGGAGCTATACAGGACAAGGTGAGTCCAGCCTTCAAAACTTTGTGATTTCTACTGGTGTGGATTTGGAAGGTGATCGCAGAAGGTGGCCAGATTTGGTTCATGATGTCAACTGTGATGCTTTAGTATTTATAACCATTATGAGCTGTATATAAGTCATGAAGTACAGCAGGCTCTTTTTCAGGGTGGCCATTGGCCTACTTCACTTCCAAACCTGTATGACGGTTTCTTCACAAACTTCAAAAAGAACACTCCCACTTTGAGGTGATCTTCAATAGTTTTTACAATTATTAAAAAATGTTGATTCATAGAATGCTTTCTAAGATCACAGTTTGGTCCTTGAATTGCCATTCTGTAAAACATATCTTATGCAGGTGTAATTGATGAAGGAAGGCACTGATTCTACGGCACCAGCTCTACTGGACCTGGCCTTGCACAATAAAGCCATCAAATGTTTAGCAGAGAAGAACACAACAATGTGCAGGGAATTCACACAGCTCTCAGTTCGGGCCACCATTGTTTCCTGACATCTCTGTATCAGTCAAACTAGCTCTTGCGTTGTCATTCTTTGCATTTTTCTTTCTACTTAAACTATTAGCAGCCTCACTTTTCCTCACTCTTTACATGTTTCATTATCTTTTGCAATCCCACTCATTCAGTGTATCCTCCCTGTATTTCCCCCCCTCCTCCCCTCCCTGTCGTGGAAGTGGTTTCTGTTATGGCAGTGGGAAGGCTACCCGCAGCGGGAGAGATCCTAATTAACAGCCTATTCATTTGTGTGGAGCGGAGGGCTCCTGCTTCCCGAGCACTTGTTTTATGGTGGCGCTAGGGAGCCCTGTCCAGGGATTTGAAGGGGGATAATTGCCTTTGCCGCAGGCTGCAGTAATCTGGTCGGCTAATTCATTATTTTAATAAGTTAGCTTCTCCTCGGGGGTGTGCTAGCTGCGCTGCGCCTCAAACCTTGGTGGTGCACCTCGTTATTGTGGCGCTCTTTTACACTGCCGCCTGCACGGGGTTAATAACTGTTATTAGCCTCTCTCCTCAGCCTGCAATTTCTCGTTTAACTGGGGCGATTCAAACGAAACCTTTGCGAGCGTCTAATAATCAACCTCTCCGGATCCAGGGGTAATCCCTATGAAGGGGTCCATATAGAGGAGAGGGGTAATGGATGCAATCGCCTGAGTGCCTTTGCCTGCACTCCTTTCATTATGGCTCCTGATGTTGTTTTTGTTGTTGATGCTGCTGTTGTTTTTACTCAATTGCTACAAAATCATTTGAGAGGAAGCAAGACTTGACTTGAGCATGGGGGAAATGGATCTGACTCATACACACAAATAAGATGATCATTAGGTTTGCGTAACTAATTGCTTCATTTAGGCCATAATCTTCCATCTCTCTAATAGTCTATGCAGACAGTGGGATGTGTGCATGTGTCTGTGTGGAGGCAGGTTTAATGACTCCAGTGCAGTCAGACATTGCATTGGCTGATTAGAAACCATGTCATTTCAACAGGAAGGGAATAAAGAGAGGGCTTCATGAATAGAAATATTAGAGAAATCCAATACTGGAGATGGTGACGGCTAGATGTTTGAAGGAACTTGCAGTTAAAACCAATTATGAAAACAGAAGGAAATGGTTAAATGGTTTTGAATGCACCTATAGGATGCATTATTTCTCTTTGTGACGAAAAAAGAGATATCCTAATTCACTTTTGAGAGAAAATACAATGTAGACAAGGCAATCCTATTATGTGTCCCTAGATATCCCTGCTTTGCATCTGCCAATGACAAAGTATATCACTGCTGGTAAGAAACAGAAAACATTCAGACTGTCCTTGAAGATTAAGTTATATGTGGAGAATCTCAAATTGTTCTGGCTGGTGGACTCCAAAAACTGATTTTTTTGCAAATTGCTGCATTTGATCATTCAGACATACTTACAAGAGGAAATTACAAGTGCATGTATGCTTTCACCACTAACTGTATCTTAACAACAGTCCATCTTGAGTGTTTGGTATCCACTGTACAGGCCACAGTCCACATGCCCTGTGTGGCTTGTGTTCCAGTCTGTAGCCTGGCTTGTTTAGCTGTCATCGTGCTGTGACCTGCCAGCCACTGTGAAATTAGCTCCTGGATATTAAAGAGGCTATCTCTTCATCTATACTTAACCATAGTGGAGTGACACATCACATGGCCATAGGCCCCGTAAAGGAGAGGGGGCCATAACATCTAGGGTGGAAAATGTTGAAATGCGCAAGGCCATATTCTGTGGTCAGTCATATGACAAAAAGCACAACATGGGCACTCATTTTCTTTTTCATAAACCCCACAACAAGCCAATAAATGACCTGAAGTATTGCACAATGTTTATCCAAGAACGTGACAGTCTTCAAATGGCCCCTCGTGATCATTTAGCACTTTCATCTGCATCTAAAAGTTAAACCTTCTCTTAGCCACAGCCCCTTCTGCACACAGTAGTGGTGGTTTTGCTCGATAAAGTACGCACATGATAGTAAATGACCTGGTTCGCTATTAACTATTATCCACTTAATGTCCTTCCTGGCTTGCCACATGTGGAGCTTTGGCTGAGTGCTGGCCTCTGGGGCTGCCTGGGGCTCGTTCAGGGCCACGGCTTTTCAAAGCCCACAATGCCATCTGCTAGTGCAGCGGCCCTGCTCCCCTTCCCCGGGTGGTGTGGCTGCAGCTGGGACAGCAGAGGCCCACGACTGTCCCACACCCAGGTGTTCACCCCAGCTTCATGCATATGGATTCAGATTGCTATAGATCTCTGGTAACATATGTGGACGCTGACACACAACTAATAAAAGCTCTGCTATGTGGACAGTATTGCTTAATGCTATTTGTGCACAGGGAGGAGTTTGCCTATTGATTTAGTTCCTCTTATGGATATTTCTCATTTGACACTCTTCTGCGTGAGGCGGTATTGATCAATGATATCAGCTGACGTTTTTGTTGAAGAATTGCTGGAGTGGCATAGCTCAGCCCTGCAGTGCTGCCCACCTTAAAGCCGCTCAACTTAGCATGACTGGCTTCTAATGAGCGGTCCCTCCTCTCATCACACAATCCTGAGTCCCTCCCTCCCGCATTCATCAATTCTCATTAGGGAAAATCATCATGTGGAATACCAACTTTTGGCCAATATTCATCACTGTCAGCCCTCATCCATAGCAGCACAATGACAGACGCTGAATCTGGGAGTGCCTAAGTAGCACTGACTTAGCTCTTTTATTCCCTAATCTCAGCCTCTGTGCTTGTGGAGCCCAAGCAACTCTCTGCAGTGCACACTCCCTGACAGCAATTACTTTATGCAAAAAGGGTGGAGGAGTTCAGTGAGTGGCGTGAGTGAGAATAAGCCTCCTCTGAACTCTGGCTGTTGGCAGGCTGCAGCATTCCAATAGGACCAGCTCACTTCCCATGGGCGCTAAAGGGTGGCGAGGAGGGAGGGCAGGTGGCAGAGGACAGCTTTGTTGACAGGGATCTTGTTATGACATCGCCCATCTAGCCATCATTCATTTACAGAACTGCTGCTGTAAAATATTACATAATTACATAGACTCATTGTTATTTTTCTCATGCTAAATGGTGAGCCCCAGTGTGAGCACATTTTACACTTAATGATCTAAAAGAATGACATGTTGTGGTTTTTACACAAATGTACGTGCTAGACTAGTATGTCTTGGCTGCAAGAGCTTAGGTTGCCTTTAAACCACCAGTATATAATAGATCTGTCAGTGATGATGTCTTTTTGTATGCTCAACCAAAAGTAAGCATTGCAATGGCTCGCTCGATAAAATCAATGGGATTTTCCATTGGATTTCAGTATAGTGTAGAAAATAAGGTCTGTGGCAAACACACATTTATATTACTTACCACATATCAGCAGGATAATCTCTCTCGTACTAGTGGGGTATTAACAAAAATATAGTATAGTAAAAGTATTTTCATTTTTACTCTTCCGCTTTTAAACAGAAACAATACTGCGATATAATGTGTTGATACATTTGCCTCAGAGCCAGGCTAGCTGTTTCCAGTCTGTGTGTTAAGATAAGCTAATGGTTCTAGCTTTATCTTGACCTTATATGAGAACATAATTGATCTTGGACCCTTTACCTCTTGGTAAGAAATGAAATAGGTATATTTCCTAAAACGGAAAAGTGTTCCTTTACATCAAGCCTGTATCGTTCGTACGCCCATTGGTACCATCTATCTTTTTGAAGCTTATCTACGTCACCGACAGATTGCCTTCGCCAGCAATGTGTTCCCCCTCCTGTAAAAATAGCTTGTGTGTGTCATTCTCATAATGGCAGCAGGATCAATACATTCATTCCCATTTTAGCTGCTCTGCCCCTTTGCCCACCCACGCCCAAGAATAGGACAGCTTGCAAAACCCAGCCGCCATGTCAGCTAATCACAGCCCTATTGCTTCAGTCATTCGTGCCCTATCGTTGGCCCACACCGGCTGCCTGCCCAGCGCAGCTAGAGATTTTACCCAGAGGTCAGTGGGCTAGCCAGCCTGTCTCAATCCAAACTCCCCTCCTGCCAGGTGGATCAGAGGGAGGCTAGCAGTTCGCTTCACCGCTGAGAAAATGAGATCACACCGCCTCAATAGGGGGGCTGCCTTTGGAAGACCTTCATTCCAGGATACAAGATAATACTGGAAAACCATTTGCATCAACCAAGGGGACATTATAATAAATCAAACACTGTGATAAATTATATTATTGCTGCATACTAACAGGTGTTAACTTGTAACTTTTATGCATGTCATTTACCAGCAGCTAGAGCTATAAAATAACTGTGTTTTGTTGTGAAAATCTAAATTAGTGGCTACTCTCAGCTGCTCCGGACATACACCATCCTTGAAATCAGACACTTTTTGAAATATAAAACACTTTTAGCAATTATTGGCTCTATGTCGGAATGTTGTGCCTTGATACAGTGTATACTTTTACCTGATTTGTGACCGCTGCATTAGTAATTAAAGCCACATTACGCTGGCTTTGTGTACCTGTATATGTTTTCCTCTGTACAAATATTAGCCACCTCTATATTAATGGATAGATAGAAAAACTTAAACACACACACACACACTAGCAGATAAAGATTGCATCGGGGAACCTTGGCAGGCAGCATATGATGGCCTGAGGCGCTGTCTCAGTGGTTGAGCCATGAGTCACTTTCCTCAGGGCAGCCAGTGAAAACATAAACAACAGCATTCCTCTCCTGGGAAGCATTCATGAAAACTCATTCAATACAAAATGTTCACACTAATAAAACAGGCATTATCTTTAAGGTTATTTAACATGATGTAACTGTGGGGTGGATCTTTAAGCATTGCAGGGGGCTTACTGTAGTTACCGGTAATCACATTTGTAGTAAAGTTAAATGGAAGTAATTAATGGGACATCCTACAAAAACAGAACCAGCTGATCATGTAAACTTATGAGTCATAAACCAAATGAATGAAGAAGCTTGGCCTTCAATGGTTTTACTTTGAGACTGAGCCGTGTGTTTACAAAAATAAATAGGGTGGGTATAATTTGAGAGGAAATCTACATTTTAAACAACTCAAGGTCAGAACAACTCTGAGAAGTATGAGTATAACAATCTGTGGGGTGATTTTATGGAATGGTTTGGAGCAGGAGTTAAAACAAAGTACAAGCATAATTCAGTTTAAAAGGATGTACAGAAACACTTTTTGGGAAAACTATGAGAATGAAGAGAGGTGATTGAAGATGAGAAATTATTGTATATGTATGTATAAATGTAAATGTAAGTAGGAATAACTTGCTTTAATGATTAATGACTTAAAGGACAATCATTGATCAAGTAAGGGGTGGGAATTAATAAGCATTTGCTTCCTCCTACTTCCTTTCAGACACATATGATTTATTATTATTATTCATATGAAGACTTTTTTGTTGTTGAATATATCAATATTATCATGAATGTGGATAAATACTGTATTTTAACAATACAGTATTCTGTTTTTCACATTTTTTATTTTTTATTTGTTATTTTTTTAATCTGTTCAAAATAAAGATTGAAATGAAATGAAATGAAGTCGCCTATTCAGCAAGGTGTTACCAGTAGCTTAACAAGTACAATTCTCAACTTTTGCTAATAGGTAACCACACAAAAGGAAATTGAGTCGAGTAGAGCCATGCTGTATAACTGTGCGACATCAGTGAAGTTTAGACATACTGATATCTATCATTTATATATTTGGAAAGAGTATGGGGAAGCTTTTTTCCTTGTCTTAATGCTAAGATTAGCTAATCATCTATAGCTGTTGATTCAAAAAAGCTTGTTTTTTTTTTGTGCTGCACTATTTATAGAAGTCCTGAGCTGATCTGATATCCTTGTAGTGTCTTATTGATTCATATTACACATGACAATGCTTTAAACTATCTCATATGCATCTCAGAGAAGTCAGTGTGCAGACACATACAGTAGATACACAACCCTGACCCAAGCTCTTTATCCCTCAGCAATATAGAGCACCTGAAGTTTTTCTCGGTGTGATAGATGGATGGCAGAATATCCCTGAGGGAGCGGTGATTAAACAGGAAGTAGAGAGAGTCACTGAGCAGACCAGGAGCCGGCTGACCCCTCCTTCTCGGCCGCTCACTGATCTGCTGCTACAAAGACGAGAGGAGAGGAGGGACAGAATGAAAGGGAGCCATAGATTATCAATAAAGTCAATGCAGCATTGTGTTACACATGCCCTCTGACCTAAGCAGGCTCTGATATCTTTATTGTGACAGGACTATTGGAGCAGACAGTCATCATTTATCTGTATTCCACAATTAGATTTTCTTTCATTCAACAATGTTCTGATGGCAGTGATTGAGAATTATTAACCAGCTTACCACTGAACCATATCACATAATGATCATCCGATATTTTCCTCAGGGGGCAATCTATACATGCTTTCCCCACACATAGGGATTTATAAACTGCACAATAGATACATGCATGTAGATTTGAGTTTTGAAGTAATTGATTTCTAACATAGTTCAAGTGATGTCTCATTTATATGAAATTGTCACATTAGTATGCAAATTATTAAAAAAAATGATCTCACAGTCACTTTATCAAAGCATTATCTCTTCATACCTAATTAGAATTCCAGTCACAGTCAATGAAAAGCTTGTTTCAACATATACCATATCACCAACGCTTCTATACAGTAATGCCACTGAGCTGAAATCCGTCTTAGACCTGCTACTTTAATTCATCTCCAGCATTTCATGTTTAATTTTTTGCCTTGGCTGCCCACAGGGACTTTAACCCTTTCTGCTGTCTCATTTTAATCGGATGCTTTTTTGTTAAATGTTTAACTTAAATTGGTAGCCTCATAAATATTCCAAATCACTCGTCCTGTGTTTGATGAGGAAATGAGCCTCGTACCCGCCGTGATTCCCCAGGCAGGCGGGCAGGGGGGGTGGCGGGGGGGAAGAAAAAGCCCTACAACTTAACTCTTGGAAGTAGACCTGTGCGCCGCTCTGACAGCCTACATTAGCAAGCGGCAAATTGTTTTAACAATGTGAGGGCCGCCTTTGTGTCGAGATAATGATGATATCTCTTTTCTGTGGCGCTACACGCTACTGAGGTAATCATAAACGTCCCACTGTCATCACTGCCTGAGAGCACCTTTTATGGTCTGAAGGGACAACAGCTTGTGCTGCATATGAATCTAACTGCTCTATCATACACTTTACATGTAACGTGGTGATGTTGTAGCATGTTCTCAGGCTGGTTTTGATATCTGTTGAAATAAAGTCCATTGGATCTATATCATTTTCCAAACACTAGTGACAGAAGTGCAGAGATATCAATATCGTAGCTGCCTCACAAGGGTCAAGCATTTGTGACCTTTGGGTTAGTCAGATAGGCCAAGGCCCGTTTTAGAGTTTCTCTCTTTTTCTGTCCGTCTTTCCCTCCTGTAGCTCTGTGGTCATTAATCTTCCACACAGGTGCTGAGGACTCCTGACCCTCTGCTCCACTTCCTCCATTAGCACCATGACAGCTCCACTGTAAGGTTCATACACCCAACCGTATTTCCATCCCTCTTCTCCCACACCACTTCTACCGGTCTGAGAACTAAAATGGTCCGCGTCCACTTCACTCTTCAGAAGTTCAATCACACTTGTTTCAGTGCAGCTCAATCTATTTTTTTATTTGATTTTTTTCCACACTATTGGCTTGTACCTTTATTGTACATTTTATATTTCAACAGCAATGTAAATACAAGCATTGAAATATAGATTTTGGAAGAACAGTACAGATATTTTGCATTTTATTAACCTTTTCAAGGCGCTATAAACCATATTATACTAAACGTATCCATGGCTTTGTTTCATTAGAGATACTTTTGTCTCAAAAAAGCGCATTTAACATCGCCAGAAACAGGAGCTAGATGTCTTTAAAGACTGTATAAGCACCCATTTGTGCTAGAATAATTCAGGCCTTTACAGCGTAGGGCACTGAAGAACGATGCTGTTCCTACTTTGTTTGGACCAGCGGGAGATTCGGGTACACAACCTGTAAGTATTCATTGTTGTTTGTGTATTTATGATGTTTAAAACAAACAAGGTATCTGCCACGACTGTTTAAATGGGTAAACGTTTTTCGGGCTACTACGTTGGGATCGCGGAGAAATGCTCTCCGCAGACCCATTCTCACAGCATTATAAACCTTTTTCTTACTCAATATCAAGCCACACTTATTGTTTTTACTTCGGCTGTGAGTGTTTGTGTGTGCTCAGGATGAGTTTCGCTTGTTCTCCTGTATCGCCGAGACGCCGACACGGAAAGCCTGTCTGCTCCTGCAGCAGCTCACACAGCTGCGAGCAGCAACGAGCCTCTCAACGTCGCGACCAATCAGAGCACACTGTGCTCACAGGGGGGGGGGAGCAGGAGCTCCAACAAGCCGTTTAGGACAGAGAGTGAATACCGGTGAATACACATACTTTACAGAGATGCTGTATGAGAAACCAATGTGAGTTTGGAAAATTGCACAATATAAATCTATTTGAGTAGACCTCAACAATGGAATTATGATCAGTGGAAATGGCCATTACATGGGACCTTTAAGTAACAAACATGTCAAAATATACCACAACAATTAAAAGTCTTGTATTCAAAATATAAAACTTGACATTTGCTGAAAGTATCAAAGGAGTAGTGCTCTTAATGCAGCAGAATATGGGATGTCAGTTGTTATATTATTATAATGTACTGTCTCATTGGGTTTTTATTACTGATGCATAAATGTATAAGATGCATTTTATTGTTATGGCTGGCTGAGGAAGAGCTCCTTTCTACTATTTTACTTGAACCTCTATAACAGCGCATCATATTTTATTACATAGTTATGTTTAGTATATAAAATCTTTATATTCACATTAATTAGTAACTATACCTGTCAAACATAGAATAGTGTAGTAGTATTTAAAGGGGACCTATCATGCAAAATGCACTTTTGTACGTCTTTTATACATGAATATGTGTCCCCGGTGTTCCAGGGAACTCACCAAGTGTCAGAAAACACAACCCTCTCTCTTTTCCTCCATACCCAAATCTCTAAAAACGGGGCTGCAACAGATCTGATACAGACTGATCCAGATTTGAACATTTCTCTGACGTCAGGACGGAGGAGCTGACCTATCATGGGAATGAGAGGTTGCCGTGGCATGGTAACAGCATGGTAACACGACGCTCGTAACACGACGCTCGTAACTCGGCCCCCTCCTTTGCAGGGGGGCGTGGTCAGCTGCAGCGCATGCAAAAGGACAGCAAAATAGAGCGAAATGAGGCATGGCTAAAATGCATGATCTGTTTGGTATTTTGAAAAAGAAAACGTATAAATATGCCTTATATAGGTATGGCCCTACAATATATTATTCAAATATAGCATGATAGGTCCACTTTAATGAAAAAATAAAGTACAAGTAATTCTACATTTGTACTTAAACACAGCGCAGAAAGTACTTAGAGACACCACAAAGCAAGGCAAAACATGACATTGTTACACGCAGCTGCAAAAAAAAACGTATGAATTGCAATTGGTGGCGTGATAACGACAGCAAGATGGAAAACGAAGCTAAAAGAAAATGATTTAATCAATGAAAAACATTTAGCAATCAAATGTGAAAGTTTTAAAAGAAAAATCTTTTTAAACTTTCACAGTTGATTGATCATGTTAGTGTTCAATTGTACAAAAGTCTATTAAATGTTAACTAACTGCTTAATAGTACAGGGATTTGTATAAAGCACACAGAGTACTGTATAACATAAGTATGTTATATGAAAGGGGAACTTTTCATATACACTTTTTTTCTTCACTGACCTTTTAATTCAGATTGGAAACCATGTAGTTACATGTTGTTGGATTCACGATTACTCTTCACTGTCCCGGCAGATGAAGAATAGGAAGTGAAATACTGGGTGCATATTTATTCAGCAACATGTTGTCCTAAAACACCCAACTCGCATATCATTAATAAATCAAAAGTTGAATCTTGCAATGATCGTGTCAAAATAATAAGTCAGTACACTGCAAATTGATAATATTATCTGACCTTATCTTTTAAAAATATCCAGAACTTTTGCTGGATGTCTAAAAACGTAAAAGATCACAGAAGTTTCATACAAGATTAACAATATGTTTTGGTAATCTATGTCACCTGTTGTTGACATCGCTCCCTGACTGTAAACATCTTTCTCTGTCTCTCTACATCTAGAAGAAGAGTTTGACAGAGTGCCTGATCTGCTAACACACAGTCCTGACACACAGCAGCTGTTGGTGTAACAATAACGTTACAATACTATGACGAGATTTCGTAACTTGAGAACAACGTACCAACTCTCTTCAGCAGCTCTTGTTTTCATCAGATGTGTCACAGTCAGAGCTGTGAATGTGTGCTCAGTTTCACAGCAGAGCAATCTCCCCCCCCCCCAACACACACACACACACACACACACACACACACACACACACACACACACACACACACACACCAGCTGGACTGGCCCACACATACACAAGCACACACATGTTGACATCACACAATTATAACCCAACTGGACACATGCATGCAGTTGTGTAACATACTTAGCATCCCCGTGCATCTTCTCACAGGCCGCCATACGCCCAGGCCCAAGGCAAAGAAAAACACAAATGTCAGTCAGGATGGGGAAAGGTTACGGGGAACCCAGGAGCGCAGTACTGTTAATTTGCTCCCTGGGGTCCAAGGAGTCAACCAGCAGAGTGATCTGGCTTCGTTAACTCCTGAGATATATCCAAAATACCAACTCCTCCGGCAGCCTGCAGCCATCTTTGGTAAAGAAAGTAGACAAAGAGCATCGCCATGACATGGAAAGTGAACTACCTTCAACCTGTTGTTGAGAGTTTATTGTTAGGTTCACTTCCGTTCATTAAAAGAAGATTTGTTGGTCCATGCAACATAATGACACATGAAACATAAAGACAGTATGAAATGCTATGAAATGAATTTATGTATTGTACATGGGTAAATGGAAACTTGAGCCTGTTGCGCCACAGAGAAAGTCAGGCTATGGTTCAAAAGTATTTGGTGGCTGCCAAGACAATATTTCCCAGTTAAGTGCTGTTTCAAATATTTTGACTTCTATACCAACAAACCACTGACAAGCAGGGATGGAAAGTAACTGTGTACCATTGCTCATTTTGTTTTTACTTTAATTAAGTATCTCCATGGTATGCTGCATTTTTCATTTCAGAAGGATCTTTTTATTGTTGTTTTTTCACATAAAAACCCATTAAGCTTATCAAATATTATTCAGTTACTATACTAATTAATTACCATAGTACTATAATAGTACAAAAGGCATTTGAAAATTCACTATACTTTGATTAACTTTATCATTAAAATGTTTCTACTGTACGTCTATGTGTTAGTAATAAAACACACTATATTATTCTATAATAACATAACACTTTTAAAAGTGCCATTCTACGTATAATTACTTTGACTTTTGATACTTTAAGTACGTTGTGATGATACTTCTGTACTTTTACTTAAAAATATTAAATCCTGAACTTCTATTTTAGTATAGCTTGTCCGCTAAATATGCTACAATGCATACGTTTTGGATGCACCACATACTGTTAAACACATATTTGTAAAATATAAAGTAGGACACAAAACTTGTATGGTTATTTTTTGTGTAAAACAGTCCGTGCTGAGTGTCTTTGAGGGTGGCAGTGGTACATGTATGAACGTGCTGTGAGGTGTGTGTATTCCTGGTGGTCCCATCCAGACGGTGTGTCTGACTTTCAACACGTCTCTCTTCCCATCTCACGGAGGTCACCTCGTTGGTATCGCAAGCGCAGCAGTCACATTGTGCTTCAATGCAGACAGATTGCTTATAATAACCGTTAGAGACCTTTCATTTTTCCCTGTCAGCGATTTGCAGGATAATTTTGGCACCCTTTAAGGATTCAACTCCCTTAATAAGAGGATAAAAATAAACAAGCTAGTTGTTGAAGCACTATATTGGGATGGCATAATCCCATTTACAAGTCTGAACGCACTCTGGCCAATACAATCAAACCCCAGCAACATTGTTATATGTGGCAATTTTCACCATTTCTAAAAGAAGAAATGACTGAGTGCTCGGCTTTTAGACTGCCAGGATTTACTAAATGGATGAAACGTCACTTTCCAAATTTCATTACTAAAGACAGCGAAAAATGCTCAGTCAATTCATGTACCATAACAAATATTAGGTGCGTTTATTTTTAGTCCGGCTATTGACCACTTCGGCATCAGATTACATTAGAGGTCTATTTTAATTTACAGTATAGCTGATTCAAAACAACGTCCATATTCGGCGGGGGGTACTGATATCTACAGTGTGGAGCTTTTACTGTCCATCCATTGTGTCTCAACTGATCTGACAACCACATCACACACACAAGGTTTTTCATTATAAGTATAATAGAAACATGTTTCTTCTATGAAACGTAGATACTCAAAGACATTAGGAAGAGCTCAGAGATTATGTTAATGAATCAAGTGGCGACTCATTTGACGAGAGAATGGTACAAAAAGGTGATGTATGAAAACAGAATACAAAGTATTGTAGGGTGAGATAGAAAGAGTCGGGAAAATTAATCAGCAGAGGCTGAAGGACAGAGGTTGAAGGCGTAAACTAACGTTGGTTCTGCCTTGAGTGAGATGGACATTTAAAAACATAGCCAGAGATCAATACACACAAGGCTATCTCTGTTGATAAGATCTGTCCATTACTGTCTTCAAAGTTCAACACATTTCATTCTGCTTTCTCATTAAAACAGCTCATTGCTTAATCAAACATATCTACATCATTGTATTGGTATAATCAGAACACAATGTGTGTCAATAATTTGTGAAGATAATCTCTGAAACGTTAGGTAAAATGGAGTTTATTGAGGAGGGCCAACACTGGCAGAAAAATAAAATGGAAATGTGTGACATCAATTCCGGGCCTCTATTTATCCCATTTCCTATACTCTCTTTATGTATCTAATATTTCTAATTTACCACCGTCCAGGAAAAGTGACACAAGAAGCCATAAATTCCCTTCTAATTCCAAATAATTCCGATTACATGGACGAGTAGTTTTCAATCAGAAAGATAATCTGGATGATAGATGGTGGGATAATTGGCTGTCTCTGCCACGTAAATATTGTGTCGTTCTATTAATCTTGCCGAATGAAGTGTCAAGCTGTCACTCATTCGTCAAACTGAATTAGGAAATATAACGAATAAATAAATGCATGCGGCTGGCAGTGGCTGTGTGTTTTTGTGTATGTGAAGTGTGTGTGAGAGAAAGAAAGGGAGAGAGGGAGAGATAAGATGAGATGAGAGCCGGCAGCTGCAAGTAAGAGACTTAGAGAGATGAGTGTGGTGGTCGTCTCTGCTTTAATGTGTTTGTGTTCAAAAGTAAGTAAAAGACTGACAGTGCGGGGGGGGAAAGTATAACATAGAAATGTGATGTATGTATTGACAGAGAAAAGAGGAGGGACAGCACTCTCCTTCAGCGAGTATAACATAATCTGGACTATTACACATCTCAAAACGTTACTGTGTAACAACACACTGCGCTTCATCTTGCCAAAGGCATTTTTATCAGGATGGATACCCTCAGAATTACATTGTCTTTTCTGTCCCAGGGTCCATATCTGTCACATGTCAGAGGCGGCTGCATATTTTACCCAACTATCAGGTGAATAGCTGAGATTGTTTTTCAGCCTCAGAGGGAGAAAAGGCCATTTGTTCAAATAAACTCACAAGGATACTCACAACGTATTCTGGTAATATGTAATAAATGTTTACTTGATAACTGAAAGCATTCTGTAACAGAAAGCCAATTGGAAATGTGCTGCGTTTTATCATTAATATGTAGGAGATCAGGCAAGAGGTGATAAATATCTTATCTACTCTTTAACCTGTAGGACAGGAAGATAAAAAAATCAAGCAGTGACATCCTCTTAATTTAATTTATAAAGATCATAATTAACGACCAGCAGGCTGCAAGAGACCCCATTTCCGACTGGAGACAGAAGGGGCCTCAGCCATAAGAATAAAGATGAAGTTTTCATTGAATTCTGAATTAAATCTCAAATATCAGTAATTTCACCGAAAAGGTCAGCTCTAATGGAGTTCCTCCCTGCTTTTTAATATCTCATATTTCTCTTGAAGGAGTCTACCTGGCGTGACGTGGGCCGCTAATTGTGCCCGGTTAATTAATGAAACCATCAGGTGTTTGGAAAGCCAAACAAAGAGCCAAGCTCTCCTAAATCATCTGTGCCCTTCGACATGGTTATTATCCGGCGGCAGGTGAACCCTAGCCTTGGCGCATGACAGATTAGATCTCCTCACAGGATGGGCCGTCCATTTATCTGCCTGATAAACTCAGAGCCTCTCTCCATTTTCAATCATCAGAAAGGAAATGAGATTAACAATCTAATGATGCCAGCTTCCCCCCGCACACACACACACTCACTCACACACACAAAACAATACTCATAAGCAAAATGTCCATTCATCGTAGCTTTGGTTATGAGCCCGGGAAAAGGCATCTTCAGTGATGTATGATCAAATTATTATTGATGCTATATCAGAAAACACGGGGCTCTTTTTATTTGAAGCGAGGATCTTATTCTTTCCATTGTGCTGCTCCGCTGTGTGTGTCCCTGTTAAATCACACCGTGGGTTCACGCTGTTCCTCTGGGGTCCGGGCCTGTCGTTTTCACAGCTCCCATACCTCAGACCTAAATTTACAGTGCAGGGCTTGTGTGCCCCGCTGTACCCCCCTCGTGGGTCAGCCCCTCCCCTGCTGTCCCTGACACGCATAGCAAGCATCCCAGGCCCTCGTAAAGCTGACATCTTCACTAAACTATGCTAACAAGGCTGTAGTGATTTGTATATGCACAGCCCGCTGGCACGTGGCGTTGGGGGTTGGCGCGGCGTAGAAGGTGGGGGGAGGACCTGCTCGTGTGGTGAGGGCAGATAATCAAAGCACCGCCGCCTGCAAAGGATCCAATGTACACTCTAACATGAATGCGCACTAACAAAAACACATATCTGAGGGTTCACAGGGTGACAGGAGGCGAACCCGGGGTCCAGTGAGCCGGCCGTGGAACATTTCAGCTCTGCAGGATTTATAGACTTCATGCTGAATGGCTGGTGCAGGTGCACATCACAGACAACTGCTCCGCTCTACCGAGGCAATATATTTCTGAGCAACAAACATCAGCCGGGGTGTCAACATGAACAACTCCTATTATTATTTAAGGCTGTGTCTTTTAAAGGTGATGAGCTTCAATGGCTAGGACATTGCAATCAGGGTGGGGGTTTGTATGTTGGTTGCATTGTTTACAGGAACTGAGGGGGTGATACATTGGATTAATTCGTTTTTGTTCACCTCGTATTCATCAAGATTTATTAGAAAGCAAACACCTTTTTTAAAACATGGTTACATTTTCTCGATAGAAATAGCAAATAGATATTAAATTGATCAAATATGAAATTATTAAAGCCATTAGTTGATCAGCATACGTTTGCCTCAGCCTGTCTATTAATACCTGTGGTTACAGTCCAGTGCAGAGACCTGTCCCCTGCTCACTCTCTGGTGATTGAAGACCCTCTGTGCTCTTTTACTGCCCCGACAGGTGAGGCTTATTTGAGGGCACCGATGAGAGCAGCAGCCCAGTCGTGACCCAACCACTGCTAATTTGAGAGACTCACAGTTAAAATTATATTACACTTCATTAAAAGACACTTCTTCTTTTTTTATCTGTGTGGGAACGACATTCAGAAGGTGCTTGGTTAATAAGATCATTCTGCTGAAAGACCCTCAACTTTGACGTGGGCTGTGTAGTCGTAAACCTCAGTTGAGCAAAGACGTCTGGTAGATTTCTCCCAGTGCTGTTCCTTTTTTTTACTGAGCATATTCCAGAATCAATGAGTTGCTTTTTGATTCTCTGGGTCCACCACTTTTTGGTCTCTCAACCGTTTGCTGGATTGACATGGAAAAAAATGTCCCCCTTCAGAACAAGTGTGGATAACTTTGGTTGAACTGACTATTACATCTATCCCATTATTCAGTTTATGATTCACCTTAAGCCTTAACTGTATTTTGCATAGTAATTAGCAGAAGTTAGCCTGCTGACTGGCTAAACTAAGATGTTACACCTGGTGGTGAATGTTGGCTTGTGGGCACCGTCACTGTATTGAGTCTTTAGCACGACTATTGACTCTTTTTATCGTTAAGCGCTGTTTACAAGTAGTAGGGTATAGTCTTATTTAGAAAACGTATAACAAGATATACTTTTGCATTGCATGTAACATGTCAAAGTAAGTACACAAAATATTATTTTCAAAAATACCTGTTGCTTCCAATATCTATCTTACGTATCATCAATTGTTTAACCCAAGATGAACAACATTTTTAATTTAAGATAATCTATGTTCTCTCAGCACAATCCCTCCCTGACTGTACCATCCCTCTCCCTGTGTCTCTGTCTCTCGTCCGGGGTCAGCAGGTAGCGCGTCAGTAGAAGTGACCGAGGGAGCGCCTGATCTCCTGCGAGCGATGCTGTCAGCGTGGCCCTGAGTGGGCTGTATGGAGCTTCTGTCAGAGGGTGTCACATTTCCAGGGCCCACACTGTGGCCCTCTGTCCTGCTCGTGGCTGGGTCTCAATGGGCCCTTTGATGGGCCACCCGAGGCCTTTCATCGTGCACCTTGCCACGGAGCACGGGGCCCCGGGGAAGGTTTGAGTCGACAACACCTGGCAGGTATGCAAAACCCACGTGCTTGAGACAAAACAAAAGCCACTCTGTCAAATGTTTATTGGAAATTAATTTCCTCTCCCACATCTTTTTGCATTCATAAAACGCAGGAAAGAAAAGAACAGGATTATGTGGGGCAGCGCTCAGTCATGTGCTGACACAGGACACGATTGCGTAACAGCAATAAGTTGTTAGGAAAAATACAAAACTCATTGGTCTTTTAATGAAGCCAAGTTGTGATTAAGATCTGGCCCGCCTGATAAATATTTCTGATGTTGAATACTTTATATTTACAAGGTTGAAAGGGTTGTGTGCCATGTGATCATTCAAAGTTTAGCCCAACAAGTACGACGCTGTAGTAATAAATATGAGAAGAAAAGTATTAGCATTTCATTTAAGAGGTTATTGTGTGTTGGACAGTTGCCTCTCTCTCAGGTCTTATCTTGTTTGGCCCTCTCCTGTTCCCATACACCTGCCACTGCTCCCCTCTGCCTGTCCTGCCCCTCCACTCCTTTGCCCCTGCCCCATATAAAGCAGGCCCATCCCCAGGATCATCCTCTTCCTCTCTTATCTACAGTTCAAAGCCTGTTGACTGAATTATCTCCGGACGGTAAGAGAGAAAGGAAACAACTGTCGGCAGCCCTCAGTCAGCCGGAGAGAAGCTCTCTCCCCCGACAGCTGCTTGGTTAACTGGTCTTTGCTGTGTTTCCTCTGGGGGAGAGCGGTGTCATGAGATAGTGGATGTTCATATTGAGAGCGGAAGCGGAGGTCTCAGGTTTGAGTGGCCACAGAGAGTGCTTGACTGAGGTGTTGAGAGGAAAGGTGTGGCGGCCGGGCCCACGGGAGGACGGAGGGTAGATTTAACTGCTGCGCTGAGAGGAAGCGCTGCAGGATGAGTGGAGCCTATTGAACACAGAACACCTGTGGACAATGATCAAAGGCCATGTATGTGTGTCCGGGGTACATTGCAGTGTCAGCAATATTGTTTCCATTATCACAGTTATTGTATTGTCTAAGCTCAATTAGGTAAAAAGTAACCTGGAAGTTATTTGTACCTTCATACTGTAAGTTCTGTCTCCACTGAAGTTAACAGTTAGTAGCTGTAATCAAATAAGTCAGAGATCCACTTACAAAATGTACAGAAAGAAACGTTTTTAACCTGGGCTCCTACTTTTGAAAAACAGGAGAAAACACTTATTTACAGTATAACAAAACAAAAAAGGGCTTCTCGCTTTTACTACTGATTTATTAAAGAACATTTTAACTGAAAGAGAATATATACAATTGCACAGAAAACATTTACTTTAGTCTTTATTCAAAAACGTACTCTTTAATTCTGGTCACTCACACAGATCACAGAACATACAAAATGCATAAAAAAGTGGAACAGGACAGTCACTGACTTCCTGATGTCATCCAGGGGCTCCAATCAGGAAGCAGGCATCCAATCAGATAACTGGTCCAATCACCAGGCAGCCCTTGCACACTCACACACACTAAGGGGTGAGAGAGATCTGACAAAAAAGAAAAACATAATGACATAGGGTCATACAATTAGAGAGTTTCGAAACTAGAACAAAAATCATAATATAGTATTACATTACATTACATTGCATTTAGCTGACGCTTACAATAAGTGCATTCGACCAAGAAGATACAAACTTGAAGAAAACAGAATCATATAAGTACATCAGGTTTCATACAGCCAAAACATTTCAAGTGCTACTCAACTGGCTTTAGATAAGCCAGTGCTTTGTTAGTATATAAGTGCTTTGTTAGAAATTGTATTGCTCAAAGTGGAGTCGAAAGAGATGAGTTTTCAGTCTGCGCTGGAAGATGTGTAAGCTTTCTGCTGTCCTGACTTCAATGGGGAGCTCATTCCACCATTTTGGAGCCAGGATAGCAAACCGACGTGTTTTTGCTGATGGGAACTTGGGTCCCCCTCGCAGTGCTGGTGCAGCGAGCCGTTTGGCCGATGCAGAGCGGAGTGCACGTGCTGGGGTGTATGGTTTAACCATGTCCTGGATGTAGGAAAGGCCAGATCCATTCACAGCATGGTACGCAAGTACCAGTGTCTTGAAGTGGATTCTAGCAGTCACTGGAAGCCAGTGAAGGGAGCGGAGGAGCGGTGTGGTGTGGGGAAATGTTGGAAGGTTGAAGACCAGACGAGCCGCTGCATTCTGGATGAGCTGCAGAGGTCGGATGGCACATGCAGGTAGACCAGCCAGGAGGGAGTTGCAGTAGTCTAGGCGTGAGATGACGAGAGCCTGGACCAGAAGTTGCGTCGCTTTCTGGGTCAGGAGGGGACGTATCCTCCTGATGTTGTAAAGCGTGTATCTGCAGCAGCGGGTTGTAGCAGCGATGTTTGCAGTGAAGGACAGGTAAGATAGTATGATGCAAACATAAGAAATAGTTCAAATGTAGTAGGCCAAAAATATAAGCAAAAAAGTATACTATAGTTTGTAGAAAAAAGTCATCGTATAGTTTGTTGGAGAATACTTTCAAAGTCATCGTATAGTTCTTTGGAGAATACTTTAAAAGTTATGTCGAGACTTTCAGAAAACCCGTCATAGAAGAGTATGTAGAAAATAAAGTAATAGTACTGTACTGTAGAAACAGGTCATAATTAGTAAATGTAGGCCTTTATGAACCAGCTCTTGAAGGAAACTGCTGTCAGAACATTATTGTATTAACTTTATATAATCACAACTTGAATAAACATCCAGTTCACTTTTTCTTTCGCTGTTTTATCTTATTCAGCTTCCCTTTTCCTTTTATGTTCTGACCATTACCAGCTCTTGGCCTGAAGCATATTCATAAGCGTTTAAAAACCCTACACATTTACACAGACGACATCAACACGACGAGTCAGCATAAACGTTTTACGGCAATATGGCTTGACCCTTAACTACAGTATGGCCTGTTAGATACAGTTGATTTAAAGAAGCCTAAGTCCTCTACATCCACACAGATATCCCCCCTGGCCCCCTCGTCTGTCTTGGCTCTCTGGCACACAAGGTCATCCCCTAGCCAGTCACGACACTCCAATTAAGGCGACTGATGGACGCAGCTAATTGGTAGGATTTATAACCTCCTTTTATTATGCTTTATGAGGAAGGCAAGTGGAGGGCATTACCATTTATAGGCCCTAGGCTCCATGCTGGATCACTGTCATCCACTACTGTCCAGTCTTACACTAAATACCACCGCAGTCTGAGTAGCTGGAGCCAGAACGTCCAGGTGTCCCTTCACACTGTCATGTTTTGACTTTTGAAAATATGTTCCATGACAGTTTTACCATTTTAAAATAAAATAAATGTATATTTCTTCTGAACATAAGAAGTTGAGAAAAAATGTGTGCAGAAATGCAATCGCTGTTGGCCTGAACAGTCCGGGAGAAACGTTGTCGTCAGGTCTATCCTGCTGCAGCCATGTTTCCGTAAAGCAAATGAAACTACACTCCATATATTCCGTCTAAAATGGACAAGGTAACGCCGCTAGCTTGTCCATTTTATTAGCCAGTGATCTTATGGTGCCCATGATTAGAGAGGGGAGACACGGCATTTATCTCATTTCCTCCAAAAGCTCTGTTGTTTGGACCCAGCTCTCCTCCGTCTCTTCTTTGGTTTACTCCTGGTCCTTTTCCAGATTTCAGTGATACATAGGAATACATAGACAGGAAGCCTCAAAATATAGGGAGATTGAAATAGAGAGTGAGAAGGGAAGACAGAGTTAAAGATAAGGTGAAGCAGAGGGAGGCTCCACGGGGCAGGAAGGCAGCGCTCCTGTAATGAGTGTGTGGTTATTGATTGTATTGTCAGGGTGGCTGACCAGGGTCCCGTGTGCTATGGGCCCCAGTCCATCTGTGGACAATGCAGTCAGTTACACCTCACTGCTCCGTCTAATAAAGAGCAGGCAGATTGATGTCACCAGTATGGTTGAACTCTACCTAACACTCAGCAGCACCCCTCAGTGCACACACACACACACACACGTGCAGACGTACAGTACAGTGGGATTGTCGTGAAGCAGAGAAATCATTTTTTATTTCCCATCCTGGCAAAGAAAAAATTATAGGAACTTTTTATGTTTAAATGTATAATACACGGCTGCGTTAACAATGAAAGTATGAAAACAGCCAAAAGTGAAATGTAAATGTTATTTTTTTTTTAACAGTTTTTTAATTTAAAATGAATTAAAATCTCGATAAATGACTTAAATTCTATTGGACCTAAAAATTATTTAGGGGATAGAAACCAATCTATGATTCTTTGCATCTTAGGTACATTTCATATTAAACACCTTGATTTGAAGATACTGTAGAAAGGATATAGGAGTTGGTATAATACACAATACTGTAAACCAGTAAATATTACGTGTTTTTAGGGTATAAAATAAAATCTACATTCATATGTATATGCTCACATACAGGGAAAACAAGTATAAACCTGTTACCAGTTAAACAAAAACAGGTCAGTGCAGTCTGTCGATAGATCTGTGTGGACATCTCGTGGGAACACTTTATCACTCCATCAGTTAAGTACACATTACTTTTTGCACATGCTAATATATCAGCAGTATACATCAGGAATCATTTCAGTGTTTGGCATTTTCAACTAACTGACTGACAGCTTATCAGGTAAGGACCGTAAAACAGCCATCATAATGAAGGCGCTGCGTTCTGCTCGTTAGAGTTGCCTCCTTTATTAGGAAGTCGGCCCCTCCACCTGAACATTTGGCTGCACTCGAGCCCCGTGGCCTCCGTGGCAGCAGCACGAGCGATTACTCCTGCGCAGCCAGCCAAAACACAAAAATCAATAAACAATCTCAACGTTTCTGAGGGCCTTTCGTCTGACTTAATAAATGTCTCAATCCACTGTTATGACTTCATTTTGCTTTAACGTCTCCTTCATGTGCATCTTTTGCCGATCAATTAGAGAATGGAGTGCCCCTTCTGTCACGACACATGCCCTCCATACACACACACACACACACACACACACACACACACACACACACACACACACACACACACACACACACACACACACACACACACACACACACACACACACACACACACACACACACACACACACACACACACACACACACACACACACACACACACACAACACACACACACACACACACACACACACACACACACACACACACACACACACACACACACACACACGCCCAACCACAAGGTGAACTGCTATTTTAATCCTTGAAATGAGATACCTTGTGAAAGCACTCACTTAAATGGCTCATTAGAGGCCATGCCATCCACTCCTTTCAGGTATACTCTACATCTCATGTTCTTGTGTTGGTGTCTTTTAATCTGGTATGATTTTTCTTTTTGCCGATAGGAATGCCAGTGTGTTGCAGCAGTGTAAAGAGACGTATATGCCGTCTAAGTGTGCAGGAGAGACACCATTTCCAGGCTGTCAGCGGTGATGACAACCTCAGCATCTTCCTCTTCAGGCTGCTCCTGCTGTCACAGGCCCTAATCCCGGAGCTGCAGGGATGACAGGTGAGTGGTGCCGGAGCCTCTGGTCTGTGACTGGAAGCTCTGGGAGAATTTCACGTGCACCCCTCTCTTGTCTCCCATCGATTCTGCCACTTCCCATTATTGTCAATCAGAGCGGCGTAGTCTCTACGGGAGGAGCTGTGCAGCAGGGCAGCGGAGTTCGAAGAGCGCGCCTGCCAGCTCCTCCACCAGCACGGGGGGACACCAGGGGCCCCTCTCAGGAGGCTGCCTGGGCAGGATGCCACAACTAAAAAGTGAAACCTTTTTTCTTTACAACACATAGTGCACATGGCTGGGAAGCACAGAGGGGTAAAACCTCTGGAGCAGCTTTGTGTCGACAAAAGGAGCAGCTGAGGCCCACGCGGCAAACATAGTTTCACAGCGCTGTCAGCGGGAAAGCTGCTCTCTCAGATGTGACCGCCTTGTTAGAAAAATGACATAATAACAATGACAGGAATAATGGAACATAGGTGAAGCGCTGCTCTGCAGGTGGAGGAAGGATTGGGAGGTGGCTGCTCCATAAGTGAGCCTCCAAATGTGGCCTCGTCCCCCGGTGGCTCCTGACCCTGAGTGGGCTGCCGGCGCGGTGCCGTGCACGCGCCATGGTCAGGTAAAGCAACCATGCGGCGGTTATAAGCCCTGGAGATTGATGGGAGCAGTGCCCCCTCCCTCCCTGCGCTGTAAAAGATTATCCGCTCGCCCGCTGGAAACAAAGCTGTGATGGAAATTCGTCTCGCATCATCAGCAACAAAATATCTACACGCTGAAGCGGGAGTCTCTCATTTTTCATGGGCTATATATTAAATAAAAAAAGGCATTAAAGAAAAAGGGAAGGGGGTGGTCTGAGTGATAGCACTAGTTAGTATTTTTTTTCTAAATGGGCCACTTGAATCAGGGAGATTATACGGTTTTTATTGGCTGTCAGGAAACACAACTTTCTGCGTACTTCACCCGCTGAAGCTCGTAACGCTCTGATTAGAATGCCAGCAGAAATGAAAAGGGATGGTGCTGGTGTAAAGACACGGGAGAGGCAGCAGGACAAGCACAGATGCCCTGGAATCTGCTCCCCCTCAAATACACAAGAGGACCGACACGCGCACACCAATAAAGCACACAAGGCGAGCTAACAGGCTGCACACGAGCTTCAGACACAATTTATACAACGAGTTTCTCAGTCAGATCTGGTGTCAGAGGCTGAGCCGTGCCTATTCTGAACCGGATACATGAGACACATCAAGCAGAGTGTTATCTCGCGCTAAGTGAATATTGCATTCAGCTGATATGTGATATTTGAATTTCCCATTAGGGGGGGAATGTGTGTCAGAGTGAAAAAGCTCAGTGATGCTTGCTCATTTCAGAGCAGGCAGTGAATGGAAACCTTGCTCCACAGTTGCAGTGTGTCATGGTGGTGATAAGGATGCTGTGATGGAGGGGGACTCCTGAGGGGGTGACTAGTAATAAAACTGACTGCTGTTGCTCACAGGGTCACCTACACAGCAGCCCGAGTCAGTTTGAAGACTAACTATCATTTACTAGAAACTCAACCCGATCACTGTGATCTTCTACGGCAGATTGAAATGGGTCTTTATATCGACTCGAGACACTCCAGTCTATTCACGTCTGTCAATTTGTTCAAACTCTGCTTTCAATTTCCCATCGGTGGCGAGCGAGTAAGAGAGGGTAACGTCAAACTCCCAAACATGACAGAGCTGGCTCTTTCTGACGAGAGGAAGCCATTGATTTTTCCTCCATTTCACCATCAATCTGGTGGAGAAGAGGTGGCTGTGGGTGCTCAGACAGCTGATGATGTGATTTGTAAGCGTGGACCACCGGTGAGCGGAGAGAATTGCTCCGACTCTCAACACGTGGCAAAGTGACTACCGGCGTCTTCAGCGTTCAGTCGCAAGATTAACAGCGGGGGATCTACTGATGGTCTCCTTCGGCCGAGGGAGTATTTTCTCTGTCAGCCACACTAACATTTGTATTCAGCAGAAACACTGTCAAGGTTTGTGTCACTCCATTGTGAAAAGTATTCTAGAGTAGCAAGAAGCAATCAGTTTCATTATCAGTTCATCTGTTGTTTTCCTAATTCATTATTCAGCTTATAAATTGTGAAAAGTGCTCGTCACTGTTCCCGGAGCCCATGATCTTCAAATTGCTTTTTTTTCAACCAAAAGTTTCAAATCTAAAAAGGTACTTTTAGCTAGGGGCTGCTCTATGAATGGCACTACAGATAGTAAGTCAGTCTGTCCACCTCTTCATTCTATCTCAACTGGATGAAAGGCCATGATGTACTTTTAACCCAATTTGTTTGTCTGCTTGTCAGCCTTATTACTGGAAAGACTACCGGCCAGATTATCATTGAACTTGGTGGAAAGGGCCAAGAAAGGACCAATAAAATGTGGATAGGATCAAAATCAAGGGGCAGATGCACTAATTATTAAATTCGAAACAATTTGTTGCTTACTGGAAAAATTCATTTGAATGTGGCATCACCAATAATGTTTTATACTGTTTTATATCTTTGTCAGGGCAAAAGACGGTCTCAAATAACGTTTTTGTTACTGTTTGTACTTTCAAGCCTCCTGATTGGCTATGTTGCATACCACGTACTGTACCAACAACATTCCCTGTGTGTTGCCAGCCATGTCATCACCCAGTGTTTCCTGTCTCTCTATTCTGTAATACTCATGCATGTATTATTCTGTAAATATGTATATGGCATAACTTTAATTTCAAACCCCATCTTCACATACGCATTTTGGACAATCATCATTATTCATTTATTGCACACACATTTCAGCTTTTGAAATAAATAGACACTGCAGATTTTTTTCGGTAAATACTCATGACATGTAGGAATGATTAAAACATCACAGATGACATAAAGGCATTACATCATTAAAAAAATTAATTACACATGACAATACAAAGACATTAATAAAACTACAATTTCATCAAACAACTTCTTCGAAATGTTCTCTTCATACAGAGTTTATTAAAAAGCAGAGTATCCACCTCATGCTGACACTTATTCTGACCTAACAACACCATCATAGAAAACAGAGCTCCTGCATAAACGCTGCACTGCAGGTTCGATTGAATACCATTGTAATGTCTCTCTAACATCTAGTGACACCGTGCAGGCTTTCTAAGGAAGGAGTAATCCTCTTTAGATCATTTGCTAAGCAATTAGGCATGCCTCCACTGCTATTAAATATGAAGATAACAGCCTATGAGATAAGATGCTATTTGTACTACGTATCAAATGTGGATAGCTGCCTAAGAGCCCTGATATCAGGGAGATATATTTAATTCCTTGTAAATGAAATTAAAAAATACGACAGTAAAAAATTAAAGAGACATATCTACTCTACTATCTATCATGAAATTGAATTTATCAATTTAATGTCCTCAGACCTAAATCCTCAATTAATGGAGCTATAACTATGCATCACATCATAAATACTACACATTTTATACAGTGCAATCACTTTAAATGCATGGCTTCATGGATAAGATCAAGTCTGACATTCCACTGAACAAGGCAAATATATAAATACGTTTAGCTGCCAAAATAAATTGTCAAACATATTGAGAGAGCATCATCGCCACGCTGACAATCACAGGAAACCCTGACCACACTAGGATTCTATTGTGAAAAGAAAGGTGCCCAGATCAAACGGCGTCACTTTTGAAAGCCAAAGTGAGTTGAACTACGGCGACTCGCAACATGCATTTGTCAGCAGGAACCAGAGAGCCTCTTCTGCATGTGTTTCTATCATCACTACACAGAGAGAACAAACGCCACTGACAAGAAAGGAGCCACAAAAAAAAGAAAAGCAGATTTCCCACTGACCTGTGACCCGGGGACCAAGGGGCCGCCCTGTGTGCATACAGAGGAGGTTCAAACAGAGTTTATGACTGCATTATCTCTCCTCCTTCCTCAACACCTCTCCACCCATCAGTGGACACTAGCAGCCACTACACCGGAGCACACAGACCGGGCATCACTCATTCACTCGCCTCCTAGGTGCCTTTGTCAGGTGATTGCTGGCGGAAAAAGGAAAACAGATCAATACATCTCCCATGGGCCTGACAGGTAATCTTTACCTGGAATGAAATATGAGTGGTACCGGCCTGCTGGATTCCTTAACTGTAACAGGGCAATTGACTGGCTTTGCGGAAGCCATTCCCCCCCGCCCCCCCACTTCCTGGCCATTGGAAATACATTTTGCAGCATACAGTCTGGCTGAGATGACATTATGGGGACTGCTAATTACCAGAGAGTCAGGAGAGGTGTTTCCCCTCCCGCTACTAATGGAACTGTATCTGAAGTGATGCTTCTTCCTGCCCTGTCAATGCCTTGGCACCAAAACACAGACTGACTGATAGAGCAATGGTGGGAAGCTCTCCTTAAAACACTAAACAGTCAATACCTGTCAACCAGAGGCTTCAAAAGGAAACCAATGTATTCATCAACAACTTCAAATTACGAATGTGGATCATGTATGTGTGGCATGTGAATACCCCACGAAGCTGCTGGACTGTTTGGTCAAGCTGCAGCAGCTCTGTGTGTGTGTGTGTGTGTGTGTGTGTGTGTGTGTGTGTGTGTGTGTGTGTGTGTGTGTGTGTGTGTGTGTGTGTGTGTGTGTGTGTGTGTGTGTGTGTGTGTGTGTGTGTGTGTGTGTGTGTGTGTGTGTGTGTGTGTGTGTGTGTGTGTGTGTGTGTGTGTGTGTGTGTTCTTTGCCTCAACACTTTGACTGATTCCTGTGGCAGGATGTCTTGTGTGAGGCATCCATTTAGACGAGTGTGCACACACAGCATTTATAAATGTCATCCCTGGCCAACATGATCACATAAAGCCTTCTCAGACGGATTATTGCGGACGTATAACTCACGTTAATTGGCAAATCTCATTCTACTAAATGCGATCCTTCTCTCAGAGAAGGCTTTAAAGTGTCTGAAAAGACATGCAGAATGTGGCTGATGATAATGCGGATCGTTTCACTACAAAGGTATCTTGTGATCATTATGGAAAGTGCATACCTTTGCCTTTTTGGTGTTGGGAAGGATTTCAGATAAGCTATTTAAAAACTGTTGCACGAATTCACTCTGCGGTTTCTCTTAAAATTGCCCTCAAAAACACATTTTATATTGAAATGTCAAACCCCAGGAGAGATAATGTATAGGGGAATGTGTTAGTGTGTTAAGACAGTCATCATCGGTATGTGGTTTAGGTTAAGTAGAATGTACTTCACTTGACTCCTATATAGAAATGCAGTTTTCTGACAATACGGCATGTTTACCAGCTGTGAGAGAATTGTTGTGTTTGATCTCAGTGTACGCCGCCATTGATCTTTTAATGCATCTGATGCTGAGAGAGTCGGGGAAATGTATACCCCAGGGGTAGGTGAATGTACAGTGCACGACACTCCTTTCCCGTCTTCAACAGCTTCTGCATCTCCTCTCCACCGGCCCCACTTCTCCACCGCTGCTGGAAAACACACTGTTCAAACAGATTTGCAGCTGGCCTTGAACTTAAACACATTTGGGGAAATTTAAATACAGAAGGTAGGCTAAATAGAGAACAAAAGCGGCCCTCCGAGGACGGCGAGTACGCTCCCTCTGTGTTGTGCTAATGAGCACCTTTGTACAAACTGTAGCTTTTCAAAACCATGCTAATCGGACGCCTGTACTTTGTGTGGCTCTCTACCGGTGGTCGCCTCTCCGAACCCTGTAGCAGCATGGGGTCGCTAAACATTCTGATGCTCTCCTGTCTCGCAGCTACAGAAGCTTCCTTGCCGTAAACCTGACCACACCATCCTCCCAGTGTTCCCGCTGACAAACGCCGCGCTACTAGAGTGGACATAATTGTTGGATTGTGTGGTAGCAGGTGGCCCTGGAGTCAGTGTGTGGAAACAGGAGGAGCCGTCCAGTCTTCAGTGGAGCCTCTTGAAGCTACTTTCAGGAGATGGCTTAACAAGGCTTGATTGCATTAACATTTGTCATGCTTAATACAATACCTGAAAAGACGGGATCTAGCAATAACATGCTGATTTGAGGAGTAATTATGTGCTTTGTATTTTTTCCTTTGTTATATAGTTTGTGCAGCAAGAGAGGCCTTTTTATTCTCTGGCACAATATCTTTTGATTTGTCACTTCAGTGTGCTTGTCCGTGCAGGTTTCTGGTGGTCCCTCGGGGGGGGGGGGGGGGAGATAAACTCTGTGAACCTGGTGCTCTTGGTCCCACTAGGGTTGAGGTGTTACAGTCTCCCTGTGCCTCTTCTCTCCGGTGATCCTTGTGAAATGGGTTGCTTGCTGCAGAGAATAAAGAAAGCCCATATCATATTCCGGACATGTAACACAACACTGAGAACAAACAGAAATAGATACTCACATAAATCACATTTCCCAGATTCAATGGACAGGCTCTCGGATAAAAAAAATTAAATTTCGTCCACGACTCATGGATCACTCGCTGTTTTAGGTATATTAAAATAAAACTTTGAAGCAATCCTTTTCTAATAGGTTAAATATTAATGAGGTTTTGGTCAAGTGAGCCAAATCCAATTTGGCCCCATATGACTCGTGGACATGGTTATTAAAAGGCCAATCTGTGCTGCTCCTATGGCTTAACTCCCTCCCCTCCAGTGTAAGAAGCTGTATGTTTTGAACTCCATTCATCATTCACGTTCACATCTCACTGACTCACTTTCTTTTTAAACATCCTCTTTCTCTTGATCTGGCTCACCCTTAAAGCTTTTTGTTCCTGGAATTGAAGGGAAATATCTGAAAGAGAAAAGGGGCCAATTTCTGCAGAAGACAGAGGAACTCTAAAACAATTGCGCTCCCTAACATGCTTGATAAATAAATCTTTTCAGATTTCCCCGAAAAAAGTTAGCGGCGGTCACACAAGACATTGGTGAGGCAGTCCCAGAGCAGAGGACAAGGGAACTAGAAGTGACATTGTGGCTCTGGGCTGTCTCAAAGGATTAGGCATTACAGCATTCACTGGCATGTGCTTTTGCTCCTTCCCATTATATCTGCTTGTGCCTCTTTCCAGATGACTTCTTCCCCAAACTGATCCGGCGGGCAAGATAATTGATTAATATTTCTTGAGGGAACGATGACTAACCGTTGCTGAGTTTCAACCCAAACACTCGGGTTAAACATAGTCAAAGGCTTGGATCAAAATTCAGTGGTTTCCATATTTGACAGATACACAGAAATGGCTGGGAACTTTCAGTTTGTGGGTGTGTTTACATGCTCAGGGCATAGCAGATAGTCGCCTCTGTCCTAGGTCAAGGTCACAATCTGGATAAGCTGTTTATTCACATTTTACATTCTGTTCAACAGAGCGGATATTCACATGGACTAAACCTTTTACCACGCAAATCCAGGTTGTACTTATTTAAGGGAAGCTACCTTATTCTGGCTAATCAATTAACCAGTATTCAAGTTTCTCATGTTTACGTACCAATACAACAATTTGAAAGGTAAAGTAGAAGTCATGCAGGCAAAATTGTAAAAGAATAAAAGCATTATTCTGTACTTAATACAGGTAGAAAATGGCCCCTGTCACTCAAATATTTAAAATGTATTGTAAGGTGTGCCAATGCTTAAGTAGCGTTTAATTATTTTAAACCAACCTACAGTAGGAGAGGGTATGAAGATCTAAATAAATCTTGAGGGTTTGTGAGTATTTCCTTCCTAACCCTACAAATATTTCTACCTTTGCTTTTTCGTGAATTATAAGAATCATTTGGGCCTCTAACAGTTAAATAAAGCCTCTTGGTCCAATCCATTGACATGTGATCCGACACTGGTCTCGAGCCAAAAGGTTTGGGAACATTGGCTTAATATTTAACAAACATTGTATTTTAGGAGATTAGCATGTGTGGAATGTAGGACCATAAAACGGAGGTGCCTCAAAGTTTTACTTAAACACAGTACTTGGTTACTTTCTACCACTCAAATCAAATCAAGTTTTATTTATATAGCACATTTTTAAAACGATTTTTGGTCGAGCCAAAGTGCTGTACATATAATAATTACCTTACAGTAAGGACACTTTACAGCAAATACAACAGCACAGTTTACCACTGACTGTATGCAGGTTGTAGGTAAATAATATAAAACGTTTAAATATAGCAACTTATCACAATTATAGTATCTTTGTAAATTAATGTGAACGTTACAAGATCAATTAAACTTGATGAATGAATAAAAGATACTTTCATTCGGCCAGAACACCTACACTTACACTCAACTGGTTTTACATCAAGGTCGATAAAGACATTAAAAAGGTTTTCTGTCAATGGGAGAATTACAGTACATGCATTTATTGTGGGTGATAATGGGAGGTTGAATGGAACCATCTTACCATCTTAATAAGCTCTCATGTGATGCTCTCTAAAAACAATCATTACAGGCCTTCCTGGAGCACTCCCCTTCCCCGTGTTTATTAATCAGCTAATTACACATTGACAGTAATGGGCCTGCTGATTCCCACACTTAAATGAACAGGGCTGAATAGTTCTTTAATGATTAGCCTTTGTGTTTCTCTCTCCTGCTCGCTCTCCTTCTCTCTCGCAGACACACACTAACAGACCATTCTTTTCACAATTGAAAAAAAAAACAAGACATTCAAATCAGACCTCCTGGTGAGCAGGTTTGCACACAAGCAGAGTCAGAAAGCCCCTGACAGACTCTGAGCTGCTAAAAACAAATCTGTCTTTACAGCAAGAAAACAATTAGGGTGTTTACAAAGGCAGCGGGTTCCCGGCTACACTATGTCAACTTGTGTGGGTTTCAGTGTTAAGCTGAGCCTGGAGCAACAGCAAACAACCACCCTGGAAGTTTGGTGGAGCAGCGCAGGCAGGTGCAGGTCATAGACGGAGGAGATGGGGAGGGGTTTTTTGAAGGACGCGAGCAGGGTGCGGAGTGGAGCCGGAGAGGGCGAAATAGTGCGGTGGGCTGCATTTCTGTCAGCAGAAGTGATGGCTGAGTGGTAGCGTTATTTGTCTTGTGCTGCCATACGGCCCTCGCACCAGCCTGGGCATTAATGAGAGGGGGCCGGACCGCCGGGCAGGAACACGGCGGGCCCCAGACGCAGGTGATCTGTCACGCAGCCGTCGTGCTCGAGCAAGGAGACACATGAAGAGGGGAGAGGGGAGGCTGGGGGGCCGGCCTCCACATGTGGCACTTTCCAAGACGTAGGGAACGCACTGATGACGTTAATCAGAGTTTAAACCCTGACTCTTCCTGAAATAAAGCACTCTGAGTAAGTTCAAGTTTGGGTTATTACCATTGTCGCTTGATAGATATAAAGAGGAATTACATTTTGCAGTAGGAGACAGCAGGGGGGGGTTTCAAATTGCGATTATTAATTAGTCTGTTTCCGAGACAAGCTAGGGCAATTAAAATCCATCGGGATCTTCACACACACTGATTGATCTTTGCCTTAGGAATATCTTTCATTATATTGTCAACAGGTACTTATTTTCCTTCACATTCAAAAGGCAACATGGTGATATTCTATGATTTACTCATTGCAGAACACAACATTTTGGATCAAATATCAAAATGTGCAGGAATTATACAATTTGTAGCCACCCAAAATAGATCCAGTTTAAATTACAATATCAATGTGCATTTTTTTTATAATATCCAATAACGTATAATAGAGAACTGGCATGCTTTGTCTCGAAATCTAGTAAGCACTTGTTGGATTGAGTTGGGTTGTTGGATTGACGGTTGTGAGAAAAGCAGAAAATGGGCAATTTACGGCTGAGAAATGGAGTGGTCATCTAATCCAAACAGATACCTGGCTTGATCAATTGTTGTGTTGTTTTTCTTTTTTTCCCCCCAAACCAGTTTCCGCACTTCCACAGCAAGTGCTAAAAGGGTAAAGAAAGAAGACAAAAGCAACAGCTGGGTACCGCCTCAGTAATTCCCCACGGAGACCTGGAAGACACCTCCGGCCGAAGACCATTTTCACTCCTGATTACAGAGTCTCAAATCAAGCACTAACACGTACAACAATCCACTTCCTCTGGCCAACTCAAACAAAGACCTGGCTGTCGTGTTCACTGAGAGCAACGTGCTGTTCTCTCTTCTAAATGCAGTAAACAATCTTTACATGCAAACAAGATGTTTACCGGAGAACAACAAATCACTGAATCTGATTTTGTCTCTGAACAGATTTATGTCAGAATGGCAACAAACCAAAATGTGTACACGGGGAGTGTGAAAGCTTGTCAGAGTGAATGTGCGTCTCCTGGCCGCGGTGAGATTACTGAGGAGAGACATGCTCCAGCTCGCTGCCAAAGTAAAGATTTATACAGAGCAGTTGCAGCTGCAGAAACTGACATTGGACGACAGGGGATGCATGATAAATCATGGTGGACAGGGGGCACTAGACTCAAGAAGCAGGAAAACACTTTGAACAGGGCTGAGGGGGGTGTGCCAATCAGGGACCCTTCTCCTACGCAATATAGGAAACAGATCATCTTGTAGTCTCTTCATCCAAAACACACTATAAAGAATCCAAGGGGTCATAGCAGTATTTATTTTGGGAGAAAACCCATGAGAAAATACCCTATCAAACTCAAATGACATGCAGTGATCATTTGTAAAGTGCAGGATTTACAAATGAAACACTAACTTATTTGTATTTGTGGAAAAATAATGATTAATTTATCGTGTTTTGTTTAAGATTTCAATACATTTATTTCCCCCTCTTAAACCTTTAACAATAGGGTCTGTCAACTGTCCTAAACTGAGGGATGCCCCTTCGTTCCGCATGTTGAATATGAGGGGTCCTTAAAGGCCAGGGGTGATTCCTTTTGTACTTTTATGGGAAGTGGTTCAGCGCTGGGGGGGGTGAAGGACAGAGTTGCCGGCCGCTCCATCACTCAGTGCAATAAATGGATGCAATCTGTACCCAAGTAAAGCATTGGCTGTTTTTAAATTCCACCTCTTTTATCCAAATGAATGATGGACCCTGGTACAGTGCACTGTGTGACAATATTAACATACATCAGAGGCCTACACCCCTCACTAAATCATGGAACTACCGGCATTTGTTATTTAAATGACAAACAGGAGCTGCAGGAGTGGAGCACGGGGAGAGGACGCCGAGGAAAAAGGTGGACAAACCAATTCAGATTTCAATCCGGCAAAGACACAAGGCCCGGAGCCATGACTCTAATGAAAAAAGGCAGCTCCAGCAGGTCCAAACAGACACAGCGGCGGCTGCTCGCTGCCACCTGCAATACGGTGAACTCTACATCACTTCTCTTTGTCTTTCGCTTTAAAAAGGGAAACTTCAATCGTCAAACATATTAACAAGTCTAACTTCGCATTTCCATCTCCTGTTAACTCACAAAATATTTTCCATTCTGTATTTACAGAAACTGGTCAACTGCATTTAGGCAGAGTGGTGCTTTAAGAGTTATGTTAATATGCTCAATCATTAAGCTCACAAGCTGATTTATGGCAGGTTTGTTTACCATGTACACCTTCATAGGTATCCCAGTGATGGAAAGGTTGTTGCCTGTTCAATACCCAGGTATTATCTGATGTTTCTCTGTCATGCCCCCATTCAAAAGGTGAAAAAAAACATGGCCCCAACATCCTCACGCTAGCGAAAAACGAATCCCATTTTTATCAAAAACATACATAATGAATGCATTGTATAATCTCCAAAATGACAACAATTGATCTTCAGAGGGGCATGAATGCCTGTACCAAATTTCATGGCAATTCATGTTGAGATATTTCCCTAAAAAACCCATGCCAACCTCATGTTGGCATTAGAAAAGTGAGGGGACAAACAAAGCCATTAGGATTCATCCTCTGAGCACCATGATGGTCTATACAAAACATCACAGAAATCCATCCAGTAGTTGTTTAGATATATCAGTCTGGACTACAGAAGAGGACTGACAGAACCACATTGTTGCTAACACTGCTACAAAAAATGATAACTAAATGTCTCTTATTTTAGGTATCTTTATCAGAGATATCTAGAAATCCTTAACCTGCACGTTTAGTTTTGTATGCACCAACATAACACATGGAATAATAATATGAGCGAGTGGTGAGTAGGCCGGAGATTCATCAGTATGTGTGGAGGGTGATACCTGATGTTGTGACGGACACCGCTTCTGTTCTCCTCCTGATGTCACTGCGGGGTGGTGTGCACAGGAGACCTCAGTCTGCCTGAGGGGACAGAGAAACAGAGACCAAACGTTACTCCCAATACCTCCCCACACGTAAACATGTACAAATGTAATAATTCCATAAAAGTCGATAAACGCAAGCGAGGCACATTTGCAAACGCAGCAGTTTACAGTGCGATGCATATCTTGGCCCCGCCTTAATTTCTCTTCATTAATACATATTTTCAGCAGATGGAATATTGGATGAGGAGAGGTGCTGGGTGCATGTGGCTGAGTCATTGCAGAGTTCACATCAACACATTACACCTGCTCCTTGCCTCCTGTGTCATATGTCAGGAGCCCTGAAATAGGAAAAAAGCCCCCCCACCAGCTTAATAGCCCTGACTTCAGAAATGTAAAGTTAAGGTCAAGGTCCGTTCCATCACTGGGAAGGGAGGGGGAGAAGCTGATGTGGTGTGTATGTTTGTGCATGGGAGGAGGGGGACAGATTGAGTAAAACAGAGTTGGTGTGTGCAGGAGCTACCGTAAGATATGACGGAACATTTTAGTTAAAATCTTGCACATTCTGCGTATTATACACAGGTTAACTGCATCTAAGAGAAAATGTAAACAACAATGCTGTTTGAAAATGCCAATAAGCACAACTTGTAAAAATGAATTCATGACAGATTGCAGAACAGAGGCTCATGCAGCACGACGCTCCTTGTTATCCAGCGCCGCTCCTCACGGACGGCAGGCTACATAAAGCTCACAACCCTAACAAGCACATGCTACAATAAGGCCCCGTCAGGGCAGCCTTTTAACAGGCAGCGTGTTCCATGACCTCAACAACCATAAATCACATGACGGGGGTGCAGGCGCGGGGTGTCGAGAGCTGAGCGGGGCATGCTTTGAGCGAAGTCTCTATGTTGTATAATCAATAGATATAAAAATAAATGGCCTGACCGTTATTCTCTCCCTGCTACCCCTCTCTAATAAAATCCCAGTAATGCATATTTCATTTACTTTTATACTTATTGATTACCTGTACTCCAGTTAGTAAATCACGCGCCTATCGATCCCTCAATCGTAGCTCTGTCGGACAGCACATAACCAGCCATTTGCGGCCCTGATAAAGAGCTCAGGCATTGAACTCCCCACAGTAAATCTTTGCAAACTAACTTTTTAATTCCAAAATCGATCCCCCGCTTAAACGTTGCATTATTTCACGAGGCACGCCTGCGGTATTAAAAGTAATACCCTGATGCATTTGGTCTTAATGTGTGGAGGTCCATCCCTCAATCTCTTCCCTCATTACACCGAGTCCGAAGCACCCCGGGGCCCCTGCAGCCTGGAGGGAGGCGAGGGCCCTTCAGGCTGCAGGGAGCTCAGAGGCAGAGCCAGGAGCCCACCGAGACCCTCAGCACAATGCTAATCAAACATGAGAATACCATCAGCTGGCTCATTAACCAAGCCAAAACACACCATTCATCTCAGAGCAGAACCCAAAGGCTTATAATAAGCATGTTACATGGCTCCGTGTAAAACTGGGGGAAGTGGTAAAAAATGCACAACGCTGTTTTTATTATTTAACATCTGTTACTTCATCAGTTTATAACAGCAGGACAGATGTTGCCCAGTTGTTTTGTCCATAAATATACAGAAACTGTGATGAGAAAACAAAGATTGACTCAGGGGCAATAAGCAATGAAAAAAACTAATAATACGTAATGAAGACGGCTAAAAACAACTCAATTCTGTCAAAGACACAAGGACACAGAGGGGAAAGTCTACAAGATGGATTTTTCAGGTCATATGAGACACTTTGAAATGCAGTGCAGTCCCTCAGGGTGCAGAGTAAAACAGCACTGACACAGGGTCAATTGTAATTTTGGCGCCCACATCCAAAAGCAAATATATCAATTAAAAATAATAAATCAAAAGTGGAGTGAGGGGCCACAGTTACAAAATGGCCATCTATTTTCATTAGGGTACACGGTGCTTCAGGTGTGAGCAGGATCTTAAGATTAATAGCGGTATTCAAATGAATCAGAAAGGATTAGGGTCTCCAGGGAGCGTAATCAATAACTCCAAATCAATAATCAATAGGCCACTCACACCAATATACTAACTGCTGACACCGAGATCTCACAATTAAAATGAAAACTGGGGAAGAGAGTGGCGTAAGGCTATGATTTATCTCACAGCGCAAGTGTCATTTAGAAATAAATAAGTCAATAGATAAAAGCTGCCGCTGCCTGGCTCAGCTCAGGGAGGCAGTTATGCATTTTAACGCGCCCGCCGGCCCCGAGCATTACAGCCAAATCCCACAAAGCATGGCGTCTATTCACACGCCGATACGAGGATAAACAGCAAGCAACCTCAAACAGCCTTTATCACTTAACATCAAATCTCTGATTGTCGCCGTCAACTGGCGGCAAACAGGAGATGACAGCTTTTATTAATACAGTATCATTTCAACCTGGCCGCCATACAAGATTAATGCTTACACTCTGCCCACAGAGAAAACACTTTCTCTCAAGGGTGTTTGGAAACAAAGAAAAGTCAGATGTATGGGAGCTCAGCGCGAGAAATCGATCACGCGGGTTGGATGCTCGGAAAGAAATGAAAATATAGTGAAGTGAGATCAGGAGAGGGCGTTTTCAAGTTTGTTAAGAGCAGGCACGAGCAATTATACTATTCCTCATTGTAGTGCAACACAATAAGTGTAACTGGTGTTGTGTCTGCATGTGAATGTGTGTTTTGGAGGAAGTTAGACGAGGTGAACGGTGCCATGTGAGCAGAGCTGGGTCGTGAGGACAGAGCCTCCATCTCACTGGAGAGTGGATTTGAGCAGCTTGGGGAGATGGATTCAGCTCGTGCCGTCCAACGGGACACATCAGAAGCCCCTCTCGTCAATCCCCCCTCTCTCCCTCATTCATTTGGGAGTATGATTTATACTTTTTGAAGTGAAGGGTCTTGAATCCCACTATAAAGGAATTAAGAGGTCTCCCCTGAGTCCGCCATTCAAATGAGAGCATGGCAGGGATATGAGGGTTTTTTAATAGAGAGAAATTAGTATTCACAATGCCTCAAACTGGAATCTGAAGGAACCTTTCAGGTGGAGAAGAAAGGGCCAGTTTAGAAAAGAAAGCCCTAAGAAGTCGGGGGCTTTTCATAGCAGTCGTGTTTTTGCCCCTCATCAAGGAGTGCTGGAGCGCTCTGTGAACTAACCCAAGAGAGAGGGAGGACAAGGAGTGTGTGTGTGTCAAACTAAATTAGGAATGCACCATAAATAGGCCGAGTGGAAACAATACAATGAGGAGTCCCACAGTCTCCAGGCCAAGGGGGCTAAGCGGCTCCTCAAACGTCCCCCATGCAGATCCAACAGATCCAGGGATGACTGCGAGCGATGAGATGCTTTGACAAACATCTCTTGGATAAACCTCTTTATTTTATTTTGTGTGCAGTCCCAGAAATGCAGGGATTTGAAACTGCATTACAAACTATGTCAACACATAGTAGTTCTCTTTGGGAACGCTGACCTTGAAAACTATTTCATTTTGAAGTTTTAGCTGCATCGAACTGTAGCTGTCTATTGTCACTTTGCCTTAGACTTTGGGACAGGGTTGACATCAACACTTATCTTCTGTGTATGTAGACCCTGGGACCACTTTAACAGCTCAAAACACACTCAACGTTGTTTTATCAACTTCATTACTTAACAAATTCTATAATAAATGCTAATAAACCCGGTTTGATACTCATAACATTTTTCAGAAGTCTTGTACTTTGTCCACACATATCGAATGTCCACGCGTAGGATGTTAAATGTGGATAATAAGCTTATTTCGTGTGATTACTATTTTTATGATAATGTCTGTATTTTGCCACCTTACTCAATGTGCATGCTTAGTCTGTACCAAGTTACCAATTCAATACTTTTTACAAATCCACAATGAAATGGTTATTATATTAACACAGCATTTGAGTCCATGAAATCCCAAGCCGTGAGAAATGTAAGCTAGACTCAGCAAAAAGATGCCTGGAACTCCAGCAACATTTGGCTTAACAAAGATTTCTATAGTAAACAGCGACCTTTGCTCCGTAACAGATACATTTCAATGAGACGGTCAGTGACTGGTCCGTCAATATATTGAGCATTGATTAAAAAACGGAATGGAGTCTCCAATAGGCCCTTAAGAGCCTGCTTCACATCCACTACCTGTTTCTGCAGATTGAGGAAGAACATCTGAGACCGGAGCTCTCTGACACACGGGTAATTGGCACAAAGGGTTTAACTGGAAATTAAAAGTATCAATAAGATTTAGAGTCTGGAATTAAAGCAAGAAAGTGGAGGGAAGAGATTTATAAGGTAACGTACCTGGCTTCTGTCTCGCTTTCCAACAGGAGGCCGCCAAAAGCTAAAAGGACAAAACAGAGTATAATCACTAGGTGCAAAATGATGATGATGATACCACATGAGTTGTGTTTTCAGTTGAATTATTTTTCATCAGTATATCTTACTCTCTCTGGTAAGGATCTTGGGAGTATTGTCTCAGCCTCTCTACAAACACTGGCATGCCCTGGCTCTGTAAAACACAAATCAAACATGCATAGTAAGACACAAAGACCTTAACAAATGTGTCCTACGGCAGAGGAAGATGTTTGCTTTAACCTTGCTGGGGAGCCTCCTCCTGTCCCTCCTCATGCAGCAGGCGGCAGAGCCAGGCACTCGCTTCAGGCGTGAGTGATACCGATACCCTGCAACCACAAGACGCACAGTTATCTTCCTTTGTTGCAAAATCATGTCTAGTACATAATTAATGTTAGTTATAATGTGTCTAAGGCACAAAAAGGCTGTGCATACCTCTCTGAGGGGGCCTTGCAGGTTGCAGGAAGGTGGGGGGGGGCCGGTTGTCCAGCTGGCCGTCTGAGTCCCAGCCGGGCAGCAGGCCGGCTACACTGGTCCCGACCCCGCAGTCCCCCTCGAAGAACCAGTCGCTCTGCTCGTCATCGCCTGTACACGGGACAGGGAGGAAGTCACATCGGTTAGCATGATGCTGCTGCAGCCTGATGCTATAACTAGCATATTTGTACAAATGTAAAACCATTGCAGATTTCATTCATATGCCTTAGCAACCCCTGCTTTGTCCAAAAATCAAGTAACTTTGTTGAACCTTTAACTAGATTACTGATTGAGGATAATGTTGGAAAAAAGGAGATTCATATTTAACCTTTCTTCTCACAATGCATTCAAGTGGGGAAAAAACACTTGAAATGCAGGATGAGCTGTTTGAAGAAATGTAATCAACATTAAATTCAGTTTTTTCTGAGTGCTATAGTTTAGAAGAAGCAGTTGTTTGGTGATCCTGAGAAGTGGAGATTGGACTGACGGATCAGTGCGTCAATAATGACTGGATATTTTTTAGGGTAAACCCCTTTAACTACACTCTACCAACCGGACAACACCGGTCTTGTCCCCAGACGGCGAGCTCTTCTCAGACCTGTCAGTCAGCAAAGAGCACGCAGGAAGCATGCCTCTCACAGTCAAGGTGTAGTGACAACTGTTAAATCAGAGGCCGCCTGGCCCCACCACAGCTAATGAGATTAGCAAAGGCTTCAGCGCTCATTAACACGACATGACAACGTCTTATTAGAGTCGCCTGGGTGCCCAGCAACCAGCCCATTGTATCGAAACCTCCCTCTCAAGCCCCAGCATTCCCTCAGAGTGGGGCAGGGTATCTATCGTCCAAATCTGACAACTCTTCATTTTTCTCTTCCTAGATCATGAACGTTTCATCTGTGAGCTCCAAATACATAAAATCAAAGCAGTTACTTGATTGAACCATGCTGTTCAATTGTTCCCACCATACGTTAAAATTAGGATTTCTTTGAGTACCTTGTCTTCCCTCATCATTGGTGAACAGGCCAGGGTCACTGCTGCATGTGCTGCTGGTTTCCCTGCAAAACAAGAAGAGAAACATCACATGTGAATGATCAGCTGTTTCTTTAATATCAGTGACATTTGAGGATGGAGGACCCTGTTTTGATTTGTCATTTGAAACCTGATGGGTTCTTTAGGTCAGACAGTGTTTAAGCGTTTGAAACGTGAACAATGTGAATCAGAAATGTACATGCCCCTGTGATGTGGATGTTTAACATTCACTTATAAAAAATAATGGAGAAGTCAGAATCTAGAGGTCGACATAAATGTAAATGACAGAAAAAGACAGAGCGTGCCGTGTTCTCCCTCGTTGCGATAGCGAACACAAAGGCATGAGGAGAGGCTCTGATCGAAGCCACTGAGTGACATGCACAATCTAATTGAATATCCTCCGCTGTCAGCTCCAATCTAATCTGGCCGGCGTTGTGGAGGATGACAGGAGAGCGAAACACATTCCCCTGCCCGCCCCTCCCTCTGGGTGTGCCCCACACACAGAGCGGCCCACAGACATGCTGCTTCCTCACAACAACTGGCCAACATCTGCTGTGTGGGCTGCCACCGCTCGCCCCCCCCCTCCCTCTGCTCCCTCACTGCTCCTCTCCACACCCCCAGGCCAACCCCTGTTACAGTGCCTCCACACCCTCTGCTACCCCAGACCACCCTGGGTTTCCCTGCCTTTCTCACACCTCAGCCACCTTGAACTGGGACCTCCAGACACCCCAAGGTCAGCGGGGGAGTAAGGGGAGGGGTGGAGGGGACAAAGATGGAGGGACAAAAAAAGGATTTCCTCTCCCTGAAACATAACTGTTCCAATGCTGTTTGTTTACTTCTAACAATCATATGTCAACAGTTTTCTATTTCCAAAAGCTTTTTTCTGAAAAGAGAAATCACATTAATTCATCTTGGAGTAACTGAGGACCTTTATTCATTTATAATGAATCATTCTGATACAGTTTATGTTGCACTGCTGCCATAAATGCTCACTAATGTGTATCGATCCGCAGGTGAAAATAGTTCCACCCAATTGTACTTTTTTTCACAACACATAACACAACTAAAAACTACTGTGGCCAGCTATTTTTTTGAAATCTCTTAGCCATTTAAAAAAAGATGCAAATATGTATTTATTTAAGGACAATGATATAATATCAACATTCCTGTAGATGTACAGTATCAGTGTAAGACACCCAGCTAATCATGAACTGATTTCCTTTTATATGTTATGTATTTTTGACAATTCTTTTGCTAGATTTTTGTCTTTTTTAGGAAGAAAAAACGATTCTGTGACATTTCTAGACTAGAAGAAAGGTATATATGCCAGCTATACATTTTACTAACGACTTTATGAGAGGGTTGATAATTTTGATTGCCTTGCATTTTGCTTCCTGTTCTTCATCGCTGACCTTGCTCATAGGAGAAAGCTGGAGGGTCAGATATGCGCTGATACCGTGCTTCCCCATATTGCAGAGGCCTTTAAGTGAAGCAGGATCAGAAATGGTCCGTCCAGCCTGTCCTCCTGGCCAGATGGTCGCGCACCATCTCCTCTCACATCTACAAGAAGCAGATGTGAGAGGGAGCAGGCCTCTCCGGGGAATCTGGAGGATGCCGGGGCGTAGCAGTCCTGGACTGTCCATCCCCCCCCTCCCCCCTCAGCCCATCTCTCCAGACTGACTCCCCAGGCCTCTGCTCAGCTGTACCCCACCTCTGGACACACTGGCAGACATCTGGAGCACACAACTCTCCAACATCAGTAGAGGACACAGCCACAAGCTCTACCTAAACAACCATTTTGGATTTGATGCGTCATTACACAACCTTTATTACAATAAGTGATGATCAACCAGCAGTGTGGTGTCTTCTTCCATATAGGTAACCATCTTAGTAAAGTGTTTTCATCTTATTGAAGGGGTTTTGTTCAAAGTTTAAGAAGAATCACAGGTATAAACAATTAATTAAAGACACCCATTAAGTATTTATCCGTATTAAAAGGTGTAATGTGATGTCGCTTGGAGCAGCACAGGGCCGATGTGTGAGACCGTTTTCATTAAGTACTGCCTAATTAATGCAATGAATAATTGAGACCCCCATTTTTCTTGGGACCAAAAGAAACACCTCTTCTTTTCTCAGCAGTGACCTTTGTCGAGAAAAGTTGACAAACATTTGGGGCAAACTTGGTCTTTGGCTGACACACAAAATACCACCTCCCCCAGTCGTGGATTAGGTGCTATAAAGCAAATAAGTCTTAATTACATAAAATGCCATATGTCCATGGTGAGACAAAGGCAAGGGCAAAGACAAAAACTGCACTGCTGTGTTTTTAGAAGTGAACTTAAGTCCCCACATGGCCCTATTGTCTCTATACAAGCTGGAGAGGTGAAGCAAAACACAGTATCCAGATGAGCACTAATCATTAGGATATAATCCTCAACTCCTGGGAGAGGCAGAGCAGTTTGCACAGAGATTACAGGCTAGCCGCCATTTATTGAGCTCGGGCTCATTCTGCAGAGGAATAAAGAAGAGGCAGAGACGGAGGGGGGCAAAGCGCTGATAACAATGGATCTGTGGGCTCTTCAAACAAGCCGCCCCAACCCAAATCCATGCCCTCTTCCATGGGTGTCTGATTATAAGGTTATCCCACCATCCCTGAGCTGCAGTAATTGGATTAGTCGCAGAGATTTATGAAAATTAACTTCGCCAAATGCTGCACGAAAACTCCTCGTACACTTTTCAAAATATAAATGACAGCACATGTGGGAACAACATGCTTTGTTTTCTTCTGGTGGCGGGGTTGAAGTCAGCGGTAGCAGCTCGCAGCTGGAGACGGAGGCTGGGCCCGGGACGGCGTCTACCCACAGGTGAGGCCTGCTCGCTGGGCCAGCCTGGGTGCCAGGTGGCATCACTGCCAGCAGGCTGGGCCAGCTCTAATCAAGGATGTGGAGCCCAACTGGAGCCGCCAACATCTGCTCCCCTTGAACCTGGGTGGCTGAAGGCAACGCTCTGCTCAGTGTGCGCGTAAGAGGAGTGACCTTGAGGAGAGGCACGTTTAAAGAGACCAGACACTCCATATGAAGGAGGTTAATGGAATGAATGGAGACCAAAGAAGTGCTTCAAAAGACATTTCAACAATGGCATGTGTGTGTGACATGAAATGGGCAGTGCACTCTCTGAGTATAAATGTTGCGGTTGTACCACTGTCAACCCTTCATCAATGCTGACATTTGCTCGTATCCTTTGTCTTAACCATCAGATTGTTCAGCCCTCGGTTCAGTGTGGCAGTCTGCTGAGCAGCAATCAAGAGCGTTGGCGTTGTGTAAGTGAGAAATGATTGACAGCGTGCCATGGTGTTCCCATTTATTTCTTCTCCGGAGCTGTTTTCTGTCAGAACGGCTATTGATTTTTCCATAAAGTAAGAAAACAAGTACCGTTTAGGGGCTAGGGAGGTCAGCACAAATTAAACCAGAAGATGTAAAGCCTTCTGTCTGTCCCATTACACATTACTCCAAATGTCTTCTTCTTCTTCTTCTTCTACAGGTTTTATAGATCAACAGATAATGAGATCAGCAAAGGAAGTGCCCTGTGAGGTGCATGAGTAGACGTGGACAATGGGAACTCCAAGGCTCAAAACTGTTAATGAATATTATATTAAAACAACTGAAGTGCACTTCCCATTAATTCTGTCTATTTATCAGTTGATTAAACATGGCATGTATTTAATGCAGGAACACTATTTCTACATTCTGAAAAAATATATATATTTAAAGTAGGATCATCCTTAAAAGCCACCACTTTGATCCAAACTGAATGATATTTAATCATTGTAGTTTCTTAAATCTTATCTAAAGCACTTTACAATACACTTATCGTTTAAAGCTGCTATAAAATAGAAGGGATTTGGGTTGTAGACTGCTGCTTTGGCAAAATAAGAAAAATGAAACCATTTATTTTTAGCTTTACCATTGTTCAAAAGACTACATTTTGCAGCTTTTTATATTAGAAAAAGCATGGACTAGGTGACAGCTAAATATAATTGTTACATTGAGTCTTTTTCTTTCTACAATATATTTGAATGTTTGCTTCACTGTATTAACAAACTCTGTGCTGCCTGTTACAGACACATTTAGTTTCGCTAAATAAAATGCACACAAGACGGTGCAGTCTGGGACACTGGGACAGAAAGGAATTCATTTCAAAACAAATCAATACTACACCAAGTCACTTATTTATTTGTGACAATATTGCTGGAAAGGAAATAATGAGCTGGCAGATGCCCGGAGGCATAACTATCAAAGATCCCTCCCTGGTGATCATTCCAGCTATAGGAGATGAGGATGAAGAGACTCTATCATTCATTTTTAATGTCAACTCAATACTTTAAAGTGGAGTGATATGATTGTGATACTTTTTTTCTGGTTTGGTTGAGGACATGCTGAATATTGACAAGTGGCTCGATGAAGACAGGCAGCATAGATCATCTTAAATGTCGCCATGTTTAATTGCTCCTGTCTGATAGTAGTTATGCCCATGACTTTTATGTTATGGGTTTAACTGCCTTGGTAACTTTCCATTTAAAGGGTAAAAAGGGCTTTTGGAGTTTTGAGCTCCTTTTTCAGAATGGTTTTAATCCTGACTTTTGAAACAATGACAGGGTTAACATTTGGCTTGTGGCAGTGCGGTAAATTAAATGTAGGCTTCTGAAAACTGGATTTGCTTATTTTTCACAAATGATTATCCTAGAAAAAATGATCTAATCTTAAATGGATGGCGACTTTTGACTGGAGCTACTGTAGGAAAATAATGAATGTAACATTACCCTTCAGACATGTTCTCATCTGCAGCATCTCTGTGTTCCTTGGCCATCTTCCTCTTCCAGCACTCCTTCCCCATCAGCCGGGCTCCTTCAGTCGGCCGGTCTGCTGCCACCCAACCTCCAGACCTTTTCTTGGATCCCGCCAGATGTTCCATCCTGGACGGCTTCTGTCTTCTTTTCCCATCTACACTGGAAACCTTTAACTTCTGCTGCAACCTAACCGTGACGTCTGAGGTCATACGTTTGACCTTCCTCCTCCTCCTGAGCTGCCGTCCTGGATTATTCTCGGTGAAGGAGTCGGACTCTGGCCAGGAAGGCTGCCTATTCCTGACCGGGCCTCTCATTACGGAGCGCCATCGGTTGGTGGGGGTCACGTCGTCAGAGTCACTGCAGTTGGCCACAGAGGCGGCGATGGAGGAGGAAGACTTCTCTCTGTGTCCTTTAGTTTCGTCTAAGCTGGACTCCGAGGCCTCGATCCAGCAGCGTCTGTGCTGCAGCGGATAGAGGGAAGATTGACGGTAGCGTCTGTGGCCTCTGCTGCGGCGGATCTGCCGGCGCTGGTGCAGCGGACTCAGGACCATTTCCTGCCACAGCTCTCCCAGCTTGCTTTGCTCTGAGGTCTGCTCCAGAGCCGACACCAGGTCCTGCACCAGCTCATCCATCATGATGCTGGAAAACAAAGATACAAGACAGAGTAAACACAGAGAGCTTAACACCATGGATGATGCTACATCAAAATATGATACGTCAGTGTAGTTGGACATACAGCAGCCAAGACAATAAACAAAATCTGAACGTGAAGCCAATGCTGTAGTGCCTAAAGTGAACAATTCTATAGTTCATTTTCCTTGGTACCTTGTTAACTTGATAGAAAGATGTCTCCAAGTATTACACTCTGTAGTGATGTTAAAGCGAGCAAATGTGGTATTATGGCTCCAATACATTTAGAAATGTAATAAAGACATTACAGACTGAGACCTTGTTAAAATATCAGTTTTATGTGCAGGTTGCCAAAAGTGATAGTAAAATCCAACATTTCCAAAAACAGAAATGAGTTTGACAAGGATGTGAAACCATGTGATACATTATCTTCAAAAATGTTGTGACTGCTTTCACTATAACAGTTTATGGCGGTATTTACATTGTTTTATGTAAATGCTTGATCTTAATTTATCAGTTATCATATGATTTTATAGATAAGCCAAGAATTTCCAAGAAAACATGAATATACCATTATTATCAAAATACCTTTAAAAATAGACTGTTGAATCCATAAATAAAAACAGGGGTTACTTTCAATGAAAGATTGGACTCATATAATAACTGAGCACTGATACAATATATTGAAATGCAAACTGATCATTGGAGTTGACCAATTCCATGCTACCATTTACATCTGTGGATGTAGTCTCTCACATTGCTAAAACAAATAGACATAGAATGAAAGGCGTTATAGTGGCTTTTTAAAAAAACGATAGAATATACCCAGGCCTTTCCTACAGGTCTGACACTGTAGGAGCAAAGACACACTGTGTAACCTTTGTTTGTTTGTTTGATTGCAGCTGTGTTAAAATGAAAGCTTTGAGCATCTGCACATCATTATTAGCTACGAAATTAAAACACCTCCTTCATAACAAGGTAAGAACGTGACTGAAGCGGTACAGCATCAGTGCATCAAAACAATAGCAGACGTGCTAGACTGTGTTACATAACAACAGCTAACACGTGAGCTCAGCACAGCCACACATCTTCCGTTAAATCAGCGAAACCAAACGATTAACAGCTATTTACTCAGTCACCGTGTCTTAAAACGACTCCTAGCCGCTATCATGATGTCATGATTTGATATGCAGATGGCTGTGTTTGAGCACTCACCAGTCGCAGCTTGTCTTGTTTTGTTTTCAGCACAGCTGGGAAACAGACGCACTTCCGGTCTGCTGTCCAGCCAATCAGGTGTCTCCGCTTGTAGTGACTCTAAACAGCCCGCCACACTGTCCAAGCTTCTCATAAAAAGACTGTGGTTTATGCAGATAAGAAGCAGAAAGTCAGCCTGCTAAACTGCAGATATAACATTTACCTTTACTAGTTATCACCGTAACACTCCTATACAGGGGCGGTTCTAGGAGGGGGCCAGTGCCCCCCTAACACTGACTTTGGACCCCCCTGCGGCCCAACTGAAAATGAAAAAAAAAAAAGTTTATGATTAAACGATTTCTTGGCTGAGGGCTGACTTGTGGAACTAACGCTATTTGTCATTCTAGTCAGACCCATTAGAGCGTAAAAACTGTAACTATAAGTATCTGAAATAAATATGTGTACTGAAACAAATAGCCTACTAATAACTGTATTGCATAGTTTTCTTATCATAGGCGGTGCCAGGGGGGCGCTAGGGGGTGCTGCAGCTCCCCCTAGGATAGCCGTAGCACCCCCTAAGCAGCCCCAATAAATGTATGTATTTTTGTATTTTTATGTGTGAAATTCATAATTTGAAAAATGATTGATTCGAAAAGAATATGCTACAGTACAGTACAGTAGCCTACTTCTGGGTCTCTGTGTTTCATTCAAGCTCTGCTCTGTGTGTGTGTGTGGCACGAGCCATTTTGTGTACGTGCGCGAGCGAGCACCGGTACCGGAGATCGTTGTGGTTAGCATCTGGTGCTAGCTAGCTATGCTAAGGAGCTTTTTCAACAACAAGGTGGAGGGAGAACTCTCTCCTGTCAGACTGAGAGTCTCAGATAACCTCAGCTCAGGTTAGCTAAAGGACTCTCTCAGTGTTTAGATAGTTAACTTTAGTCTAAGTTATCTCAATGGGTCTCAAACGTTTTGGTCACGATTAATGTAAATAAGTATTTCTGAGGCACACGTTTATATGATCATTAGGCTATAGTTATAAAAAAACAAGAGAATAAATGAAAAACAGTTATGAAATACTATATGACAGTAAAACAAGAACACAGTTTAAAAGGAGAGTGATTTGTAAAATATCTATAAAGAAAAAGTAAATCTGTTTACAGTTCTGTGTCATATGGGTGTTGAGAGATGTATCCATAGATCTCTTAATGTTGCTCTCAAAGTGCACCAGATTGATGCTTTTGACTTCAATATAAAAATAAAAATCTTCCCGGGAAAGCATGCCCCCGGACCCCCCTACAGGATGTTAGGTCCACCCATAGACTGTATATAAACCCCCACTTGTAAAAATAGCACTTCGCCCCTGCTTACACCTATATGCCGTGAGCTGATTATCGAGCCTTCATTCATTGTAACAGTCGCGGGTGTACTGTGTATGTGTGTGTGGGGAGTGTTGTAGTAGAACATTTCACTGTAGCGCCCGGTACCTTAATGGGAAACCTCTATGAAACATCAAGCTACCCCACAGCACTCACAAAGGAAAATCTCTGCCGCCGCCACTGTTTCTTATGCACAATTACTTCATACTGTCTTTGTCGTCCTGCATTTATTGTGCCCCCCTCAGAAAATAACTGGCCCCAGCCTGGCCCCCCCAGTCAAATTGGTCTAGAACCGCCACTGCTCCTGTAACAGGCTGATATTCAAATCTCCTTTTTTTTATTGCAGTTTTCCTATAATGTTTCTGTGATACGGATATCTAAGAGAATTGTTTTTGATCCTATGTTGTAGTTTATTTATATTCCCTATAGTGGGCTCCTAGGCGAAAAATAAATACATAATCTCTCAAATAAAGTCTCAAATGTATTAAAATAAACAATTTCTTTAAAAGATAATTCATCTGTAAAAAATCAACACAAATTAAAAGTAGGACTAAAATAACTATATGTATCAATACAACTGTTTCAACAACAGAAAGAGCCTTCAGGAAAAGAAAATGACTGTTTCAAAGGTCTTTCTCGTACTTTTTACTTACTTTAATCCTACCCTGCAAAACATATCCAGTTTCTGTTATCGCTGTGTAGTGGGGGTGTTGAGTAACCTCAACAGTGATTTTCAAAATCTGAGTTGCCAGGTGAAGCACTTAGATACAATGCAGTGCACCACCTTATACATCCCACACAAACAAACAGAAACACAAAGCAGGGAAGAGGGAGTTGCACATTATCACAGGGTTGGTGTTCAATCACTTGCTGCCCAAATGTCAAAACATTTCTACGTGTTTTTGAGCAAAACACTGAACGACAATTTCTCTTAAAGGTTAGCCCAGACAGTACCTCCACTGCAGTTTGTTTGAATGAGAGGCTCATTGTAAAGCAGCTTGTACAGTTATAAGAGCATTAATTAAATGCAGTTCGTTAACCATTCTCCTTACAAATTACCATTCAGTTGAGTCAAACTGCCTATGAGTCTCAATGGAAATCTAACAGAGTGAAATTTAAACCATCTCAATTAATCTATATTAAACATTTTGTAAATTTCTTCAAACAAAATCCGAAACCATGTTACATGTGTGATAAGTTGTAGATTACATTCATTGTATTACTTCTGCAAATTTTAAAACAAAAGTGCATTAATACGCGTTTTATGATGTGTGACAACTCTCAGTAATGAAGAATTGTCTCTAAATGCCTGTGTGTTGCTGAATGAAGCAGAAAAAGTAATTTACCACTTTTTTCATCTCTCATATGAAGGCAGCCCAAACAATAAAAAAATAAAAGTCTGTGAAAATGAGTACAAAAGCCATTTAATCTCTCTCATCTTCCTCTTAATAACTGCAAATTTCCCCTTGGGCCCATGGGAGAGGGCCTCTCTGTGCCGCTGCCACCTTATCTGTCGCCTCCATATTTCAGCATGCTGAGCGACTCCCTCAGTACCCAGCCCCCGGCCCCTCTCGCCGGGCCTGTGGGGAAGCTGGGCTCCTGGGCCCGCCATTGTTCTGGCCTGGGAGGAAAGTCCAGAGAGAGCCCTGAAAGCTGGAGAGAGGGAATATTCAAATAAAACTTGAGCCACTGCTTCATTAAGCGGCAGCCTTTCACAAGCAAACATATCAGAAACAGCCCCCTTTCAGAGGCAGTAATTAGCAATTTGGAAACCTTGCCCCCTCAGGATATACAGTTTCAATTTAGTCAGCAGCTTTAGATTCTTAGGCACTTAATATTCATTGTTTCTGCCATCTTCCCAATTTCTCAACGTACATTGTCTAGTCTTTCACTGGCGATAAAGTGTTTTATCTTTCATGTAATTCTTCTTTTCAATGAGCCCTCTGCAAGAGAAGTTAATTTTTATAAATAATTTTCAAAGGGATTTGCAAAGAATGTGAGGGATATGATAGCAAAGTGCTCTTCAGGAAGTGCAAGGCTGAATATCATAGGGAGCTTGCACTTGATTGATTAAAGTCTGGCTGTAAATAGTACATGGAAAAAGTTCCTGTAACTTACTAGGGAGTTATATTGCATAGAAAAAACTGATCACATGGTCCAAAAAGTAAATAATATTCAAGTTTAAATTATATTTATTAAAAGGACATCTGGATACCATCACAGATTACAAAAAAACATATTAAATTGGCAAGATTTGTAACTTGACATTGCCTCCTCGTGATGATATTACATTATTTACTGTTTTCTACAATTGAAGACTAATGAGAACTCTTATCATGAATTATTTGCCTGTGTTTGTATTGGCATGGGAAACCCTTTGCATGGATTTAATGGCAAATGTTTGCAAACTGCTTGTTAAGCCAAACCACATATAGTACCTCTGGGGGGCAACGACAGACACTTATCTTTGCCACCATGGAGCCTTTGTTTCAAAATGCTACTACTTCCATTCATTTCCAATCAGCATTGTCTAATAGAAATAATTGATTTTTGCCTCTTCTCCACAAATGAAAAACGCCTGTGATTAAACATTTTGTCTCCAAATCTAAATTCCAAGATCCCCATCAACACTTTAGAAAAATAGGCAACTCATTAAAGCAAGAAGAAGAAGAAGTGGCTAAGACGTGAAAAGAGGAGGCAGGGAAAGAAATAATGAATGGAGTCCGAGTGAGCTATCTTTCCCAGGCAGAGCGCCACTAGGGATGCAAACTCTCAGCCACCAGAAATGAGCTACCTATCTGTGAAAAGAGTGACTGCTCCATCCTATTTGATTTGGCTTTCCTATCATCTCTTAAGAAGATGTCAGCCTTGCTTCTTCTATTGCTCTGAGCCTTTATCAACCCGGAGACGATTTCCCTGCGAAAAAAAAAGGGGAAGACGCATTTCAGTGCCTTTCAGGGAGCAACACTAAAGAATAAGTGTTATGCGATAAAAAGCGGGTTGTTAAATAGATCTGTCTATTTGTATGGTAATAATGATCGCTTAAAGACTCATGGCTTCGTGACTTGTAGAACAAGGAAACAAATCTGTATTCAGGTATTGTGTTAACACGACTCTCCAAACGACCTTGTAAAAGTTTCATAGAGTAAAAAATGAGTTGGATTCTCAAGCTTTTTTTTCTGAGTTTGTATCATTCTTTCCCTGTCCTTTGAGCTCCTGCACTAATGCTGCCAATTTCAAACTACTGAAGCTTTGCATTTTAAATTATCTTTGTCAGGGTTTTTATTGACAATGATTTAGTAATCAATTCAGTATAAAAGCAGAAATTCATAACAGAGTGTCTGAACACTATCTCATAATTGGATTGCTTTTATTTGATGCATTGACATGTACATGGCATTTTTGTGTCATCTTTTCGAAAACAGATACTATAATTAATTGCACAGAAATGTAATGAAGTAGAAGTACAAACTGCTCAAAATAGCAGCTAATGTAAGTACAAAGCTTGACTAAATGCACACTGTTACTTTCCACAACTAAATATTGGCTACCGTTTGGATCAATAAACCATTTCTAACCATTGTTAGTGTATCCTAGTTTCATCATTACCATTTAAACCGTCATACCTGCTGACTGTCAACAAAGAAAACCCTGAGGTCTCTCATTAGGATACAAAAGCTCCAGTTTTTTTCCCCAGTTAAAATAAGCTATTCACAAAATTATCTGAAGCCAATAATCCTCAGGAGCATTTTGTTGTTGTTTTCAAGCCAATGTAAGAGAAAGTAGGGGTTTGAGTATTGTTCTGCGTACCTGGAGACCCTCATGATTATTGTTTTAGATGCCATGGGGGGGCCGTGTCAGCGTGATCCACAAAGGTGCGTTTGACGTGTCAATTTAGCAGGTGGCGGGTTGAAGCTGAGCCCGGTTTAGTAGATACTTTATCTGCTCTTTTGATATCTGCACAGCACGTCTGTGTAAACAACAAACAGTTCAGTGAAAAAACGCCTCCCAGGGGGTTGTGTGTAAATAATCTGACTGAGCCTATTTCTGAACCTGAATCCTGAAAATCTAATCTTGCTCCTGGAGTCCAGGCGAAAATCCTGTGCAAAGAGACACATTACTGCAAGTCTAATAAGGAGCCTGTTTAATGGGGTGCAGGACTGGATGGCTGATGGCCGACACTCGGACAGCTCACTTGCTAAAACAACAAGAACTAAGTCATGTTGGGGTTTGGTAATGAGTGAAAACACTGAAAAATGTCAGCGTTCATTTTCATATCAAATAAACAGGACAAGTATTTCCAGACAAGATGCAGGCAGTCACACAACCACAGAGAAAGTCAGACAGAAAACAAACAAGATGTCCCTTTCCTTTTTGCCCACTTGTGCAGTGTGATTCATACAGTTTTATATTTTCTGATGTATAGGTGTTTACAGTATATCTTTACTAGTAAATACCGCAAAATGGGACTTAAAAAAACCCTATTATGAAATTGGGGACCTTTGTTATATGACATACCTTATTCTTGCCTGCTTCCAGTGTAATTCTACTTACTATAAAGACACAATTAAGGAAGATTTTCTTGCAAAAAGAGTATCTGGCAATACAAAATAACTAGTCTTTTGGTTTCATGAAACTAAGGGTTATAAATAAATGTTTTCTTTATGCTTTTGGAGGTCTGTCATGGCTCAAATCTGAGCATCAATCATGAAGAAACATCAATAAGCACTCATTTAACCCAGACACAGAAGCAGTATTCAAGGCCTAGAGATAGCATCCTTAAACGTCTCACCACAACTTCAAATGATTATAGTCTATTTTGTGTTAGTCCCTAAATGTATTGTTCTCCTGATGCTGGCTACTGCTGAACAGAGGAGGAGGAGGAGGAGAAGGAGGATGCCGACTACACAAAGCTCTCCAGGCACAAGAGGTAGATTGATTAGCCTGCGCAGTTTGACTGATTAATCAGAGCCTGTTAGGTGGAAACGAGCACCATTTATGGCTGATTATCTTTCCAGAAGGCACAATCTTAAGGTACAATCCACAGTGGAACTTTTCAACCTCCATTTAAACCCAGCACTCTCCTTCTCCTTATTTATTTAAAAGAAATGCTGCCTACATTTGGATTCACGAGTATCAGGCTTAGTGTTTTCACCATTTAAATGTGTTAATGACCAAAAAGTGGAAGTAGAAGAAAAGAAAATCTCCATCAGTTTGTGAATTAAATAAAGAAAACATGAAGACTGTACCTGACATAGTATTTATGGCAGCTAAATGACCAATAGCTTTAGGCTAAAACCTAAATGTATTGTACCTGTATTACTTTGTTCTGCATAAAGGAGCTTGGATTTAAATCAGATGTAGAAAAGGCATTTATGTTTTAGTTTGAAAGCCCCTTAACTAATTCTTAGGTCATTCTCAAACTTCCATAAAGCATTGCTATGGAAAAATGTCAATGTCTTTGTTCTGTGATGTGAACCTTGGATTTTTTTTAATAAAAATTGTTTTGTAATTGTCTGTTTTGAGGAGAATTTACATTCTCACATGAAACTCAAAAATATAACGTTGAAGATAAAATATATTTATTTTAAATGTTTGATGTAGGAGAAGGTATCATTTTGATTTGGAATTTTGGCAGAACACAACAACAATTTGATTTGACTTCCCAATATTTGATGTTGGTACATCTTGACATCTTTCTTGTGTTTCCTATTTAGAGTTTCATTAAAGTGTAATTTTTCAAGCAGAAATGCCAATTCACAGGTTTTAGCTTCTCCAATGTGAGGATCTACGGCGTTCTTCTGTTTTATATAATAGTAAACTGAATGTCTTTGGGTTTGGGACCGTTGGACGGCATTCTCAAAACATCTCCTTAGGCACTAAGAAATTGTAGGTATTAAAAAAATAAAGCAACTATCAACTAATCAAGAAAATTGATAGAATAACTGATTATAAACAGAATCTTTAATTGTAGCCCTAGTGCTATATACCGTAAATAAACTTTACATAACTAGTTTCAAGCAATGTATAACATATTTAAAACAAGCCAAAACAGCTTCCATCTCATGCTAAACCAAAGAACCAAACTAAGTAACTAACGACTGTAACTAAGTACGGGATCTGCTCCAGTGACAGTGGAAGAAAGAGCTTATGCAAAGTGTCATTGACCTTTTACATTAAAGTGAGCATGATATTATAGTAATGCTGACACTTCTAAATTGGAAAGTGAACACCTATCTGAGGACAGTTGCACTCACCATTTTCATCTCGTACAGTTAGACTACAGTGTGACGCAGGACTTGAACTCTCTTCCACTACGACGATATGAAGAGGCAAAGGTGTAACACTAACTAAACTATATTTGATGGATTTTTTGTTTGATCTGTGTTTTACGATATGCCCCAATTTCTCTGAGAACAGCAGGAAAGGAGGTCTCTGGTGGTCGACCCTTTCACACCCCGCCTCATGCTATTGTCCAGCCTTACCCAGCCTGGTCACCCGTTTCCATTTATCTGCTGGGATAACTATAAAAATCTGTCAGGAGCAGGGTGGGTTTTTCGCTCAGCTCAGCCCAGCTGGCAGATTGAGAGCCCCCTGTAATGCCTAGTCTGTTTTTATTATTCTTGCAGGGGGAACACTATTTCATCAAGTGCATGATTCCACAGAAGAGAGGAGATAGCCCCCGCCCGGCTATATTTCTTCCAATCAAACATACCAAGGGGAAGAAATGAGTGGGTGCCATCAAATCCCAGAATAATGCTGCCAGATTTTATGTAAAAAGAAGGACTGATGGACAAATACAGGAAGGCAAGACAAGTTTAATGACGTGTGTTCAGGAGCTGAGATTGGAAAACTGACAGAGAAAAGCAGCCTCTTTGCTGGAATATAAATTGTTGTGCGCTGTAAAAAGGCTTTTATCTGGAGTGAATATGGGACGAAATACGCAGGTCAGGGTTAAGTCATTTTCTCCGGCAAGTTAAGCGAATAATGAAGGCGAGCCCGCGCGGAGAGGAGCACTGCTACTGCCAGTTTGTCTTCATTTATTATGCCAAATCTCATGATTTCGGCGTTGGCGCAGTGAGTGCTCTGGCGCGCACCGGTGGACGACATATCGCTTAATTTACACAAGGTAATGAAAGCAGGGAATGGGAGGACAAAACAATTTACCTGCTGACACGGGAAGAAGTGATTTGCGAACATGGGGGGTGAGCGAAAGAGCAGGCAGAGGGCCAGGGCCAAGGGGTGGAAGAGAAGCAGAGATAGGGAAGAGGGTGAGGAGAAGAAGGAAAGGGGGAGAGGGGAGGATGGATAAAAAGAGAGGGGGGTGGAGGAAAAAACAAAAGGGTGAGGATGGCTCCAGCCGTTGCTCGTCAGGAGATGATGGCTTGGGTGAGGCAACAGTAGACTCTTATACGCTGTCTCTCTCTACCCCACTGACACACACACACAAATACACGCAATCAGACCTCAAATCTGGAGGGTCTGTGCTGACAAGACCCTTGTTTTACTCCTCCTTTGCCCACCAATTGTAATCACTTCTGAGAGAGCCACTTGTGTAGAAAGAATGGGCGTCTTGAACATCAGCCAGGAGCCGCAACAGGTATTTTTCCCCCAAAGACCAAATCTCTGACTGCTGTCTCACACCACATGTTGCTGACCAGAACATTGAGAATGTATTTGATTAATATAAGTCTAACTTTTTAATTGAGACTCATCCATTCAGATTTTTAAAATGAGGTCTATCTGCCCTGCAAACATCCTACCTACCAGGATATTTGATCTATTTCCACTAATATTTTAAACAAAGTTACCTAAATTAGAATGACCAAACAAGTGATCCAGATGTGAATTAGCTCTGCCAAAAGCCAATCACTCCACAGGCCCTGATGGATGCATTTAAAGAGCACGATTGGCCATTCAGCTGATGTCCCTCCACACAAAGAGAAAAAGAGTCTGGCTGAGACTCCCTGACAATATGGTCTGAGCAGCACTGTAATTTTCCAATCACTAGCCCTTCAGGCCAGGCCACTCCTTAGGGCAGTAAGATCAGATGAGCTCCGGAATTTTCTTTTGTAAGAGGCCAAACTCTATTTGTCTGCTCGCAGGAACAAAAACAATCAGGCAGTCGAGAGAGAGCGGCTTTTTGGTCTCTCTGGAGAAGGGCCAAAGACAGAGCAGCAGGAGGAGGAGGAGGTGGATGGAGGGGGGGCAGTGGGGTGACACAGATAACTGAGTCCCCCCCCCCCCTCCTGCTGTGGGTGGTTGGTTCTGGTGATTATGAACGGGGATGCGGCTCAGCACCCGGCCCCCGCTGTCAGGGCTCTCCGCAGGACGAGACACAGAGAGGAAGTGTCACTCTCGGCGGGCCTGCTGGGTCAACCTGGACTCTGCTGAGTCCTGCTGCTCCAGTCTTCACAACAAATCAAACACCATCACACCCGCCCCCCCCCCCTCCCTAAACTCGGCCACACACACACAGCTAAACCTCTGCTACTGTCTGGAAGAATGTGTTAGAAAAACCAGACTGTTGAACGTGCTGCATCTGAATATCGGCTTCTGTCTGTCACGTGTTTGAACGAATGGGGCCCTAATATTTGTTTCTCTTTGGAATAGTCCCCGGGCTGTGGATGTAAGGGTGGATTGGGGGGGGTGGGGGGTGGGAGTTATCCTCTGTCCTCCACCCTCCCCTGGCCGCAGCTCTCTCCACAGGCTTATTTCCCCTCACAATGAGAGGTGACAGTGAACAGTGGAACTCGTCAGTGTGAATAACACAGTCATGCTTGGTGAGACCCTCTGGTGGAGCGCGACACACACACACACACACAGTCGCACATATTGGCGCACACACCGAGGCTCAAGGGCCCAGCGGTAGGCACGCTGTCAACCTCAGTGCGCTGCCTTCCATTACAGCTTAACTGGGGACAAATTGAGCAATCTGATGGGTTAAATTTGACATCTCTGCCCGTCCGACCTGCGTTTGTTGTACAGTACAATCACTTTCCACGGCTCCACGGGGTGGAAACGGTGAGCTGTGGGACTTACATGTGTTTTTAAAGATTGCGATCAACATAACGTGCCGTCTCGGATCATTATGAAGGTCGGAGGGACATTTTTCAAGTTTACAAACTAAGCTGAGCTCACATTACTGTACCATGGGGTCTGTGGGGGGTCCCTCAGTGATGTGTTTCTCCTAGTCTTGCAGTGTCCTTCAGCGGCTCCTTATAAGAGCAGTCCATAGCACAACCGGTCAAACTTAATTTACCCACTTTCTCTGTCTACTGCCCCATCAGCATATAGTATCACATAACTGCTAATGGGCTAATGGAAAGAGGGGGGGGGGGGGGGGGGGGAGCGGGAGGAAGACAGCGGTAGTTAGGGAAATGGAGCTCAGGTTCATCCAAACATTTAATAACTTATCCAATCTGGAGTGTTCACCTCTTACTGGCCTAATTATATCATTGAACTTGCCTGGAAGAAGGGGCCAGCGTGGACACTGCTTCTTACAGTGTCATCACATCATTATGACTCATGCCAGTGTGGCCTAGCGGGCCAGATGAAGTCAGCTCTCCATATATTTTAATGATCACTTAGACAATACGAACCTTCGCAGAGCTTCGACAGCATTGGTGGGGAAATGTGGACGGTGTCAGGCAGAAGAGCGAGGTTAAAGGAGAGGAGGAAGATGTTTGTGTGACATGTTTAGGGATGGTGAGTTTAGACTAGCCAGACACACACAGCTTGACCGTGTGGGATCAGGTTCTGTGGTCACCGGGCTGCTAAGAGGCCAACGTCAGGCTGTCAGAGAGCTAAACACCCGAGTGTAGTCTGTTTCAATGGAAAAACAGCAGCTGACACTCTACGCTGGCGGGCCAACTGCTGACCTCATTCTGAGAGCAGAAGGCACTGGACGGAGGGGAAGAAAGTCCATGCTTTGTTCCTCAGTGCAGCAGAAGTTTTCTAATAACTTTTAAAAGTTGAAAAAGAAAAAAGGAAAAGGCCGTAATGGTGGGAAAATAGATGGGGCATAATGAAAAGGGCTGAGTGTCTTTTTTTTTTAATAGCTGTAAAATGGCTAATTAGCCCTCAATGATTGATCATTGAGGGAGCAGGCATTGGGAGGTTTGAGTCTCCTGGGCTTTTATAGTTTCTGGTAAAATAATTTTACATTTCTTGTGTAATTAAGAAATGCTCTGTGACCTCTGTGACCCTTGAGTGGGCATGTGGAAATATTTTTACAAGGGGCTCATTTAATGTCCTGTCTATTAATTGACCATAGGAAAAAGGTATGTGAGCAATATCCTGACAAAGAGTGTAAAGTAATACTGCAGTATACGGGATATTGATTTCAAGATGCAGGCGGCCTACCCAGATATTCTGCACTTATACAACTAGGAGGAGGAGGTACAGCAGGCCAAACAGAAGCCGATCTCTTTTGCACTTAATATTAATGTCTGTTTTGTGGCTATCCTGTTTCAGGAGGACCCAGGTCTTGTGGTGAGGCGATTGAATGACACAAATTACCTGTATGGAGATCCCCACGAGACAGCTGATTGATAATGCATGACAGAAAAAAAATGTTGTTTACCCACATATATGGCTGTGAGCCGGGTTCAGTTCCTTTCACCAGCCTGAAGTGGATTGAGGGGGGTCAGGAGGTCTCCACTGGCTCCATAGGTACCTTCTCGTCCACATCATATTCATCCCATTCAGCCTGTGTTGTCCTAGAGGGGATATAACATGAAAACATAATCTCACACCACAATTTCATTCCTTCAGCAGCATTAGATGAGATTGAAACTTCCCTGCACACTTTCCTGGGGCTGTCAAATTAGCTGTCAGTCATGTGTCAGAGCCGGCCCCTGCTCATCTGCTCTAATACATCACACAGCCTTTTATATGGATCAGTATGAGTGGGACTCTCTACACAAACGCCAGCAGCTCCTCCACCGGGACGCCGGGTGATTGATAACATTTCCCAGCTCTTCACACTCATGCCCATTTGTATAGTTGGTTGGAGAAGGGGCCCCTGGTGTCCACTGACATCTACGGTGCCCATCATCGCCTCTCGGAGAACATGACATCAGCCTCAACAACCTGCTCTGATGCATGCCAGGAATGGGCAGCTTTCCATTCATAAAGTACAGTGTGACAGCCATTGACGGATCACTTGTACAGGAAGCTGATATTTGTTTTTCCTGAACAATGAGAGCAGTGCGGGAAACTGGCTCAGGTGCCACTCGGAATTAAAGATCAGCTCTTAAATCAACTATTTAACCGCCATATTATCACAGTTGATAAATGTTTATTGCTCATTAGTATGCCCCGTACAGACTTAATGCTTTAGAAAATGCTCAGCTGCTGACTGGTCTGAGTGTTGAGATCACTGAGGGGAATCCTGAGCGTGTTTTTGTGTACAGTCATATTGGCATATTGGACGGGCTAATGGCCACTTGGCACATAGACAGCTATCCATCCCAATCTCAGCCTCAGTAATCCAATTGAGGCAACCTGCTTGGCATGAGGGAGACTCATCTGTCTTTACCGTTCATTAATAGGGCTCCTCCTCGAGCTCAGAGCCCATTCACAGTCCTTCGAAACGGACCGAAAGGAAAGCTTGACACACTGGATCTGTGCTGGAGATTCAGCAGGGAGGGGGGGGGGGCTGGATATATAATCACTTGTGCGATACATAATCACTGCTGTGTGGGGTAAAGTATCAGAAAATACGAAACCTCCCTAAGGGACGAGCTACATATTTTTACAGAGTATAAAAACACTAGGTATGTGATTCAGCTCAATATCATGACGTACCGAGCCTTCCTGAGATGTTCTTTTCTGCTCTCCATGGCAGAGCTTTATGACTAGCGCTGGAATGATGATAATGATTCTAATCTTGTTACATTGCACACAGAATTGTCTTCTATGTTAATGATGGGCCGGCCCCCTCCCCGCTCCACTGAGATGCTTACTTTCAATTTGTGTACTGTCATCTCCCCGCCATGCGCTTGAAATTGATGCACCCTCTTCCCTTTAATTAAATCAAAAACAGTCAGGGGTCCAGGTAGGTGGGGGGACATGCCCCCATATACAGCCATCACAAAGACCTGGTTGACTCCAGGACGAATGTGGGTTGCTTCTGTTTGTCTTTCTGTGTGATTGTCTGTGGTTTGTGCAGCCATGTTATGGTATGTAGGAAATTGACATCACATTTGAATTAAAAAGCACAAAAAGGAGGTCAATTACGTTTAATCAATTCCATGACTTCTCACTTCTAAATCTTTGTCAAATGGTTTTGTGAAGTTGAAACTATTTTTAAATTTGGGTTCTACTACGTTCTAACTTTTAAGCAGAAGGGTTAGTTCTTCCTGGTAAATAAATAAATAAATAACAATCCCAGGAATCTTTCTCAGGTAGGTTTTCCTTCGAGCAAAGCCGGAGACAAATTCTAAGAAATGAGAGTGTAGAATTCCCACACATTAGGAGGCAGATAATTGGATTTCCTGTGTCCTGTACGGTGGGCGGAGCGGTTCCTGCAGCTGTGACATTATCAAGGTAACATAACCTGAAGGCTGCGGTGTAGCAAGGCCCCGCAAGGCCTGTCCTCCAGTTCCACTTCACTGCCTGCTTGGCTATTCATCCTGTGGACCCTGCAAATGAAATTATGGGAGGAAGAGCAAAGGACATTCTTTGGGAATTAATCCCATTTATGCCTAAACCCACTTCAGATTTGTATAGTGAGGGCCTCTTTAGATGTAGGGCACATTTACAATTAGACAAGGCCTTAGGAGGATTGAAAGAAATACTGTTTGTTGGTTTGTTGCGAGGGTTAGGGAAGACAGACAGAGAAATTGAATAGTGAACAAGTTATTCCCCCAAACAAATCCAGTTAACATTGAAACACATCACACAGGTGTCACTTTACTTAGAAGTCTACTGATCCCTTCATTTTAACATAACAGCATGGACAACATCAAACATGTGAAAATGTATTAATTATGTATTAAATATTTTCCATACTGCTACTGAGAATCTGAATGATTGAGTTGGTCTTAATACCTTAATCTACTTTACCTCAAATTAGCGTAACACATTTTTCTTTATAATTATCAAAATCTTTAAATTATAAAATATTGGACATACATTAAGGCCACACGCCATGCAATTAGTTTTTCTGACACATAAAAAAAAACAAAGACATAAAATCATAAAACATCCATTGCAGTACAAAATACATCTATAATGTTTTAGAATATTGTGCAGTTTTTCCTACCTTGTTTTTCTTAAACACCCTGCTGCAAACCACAACTGTAAAGTACATTAACATAACTGAAACCTCACTATGGTAAAAGGCTATACTCATAGTGATATTTGACAGTACAAACGAAGGCCTACAGCATAATATAAACAATGTATATCAATCGGCCCACTGTGGGTTTTTGTGATTGAGCAACCACATCAACATTGTTAGGGTAAAAAAAGGAAATGTTTAATGACTGTCAATCACTCTGTGGACGTGGAGTCGTCAGTGTGACGGGCCAGGCTTATTAATGTAATTAGAAAATTGTATTCAAACATCAAAAAGTGTTCAACCAACATTTTTTGTAGCAGTTTAGCATCAAACTAGGGCAGCTTTTATGCTAGAGCAAAAATGATCAGCATGTCAAAATGCCTGCAATAAAGTTACGAATCTAGATGAATAGTCTTTAAAAGTAATATGTCCTTCTTACCTGTAACACAGAGGCTGTAATTGTACTGCCTTCTTGTTGTAATGCTCTGCTCTGCATCTCTGTTTTCAGCACACATTCAGAGAAAGCACCTGACATCAATTAGTCCTGTCTGTTTGCTCTCGCGATGCATTGCAGATAAACACTGCCCCCTAGTGACGACATGAGAACACAACCGTGCCACCACAGTCTAATCCCAAAACTGTTTTGTACAAAATAAAGCCTTTCGTTTGGGATGTTTTAACGCTGCTCATTAAGTTACATTAAATAGTGCTTTGTGTTTTTATTAACATGTGCTTATAATACAAAAAAATAAGCTTTTATTTTCCTTTTTATTAAGTAGATGCTTTTTAATCATGTTAAACTGCCAACCAGACCACATTAAAGGTTGTTGAGTGGTTGTTGAGTCACCTTCAATTATTTTTAAATGTTATATAAAAGTGTATACATATATTTATATACAAATATTTACACTTGCTTCTACAGTTCTATTAAATAGGCACATTATTTAAAATTCTAATTGTCATAGAAAATAAACACATTGATTTGTAACCTGGAAATATAAAGCCACACACACACACACACACACACACACACACACACACACACACACACACACTTCAAGTATACGTACAAGGGCTGGGCTGATTACAGCTCCTTCACTGTCCTCATCAAGACCAGCGCAGACCACAGTCAGAGATGAGAGGGCCCCAAACACACACACACACACACACACACACACACACACACACACACACACACACACACACACACACACACACACACACACACACACACACACACACACACACACACACACACACACACACACACACACACACACACACACACACACACACACACACACACACACACACTAATCTGCTCTCTCCACTGCACACATACTGTAGTTATAAACACACATACACAAACAAATACATAGACAAACACAAGCACACCATAAACGTCTCCTCAGGCAGCCTCAGAGCTCAGACAGGTCCCTGCCATTATCCCGTCCTCTACCCTAAACACGCAGTTTTAATTTCAAAGCTCTGATTAGCTGATGATTGCATGACAGCCGCCGAACCAGGTTCCCTTTTCGCCCGGCTCCCAGACTGCAACTCAATCATGCCCAATTAGTGGGTCCCCAAACACTCTCTCTTATTAGAGGACTCATAATCGACTCATTGTGTCCTGATTTGGCAAATAAATCACTCTGGAGGCTGCTGACTCCCCCCTTCCCCCCTTTTCTCTCTCCCCCACTTCCCTCACCCTTGTCTTTCACTGCCCACTCCCCGTCTTTTCCTTGTCCAGGGGTTCAGTGACAACGTTTTCAGACGTGCATTTCATTGGAGCTGACAGTTTGAGCAACGCCGGACTTTTTCTTTTTTTTTTAATTTCCCCTGAAGAATGAAGAATAATTTAGCAGCTAAGGCAAGGCAGGCAGCATGCGGGTGTCCTTGTCCTACAAGGTTAAGAATCCATTCCATCTGAGCAAGAAAGGAGTGAATTAAAATAAATGATGGCCAGATATTTATTGCAAGTTTGTAGAGGAAGCCAAGTCACTCCAGTGGACCAGTGTAGCCGAGTGACCTCCCTACCTCTGCCTGCCTAACTGGGGAATAACACCCAATGTCACATTACTCCTATCCTGCATTTCACATATTTATATCCCCGTATATATGTATATCTATAAATGCATGTGTTGGGGACATCAGGGTAGGACGTATATGAAATTATCTGGTTGGATGATGCTAAAAATATAATTGTAATTTGATAGAAGGACGGGAATTCTACAGAAAACTGAGCTTTGGAGACACAGAGATGTCCTTCAATTTGTAGGCACAAAACTCAAGGCCGCCAACATACAGTTAAAGTCAAATGATTTAGGTAAAAACGCCTGACGTTCATTATCGAAATGTTTTCACATTACACATAAACCTTTTCAAAGGTTTGGACAATTGAAGGGGATGTCACAAAATGAATTAGGAATAGTTTTCAGCAGGGCCCGGTGCCATAGCTACAGTTCCTCAGGACAGAGATCCAACATGAGAGCTTTACAGACTCAGCGGGGGGGACCTGCTTGAGGCTGGGGGCTCGCGGAGCACTGGGAGGCCTGTGATGCTGCTCGCATGCAGGAAACCAGCGGACTGTGATGTAGTGGACCCAGAGAGTAGCTCTACCAACGTCCCACTGTGACGGTAAGCTCTCTCTCCGGGCACAAACAGCTTCTCGAGCAGCAGCAGCAGACCCTGTGCAGCAACCTCAGGATGCTGCTTTGCTTCATCCAAAACAAACCTCTCCCCCCTGCTTTGCCTCCCCCCTCCTCCAGTCTACCGAGGGCTATGTGTTTGGTGTGTTGAGTGGTCATTAGTCTCTGTTTACAGTGGAAAAGAGCCTGGCCAGCTGGCATGTGACGTGTGATGTGCCGCGCTGTGGTCTACCACTGTGAGACCCCCGTGGCAGAGTCGCGGAGGCCCAGCAACCCCCTTCCCCAGGCGGGCCGCAGAGACAGAGGAGAGCCCTCGGCAGATGGAGCCTCCAGTGTTTCTCGTCTCTCTCTTCCGCAAGCAAATAAGAGGTGGAGCGAGCGCTGGAGGTGGGACTGGCCCTGGCCTCCATCACAGATGCCAGGAGAAGGCTGAGACCCAGGCGAGACCCTGCTGGGAGGCTGCTGGGCCGGAACAGGTGCAATCTCAGCCCCTCGATCCCCTCTGTCAGCACCTCAGTGGTGGAGCGCGCGCTCTCTTCCTGTCCTCGCTCCTTCTCATTCACACACTTGAGAGGTGTTGTGGGGCTACATCCATCCATTCCCCTCCGCCCCTAGCCACAATCCAGACACCAAAAATCATCCAGACACACAGTGCTCTCGTTGACTTTTGTTTCCTCCTCAAAAGGAATACAAATAGTTCAAAAGAACATTAACATAAGTGTGTTTGTGACCCTCGGAGGGCGAACAGTGGAGTTGTGTTGACTCAGGCGTTTTCTCGGCTGGCTATGATAAGCTCCTCGGCTGACCTCGCCACTGCCGGGGGGGCCAACACAACCACTCTCCCATCAGCCCTTGCTTTATCGCCAGTGGCTACAAGACAAAGAGGTTTAGCTGTATACCTGGCTGCAGGCGGCGTCCTGCATGATGGAAAGAGTTTATGACAGAGGGGGGTTCGTGGCGAGGCCCAACAGGCCACCTTGACCTGTCCCTGCTCAGAGGACCTTGGTGAACCCCATCCCATTGCCGTCCCCCCGTCCCCCACCAGCGACCTGCCCACTCCAACAGCCACTGAGTTATTATCATAATTTCCAGGAGAAGCATTGCAGGGCCTCTGCGATCAGAGAGCCATCCGTGTTTTACAGAATGTTTTGTGTTTTATTGCCTTTAAGTCCAGCGGAGAGGGCCCACAATGATAAGAAAACCAGTCATGTGAAAAATGAAGGACCTCGCGCACAGGACTGAGAGGTGAGGAAGGGAAATAATAAAATACATGACAAACGTGAAGCTCGACTGTATTTCATGTTCAAACCCCTGTCTCGCCTCCCAACCCTCGGCAGCACTAAAAACATATGAGGGGAAAGCAGGAAATAATAATAATGAATCAACCAATCACGCTGCTACAAAAAGAACAGAAGCTTTTTTTCCCCGTGTCGTGGTTTACACTTTTAAAAAAAACTCTCATTCCCTCTCCCGGGTTCTTTGACAACATGATGGCCGTAAGATGCCCAGGGGCATTCAAAGCTGCCACCGTCCCAGCCATTTCATGTCGAAGCCCACCTGGGGTAAACAAAAAAGGACTTAGAGCGACTGAATATTAACTAAAGAAGAGAGGGAAAAAATAGCACTGACAAAACTGAAAACCCGTCAAACTTTCGGTCTTAAAAAAGACCTTTTGTGGAGTATTTCCCCCTCCTCTCCCACCACCCCCTGCAGGTTTTTGAAGGTGCAGTATATCTAATGAAAAATAAAACATCTGTTTAATCTAGCTATTTCAAAAGCAAATCCCCTTTTGATCAAAAAATGATATTGATCTGACTGCCTTAGTTGTGTGGCGAGGATTTCTGCTTTAAACATGAAATATCATGGAGTCTTTGTGGCAAATCAATACGGCGGCTGCTTTTTGAGGCTCGTTTCAAAGGGCACGAGCTCCATTTGAATACGGTTGATATAGAGGTAGTCATGTTATAAATTAATGTGTAAAATATGATCTTGTCCTGGCTTTAAAAAGGGGGATGTCTTTATTTTTGTTGCCTTTTTAAACTGATAATAATCCTCTCATGACCGCTTCATGGCACCTGACTGACGCTGGCCGGGTCAGCGACAGGGAACCTGTGACAGGCACGCGGCCCCTGGTGGAATGAACTGGTCCTAATACTCCTTGAGCTTCAGCGTGTCTGTCCTCACCCCTCACTCTGAGTCTGCGGGGCCCCGGCATTGGGCCCCATGCTATCTCCACATCTCCCCATTTTCTTTAATTACACCTCAGCATATTGCTTTTGGGCCATATGGGAGGCAGATATTGAGACCAGATAAGATGTATAAACTTCTGTCAACACCACAGCATATTAGGTAGAGCTGGAAGCATATTATCTTTATTCTATCCTTCCAATTAGCGCCCAATATCAAAATACATTAACAAGCCTGTCGACGAGGAGCAGGAAAATACATTACAGTAACAGGGGCTTTGTCCCTTTTTTATTAAAAGTCTATTACTTTCTTCCGTTTGTATTCTTTTCCACAAAACGAAAAGTCATTTCCACCAAGGGACCCAATAAAAGCATAGATAAATTACCCATTTAAACTCAATGGCCTGAGAACTCCCTGTGCTCAGATGGTGCACATTGGACTCAAGATTTTACAATGTCTACAGGATCAAACTGCAGCTTTAAAAATAAACAGTGTACATTCACACGAGAAAACTTCTTCTCCGATATAAACTCTGAGATTTTGGTGTACCGCCATGTTGGAAGAGTCCCATCAAATCAAAGGATTTTAAACATTGTGTCATTACTGGAACATTTTGAATGAAATATCGGATTACAGAAGCATGCACTGGGGCAACCTGGATTTCTACAGCAGTAATGGCTCCATTATTTTAATAGAAAAATGTCAAGGAAAAACAAATTACACCCTAAACCCATGTGAGGCCTGTATCGCCTGATCTGATATACACAGCATCAACATGGCCTCAGACTCAGCTCACCTCCCAGTGACACCGCGTTCATCTGAAGGCAAGCGCCATAACCAAAAAGCTCTCTAAGAACACAACTGTCTTCCTCACTAGAAATGATGTACATATTGTAGCTGTTTTGACGTGATTGAATTCGCTGCACCCAGACAGTGAGAGGTCATTCTGAGCATTGCAGCATCAGGATATACGGTGTGCACTGAGAGACACGGAGAGAATAAAAGGTGGAGAGAGAAGCAGGATGAGGAAGTAGAGAGAGGTCACTTTGAGAAGCTGGATGCAAGCATATGCCAAACAGCGTCTCTGGATCTCTCTCTCTCCCTCTAATCCCCTCTCTGATCCAGCGATGCTCGGGCCAATCATTAGAGGCCAGCCACAACCCGTGATCACTGGGCCCTAATCTGAGTCCTCGGCCCGTCCGCAGCCCACCTCAGACAGCACCGGCCGGTTGCCAGCAGAGGAGTGGCAGGCTTAGGCTTCTCCAGAGAGACAGCTAGAGGTTGTCTCTACATGGATGGGCACTTCGCAGCTCGGCGGGGGCGGGAGGAAGGGGCAACATAGCAGCTGCTCGGGGCATATGGGCAGAATTCATTAAGTCTGGCTAAATAAGCCAATTGTGGAGGCAGCAAAAAAAAGTGTGTGTTTGTATGTCTGATAGAGAAACAAACACTGATCACTCACTGCATTCGAGCACTGGGCTCAGAGATTCTGCCACAAACAAATATTCAGAGCACAAACATCCCATGTGGACGCCCGGTCCTGAGGTAACACACTTGATGAAGTTGATTCAAGGCCCACCAAATGAAAAAATCTGGATCTATTTGTGATGGCCAGTGATTGAGCTGTTAGATGCATAGATTATGTGTCCTTCAGGACTCTGCAGTGCATCCCCAAATGTCATGAGACTGCTCTCGGCCTCAGAAATAAACCTAATCACAATCTGTAAATGTTACAGCTGTTTCTCTAATAGACCTGGCCTGACTTTGGAGGCCTGCATTTATATTCACACACATGAACCAAAGACAAAACTGAATGCTGATACGCACGGCATGTTGAAGGCATGGTATACAACGTAAATGATACATAACAATTTCTGTTTTAATGTGTCGGAGCCAATGTCAAATGACATTCAGAAACCTGTTAGGAGTCTTGTGGCCTGTTTCGTACCAGCACCAGCTGTTGTCTTGTTTCCAACTTACATCAATTCCTCTTTATCCAGTAAAAGGTATAATGTATGCTAATCCCCCGGGTGTCAATAGGAACTGTGTTCAATGCATTTGAGATAATAGAGAAGAAGGGGTTGCTCCTATCGAGGACCTGGAAGATAAAGTCAATGGCACAGTCAATAACAATAAGGTTGTAGGCTTTAATGAGGAATGTTAATTTGAACACAATCAACTGGATTTCAGCTTAGCTGATTATCAACCTTGGACTTGTATAAGGGTGTTGATAAAGCTGGAACTACAGGGAGGGCATGTTTTATCTGCGACAGCTTTTTTCAGGGAGCTTTTAAAGAAAATCAGTTTGCCTTTTGGCTGTTTAGGGGAGAAACTTACAAACTAAAAACACTAAACAAAGACAGGGTAAAACATCACTGCACTGTTCAATGCACAGTGACCTTTATTTAGAAAAAGACGACAAACAATGTATATACACTTTACAAAATATAAATTCTGGGTAACAAACAGTGATTAAAGTTAATATAACCAAAGTCACTGGCCCTTCTGTGTAATGGACATTCAGCCTGTTCCCACTGGAGCCTTTTGAAGTCCAAACCTCTTCCTCATGTTACAGGCAACGCAGCCTGATCCTCACTCTCTCCTTGATCCCATTCCATCAGCAGCTCTGAGGACACCTCTGTAAACAGATGATCCCAGTCCCAGATCACATCATCCTGCAGAGCAGAAGAGGGGGAGAGAAGAAGAATTAGAGAGGCAGAGGGGAGACATCCCAAGGAAGAGAACAAGGGGAACAGAGACCAGGGGAAGGAGAGCAGAGGGTGTTAATGTACACATCATAAATCTTGATTACCTGGGAGACAGAGTGGCAACCTCCCCTGGTGCTCCAGAAACAGCTGGACATGCATTCGCTGGGAGCTCACAAGCTATATTTACTAAGAATTCACTCACCTCTTTCACCTCCTGCTCCGGAGCTAAAACCTTGGTGAGGAGCTTCAAGTCGATCTCTCCGTCCTGAAGAAAGATCACAGTGCACTTCACTTGGCTTGCACAAACAGAAGTCATGTGCTTTGCTAAATGAACCACCTTGACAAGAAGAGACATAGCAATATCATAAATATATGAAAAAATGCCCTTGACTTACTAAGAGCTGGAACGCAGAGTAATACTTCAGATCATTGTCCAGATCTCTGTAGGTCATCACCCGGTTCACCTGCATGCTAACAGGGGGACAGACAGACAGAATACGCATAAGATACACAAACAGACTTTCATTTCAATCAGGACAACACGTCACAGAAAAACAAAAAGGCTTGCTGACTGCAGTGCTTACACGCTACATGGAATAAAGAGTGAGAAGTGGCTTTGCAGAAGTTTGTGCACAACGAAGCTTCAAGACTTCAAGCAAAGACCACAGAGAGCAGGAGATTGTTGCCAAGTGGTAAACGCTTCAAATTGAAACCCAGCTGCTTATCTGTGGGTTGGAATTAAGTGGGGGGGCTCTCAAAGTGGCCGGGGCCTAGCAGTGCATGCCAGTCCTACTTACTGCACATTACACGCTACATTGCCCCTGCAATGAGTTCAATGTGGATATTATCTCGCACAGAGAGCAAGCCCCAGCCTAATAACCTCCACCGCTGTCATAGCCTTGCTACATATTCGACACATGTCGGCGTGTCTCTCACTGCCCTGTAAATCAAAGGGCCCGGTTAGTAGGGACCCTGGTAACAGAGTTGCATAAATCACACCCAACTGTTATTTCTCCATTTCAGCCCGATAAAGCAAGACTCTGCAACGGCACGAGTGGAGGACGGGTAACCATCAAAGTCACCAGAGCAGGCTGCTGATCTAATGTCCTCGCACGGACAAAGGTTAACTGCTGGACATGGGGACACGCTGTCTGTGTGTGTGTGTGTGTGTGTGTGTGTGTGTGTGTGTGTGTGTGTGTGTGTGTGTGTGTGTGTGTGTGTAAATCCTTATTTTCCATGAACTTCAAAAAGTGTGTGTCAGAAGGGTACCTTGGTGGAGCTGCTATTTGCGTGGTGAGATCTTCTTCCTGTACTTCTTCGAGGTCTGGAATTACTAAAATAAAAAACGGAAACCAAAAACATGTAGACCACAGCATTTAGCAGATGATATGATAACATTTAAAAAAGTGCCAACATTTAAGATAATCTGATTGGCAGCACAACAACAGAACCATTTATGAAAAATGCGGTAAATCCCCTGTGTACGGCTGCTTGGATTGCACATTTTTGTGTGAATATGGGTGTGTGTGACCATGTCTGCGTGGCACTTCCTCCCCTCCCTCTCTCTGGTAACATCCTCATAAGAGCTGCCCTGTCACAATAGCCATGCGGCCATGAATATTCAGGAGGCGAGGCGGCAGCTCTCCCTGCTGTGAGAGGGGCGCTGGCCAGGGGCTCCCCAGAAAGCACCCCCTGCTACCTTAGCATTTGGGCCCTGTCAGCGCCACCCACCCCCAGGACCCTCAGTGGCCGGCGGGCCGACCTCCATGTCCACTCTGCCACTCCGACTGGGGCGGCATCCAGCCATGTGCAAGAGTATTTGCTTGCGGGCCCATCTGTGTGGGGTCGGAAGTCACCGTGCGGCCTGGCAGGGGCTGCAGAGCCAGGAGCCGCCAACCCGCTGCTCAAACAGTGGGAACCCACTTTAATTGGCAAAGCGCAACAGGACAGAGGATGGCTCCACTCCCAAGAAGGACAGGGCAAACTTTCACAGCATTTTTCAGATGGACATTTTTTGGAGCAGGGAAATGAAAGAGGCATAATAAGGGATATGGATAAACTGGATCAAAACATGATTTACTGAATAATGAATAAAGAAAGTGCTCAAAGACTCTTGTAATTAGATGTTATTGTGTGATGGCATTTTAAAGGTAACTGTATAGCCTAAGAAGAATGTACAAAACAATCAATAAAAAACATCTGCCCTGAAGGAAAATGTGTTAACTTTGGGTGGGATGTGAATTTCCTGAACAATATTTTGTGGGGGACAGCAGACTACACATCCTTATTAGCTCTACACCTGAGTGTTGACAGTGAGAGAGAAAGAGAGAAAGAGAGAGAGAGAGAGAGAGAGAGAGAGAGAGAGAGAGAGAGAGAGAGAGAGAGAGAGAGAGAGAGAGAGAGAGAGAGAGAGAGAGATGAGAGAGAGAGAGAGAGAGATGGAGAGAGAGAGAGAGAGAGACGGATAGAAAAAGAGAGCTGGACTGCCATGAAGAGGGTTGTCAGTAATCTCTAACCACAGTACTGCACCCTGAGGGGAAAGTCAATAGTGGAGCTAAATAGAGGTGAGGAGATGGAAGTGTGCATCTGATGTGAGGAAATATCTTGGCATCTATGTCACCATCCCTTTAAAAATACTCCTGAAAATAAACTAGAGTTGAAGAAACATCCACCTTTGAAGGAGCACTAAAATTCAGTTCTTCATGAAAGTTATGGACGAAGAGAATATCATTTTGATTTCGACCCTCAACTTTCACATGATAACAAAAGCTCACCCTCTGTTGATAACTTATTTCTTTCTCTTTTTTAATTAAACCAAATTAAAAATGCCACGCTCGTTTAGCCGCTGACAAGATTCATCTGTGTTTCTGATATCCAAATAAATGCGGGCGCGGGTATTTCATATTCATGAGGCCGCGGTGACACTTTGTCCTCTCATTTACAAAGCACAGCGTTCAGCAGAATCCGTCCCCCCTGGACCCCCAATCAAATTTAATGGTCTTAGTGCAATGACATCAAAAAGCCTTGCTGTCCGACTCTTTGCAAACAGCTTCCTGGTTTGTCTATCCCTCCACACACACGTTTTTTCATTTCAGCCAGTAATGCACTATTAACACACTTCACGAGAGTTCAATGTGAAGCATTTGTTGTCTATATGCAAAGTCTATTATTAAGTGAAAAAAGGAACAACATTTTTAAATGAGCTTCAAATTCAACCTATTACTGGAGGTCAAGCGGGGCATCAAAGCAGCCGCAAACAAGCCGTGTTTTCTCCAGACGCAGAGGGCAGCTCCATCAGGAGGAGCGGTCCCTCCTGCTTCACCTCCACTCACTTCCTCCCTGGGCTGGACATGCATCAAGGTGGCTTTTGTCTGGCAGCGAGCAGGCCAGGCGTATCCTTATTACCCGCCCGCGTCCGGCTGCCTCGCTGGAGCATGTAAATATCAAAAGGGGATAATTTGCTGTGAATGTAGACATACTCCCGCCAGGCACACGCCAGTCAGCGACTCTGCCGAGACGGGCCCCCTCTTTACATCACTCGGGCTCCTATAATCTACGCAGGGGGCCAGCCCAATGATTATAGGCACTGAATACATTTGAAAGGCTTATGGGGAAAATATTTAACACATCACCGAGTAAGAGCAAGACAGTGAGACATGAAACAGATGAGTGTTTTTGCGATACTGGTGCTTTTTTAAGTGACCGACAGGAGGCTGTGGGGTCAGCTGATGGGAGGATGGGAGCAGGGGACTGGGGGGCTAGCCTTCTCTCTCGGTGTGCGTGTAGCCAGTGGACATAAGGGATAAGGGTAGGGGACATAATCAAGATCGCAGGGGCTATCTCACTAACCCTCAGCTCTGTAATTTCCAATGCCCCTGCCTCCGGCTCTGTATTAAGAGGTCTCCCTCACCAGAGTAATAATCTTTCCGGCGGCATTAACTGCAAGAGAACCAAACCGCTGGACTTTCATTCAACTGGCAGGTTGAGCCAGCGCATACTACAGAGTGACAGACATTGAGAGAGTGTGTGTGTGTGTGTGTGTGTGTGTGTGTGTGTGTGTGTGTGTGTGTGGTGTGTAATAGAGATTAGAGAGGTTATACAGTACCTCAAACCCTGTAGTTTATGTGAAATTCATTGTGACTAATCATTACATTTAGAATTGTTTTGTTTTTTTAAATGGTAGTTTCCCCATTTTCAATGAAAAGTTAGATTTTTTTAATGAAAATATAATACAACATGAAATATAGGGTAATATAGCAACATTTACATTAGGGCAGTGAGATTATTAAATACTGTTGATCCATGTTTTTTGTAGTTCATAGTTCTTATGAACTTTTTTAAATGATAAAAAGTTAGATATTGAAAAACACATCCTGTCAATGGGACCCATTTATTTTTTCATTATTTACATTTGTCTTGGTTTTCAGTTTTACATGTATTCTCCTTCTTATGGTCCTTATTATAATATCACAATACTCTGAATTGAATACAGATGTTTTGCCCATAAACAGCATCACTTGCCCTGGGACAGTGAGTGTAGAAGTCCTTCAGTGTCAGCTGAGCACTCATGCTGCTAACCGATCTTTACTAAGGCATTTTGAACCTATTTCCCCAGCTGCCTGCCGTCGCAAAACAGAACAATTATTCTAGGCAGGGTTCAGCTGAAATTTCCCTCCTCAGTCCTGACATTGTTTGTGGTGCGCAGAGTTGGGCCCTCAGGTGACTCAGTTAGAGCTAGATCTGTATTCAACAGCAGCTGCCAGACACACTGTGTGTATGTGTGTGTGTGTGTGTGTGTGTGTGTGTGTGTGTGTGTGTGTGTGTGTGTGTGTGTGTGTGTGTGTGTGTGTGTGTGTGTAACTGCTCTAAGTAGTGAGAGGGGACACTGATCTCCTGCCACACCATTCCCCATCACCTAATAGATGTAACCCTATTTAATGAGCATGTTCACTTGTCGTTGTCATCAAAGGAGCCATGCTTCTACAGAGTCACGCAGTGGTCAGAAGGAGGAACACAGATGCAGAGCTCTCACAGATAAATCCATGCTGGATTCAAGGAGAAATATGGTGTGAGCATCAGTGAAAAGTGATGATCTGACTGCCTGCTTATCTGCTCTACTTCCAGAGGATGAATGTGCCGCTGGAAGCACTGGAGGGCTCCCTCTTTGCCCGTGAGGAGGGATACAGAGTGGGGGACAGTGAGGGTGCTCTTACCTCCTTCATCATCTGATCCCTGGGGAGTTTGTGGTCGCAGGCGGCGGCTGTAGAAACAGGAAGTGTGAGAGTATGAATTATTTAATGCTTTCAAAATGCAGCCTGACGGTGAGGTCATCATAATGAGAGAGTGAGACGGATCCTGGGCTAATTTGCTTTGATGATGGGCTGGTTTTGTGTCTTTCTTGTGGAATTCAGAAGTTTTACTGCTACTGGACTTCTGAAAACTCTCTTTCAAAAAAGCACTGATGGTGCTTTAAGACGCTGCTGTGCTGTGACCGGTCTACAGCCATTGACAAGATCACCTCTAGGATTTGAAAAAAAGTTAAAAAAATACCCAGCTCAGGCAGCAGTCTGAATAAGTATTACTGAGACAAGGCAGTTGTGACAGGAGCACAACATAAGGGACTTTTCTGCCGGGTAACAACTGCTACACACAAAGCCTCCGTCTCACTGCAGCCATTCAGGCACCGGGCTCCAACTGCGACGATGAGTAAAACATAGATGACTTCGTCCTCTACCTGCCTCTCCTCATGATGTCTATTCTAGTCACAGAATGATGTAAAGGGGGGTTGGGAGGAAAAAATAGAATAACAGGAAAACTTGGCTCCTAACGGCAATAAAAGTGATGACAACTCAGTCACGCCGTTTTTTTAATCATGTTAAGTGATTGTTCTTGGAAGGCAAGGATTAGTTGCAACCAAGGACAATCTGAAAGTACAGCGCTGTTTTCACTTTACTGCAAAATAACAAACATTTTAGTGACCTATTTGTATCCAACCACACAGAATTGTAACCGGCATTGAATGTGTAGGAATACAATGAAATATGGAGTGAACGTACTCTTCCAGATCCTCTGCTGCAGGCCTTCTGGAGGATCTGTGAAGCAGCAGAATAAACAAATGTCAAACAAATTAAATATCACACGTTATTTAAAATGTTTGCCCACTTCTAAACAATTGGAAGTACAGAACTCAAGCTGTACACAGTACATACTGGTTATATATTCTTATTCCTGGCACAGTCCTTAGAGGGATTTTAATAAATACATCCTGTTATATATTTATCTAATGACTGTAATTCTGCTTTATCAGACGAAGTGGGGTCTACAATAGTTTTGACTTCTCCTCGTCTCGTTCTGGATCGTGCGGTTATTTTCAGAATTCGGTCCATTTACACAGCTCAGCTAGAACAGAGCATGACATACAACATAGTGTGTTTTAACACATCTCTGCTTCTACACAGTATTATTAGCATCCACTGTATATTTAAATAAGTAGCAATCCCATCAGAAATCAAATAAAAACAATATTATTATTACCTAAGAAGTATATTACTATATCAACCATCATTTAAAAATCACAGTAAGTTCTATGTGGTTAAAAAAGCAGCTTAAACTTTTGTATAAGAGGTGTTAATCTTTTTCTCCTGATGCAAAATGCTTTTGGTTCTGGTTCTCCTGGTTGAGTAGTGCCCCCTACTGGATTTAAAAGTAACACATCCTGTGCAGCAATAGTGGTTTTTACTGTCATTTTCCTCATTTCATACTGCCAGAAATCAAGGTTACTGGTTTGAAGTGAATACAAACTTCTAAATAAATGTACATTCATCCAAAAAGTATATAAAAAGGTGCGCTTCACTTAAGCAGCTACTGTATGTTTATATTTAAATCACTGCATACAAATGGCAGGGGCTAATTCAGGGGCTCCAAAAACAGAGAGGCAGTAAAGACGTCACTAGAAAGGCAAACCAAAGCTTCTACGTCAAAAGCAGCACCTAGACACCAGGTTCAGAACCTACTTTTAGTTAACCATTAGACGGATCCCTTGTTCTCCTTTAAGTAGCTTTTTTCTATTAAAAGGGTTTTCCTGCAGGAGTCTGAACAATTTATATGGCTAATTTTATTTGGGAATTTGGGGCATACAAATAAATGAGACTTGACAGGCAGAGCAGATATCATTCAAATTCAGGAAAACAAACTCAAAAGAAATAAAGCTTGCTACAAATAACCATCCTTAGAGCAAAGTCATTTTTTGTAGATACTCATCAAATAGCGTTCATCTGAAAACACACAGACATTTAAGTTATGACGCATTTGTTTTGTGTATCGGATTATTAATCTTTAAAACCATTTTTAAGGGGAGATCCAATTTAAAAAAAGAAAGAAAGACATAAAACACAACTAGCTACCCAATTCTCTAAAAGATGTTTCCTCCTGTTTTCTCTGTCTTATCCCTGCTGTGTGTGGATCGACAGCCCTGAAGGTTTCCATGAGTCCACCCAGGCAGGGCAGAGCGGAGCTGAGGGAGCCCACCTGCCTGCCCTTGGACTGTGTCCTGTCTGGGGGGGGGGGGGGGGTGGCGACACTTAAGACACATTACAGGCCCCTTGATTAAGACTCATGTAAGGCAAAGCGATAGACATGGTAAAACTGTCTGGAAAAAGTTGTTAGGGATAAAATATATTGTGACAACCTGGTTTCAAAGGTTCATCAATAAACTGACAGATCATTTAGTGTCAATTAGAAGTGATAGATCGACAAATCCCGGGATTTCTGCGCTGGGATTAGTGGGAGGAGGGCGGCGGTGATTGAGCATGAGGGGTGACATTGAAGGGAAAAGTCCTTGCCGGTTCCAGGGGGGACCATTACTTACTTTGTTCAGAGAGGATCAATGCGTGCGCAAAACCCTTTTACACCTCCTGTATTTCAATCGCTTTGAGACTGCGAATCAAGCCGGGTTACACAGAAGCAGAGAAGCGACACGCTGACCTTCTGTGAGAAAGGAAAGATCTATTGAGTTTTCTGTTTTCCCTGCTTGCACTAACGGTGCAGTAAACTACGCAAATAAGCACAATTGCCTCAGTGTGTTCACTTCAATGCATCTCCTATGCTCTCACCTCCACTCAGAATGAGAAAAGGAGCGTTGTAGAGAGGCAGTTCCACACTAGCAGAGTTGATTTAGTCATGTACAGTATATAGATTTAGATGTGTAAGTGGTAGGCGAAGGCTGAGTGGGAAACATGTTCCATCTGTTCCAAATACTTTGTAAATCCTCCGTGTTGTGCTCCCCATGTAAAAAGCAGCCTGCAGTGGTAAGGGGTGATTAAGTGGCTTGAACCCTCGTGATGAAGTGGCTAGCTGACTAACAGTGCCCTCCTGTGGCTGATGCATTAACCATGTCAATTACCGCCTTGCTCACAGATGAAGACGAATGGAGAGTTGCTGCTCAGACAGGCTCCCTCTAACCTTGTTGATTCACAGCCTGAGTGCCAAATATGCACTGATAAATAAGCTCATTCACCAGCATGAGAGTTCATTAATAACACATAAACCCGAGACCACAGCTCGCTGTCTCCGCCTTCAGTGTGGCTACAGGAGACGGAGGTAAAAGGTGGAGAAACGTACTTGGCAGAACCAGAACCAGAGCTTTCTTCTGCCCAGCCGCCCTGCCGCCGGGCCGGTTTAGGAGGAGGACCCTGGAAGAAGAGAGAACTTTCATTTGTTGAAGATTTATTCACTCATATACAATCTAACTGTTATCTGGCTTTAGTCTTGGAGCACGACGTTGAAAAGTTAATGTTTGTGTATGAAATAGCTTTAAGATTTGTCATAATTATAGGGCTTATGTGTTACATCAATACCTGTATGATAAATATGTTAATAGGCTTTATTGTGTAAGAAAAACATCATTTTTTAAATAGGGAATTTGCCAGTAGGTGGCCCTCTTACCTACAATAGAAGAAACGGACCCCATTAAAATAGCAATAATGTAAAGGACAATAAAATGCTTATTTGAATTGTCCCCCTAAAGGCTCGGGGATCATTTAAACTAAGTTTCACCTCTGTAATATTGATGTTTCAAGCTCCCGTCATGTAGCTCATGTAAAGTAAACAATAAGCCTGGTATGTGCCGCACGCGGTCGTCTATATGCACTCCATTGTTTCATTTATTTTTATAGTTTTCAATACCGTCCATTTGCAGCACCAAACGTATGGGGCAGAGTGTGGGAACTGCCACGGCCTGTAAGTCAGACCCTAAAATAGATCAGGAGGAAAAAAATGACCCTCTCCCTCTCATTCTTTGATTCTGAAAATAGTAAAAAGCAAATATGCATCTCGATCCTGAGACCGGGACCCTGAGACCGGCGCTTGAATGAATGAATTCCTCCGAGCACACGAGGGTGGGCACTAGACAAATGAATTATGAAAAAAAAAAAAGGCACAACATTTCTCATTACTAAATTGGGTCTGCAGAGGACAAAGTGCTCGTGAAGAATTTCTTTCGTTTATGATGAAAGAGGAAATAATCTTTCATGGCTGGTTCCTTCACCAAAGCCATTTATAAATCTGAATGTGGCCATTAAGCAGGGCAGAGGGAGGGGGAGCCACTCTGCTCCGCTGTATATTACCATTAATCGAGAGAGCTGAGGCTGAACAAGCTCCCTCAACTTCCTGTAATTAGTAACTGTCTCTTTATTAAGAACAAAGGGGATTACCATAACGACAATTGCGTCATTTTAAGCAACATTCCTTCAAGTGATGTTTGTTAAATTCCTCTTGTGTTTTGTTTGGTATTTCTGACAGTGAAACATTTTCATGAGAGACAAGATAGTAAGGTCAAGTGTCTCTGAGTGCAATAAATCCATCCTGTGACAGTTATTTCACTCTAAAGAAATGGAGAGGACCATAAGTGTCCTGAGAAACAAAACAAATCTGTGCCTTGAATACTTCATGACCAAATATGAACTTCACAGTCCTAGTAAAATAGTTATGGCTGTAAAGGCAATTAACTTAGCTCCTGAAGGCTCTAATTTAGGATTCTCTGATGGTCTCTAGGGCAAGGGACTTGTGGTGGCGGCCAAACCCTATGAGCCTATAAAAGCAAATTAGTCTTTGTTTTAAAGGACGTCAGGAATGTGACCAATCAGTTGGGTATTTTAGGCAGAAGAGGCCAGGGTTGATAAACGAAGACTGCAAATAAACCCACCCAGTCGCACGACACTCTGGAAAAATGTATTGCATGTGCACAGCAGGTCACAAAGGGCGCGAGAATACTGGTTCATACATTAGGGAAGTTGGCCTAATTTGGGTAGATTAGCCTAAAGCAAAAGCATTGCTGGAATGTTTTACTTCGGGAATGTTGGCTGGTTTACAGTTTGCCAATCTGGGAGATGTGACTAATTCCATAAATACAACGATAGTGGAATGAAATGATTTGATATATTTACACTGTCCTCAGATTTGACTTCTCTCATATATTTGTGCCCTATATTAAGTCTAAATTTAGCAACTTGTTTTAAGAGGCAGACATCAGAAGGAAAACTTTACAACAACATATCTGCACAGACTCAAAGTGGCGGAATGAAAAGTTGGTAGAGTCATGGGGACTTTAGTGATGTCATCTGCTTGTGTTTCAATTAGGCAATTTACAAGAGAACAATAACTAAGCTTTGTGACTCTAACGTTTAAAAGGGTTTTAGAGCTTGTATGAAGGGACACTTTACATTTCATGCAAGCACATCAGAGTCAATACACACATAATTCCTAATAATAATTGAAAAGCAGACCGTTTTTTCTCTATGCTTTGAAACGGTAAAAATATTGTAACTTAAATGTCTGTGCATTAATGAGCCCTCTATTACAACGCTATACTGCGTAAGTCAAGCTGTGATACGGTGTGTGCTTTAATGTGAGAGGTGATGAGGCCTGGATATCAAATCCAACCAGCTGAAATGAACACCTCAGTGTTTGTGGAAGGAGAACGAGTGTAAAATAGTATAAAGTTGATGTCTGGAGAAATAAGAAGCAGAAGCCATGCAAATTCACCAATTTCTTTCATGCTACCTACCTCATAATCCTCATTTGATTCATGTATGAGACAAAAACAAAATGCATATTGATGAAAATTATGGTAAAGGGAAATTATAACATGCCCCTAAGTGTCGACTATCATGTGTTTACATACTTCTCCCATTGAACCAGATGTGGAGGACTTCCTTATGGGACGAGAATCTTCGAACGAGGATTGGTCAGCTGCAAGGCGAGCTCTTCGTCCAGACTTTGCAACCTGGGAAAAGTGCAGGAAAAAAAAAATATATGTTGATATCAGAAAGCCAGAGAAGCTGGCTCTTCCAAACACTACCAAATACTTTGTGGTTTGCTTTGCTTTAATTGTGCCATCTAATGAGCCAACCAAATGCAGTAGATCAAGATATTTAGCTTTCATAAATCAACCAGGTTTAGTACTTCCACATTTTTTAGGGCACAATGTGCAGATGTCGCAATATATATATATTGTTTCAATAGAGGATCATTTTGTTCAACAGCTTTCATGTCATGTGATCCATTGACTCCAGATTTATACCAGAAACTTTTACTACACTGAAAAATGTCCCACCTCTTTTTATTGGATTTTAGGGCTTATTTTTTATGAATATTCTGCTGTTTTTTATTAAAGGTCTTCCATATCCTATGACCCAGTGACTCCAAATCTATTCATCAATTTGCATTGCTACACTGGAAAAGTAGACACTCCTCGTTTTATTGGATTTTAGTCCACCTATCATTTTATATAAATAAATATCTCTTTGAAAAAGCAGTTTTTGTAGGGGAAAGTTGAATTTCTTTTTAATAGCTTCCATGTCATGCGACCCAGTATATCAAAATGAATGCAGCATGTTGTTACACTGGACACGTAGGACACACATCGTATTTTGATTCACTGGGTCACATGATATGGAATTGATGAAAGACAATCAAACTTCCCAAAGCCAAAACTAGCCTTCTCATTACAAAAAACTGCTTAATTTCAATAGTCATGTTCATATATAATAGAAAAGGCAATAAAATACAATAGAAAGTCTGTCATACTTAGAAATAAAATTAGGAATTGATTTGTGTGACATGAATGGGCGCTATTGAAAAAAAAATGGAATGATCCCCTGAATTAAAATATTCAATCAATTCATGACACGTAAGTTATCATCAACAAATGTGTGCGAAATAAAGACACATTAGTGGTTTCTATGTTTAAGCATAATTTTCTCTAATGAGCAAGTAAGCACGCAGGTATTGAAAATAAAATAGTGTTTTTCATTTTAATTAAGAGTATTGACCATTTATTGATGGCCCCTAAGTAAAACACCTGTGGTTAAAAGTGAATGCTAACTGTCCTCTGAAGTCATAGTCTGTGAGACTAGGAAAGAAGACTGGTGTTAACGTCTGTCAAATATCCAACCTAACACTAACTTTAGTATTTCTAACACTGTGTCAGAGCAGTCCACTGATATATATTTGTTTTCTAGAGAAAGGTTGTGATAGCATTTGTATTACAGTATAGGTACACGTACACCAGAAAAGGAACGTTTGTTTACGTTTTCGATGGAGTTCAGCAGTCACAGTTGGAAAAGAAAAAAAACATACAACTTAGCACAGCATCTGCTAATTATGTATCCGTGCTTTGCATGATGGGAAATTTAGGCTAGCACCACTTAGCTAGTCAACGTTAGCTATATGAGCAGACAAACCTTCAAGCTGCCGTTGTTGAAAAACGGTAAATGGTAATGTCTCTCCGCTGCTAACAGGTTTGTTGGTTTGTTAACTTATTCGCCGAGTGGCTAATATTGACGTCTCATTAGTTAGCTTAAACGCTAAGTAGCTAGCAATAGCCTCGCTTCACAGGTTCTTCTTCAGGTACTTTATGCTCCCTACTCTCTATTTACAGCGCACGAGTTTAACGTTACCTCTGCCTCTTATGTCTTGCTCCCTTCTCTGCGATTTACCGAGTCACTCACATTTTTAACTGCTCCAGTTTCTCCAAGCTGAAAGTTATCTTCCATGTCTCTCCTCAAGTTGCTACCCCTCCAGGCAGGACAGCGTCTTCCTGTTAACTACGCGTCACATGGCAACGCTCTCCATGGTAACGCCAATCAGTAGAAAGTGTGTGTGTGTTCCAGTGTGTCTCCGTGAAGTGTTCACGGATTTTCTACGATACACAGAAAGTAGGGTATGCGTATTTTTTACTCCACTACATTAATTTTGTCACATCAGTTACTACATTTGCAGGCAGCAGGTTCATACTATTAATTCATAAATTAGACCCACTAGTACGATGTGCAATAATATGGATGGAGATACCTGGCAGTATAAATAGTCATTATTATCTCATCCTTTACCAGCTGCAAAATTAAAATGATAGCCACATTGATGTAAAAGATATCTGAACTAAAGAATGACCCTGGCCTCATAACATCAAGTGACTACTTTCCTAAAATTAGAACGCTTATGCCTTGCACACTAAAGCATGCATGCAGTTGTAGTGAAAGCTCGTGCCAAATATTGACTCAGTGTTGTTGTTGGGTCAGTAAAAAACAAGGGAGGGAAAGGTTAATAGAAGAATGATGTCATCTAAACAATCAGAGTCAGAGTTTGCCTTACATAATCAGAATCGTTCCCACAACTCCCACGTCTTTGTCATCTTCCTCAGCCATAATCAAGTAGAGTCTCGTCACATTTCCCGTCTCCTGCATTGCCCTGCCACAGTGCATGTCCTCAGTGTGAGAAAGGAATTAGTGATGGGACCTGAACCTCCCCCTGTTGTCCGCTAGATGTCCCTTATGCATGTTGTATGATGCTGATGGGCTCTGAACAGTAGCAGCATCCAAAGGATCACAGCAGCTGGCTGGAGTCCCTGTGCACCTCCAAGATCTCTTTTGTTAACTTTAGCCTTCCATCTGCATTCAATTTGTCTCCAAAACGTATTTTGGATGCTGCCAATATTGTCAAAGGACTCATAAAATCAACTCAATGACCCTCCAATCAGGCTTATGGTCCTTATTTGATATACATTAATAAGCAAACATAAACACAATGCAACTTCAGTCTTATTCATAAAATACAAATCGTATTTGTTTTATATTCTTATAGAGGAAAGAAAAGAAAATAAGATCATCCTATCAACAAAACAGTGCAATCAGAAGTTTTTTTCTTTATTCACTGTTGCGAAATCCCACATTGCCCAATATTACGCACATGTTTTGAAGTTTGACAACACCACATTTGAAGTCTTTTTAAGTGCATTTCAGAATAGGACGGATCTCATTGTCCGTACCGAGGCTAATAACTTGCTGCCCCTCCCTCTAAAACGTCACCGCTAGGGACTATAAAGTATGAGTGAGAGTGGAGAGCGTTTGAGTTTGTTTGAGGCCGGGACTGCAGCGAGAGAGCAGAGGCGCACTGACTCCTTGACAACAAGTGGATGGAAAGAGCCCAGTGCAATGGAGAAACTGAACCGCAGTGCAGACATCGGAGCCCTGTAAACCCACGAAGAATAGATGAACTGCTTGCATAAGATAAGGGGGAATGAAGAGTAGAATACATAGTTTTAATGAAGATTTGAGATACATTTCCAAAATGGCACGGATTAGCTCCAATGCAAAATCGCATTTCGCAAAGATGACATAGCACTTAAGAAAATGGGATTCCTCCAGGAACAGAACTCACTCACGACCTGAATGAAAAGAGAAAGGGGACTCTATTCAAATCGGAATTTTGTTTTGTTTTTTTACTTGACAAGCCTCGGTTGTGAGCGAACGCAGAGTGAAATATGAATCTGGGAAAAGCACTTCTGTTTTTCCTCCTCTCAAATTGTGTGACAATGACTTTGTCGCTATCCACTTGCACCACTGTGGACATCGACCACATAAAGAAAAAGAGAGTAGAGGCGGTCCGGGGACAGATCCTCAGTAAACTCCGGCTGACCAGTCCACCTCAAACAACAGGTCCGAGTCAAGTACCGTTTCAGGTCCTGGCCCTTTATAACAGCACCAAGGAGCTCATTGAGGAGCTGGGAAGAGACAGGCATCAGAGCTGTGGACAGGATAACACGGAGACTGAGTACTATGCCAAGGAGATTTACAAGTTCAACATGATCAATGGTCCGCCAGAAAACAGTAAGTTGTTTGTTTTTAATCATGGTCAATAAGTGTTTATTTTGCACTAGTTAACATGTTGTGTTCTAAATGTGGGTGATTGAAAAACATAGGGTGGAGTAATTATTGGTTTTGCCAATGCGCCATGCTGCCAACATTTTTAATAGGTGCCCAAACTTGATCCAAATGCCTTAACTTGTACAAATCTGTGTACAGTCGTAAAAGTGAAAACGTGTATGTGGCCTCAACACAAAATTATCATAGGTGAGGTAACAATATCAACAACAGGGTTGTGACTTTCCCAGCCAGCCGTAAGTCCACTCGTGTCTGTGCAGCCTTTACGCACAGACGCGCCTGTGAGAAGTGGAGCGGTGCGCAAAGGAGAGGGCAAAGTAAACAGTCTAATTGGAATGAGCACCATTCCTCATACATACCTCACACCAAAGCCATGGGAACTCCAGCCTTAGTCTGACACATTCCTTAGCTAGGAAAATTCTCAGGCAGTTAAGTCTAGTATTTATTGCCAACTCCAATACCTCATTTCCATTTTCTGGCCGTGAGTTTCCCAATATGTTTCATCCAGTGTAACAACTCTCTCACTTCTATTTCCCCCACTATTTCTCTCTAGTAGCAAAGAGCGAGCTGTGCGTTATGATCTAATTCCCTTGTTCATCCATATTGGTATTTCCTGTATAAACTATGGTCCATTGATTGTTCCAGAAACCTGAAACAGAAGCTCACTGAGCAGCAGATTCTCCAGAGAAAGTCAGTTTCTTTGTGTGAATTGGATTTGTATGCCGGTCAGAGGCCAGTTCGTGCACAGTGTAACCAGCTTAAAGATCAACAGGTGTTTATGCTGTGCTGTGACACTCAGCAGAGCCTCTGCCCGTTCCAGCATAAGTCGTGAATCAAATCCATTTCACAGGTCCCACAAAGTGCTTCTGACACTCAAAATACACAGCTCAGGGTTTATCCGCTGGTCAGAGGTAGCCAGAGCTCCCAAAACAAACAGAGGTCTAAGGAGTGGGATCAGTGATGGCCAGGTGCCCAGGACACATCACGCCGGTCTCATACTGAAGGCCCTTCTGTAGGTGATAATACGAGACATGAACTTCACTTACTACTGGCAACACACTGCACTAAACAGCTTATCCAGGAAGGATATTAGGAAATTAACAGAATGTGCCAACATACATTAATTAGCACTCTCCCTTTCCATTCTGTAATTTTAAAGAGAGCAGGGCATGTTGCAGACAGTATACAGTAACATAATGTCTGTCACCTTGATCATTTTGTAGTTCATTTTGATTCCTGCTGGATATAATGAGTTTTACATGCACCGCTTTTGGAAGGTGGGAGTGTTTGGGAATAAAGTCAAGTTTAGCTTTTTTTCATGCGCAGTTAAAAAGTTAAACAGAAACTTTTCGGTCATACTTTAATGTGCCACTTGCTCCAGAGCCACAACTGTTCATGCAAATCAAGGCATTTGCCACACAGTAAATGACTAGATGAAGCATAACTGAGACTGAGCAGCAACAGATTTTCATTTTCTGGTGCATCAGGAGGCCAGTGTGGCTCATTATATTGTGTTTCTGTTGAAGAAACAAGATAAAAACATAATGAAAGGAAATAATGACCTTTGGCACAATAACTTAGCTAAGAATCCACGTACTCTTAAATGAGAAAGATGGTGCCTTGCACACTGGAGCATGCGGTTTCAGTGACATTTCAAGCCAATCATTGACTCAGTGTTGGGTCAGTAAAAAAATGAGCACTAGCGCTGAGACAGCAGGGTATCTGATATATGGGATAGTAGAAAGATGATGTCATCTGAGCAAACAGAGACAGAGGTATCTGGCCAAAGAAACTGCATCTCTCCCCCCCTTAACTCCCACGCCTTTACCATATTTGCTTCCTCATCCTTAATCAAGTGGAAAGAAGTTGTTTTTAACTGCTGCAGAGAGGTACTTGACATTTTCTCATCACATGTAATGACATGCCACACTAGGAAGCAGAGGAATTAGATGATATGATACAAAACAGCATTTAAATTCATTATTTTTTAAACTAATTATCAGTTTTCTGCATCATGGGTGAGTCAAAATGAAACCATAGCAGCATAATTAAAATCCTAATTTCATATACGGCTATTCAACTTTACAACAAAGCTTAACTACTTTATTTCCAAATAAATGGGTTGTTGTCCTCTACAAGACCTAGACACCTCAGCAGCTGGCTAGCACCTGCTGCCTTTATGCGTCCTATTTCCTTTGTTTACTTCCAAAAAGCTCTGGAGAGACTGACATCACAGACAATCCTCTGGGCAAAAGGGCAAAGAGAGGTGATTCCTGAGAAATGTTTTCATCAGGAAGGGTCTGTGTCATGAGAGGAGAGGATCGCACACACTGGAGGGTACGAGGTGTGGTCGACAGCGTCTAGGCGAGGCACTTTATATGAAGCTTTACTACAGAGCCATGCCAGAGTCTGTCCCCGGGCCTTCCTGAATAACTTTACCCCTAAATCCCTCATTTAAAGCCTATAGGCTCAAACTCACTGAGTGATAATACGAGAAGGAAGAACGTGTATACAGTAGGTGACTATAAATATACTTTTGCAAGTGTGTAAATGAGAATGCTTGGTAAAATGATATAATTAATTTGATCTACAGTGTGTTTTCGCTATATCCGAAGTTAAAACAATAGGTCTGATGTTTTTCTTAAAAAAGGTTTACAAGATAACGAGTACAATACTTTAAATTCTTTAATATAAAAAACTCAAAATCCTTAATTTCTGAGTGGATTTCCAGGTAGAAATAAGACCCTTGTGAAGCTTATTAACATAAATCTCTGCTGCTTCAAATAGTTTATAGGTCAAACCTATGTCAGCATCTTGACAATCAATCTTAAGACCGATAGTGGGGGTCGGGAAATTGGTCAATGTATATCATTTTAATTATGCAAGCCATCCCCTCCAATTACCAACATGGAACAAATTACCTTTCAGACCCTTGGCAAAAATAAGCCATAATGTGAAATCCACCTAAAACCATTGCAATGGGAAAAATGAGGTCATCCAAAAGGAAACCAAAGACTTGATTAGAATTTCAAATCTCCCTTCGAAAGTGGGGCTTTCCACCTTCTGTGGGGGAGGCAGAGGGGGGACAGAGCAGTGGGTGAGGGGAGGAAAAGGCTACTGAGGTTTCCTCCTTAGATATCTGGCTTGGGATGAATGCTTAAAAGGTCACCTATAAATAGGGAAAGTTGAAAAAGCCTTGTGGAAATATAAGATAATGACTGGGAGGACACTGAAATTGGAATTTGGGTCAAATGAAGTACAGATACTTGGAAATGTGCAAGTTCTTATTGCATGACACAGAAACAACTGAACTTCTGAGTTTCCATTCGTCCCAAAACAGCTTGAGGTGCAAATCAGCTGAAGGTGCAATACCCCTTTCAACCACCAGCAAATCTGAGGCTCAGTAATAAAGTTTAAGCTTGGGGTAATAAATTAGCTATGGCTTGGCTGTAAACGACTGTTTCCACTTGGCCCATAAAAAGTTTGCTATGTGCTTGTTTTGCTCAACACTGCATGTGCTTGGCCTGTTAAAATAATAAACTGCTCTATAATATTAAGGTATAAAAAAGAGAAATGCTTCAGTGCACTGGGAAGCTTTTTACATAGATCACATTTTGGCTATTTATTTACCAGATTCAGCTAAAGCTCAGAGTGATAACATATGAACGCACCATGGATACAGCAACTTACTGCTAGTCAAGCATGCTCTTACTGGCCTTACTGTCACAATGTAGTCGCCCTCCTTGATGGTTTCTCAGGTATTGTTCTGCTCCAGTATGTGAGTCCACATGCTCCGGATACATTTCCAAGTTCCAGAGAATACTTGGCATCTGGCCGAGCCCTCGGAGCACCTGTTGGTCTCAAGAGCTGGTGGGAGGAGGAGGAGCACGCTGCCGTCCCTCTGCAGCCCGCTCCACCACCACATGGGACATTTGGTTTTCATTTCATGACTTCAACTTGTTGCTAACTCGGACCGCACAAATTATAAGCAGATGGTTTTCAGTAATGGCCCACGTCTCTCAGGAAATAGAGAAGAAAACGTTTTTTTTAATCTGCAAACTATCTCAATTTATTTAAACTCTTGAGAGAATCCGCTGCAAAAAGCTTATCAATAATCAGAAGGTAAACATCTCCCCCTGTTAGGATGTCAGTGGAAAATAGGCGTTGATAACATGTACACTATGAGGTAACAGATGGATAAGAGCTTAAAGGGACTCTGACAAAAGAAACAATGAGATTTCCAGTTAAACAAAAAAAAGAGAGATATCAAATAACCCATTTAAAGCAACTGTTGAGTCATCATTTCCATTTTTACCTGCAGATGACCTCCCGTACTGCCCTAAGGGTATCACCTCCAAGGTATTCCGCTTCAACGTCTCCACCATGGAGAAGAACTCCACCAACTTGTTCCGGGCCGAGTTCAGAGCCCTGCGGATCCCCAACAGCGGAGCCAAGAGAAACGAGCAGAGGATTGAGCTCTACCAGGTGTGTGAACTGACCGTTCATTTCCACTGTTAGCATAACGCTGGAGGCTAATGTGCTCTATTTCTCTCAGAAGGCCTTTGTAGGTCAGCGAGAAAGATGAAAACATTTACATTAGGGTGTCCAACTTCCTTTCTCCTTTTTTTCATGCGCTGATCATTATTCCATGTGCTTACAGTCAAATGATTTTACGTTAAGACACATTTAAGAGCTTGTACAGCCATCTTCTAGAAACCCTAGATTATTTATTCTTTTATGACTGTCAATCTAATAATCCATTTTTGCCAGATCAAGTAGGGCTTTTTTCATTCAAAAGAGGGTTTGTAGATTTGCACCTGCATTTGTGGGTTTCTAAGCATTTTTGTGTTTGAGCATGCATCTGCTGGATGTCAGCGTGGGTGGGGTATGGGATGAATTATTTTGTTTTGTTCGGTTTCCTCATTAATCTCCCGTGAGACACTTGGAGTAATGATCAGGTTCCAACATTTCCTGCCAGGGAGACAAGCGTCTCCGGACTGCATACCGCCTCTGAGGCAAGGCTCTGGCCAGCGCTGAATACAGGCTGTCAGGCCCTCAGATTGTTTCCAGGGGCCTAGAAGGAGATAGAGGCAGGGTCACCCACTGGGGGAGTAAATGGAGCCGCCTGCTCGCCCCCACACTTTCAGGCTGGAGGTTGATTGGCAGAAGGCTGACGCTGGCCCCTTGTTCCCACAGGAAGACAGATTAGATGCTGACAATGTTCAGGAACCTGGTTATCCATAGAACTGCTGTGGGGCTCGGCGCTCATACCCACCACCCAAACACACACATTTCTTACAGATAAACACCTTTGTTCAAAGAAGTGCTGATGGAGATAGGAATGTCTGAACCACACGCTTTGCATTTCCCTCCATCGTGAGTTCTGGGGCCTCAACACGATAACGCAGTCAGTAACATGAATGTCCGCAGTGTTACCTGCAACCCTGCTTTTTTTCCCTGAACTGCGTGACACTGCATCTGGGAGGCCAGCTAAAGTCAAAGTTGAAACTGCTGACGTGAAGGACAGCCAGGTCCTCATTGGCAGGAGGGTAACACGCAGGCATTAACTTGCAAAATGGGGATATCAACACAGGGAGTCACTTTTTCCATAAAGAGTAGACATTTGGCCCAAGGCATCCTGGAGAGTCTGGCTCAGACAGACAGCTCTGGTTCTGTCTGTGCGAATGTGTGCGGGTGTGTGCGGGTGCGTGTGCGTGTGCGTGTGTGTGTGTGAGTAAAAGAACGAGAGTTTATGCAGCTGGGTCACATTTTCGTCTTTCCTCGCAGATCCTCCAGAAAGACGACCCCAAAGCCAAGCAGCGCTACATTGGGGGCAAGAACGTCCTGACCAAGGGAACGCCTGAGTGGGTTTCCTTTGATGTTACGGAGACAGTGAGAGAGTGGCTGATGTACCGACGTGAGTGGGACACCTACTTAAAACATAACCTGCCAAATAGCATTGGTTCATTGGAAATGAAGGATCACAGCTTCAGGGGAACACGTCAGCTCCTTACATCCCTCTGCTCTTGTTTCCCCCTCAGAGACCAATCTTGGCCTGGAGATCAGCGTGCATTGTCCCTGCCACACTTTCAGGCCTAATGGGGACATTATTGAGAATGCCAATGAGGTGCTCGAGGTCAAGTTCAAAGGTGAGACTGCATTTAAAACCTTAGCGATGCGAAAGACAGATGGTTGGGATTTTCATCAGCAAGATGGGTTTTTACTGTACGTCAATTTCAGTGAGAAGTTCTTATTATTTGTTCCTCGGGTAACTAATGTGACATAGTTTGGGAATATTTTCTTTCTTTCTAATAAACAGGTCTAACTACAGTACCAGTAAGAGAACCGTTTTTCCCCGAAAAATGTTCCTAAACTATTCCTTTAAATATTTTGCATTTATTCTAGATTAGTCTTTAGACCAGGAACCAATCAGTCCAGTTTCTTTGAGTATAATTTTTCCCATTTTAAGAGCACATCTCAGTCTCAATCTTGCCTTTTGTATAGATTCCCAGCTTTTTCTGTGTCTTATGGTCAGACTGTGGTCTCTGCTAAGTCTGGATTTCTCTCTGCTTTTGATCTCTCACATTGAAAATACATTCTGCCAGTTTGTATTCATGATCAAGAGCCAGATAACATTTAATTCTGTTTAATTTCTTTGATTTGTCTCATGCTATACTGATAGGCATCTCAAGTTTGTTTCATTCTAATTAGTGCTTCTGAGGCAGTGCTGGTTTTAGGATGATTTGCATTTGTGGGTCTTAAGACCAGTTTATCCTTGGAGTTTGTTTTGGGCTACAGTTTTAGTTATAGTGCTTGTTTCAGATCTTTCCAAATGTGGAAACAGTGAAATCTGGCATGCTTTGGTTGATGTTTTTCTGTTAATTGTAAATATGACCCTACAAAACTTAAACAGAGGCTCCCCATCTGGTTTGTACTATATACAGCTACAAATGGCAGAGGATTTGATGAAAGTAGACATTTGTTAGATTAAACTCTAAATGACATGTCTTGTCTTTGTAATTTGCATAGAAGGCTCAAAAGGCCTTTTGTTACCTAGCGCTCACAGCCAAATGAAAGATACCGGAGGCGTTTATTTAGTCTTTTATTGCTCAGGGAATATTCTAGAAGCACAGTTTCCTTAGATGATTGAGAATCTGGTTATAATAATACAATAACACTCACAATACTCTCCTTTTTATGAGCCTGGTAAAAAAAAAAGGTTCCTTTTCATCCTGTCATCAACATCCTCATCATGTTCCTCCAGCAGCAATACCTATTGAGGTCTTTTTAGTAAGATAATGGGTTTCCTTTCTAAGATGAAGAGAGAGACAGAGCATGGGAATACAATTGATCTGGTATCTCACTTAGCACTGGGGCCCCCGGGCCCTCGGCCCTGGGAACACTCCCGACTGGCTTGGCCACAAGGAATGTGCTGCCACGGCGCTCAGACGCTTGGCCCCGAATTAAAGAGGGGCGTACATATCCAACTGCAGCATCTCTCTGGAGATATCCACTGCTTTAGCTATCAGGGGCAGATTGGATGAGCAGACGCAGGCTGAGGTGGGGGGGGAGAGGGATGGAGAAAAGAAGGAAGTCAGGGACCAGCGTTGAATAAGGAGAAGGGTGAAAAGTGATCCAAAAGTGAGTGAAGCCCTTTCTGGATCCTTCTGTAAAGTAGACTACACTGATTAGAGTTTGCTTAAAGTCTGCTCTCAAAGACATTTTACAATTGTCAATAAATCTGCTGTGCAGTTTTACCTGGTTCCTCCAGACTGAAAGGCTCTCTCCTGCAGGTATGGAAGTGGACTATGACGATCTGGGCCGTGTGAAAAAGCAGAAGGAGCAGCTGTACCCCCACCTCATCCTCATGATGCTGCCCCCCCACAGGCTGGATGCCCAGTCCTCCTCCCGCAGGCGCAAGCGGGCACTCGACACCAATTACTGCTTCAAGTAAGGCACATTTCTCCGCCGTGGAAAATGTAATAAACTGTTAGACATTTGTCTTTAACTTTGTAAAATAAGGTGGATTTAACACTTGGCTGGGTAAAATATTGCAAATAAAGACTAGCTGCTTCTACAGTGTTGCAGCAGAGGAAAATTGTCAAGCGGTGCACCGGCCAAGGCAACATATCAGGTGTCACGCCTCTAAAAGATGGCAAGGAAGCCGAGTACATGGGCAAAGGATAGGCTTGTTAATCATCTACACGAGCATGACAGAGGTATTAGTTAATACAAGTCGGGATCTGTCCCAGTACTAGCAAACACCGCCTCCTCTTACACTCCATCTCCTCAGCTCTGGATTTCCTCTGTCAGGCTGACAGGCAGTACCAGAGACACCTGGGCTGAGTCCAAGAGGGAAGATAAGGGCACACCTAGGAGAGGAATTTCTGAACTTCACACTCATCTCTGGCTGCGTGCCCAGGGAGAGGAAAATGTATACAACCCCTAAAATAGCACGTTATCTGTGAAGTGAAATGAGTGTAATCCTCTCTGTCCTCTCTTGTCTGCAGCAACTATGAGGAGAACTGCTGTGTGCGACCACTATATATTAATTTCCGGCAGGATTTGGGCTGGAGGTGGATCCATCAGCCTGAAGGATACTACGCTAACTTCTGCTCTGGTCCCTGTCCTTACCTACGCAGCGCAGACACCACCCACAGCTCGGTGAGAACAAAGCACCACAACACATTAAAGGTCCCCTATTAGACAGTTTTTCATCAATATATTATAGGTCTCAGATATATACAAAGCATGTCTCTGAAGTGTTTGGCTCGAAATACCAAACAGATCACCCATTGTAGCATCTCATAAAGCCCTCTGTTTCAGCCCTGTTTCTAAAGTGCTGATTCTGTGTCTGTAGCTTTAAATGCTAATGAGCTGCTGCTGGCCACGCCCCTCTGCAAGATATTTGGTTTTAAAAAAACACAATGGTGCTCTAGGAGGAGAGTCAGGTGATAAGGTGGGGGGGGGGTTACCTTGGTTGGTTATTGGCTAATGGTTACACAAGCCAAAAAAACGTTATGACATCATAAAGTGGCCAAAATCTGATCATCTCATTTTCAGACAGGTTTTTATATAAATGGATCAGGACAAAAACTCAGCAAATCTTTTTTCCTGAAACTTTCAGAATCTCTTTACACAGAGGGGACGCATGTTTATGTGTATACGACATGAAAAAGTGGATTTTGCATAATAGGTGACCGTTAAAGTTGAGATGATGTTCTGTGAAACACCCCTCCTTATCGTCTTCTACTCTTTCTTCCACAGCTGCTGAGCCTGTACAACACGTTGAACCCCGAAGCGTCGGCCTCCCCCTGCTGCGTTCCTCAGGACTTGGAGCCCCTTACCATCCTCTACTACGTGGGTCGCTCCCCTAAAGTCGAGCAGCTCTCCAACATGGTCGTCAAGTCCTGCAAGTGCAGCTAGACTTCAGGGCGAGACGCGGGACGTGGCGGCTCCCAGCACTACTCAGGAGCGGGTACGAGGGGGGAGAGGGGGCGCGGTACACTTTGCCCCCCCCCACCTTCAACCCCTGATTCAGCCCTGGTCCAAGCTCTCTCTCGATCTCTCGAAAAAACAAAAGATGAATTCCTGCAATCATTGGCAGCGTTTACTAAGAAGACTTGTCAAACACCACTTCACTAACGGGCACTCTCAAACCCATCCAACCTCTTCAGCAATCGCTTTTTGACATCAATGTTTTTTTTTTGTGTCATATTCCAGCCTGTGACCAGCCTGTACCTCAGTGTTACACAACAGGAAGAATGACCACTGCATTCTTAAGAACATACAATAATTGCAGTCCAAAAGAGGAAAAATGACTGAGAATGCAGACTGAACCAATAGGAATACGTCAAAGAGGGTGAAACTAACGTGATTGTTTGTTGAGGGCAAACACATCCCTCGCCTCTGACGCACAAGACATCTTCGAAATGTCCGAGCTGGAAACCGCCGCTGTGCACGCCGCAGCTCCGACACTGTTTGTTTAGGATTAAAATGCTATTGAATTCAAAATGACTTTAGGACAAAAAGAAAAATACATGCTGGAAACCAACCTTTATTCTAAAGTAGTATATCCGTGGTTATGTTTACCTCTGTAATACAACAGGATGGTGATTCCAGGGATAGTTTTGTTTTAAAGTGAAGCCTTTCTGTTGTATGAGACGACGTATGTCACTAAGTGAACACTTAAGTAGATCACAATCTGTAAATGTTTTTTGTATTACTCTTGGAAACACCTTTTTTTTTTTATTAAAAAAATTGACTGTTGGATAGAGTTGTTCATATTTCATTATTGTTTGAGTTTTTATGTTTGGGTTATGTTTTTTAGAGCACTTTATTTAAAGGGTAATAGGGTAAATCTAGACAACCAAGAAAAAAGAAATCATAGTCAAGTCTAAGACAAACTTCTGTGTGTGGTAGGAAGAAAAATACATTTACTGACACTATCAGCATGTTTTAATGTTTTCTCGGTTTTCATTTCAATGTTGTTTGATACCAATATGATTCCAAAAACATGACATTACCATGCATGTGTGTTGTAAACATCAGCGACACAACAGATCAAATGATCAGACTGTAAACAACTTTGTATCACCACAGGAGAATATACATTGATTTGGATGCCACTGTTGAATATCTGTAACACAGCATGCACTGGTGTAGTAAAGTAGACCACAACATTAAGTTTGCCATCGATCACTACAAAATACAATACTTTCAAGTGTATTAAAACCAGTTCTAGTCTGCATGGAGAACTACTGTACCATCTGTGCAAAATCCCTGTGATGATGATCATCAGTGGATATGACATGCATGACATTCAAGTATTTCTGACAAAGTCATCATAAACATATTCTGAATCTATTGATATATAACAGAGATGTTTTATTCTATTAACACGCCCTGAGTTAACTCACTATATGGTCCCAAGCAACATATTACCTTCATGGATATTGATCTGCTGGTACAGCATTAACCTTCATATAGGCAAGGCTGTGCATAACCATAATTCCTCTTTATGTTATGCTTCAAGCTACAGAAACGGCCAAAAAGGCCTTTTGGTGGACAATATTCAGTGAATAAATACTAATACAACTACAATAATTTACTTAAAATATTACATTTGGTCCGTCCAAGAAAAACATCTACATCTCAACAGCTTACAGGAAAAATCACAGGTCAACTGCATTCTTGATATTTGTTTTACATTGTCCTTGTAAACGTGGAACAAGGCAGCAATCTACCGTCATTTATGCTCCTTTTTACGCCTACAAGCAAATCGTTCTCTACTTTAACACATCCTTAGGCAATGAGCACAGCAAATGTTTTGGCAACGAGTCAAGGTGTGTAATGCCAGAAGCTTCTCACAAAAGAACCTCCTCTGTACGCTTGTCCGTTTGTATATAAAGATAACATCTACATGAATGGGTAGTGGTGCATATGTTACTGCAGGAGCAAAGAATAAAAGGTTGGATCCTGAAATTAAAATGCCACTGGGGCATTAAGGAACCATCTGCTGAAGGCTATCTGTCAGTGAAATCTTTCTGTGGCATCAGTAGCATGGAGAGAATGAGGGCGGACAACTGTTGGGATATAGACTGAGCGTAGCCAACGGGGGTGAGGGGAGAGGGAGGGGGTACACAGGGTAAGGAGCTGAAAAGGCCAACTGATGTTGAGCTGAGCAAATAAAATCTCAACCTGCGTCAAAGCTGGGCATTCCTGGCCCCTCTCGAATGTCTGTGGCTGTATCAGAGAGAAATTAATAGGACCCTGTTCGATGTCTGGCACGCTTTGATCTGCTGCTGTTGTCCTTTCCCAGAATACACCTCTGTGAGGATGTAGTTACATGCAGAGACACCTGTCAGGCCAGCAGAGGGGCAGGACGGGCCTCTGGTCGCTTTCATGTCATCTGTGGCCGGGCTCCTGGCCCTGGAGCAGCTTGTGGTACACAGAGAGACCTGGGGAGCAACAGATGAAAGTAGAATTAATACAAAAAAGAGGGAGAAGGGCAGCACAAGGTTTCCCCCACAGAACCCACATGTGCACAAACAGAAATGCTAAGGTCAAACCTGAAAGAATTTCCCTTGAAAGGAGAAGGCTAAAGACCTCCTGGTGAATGTTTTGTTGATGGTTTTTCTGGAGGCTGTTACCAGGGGATCTGCTCTGTCATCTCAGCGCTCAGCCTTTTGTCAGGCTGCCCCCCCCCCCGCTCCTCGTCCTATCGGCTGGCTGACAGCCAGGCATCTAGTAGGAAAGGCATTCCAAGTACAGTAAGAGCTGCCGTGTTTGTGCTCCCAAACAGTATTCCCATTCATTCCTCCTCTCAGCACTCTGTTTATTTTGGTGCTCTTTTACACCGTGGGGCCTGACGGAGCTGAAAAACGAAAACATCTCCCTGACTTCCAATCTGATGACATGACCGCTGGAAGCTTCTCCAGCTCAGCGGGGAAAAAAGAAAAGATAAAAGGGGACAGTCATTTCTCTCACATTTAACACTTAATAAATGATTTGCTCAATAACAGCACAACCACTTCTCTACCATAATTACTCAACCATTTGGATCTTTGTGTGAGATGTATCAGTGATTGCTTTGAATCAAACATCCAATAACTTACATAATACATCTGAATAGGGGATGACAGCCAATAACGGCCTTCCTTTCCCAACAGGGCACCGCACTCTCTTATTTTGATAGAGAGAGGCCTAAGCTATGCGCCCTGACATGATCAGACTCCCATTAAAATGGCACAAGTGCAGCATTCATTTCCTTCTCAAACTGAAAGCAATAAATCTCCACAGTCACCAGCTGTGCAGCCCTGAGAACTTCAAGAGAGAGGTTCAAGGGACGCATTGTAAAACACATGTGGTTGATATAATCTAGGTTTGTTAGCTTTGATAGAAACCCTCCCTTCATCTCATGTCAAAAATTAACATAGAAGAAGTAGGGAAGGAAAAAGGGGGAACGGGGTGAGCGGGCAGGAAAAGTTTTTGGGGGATAAAGGGAGAGTTGTATGAGCAAAGAGAGGAAGAGATTAAGAGAGTGCACAAGAGGGAGATAAAGGGAGAGTGTGATTAATGACGGTTGACAGCTGATCATAGAGAATGCTCTCCACTTGGACCCGCTCTAACTCCCTGTCAGAGTCAATCAGGGGGGCTCAGTCATCTCGCCACAAAGGTACTCTGGGCAGGCAGAAAGACCTGACGCACTCCTAAGCTCCACAAAGGCTGTTCCCTCTCTAATAACACCCCCCTCCCTCCAAAAAGCCACACTGAGTCTCTGTTCGTCTCCCAGTCCCATTCTAAAAAGGCATGGTTTGACCTGCCTCGCTAACTGGTTTTGGTACTGGGACTTTTTTTTTCCTTTTTTTATTAAGTCAAGAGAGAAGCATCTCCCCCACCCTTTGAGCCCTGGACGACGGAAAAATGCATACATGAAATTCAGAAGCTATCCCAACGGATCCAGTTACAGTAATTGATGAGTTTATAAGATGTTTGTTAACTTAAGCCAGCCTTCAGAGTTTAGGGGGAGAATGAAAAAATAAATGTTCTGGTCACAGACACACACACACCCAATTTTTTTTTGGGGGGGAGGGGTGCAGAGCTACTGTGTTTTTCCAACAAGATGATTCCTGGGTCGGCTTGACTCTGACGCTCACGTGATGTAATGAATGCTATGATTAGCTAATGCTAATGTATGGTAGGTCTATGGAAAGAAAGAAAAAAAGCTCCTGATCAGGAAAAACAGATGTGTGCATCAGCGCTAAATATCACTGTTACTGTAATAACCTCAACACTTCTGTTAGAATGGAAAGAGTTGTGGAAATAGGGCAGGATGACAGGGCACACGTGAGCGCATGCACCCACGATTGTGGCGCATAATAAACGCAGCAAAGGCTAAGATACATTTTTACTTTAAATGTGATTTCTGGGGTACAACTGGACATCCCTTTTACAATTGCGTAGGAATGACCAACAGATGGGAGTACCCACCCAAACTGTTCCCACCACTAGATCCTATTTCAAAAGAAAGATGTCATCACTGTTAAACCTATTTATCTTCAGCAGTAATCTGACCCGTGGTTTTGGACACTTATAATCAAATAGCACTGTAGAGTTTGTTCATGGTCATTCAGATCTGGCAGCGTCAACTCTGCTTGGCACAAATAGGGATATGACACTAGGCATTGTAATAAAATAACCAATAAATCTGCACTTGTACTCTTCTAAGAAATGTCAAGTGTGTACTTTATTTATCATTATGACAGTAGTAGTTATCTGCTACAATGTGCAACATATATTGCACCACTATGCAAGCAGGAAGCTGGCTAAAGATATCCAGTGGTGTCTATCAGTCCTCCATGGGGAATGTCCACTATGCCTGGCTGCAATCACGGCCACTGGCATATAGAGGGCACACCCCCCCACCCACCTTCCATACTGCACCACCAACAGGCCAAGTTACAGCATGTGTAGAAATACAGCATCAGACCCACCTGTTTTACCACAGATGGCTTCGTAGACCACATGCTGCCCGTTGGACACACTGCCACTGGCTGAACTCTCCGTGGACTTCTGCCTGTTAATCATGAGACGAAAAGTGTCAGAGATGACCAAAAAGATCATTCCCCAGGGGTGAACAGCATCTGAATTCCAAGGCTTCTCCCCACAGTCTGGTATAAAGCTGTGGATGTATCCTAGTGTATTGTCCAAGTTTGAGCTGAGTACATCAATAAGTCAATAATAGCTGAAAACTACGTGCGAATGTTAGAGCTAATATGATGTCTGATGAGTCATCCTCTGACAGAAGACAAGTGGAGTCAGTTTAACTAGTGGGTGCGTGTGCATGTGCGTGTGCGTGTGCATGTGCGTGTGTGTGTTTGCAGTCAGTGGAGGCCACTGGGGGTTAAGTGTTTGCCGAGTGGCCCTCATGAGCTCATTTGTGACAAGAAGGGGGCAAATTCCTGCTCCTTGTCCTGGGTGATTTCCCAAGATTATTGTGTTGATTGCTGATTATGTAGACCTGTCGTCAGTCGCTACAGACACAGAAGGGGCACACATGGGCCTTCTTATATGCTGAATAGTCAGTAGTGTACACTTATCTCACAGGATCCCAAACAGGGAATTATATAGCCATTTGCACATAATCAGACAGCAAATACAGTGTTTTCAGAGAATAAACCATTATAGGAACTGGCGAAGCATAGAGCGGGAGCAGACACGTCTGTAACCTTATACATTAAATCTGTTAAGCATTTTTTAGGGGGAACAATAAATAAAGCTTAGTTGGCATTAACCTCTCACCCCATAACAGCAGCGTGCCAGAGGAGCATTAACAAGGTAATGAGGGTACACACTGCCTCCTTGTAAGGGACTGCACAGTTGTTCTTTCATACCATTACACAACCACAAATAGAACTGGCCCACTTTAAGCGTGGCATACCTCGACAGGAAGCAACCCCTTTCATATTGAAAGGGGGGGAAAAAACTTGACCTCTCGGTTCTTCACATCACTCTCTTTGTCAACAGTCTCTCACTCGGTCACTTCAAGACTCAGCAAGCAGAAACAAGAAACACTGTAGGAGAGATCTGAACTTGCAGGGTACACAGATGAAATATAAGCCTGAAGTTGAATATTTTGAACTACTTACTTACTTGTGGCAAGAGCTGAAGTCCTTATGTAAAAAAAAACAGATTTATTTTTTCTGCATTCAGGTAGCCAGCAAGACTTAATGTTGACCAAAAGGGATAAAGTTTAACCATAAACACACGTTTGGCAGCTTCTGTGTGTATGCAGTATCCTGTGAAAATAACTACTGTTGTGGCTGATTAATAGGGAGTGAAAGCAGCAGCCAGGCTGACATTAATGGTGCTGCTGTAATTGTCACCCTATTAGTAATGCCACACGACAGCCCGGGTTTCCGTAGTTACAGCTGCGTCTAGCCAAATCTCGCAAACAAAATACCAAACAGGCTCATTTATTTGTTTTACAAATTGCTCCTTTCAAAGCCTTCACTGAAGTCATACCACTTTGAGTCCTCGCAGCCCCTCCAGTTGGCAGCTGTGGTATGTTGATAGACCAGAGAGCCCTGCCCTGCTGAGTTGATACCAACATGAAGCACATTGGGTTCGAGCAAGTGTACCACATGTTTGTTGAGCTTAAAAATCAAAGGCGCTGGCACTCGTTGCCCAGATCTGTCCTGTACTTTAATCTTCAATTCAAACTGAATGCTGACTCGTCACTGAGTCAGCATATTCGGACATGGTTGATTAGAAAGCACTCTTGTAGGATTTGTCTTCAAACAGAGGAAATCATTTTGCTGAATGGACTGAGATCTTCACTCCAGACCAAAATAACAACATTCTGATAGATAGATTCAGCTAAGAGCAGTCAGTGATCAACAATGTATTACTAATGGGACAATGAGTCAAGGCCATTACTGGGAAATGTGTATAGTGCAACAGTTTTACAATTCAACAGCTGGCTGGAGGAAGGTGTTTGGAGGGCTGCATAACCTTGAACTGTGTGAATACACCCAGCACAGTGATTCTATTATAAGTTGGAGGAGCTTACGCCGACACTGGGATGCATTTCAGATGTGCCTCAATAACAGAGGTATTGAGTTGCCCCTAAAATGAGCTCTGGAAATAAAGGGAAGCAACGTATTATCCCCCCATTTTCTGCAAACAATCATCTCCTTTCTCCTGGACAGAGTTCACTTTTCCCTGTCATTCTTACTTTTCCCCCTCTCTTCATTCTTTCGTTTCCTTGTTTCCATCGGTGCATTTTTGGTGCTGAAGCTTCCGTTTTTCCCACACTCTCCCCTGTCACACTGGTCGACCGCAAAAATGCAGGACAGAGGAGAGTGTGAGGGGGGCTCTGGAATTCCACATGCAGAGTGTAAACACGGCAACTGCCAGGAAAACACACACACACACACACACACACAAAGGAGCAAACACAGCACCTATCCGGCTGCCCTAATTTATTCTACAACCCCTGCGCTGCACCTCTGCCTTCTTCCCTTTTCACTTGCCAGCAACAGTTTGCCCAGTCAAGCAAGATGACTGAATGTAACACGTCAGCAGAACCAGGGCTTTGCTCAGGGCGATCTGCTACTCTCTGCTACTACTGAGGCTCACAGACAAATGGACAGTTCTTTATGCCAATCCGATTGTGCCCTTCAACGTGATTTAAACAAACATTCGGTCCCGGTCACAAAGACTTTTCTGTTGTTGTGCAATTTGGCCAGATGTTGTAGTCATAAAGTCATAAAGTAAGTGAGGGGAAAAGCTGGCAGTTCAGCCCCGTTTCACTCCTTTCCTTTTATTTTCCCTTCTGTGCTCTTCAGCTTATCTCCAAACCAAACAGGAATTAAACGGCGCTCTGAGCCCGGGGCCCTTCCACTGAACCACGTTCTGTTTACGGTTCAGGCAGAAAGCAGGCCTGTGATGAGGTTGTTTACTGAACAGGCAGATACACCCTGTGGCCAAAAGACTGGGAGCACTCCACTGCACACATATTCTAACTCTCATTAGCATCAGCCATGTCCTCTGGAACTCACCGCTCCCATGCTCTTTTGTCTTAATCCACAAGCCAATCAATGCCATTCCCCACTGCAATCTCTTCTATTCAGTACATGGTGACTTTATGAAACTCAAAGAAGTAAATCAGAAATGTGTTCAGTTGAAAGGCCGTACTTACTTGATGAGGCGCTTTGTTGCCGTTTTCCTGATCTGTCCCTCTCTGGCACTGCTGGGCGGCTTGGGGGCGAGAACAGGACTCACACAGGTTTGGCTGTGGCTGTGACCGTGGCTGGTTCGAACATGAAAGCTGGATGGAGGGCAGCTGGATGAGGCTGGGGGAGTCTGGGCGAGTGGAGCACCCGTCTGGTCTGGATATTGAGCCTAAGAAAATATAATTTAAGGTCAGTATTGTTAACACAGTGAATGCTTTTATTAACTCAGTTTGCCATGATAATGTTAACTGTAGTTTATCGTTATGGACAGGCAGTATAAGGCTGTCTGTATTTGAATTACTATGATCTCTCAATTATAAACAAATACATTGAGATTGGGTAAAAAAAAACATTTTCTATATTCTTTACAAGGTTAAGTATTTAACAGCAGTGCGTGTTTGAAATAAAAACAGAACACTTTAAAAGCTCTTGTTTGGGTTCTAATTTAAATTCAAGTCAAAATGTAGTAACAGTGGTTTTGAATTAGGACGTGAATCCTTATTTATGTAAATATATAGTTTATGGGTCCTTTATTTAGTATTTATTAGAAAGTATGTTATGGTATGTATTTACTCAACTGTAAAAAACAAATCCAATTCCTAAAGAGGAATAGGGAAGTACTATCACCTTTGGAATGGGTTAGTCATGGGGAAGAAATGTTGTCTTTGAATGAAATATCAAAGTGATTGACATGAATAATATATTAATGAAATGCCATCCAGTATCAAAACAACAATATTGGCTGCACTGATAAGAAAATTCTTTACATTATTTATTTGTTTTTACAAGATTTTTTCACAGGCTTGGGGAGAGGGGAAATACCGTTTTTCTTTCTGACATCATATTTTAGAGTCCCATTTCACTCTGTCCTTCCTGGAGAATGCATTGCATGCATTCCTTCCACGTCTCACGTCTACGCTATTTTCTCTGCAGCTTCCTACGGCTATCTGACAAACTAATGGTTTTCCAGCTCCACAGTGCAGCCCCTCAAAGGGCCGGCGGTGTGACAGGGAATATCTGATGTAATTGGTCTGTTGATAAATGAGAAGCTGAGTTTCCAGGTTGCGAGGCCTATGGCCGGCAATTCAGTCTGAGCAGGACCAGGAAGGCCACCTTTCTCTGGCTGCCAGTTGGCTCTGAGCCAGGCCAGTAGAGGAGCCGCGCAGTCTGCACCCAGTAACTGGAACGTGGACTGCAGCGTCGGAACAGCCCCTTGAAGTACACACTCACACACATAGAGCATATGAACAAGAGCACTCACAGCACTTCCTTTTGTGTCTTTAGGTCATCCTAAAAGCTCAATTACTTTGCTAATGAGGTCAGAAAAGCCAGCAAGGTGATCAAAAAGCTCAAAGAGTAGTCAAGTCACTGACTAATTCCTGGACCAAGATGTATGTGGGGCAAAGAAACATTTTAGACTATTCCCTTTAGGTAACAAAATAGGTGTCATAGTAAAACGTAAAAAGAAGCTGCAGGATTGAAGAACTTATTGTCAGTAAATATACAGATTGCCAGAGAGACCCATTTGGTTGGAACGAAGGGGGAGGGACGGCAAGGATTTTAGGGAGGGTTTGTCTGATTTGATGGTGAGACAACCATATCCTGAGTCAGCCTCCCGATGACCTCAGTTTGTGAGAGTTGAACAACAAGATGGCTCTGTTGTGAAGAGCTCATGCAGGAGTATGATGGGACATGTCAGCAATAAAAGGAAACTTTGTCAACTGTTTTCTGACTATGAGACAAAATGAAAAGGGGAACGGAACAGAGGAAATGCACGGGATCACTTTCATAAAGTGCCTTGCGTAAGGCTGCGGGCCCAAGCCAAGAGAAATATCACCTCAATTGCATTGAAGCAAAAATGATGAATAAACAATGACGTGAGAGGAACTGCTTTACCCCGGACAGATCAGGAATAAATGGGTGCATCCACCAATCTGTCTCCATTTCTCTCCACTTTACAAAACACTTATAAATACATTCTTCCTGTTAAGATCCTCTTTCAAAGCAATTTACAGCAACAAAAAGAGGGCCTGTTTTTATATTAAAACATTACAATTATTTTGCGCAAAATGACCGAGACCACTCTTTCTAATCTCCCTCTACAAACAGCCAAATCACATCGGTCACGGCTAGTGAGGCATGACTAAAAGGTTTTTTGTCGCTTCATTACTACTGCTGAGAAAAATCATATCCCAACATTTGTATTCATGTGGAACACAAATGAAGCTCAAATCTGATGTGAACTGTAAAGACATAAACCTAATAATGGATACTGCAGCAGGGCCTCTCTGGTGCCCTCGTGAGCAGCTTTCCTTGTTTACTTACCTTCCAATAGAAACCCAGAGTCACTCAGCCAAACAATGCAATCTTAGGGTGAGCAGTCATGTTTGGCTCTCCAGGAATTAGCTTCTGTTGAGGAGGATATTCCCACCAAACACCATTTTGTTAAGTGGTTTGGAAAGAGAATCTGAGAATAGCGTTGTAAATGCTAACATGAAAGCTTTCCCCTTGATGTGGGCGTATTTTGTATTAGTTTGGACAGCACGGTGCTGAGGTAAGGGAATATTCTGTACAGACACAAATATGAGGGTTTTCCTGAGGTAAAGCTCAATACTTCTCATACAAGTTCAGTTCATCCATGTGGTGTTGATATTAAAGCAAGGCATCGAATGAAAACAAAAGAAGCTGAACAAACTCTGAACTCTTTAACTACATTTTAATTTAACAAAACACAAAGGGCCTGAGCATTTTCAAGGAACAAATCATGAGGAGTTGAAACAGAATCAACAAAGGATTCCAGTAATATGACGCTGTGGCATGGAAACCATTTTTCCACAAGGCATGGCAAGGTTATTTAAATAGCAGATTTCAGACACAAAGGCAATTCAAAGTGCAAATAATAAAAATAAGGACAAAAAGAGTCTGAAAGCTAGGGTGTACTTGAGGATAAAAGTTGGCCATTACCAACTCACATCGCTCTTTGGAAAGGACACTTGTGGGGTGTTCCCTTTTAACAATAATACATCTAGTCATTAAAGTATCATATTTATCATGACATAATGAGGAGGTCAGGAGGAACACAACACAATCTGTTATATACCTGGTGTCTGCAGTGGCTCTGGTCCAGAAAAGATCGGGACTGGAGTCTTTGCTGTTGCAGTTTCTGGATTGCAAACTGCAGCTGGTAGCTTCCCTGGGTGGGCTCGTAGCGCTGCTGGGGGTTCACTCCTGTCACCAGGCTATAGGCACTTTGCATCTGCCCGTCCCACAGATCCTCCTCGTCCTTCAGCGGCCTGTGGCTTGGAGAGCAGAGAGGAAGAGGTCAGCAAAAAGTTTAGAGTATCAAAATTCTGCAAAACGCACACGCACTGACTTTTAAATCCAAATCTCGCAAACTGTTCTGCTCAGCAGTTAAAGCCACCTGTGTTTGTCACAGTGTGTCTTATTGCATTCTGATGACAATTAAAGGGGCCTTATTATGCTTTTTTTTTGGTTTTGCCTGTCCTGTAGTAGGTTTTTGTACATGTAAACTGGTCTGGCTAATATCCCAAAGTTCCCTTCAGAGGGAGTTTCTCTACCAGAGTCCTTTGTTTACATCCATAACATCGTGATATCACTACGTAATGCTCGTCTTTCTTTTGGATAGCGCTTCAACACTAGTACGTGAAATGATAATGGACGGGACATCACTAAGCGGTTAACCAATCACAACAGAGCAGCCCAGCAAACCAATCAGAGCAGACTGGGTTATGGTTTCAGACAGAGGATGAAGAGAGGTGCTGCAGCACAAGCAGTATGAGAACAAATAAAGAGCTTTTTGAATATTAAATCATGTAAACATGTCACAGTAGAAGACAAATATGAAAAAAAAGCATTATTGGTTAAAAAATAGTTTGTAAAATATGTCTTTTAAGGAGAGTAAGATGAGGGTACCAATACCACATTAATGTCTGTCTGTATAATATTAAACTCTACAGCCAGCTGCAGGTTAGCTTAGCCAAGCAGAAAGAATGGAGGTGGATCTTTGTTACCTTTGGAAAGAGCCAGCGTAGCATTTTCCTCTTGTTTCCAATATCTAAGCTAAAATAACCACCAGTTAAGATAGTGTTTTGTGAAGCTGAGATTTTACCTGATTCTGCCCTTTTTTGATCTACTCGTAATTTATTGCATTTGGTGAGGATTCGTTTTACATTAGACAATATAAATATGGAGGGGAGACAACTGACGAAAAGGTATGACGAATAAACATTGTAGCATTTATTGAGAGGTTGGCATTATGTTTAAATAATTCCCTAAAAAAGTCTTAAATCAAGCTACTGACGCACTACTGATCCATCTAAATACTAATAATTACCTGCAAAATTGCAAGATGGTGAAAGCTTTAGTAGCCATAATAGCACAGTACTTGCTACTTCTTGCCAGATATGTTACCATCCAACCAAGGAAGAGATGTGGTAGCAGCTAATTAACTCCCATGGTTCCCAGCACCGGCAAGAAGTAAAAAAAGACGAGACAGCTCGCAGCGTCCCTGTGTGTGGCTGCTGGGCCCACAGAAGCCTCAAGTCAAAGTGTGCAAATCAGAGTCAAAGCAGAGGGCAAGCCTGTGGCGAACACAGGCTGAACTGAAAACCTTTCCTCTATGCCTCAGTGCTCCCCGAGCTTCACGTTCCATTCACATCACAAAGCCACAACCTGGAAAGCAAACCTTTTGACGAGCTCCACGAGTTTGTAACTGGATTATCTGTCATTAGAACTAAGCCTGTTTCAGCCTTTCTTTTTTCTTGTTGGGCCGCTGTTAAAGCAATGAGGTGAGCCTCCCCTTCAGACACGCTTAAATTGAGTCTACATTGAGTCTGGTGTGCTGCTGTATGTGTACCACTTTAGCCACAAAATAATGCCATAAAGAGCAGTGTTGGGAGGCACAAAATGAGAAAAAAAAGAGTACAGTTGAAGAAATAAGATCCCCGGGGGTAATCATCACAAAAGAAACTCTTGGAAAGTACTCCCATTAGATGCAATAACATGTGTCCACTCTAGAGTAGGAGGAAACACTGTAGACCTAAAATCACAATAGCTGGGATATTTTAAGCGCCGAACTGTGATAAGCTCTAAAATTAGAACTCAATTAATCTTGAACAATACACACTGTGGGATAATAATCTTGTGTCGCTCAAGTGAAAACATAATCCTGCCCTGTGTGGCCAAACAAAGACACAAGGGATCTTAAACTCATGTGAACATGCTATCCGCCCATGCATTTCTCAGTTCACATAATGGCACATATATTGCAAAAACAACTGGTGTGACCACGAGCCAATTCAAAAAAAATTAGCTTCTGGAAACAAAGGCTTGTCTGTGAACCTTGCGAGGCCAGAGAATCCACAACGCCAGGAGACAAAACAAGAACTGCTTCTTTGTTTACAGCAGTCATTTCCGTTAGCCTGGCTACAGTTTGCACACTGGACCACAGGGACCTTCAGCGCTACCATTTTATTAGCATATGGTCTAAAACTGATTGTTCCTCCGGTCACGAGCATATGCTTCCTGAAGTAGAATGTCGCAGCAGGGCCCTGAGAAGAAGTCGGTCCAGACAGGGCTTGTCAACACAACACCACGCAAAACATATTACAGATCATGAATTTAAAAACAGCAGCAATAGTTCTCAGTCTCAGATCTGATATTCTCATCACTAGTACAGCACATGTGTGGAGTTCCAACATGGTGGGACCGCCCTCTCTGCAGGACTACTGGTGTCACCGAATCCCCGCTGTGCGCGCTGTCCTTTAATACACTGATATGACTTACTGTAGTGTAGAACAACACAGCAGAGCAAGTGGAGCACATGTGCTGCATCAATCTAACTCCGTGTGAATGTGGGAGAATGGACGGTCGGAGATGACATCATACCACAGTATCTCCGCGCCCCAGTGTAAACAGCAGCCGCCTCAAGAGTGAGAGGGTATTTCCAGCTATTACTGTTTGTTTACTTTGTTTTATTGTAATGACATGACACTCAATAGAACTGCCTCTCAAATATAAAAAGGACCAGGGTTTGAGCATTTGTTGTGGAAACAGTCTAGACGTGGGTGCTGATGCTTTAGTTATTGCAGAAGTGAGTAATATAGGGTCCTGAAACTACCAGAGGTCTGTTCTAAAAAAAAGAGGTTTACTGAAGGAAAACCTAGAATATTCTGACATCCTGAACATGGTCTGATGTAAAGGGAACAATTTAAAAAAAGTGGCTAAGGTATTTAATGGGTTTGACTTTCAAAACAAATTGTTTGCTGATTATTATTGTAATTTCAACTTGAATTTAGGGGGCCGAGAAAATATTGATTTACTTGGTATTGCGATATTATGTTGTGTGATACTCTATTCAGTATATAATATATATAATAATATTCAGGGACTACAGATTAAAAAGAACCTCTTGACTAACTCTGGCAAATGTACAGATATGTTTATTAATGTGCATTGTCCCTGTTAAATAAATGAATAAATAAAATGATACTCTATTGATTCTCCAAAATGTAAAAAAAATTCACAATGCACTTTTATTTGATCTATTTCTTACTAATATATGCAAATGTTAAAAACGTTGTTCAGATTTCACAAAAGTAGTGCTATGATGTTTGAAAAGCAAATGCAGATCCCACTGTTCCTTAAACTAGATTTTAAAACAATTACAATGTATTGCCTGTAGTTTAAACTAGCTTAATTTCTAAGAGATTGCATAGGAACAACTTTATACAAAAAGGTAGTAATAGGTGGTGAAACTAAGGTGTTTGTATCTGCTGAAAACCCTCCATCCATTCCCTGGAATGTCACTCTTTCTTACCTTAAGGGTTCTCCCTCCTATAACCACATCTGGCTCCAATCAAATGTGAATAAAAAACTCTCTTTTCTAAATTCAAAGGAAGAAAGACATCGAACCAATTTTGTGTGCCCTCCTTCAAAGAAGTTTTCAATTTTCACCAGTGCTTTTCTGATTAGCTGGGTTGTTGGTTCAGCAAATGTGCTGTCATAAAATCCTTTGGAATGGTATGTTCTTACAAGATTCAACCAAGTCAAACATCAATCCAACAAGTATTGAACAGAACTAAAAATACCCTGCATAAGTAGGGTTGTGGTATTTCTCAGTTCTAGCGGTGCTGGAGTGAACACAGTAGAGGTAATAGGTTTGCGGTCATTTGTACATACAGCTAGAAGATAAATATTGAGGCAATTTTTATGGCCAGGGACAAATCATATTAATGGGAATTCACATGACTATTTCAACGATTCTGTATCTCTTTTATGCATGGTTTTGATGAATCTGTTATTCCATTGTGTTTATCTATTGTGTTCCTTTCTTTTGTGTTCTTATTAAGTGTTAATGTTGATGTAAAGCACTTTGAATTGCCTGTGTCTGAAAATGCGCTATATAAATAAACGTATCTTACCTTACCTTACATGACTATTAACTGCTAGTAACTTTATAACTTTAAGACCATATCTGTAAATCTAATCAAATCACCCTAAAGATGCTACTTTGAAAAACAGTTACAAAACACAGGTTGTTTTTGAATGTAGTCTGAAAGTCGGAGTGTTTTAAACAGTTTTCATCATTTACGTTAAATGGAAATCTTCATTAACGTTTCAGGAACACCGGATATGACCCCCCCCCAGCTCACTGTGGCTGTGTGAGGACGTGCCGTTTGGTTTCAAAGCCCTCCGGTTGTCGGCACACTGCAGTGAGGCAGCAGCTCTCATCAGAGTGCTGATGAAGCATACCTGGTAGATCCTGGCAGCGGCACTTCAAAGAGCGGCGCTACTCTTTGAAACCCATCATACTTCACCCCTGTGGTTGCTAAAAGAGCCAGTGTGCTTAACAGTTTCAGTATGTTTGGCACAAACCATCAGGCCTGAGTGTAGGGGGGGAGTAGGGGGGGGGGGGCGTGCACACAGGAAATGCTGTGTTATAAGAAACAGCTCCGAGGTGAAATCAAGGCAATTTATCCTAATATCGTATTAAAGACATTTCAGTGCAACGAGAGGTGAACGTCAAACCAGGGGCAGGGGGGATCTGGGGTACAAGAGAGCGTTTTGTATTGGAAGCAAGTGACAAATGGGTAGATGAAGGGAGCTGTGTATTTTCTGAAGACATTTAGAATAAGCTTTCTAACAAAGGGTACTGTATATTCCTCCTTCTATGAACTTGAAATGTGAAAAGCTGAAAGGTGAAGCTTTACTAAAAAGTGTTTTGTGACGAATGAAGTGCCAAATTAATACAGGAAAGGCGGAAATAGTCAAAGGGAAATGACTACATTCATAGAAGAAATGTAGGATCCAATCAAAGCAGTAGAGCTGTAACATGGGAGATCAAAAGGCGATTTCTGTTTCCACAGTTTAATATATAAAAGCAACGTGAGGCGATCCGTGAAATTATAAATTCTCATAAATCTCTCTTCTTGGTTTGTGGAAATAAAAATACTTTAAAAAGGGAAAAGGCCAGACATTCCTGGAATTCCCTGACAGCTCAATACATAAGGAAGGGCAGGACTGGAAAAACAGAGTCCAAGATCAAGGCCAAGCTGTCTGAGACACTGTCACTCACATATCACGACAAAAATAAAACACCACAGATGCTTACCCCTCAATGAGTTACACCTTTAAATAGCCGGTCAAATATCCCAGCATGGTACCATAGAGCAGGACCTGTGATCATATTCTGTCCTTCTGTTTCCTTCCTTCTCCCCTCAGAGCAATGTGAGGGGTGAAATATGGGGTAAGGATGGGGGGGGGGGGCAGATCATGTGGGTGTTGACATTGCCCTCTCACCATCGCCTCCACCCTGCCAATGCAGTGTTTTAAGCTGCCAGCATGCTTCACACACTCCCGCCACTCAGCAGCCAAATCTAGTGCTACTTAGCTCCACAAAGCACTATAAAAAAAGAGGATACAATGCCAATTTCCAGGCATGTATTGAACTTCCCTGCCCAGAGGAGTGTTGGTGCTTGGCAATCCTTTTCCAAAAACTAACACTCTTCAATCTGAAAATTCGACAGAGACTATTAAAAAAGCATTTAGAATCTATTGAGTGTGACCAAATAGGCTACCACAATCTAAGTGTCTACAGTACAGACTTGAGTAAAGTTCATTAGGCAGAAAATCCTCAGCAATCAATTGGCCAAAGTGAGGAGTACTTAATAGGTAAACAGCTTTCTTTCCTTGCAAACACTTAAACTTAAGAATGATACTCAACTTTAGGATTTAAAGGCCCTATGACATATTCTACAAAACTGAAATGTTTGTTATAACGAACTAAAATGTCTGTGTGTATATCACACAGCTACTCAGACTATCCGAGGGAGATTTGCTGTTTTCTTTGGCACTGCACTCCATTGAGACTGTTACACACTATTCCTTCCCTGCTGCCTCAGGGGAGGGAGAATAAATGGTGCATTTGAGCACAATACTGAAATTTGACCATAGGGAGAACTTGAACAGAGATGTTTGCCAAATGCAAACGTGGAGCAATAGAGGAACTGTAACCATTTCCAAAAAAAAGTCCAACTGAAATCACATTTTCTTTAAATGTATTCCAATGAATGTATCATGAAACTTTTCTTGGACAACTCTTGTAAGTTGGAATGAACCATTCAGACTTTGTATCTATCAGATACTCATTCCAATACTTGCCGATTCCAAGTACTAATCTGATACCAGTTATTCCACGGTCTCCAAAGATCTCTACACCACACGGCGTAAAGCCCTTTGGAATCATCTTGAGCTAATATAACATGAGGCCAGGGATTTGTGTGGCACTAAAGACTGGGTGAGCCACCCACTGCATTTTATTATTACTTTTTGAAAAAGACACGTCATTTCATGAAATGTCCGGAGTTATGTATTTCAGATATGCTTGTTTTGAACTTGAAAAATATCCCCTGCAATGTTAATGCCAACCACTTTCACCTGTTCTGGGAATGTCCATCCATAATCCCTCTTTGGACTCAGGTCCACAATTATTGGGTAAAAATACTTCATGCAAAAGTACTATTGAAATTTGAAGTGATGTACCTGGAGAAAGTAGACTTCGATACAATGGTTAATGACAATAAGTAAATTATTTACATTTTAAGGGTGGAAACCAAAAAAATCTATAACGAGGAAGTGGATGAGCCAAGAGGTTCCGACGGAGGGAGAGTGGATGGACTCATGAGTTATATGTAATGGAAAAGTCGACATATGCACTGAGACTACAGAGTGAAAAGTTTGAGAAGAGGTGAAAGGGATGGTGGGATTTGGCGAGGCCCACAAGGCCAGATTTTGCTTCGCTTAAAATAGGAGGATTGCTGAATGACTGTTAAAGAACTCTTGCCTGCAAGCAAGAGATACATGTAAATAGCCCTGATGTGATGTCTTTTGTGTTTTAATTAATTTTTTGTCTATGCATAAGTCTGTCTGTTTTCTGCAAGTGTTGTTCCTATGTTTATTAACATGTAAAGAAAGAGAGAAAGAAAAAAAGAAAGAGCACGAAAAATATCCCCCTGCATAATTCCACATGTCTTTGGACTCACCTAGTGCTGCTACAGCGATCTGCTGCAGAGTGAACAGCCTTCAGAGGGCCTGGTGGTGCAGCAGTGGGCCGCACTTTGGGGTTCAGCGTGGCGCTCTCTTTGCCCAGCATCCTGTTGGCCAGGTTTAGGTTGGTCAACTGTAGGCAGTGGAGAAAAATTCAACAGATTATTAAATTAAAGCCAGTTTTCCTTCATAATGTATTTTTAATATGTAGGTATTCCATTTCAAAAGTCACTAAACATTCCACTACTAGTCCTTAAATCAATGGGAAAGCTTGATGAATAAGCAGTCATATTGTGTTCCCCCCCCCACATCGACCACCTCATTATCTTGTCTCTGGGGGCTGTGTGAAATGTACACACAGCACATGGCAGAGCCAGTCTCTGCTCAGCACTAAATCCAGGTGGTCCGTCCCCCCCCCCCCCACCCCCCCCTCCCCCTCCACCCTCCTCCACCTCTGACAGAATCAGCTATCATGACTCGCCAGCTCAAATCTGTTTACGACTACTGTACCTCTGTGCTGCTCCGTACTGCCCTGGGAATTATGTTCAGTGAGATCTAATGGGAGAATAAATTACACTGCTGTGGCGTTTTATTTACTTTATTTCCTCCTGTGCACTAAATAGTCCAATGGGAAAGTTGTAATGCTGCCAAGCCTTGTACGACGTGAAAAATGTATCAGCATGGTGTTACACAGCCTCAGCTCTAAGTCACTTACAAGGTACACTGGGCGTATTCTTATTATTTGATTTAAACACAAGTGCCTATATTTCAGTGCTTACATTTTTATGACAATAGATACAAAATTGTATGTATATCAACCATAATACATATTTATTTTCCACACAAGGCACAGTGACCTTCATCTAGTGTTTATAATTGCCATAATGCCCCATTGTCTAAGGTCATGTACACTCGCTTGTCCAATTGGGACACAGTGTTAAAGGATGTCTCATAATAATATATTCTACAAACAAACACACATGCTGGATGGATTTTATTCAGTTTATTAAAAGGCGACTACTGTGTGTCTGCATTTCCTCAAGTTCAGTCCCTGTTTTGTAAACATGGGATCTGGCATGAGAGTGAGCAATTACTTGAACCTTAGAGGTCAACCAGAGCAGCAGGGTGTTGTTCGTGTTTACAATGTTCCCCATTTAGTTCAGCCAGTGAGTAAAGGACTTCAAATCTCAGCCCCAAAATAAACAAGAAAAACACTTTGAGTCTTTAAGTGCAAAACACCGGACTATTTTACTCTGTAAAATAAATTACTGCAATGAACCCAGAATAACTAATCATAAGAAATACAGCAAACACCTTTCAGATAGACAGAATAACGTGCAGTGGAAAGGAAGCCATAAAATCTGCAGTCTGTGTGGTCTGGTGTCATCACAAAAAACTTTGACAGTGAGGCAGAGGAGAAGGTGGAAGAAGAGGAGGAGGGGGGGGGAGGTGGAGGGGCTCCACACGCTGTATGACAAACCTCTGGGGAATATAGGAGAGGTGGTGATGGAGCCAATGTAGCTGCCGCTCCCCTGCTCAGTGCCAATTTGCTACATTCCTCTATTTATAAGCATCAATTACCACAAAAAAGTGGCTGCTTGTTAAGTATCAACAGAAATCACTCCCCCATGGTGCATCTGATAATGAGACCTCACACAGAGGCTCATGCGGCTCACCACTGTTTAGGCCAGCCAGCTTTAAACCCCAGTTTCAGACCCCCCCCCCCCAGCACCAACCCCAGCCCACAGACTGCAGGCGAGCGGAGGACAGAGAGAGGAAGGTGCACGGTGCAAGGCAGCAGACCCTCCACATGGGGTCAGAGCCAGGTTTACACATCAACATAGAGAAATGTCAGAGACCTCACAGTGAGACACTACTGCAGCGGGCCCAGATTCTTCTCCCTTATATGAAACGTTACACAGATCACTTTACAATCGCTTAATAACTCATTGTAGCTTCCTATACGCAATGAAGACTTCCTGCTCCGGATGGGAGTAGCTGTCGCCTCAGGGAATACACAGGTAAAAACATAATGAACTCACGTGCTGTGTCAGCAGGTTGATGTGACTGGAGCTGGTATAGTGGCGAGCTACCTGCTTGTCAGCAAGCTTCTTCAGCGCTGAGATGAAGGCCTGCTGGTTCGACTGGGCCTGGGAGTTTAACTCCTTTATCGTCCCAGATGAGTTTGACTTCAGTGTACTGGAACTGCTCCTCTTGATCACTGACAGAGAATAACAAAGACTGATGTGAGAACATGGGAGTGAATCTGTTAATTACCAGCAAAATCCATTATAATCCACCCCCAGGTTCAATCTTTTTATCGTCAGTTGATAGCCCAAATATATCCATTTTATATGATATAAAACAGAGAAAAACAGGAACTATTTTCTCTGTGGAATCATTAAATAGCATCTTGGTTTAGTTGATTACTTGGTGCATTTCTGAAGCACGTAGAAAAGTGATCTCACCTTGGCCCGCAGAGGTGGGTCTAGAGAGCTTCTGACTATAAATGTGCGTGGCAGTCGGGAGGGAAGTGGCAGCTCCGGGGGTCTGAGAGGATGTGGTAAAGGACTGAATCCTCCTTAAAACATGGGTTGATGTTCCAGCGCAGGCCGTGTTAGAGCCGGTGGACGTCCACGTTGCTTTTGGTGGCTGTGTGACCATGAGGGTGGGGGCGTATGCAGGAGGGTCACAGAGGGTCTCAGAAAGACAGAACTGAGACTTAGCCAGGGACTGTGCGTAGGACGGCGGCTGAAGAGGGGGTGGTGGTGGCGGACAGTGAAGAGGCAGGGACCTGGGCGCAGGGCAGTCGTGCAGCAGGGGGATATGTGTGCGGTCTAGAGTCGCAGGAAAGCCAGAAAAGTGCTGGAAGGCCTTGACTTCTGGCTGGATTTGACCAGATCTAGCTGCTGCCGGTTGGTCTTCAGTGCGGACAGGAGGCTGTCTCTCAGTGACCTTGATGTCCGGGTCACTGCTGAATTTCCCAGTGGAGAGCGAGGACTCTGAAGCGCTGGAATCCTCTTTGGCCACAGACAGAGCTGTTCAAAAGAGGAAAGAAGCCAGAGCTCCTTTATCATGAGTTAGCCATTCCTCGGCTCTGACACACATTTGTTTTCCCCCAATGAGTTCTAATCGTTTGAAGCTGACCTCTTCTTCACCCCAGATGACTCAATCTTTTTCCCCTTAACTTTTTTTTTGGGCTTACAAATCTAAACAATTCCTGTTTACTGTGCTTGAATGATAAAATATTAAACATAAACCAGACCTTCAGTAACAAAAATATCGGGGGGGAAAAAACACAAGGGAGAAACTCACTTTTGGAATTCTCACAGTGGCCTGAATCTCTCGAGGCGTTTACTTCATGAACGTCTTTCTTAACACTGCTCACTTTTGTTCCTAGGAAGACATTGGCTGATTTATTTTTCTGTGTGTAGAATGTCAGAACCTCCTCCAGATCGTTTTCACTGTAGAAAAAAGAGATACATGTGTATAGCAGATTGAAAACACTCTTCAGGCAGTAGCATATATTACTGGAAGAGTGAAGAGCCAAGCAGTGAACAATGGTCAGTGGGCTCGCCAACTCACTAACCTTGCTGCAGTGATGTACTCCTGAAACACACCAGGGTTAATACAATGCTCCTCCTGGCTGTTCTCCTGTTTTTTCACAATATGTTCAGTTTCCTAAGAAGATAGGAAAGAATAAGACCGCATAATGTGGATAATGTTTTCCAATGTTTTCCAATGTTTGCATCATCTCCTAGATTTGTGATGTTGTGGTAGTCTGGGAATGGGCACCTTGTTGTAACAGTGGATAAACTCTCCTAGCTGGTGGGACAGGATGCGTCTGCGGTCTTGGATTGGAAGCTGGCGACTGGGCAAGACCACCTTTATGTCTTGTTGAAGGTTACTGGCTGCTCGTCTCAGGAAGCGAATCACCAGCTCCTGTGCAGACAAAAAACATTCATGAGCAATATCTTATCAATTCCCTGAAACAACAGATTTATCGTACCACACCTTTTCTTCTGTCAGGGTTCAAAGCCATGAAAAACATTGAGACCTTTTAATGTAATCACCTACAGATCGACATTGAGTTTCCCCCGAAGGTTTGAGGTCACTGATGATGATGTATGTCGTATCAATACAGACTTTCCAAACTTTCTACAGAGACTACGTTTTCCATGATGTGGCCACAAAATGTCTCGAACACAGCTACAGCCAGGGTACATATGAGTAACAGTATAATAATAACAAGGGGAAATCTGGCATCATGTATACATTCAAGGGAGGAACAATGCCCCAGGTATTCTAGCCTTGTCTGTTTATTAGGAAAAGGAGATTACAAATCATTATACCATTTGGTCGTTGTCCTTGTCTGGCCACGCTGGGATGGCGTTGGCTCTGCTTTCTGCCAGCAGCCTTTGCTGGACTCGCTGCAGGTAGGAGGAAAAAGCCACCCGGGCCTGCACTTTACTGGAGAGAGGAGGGGGGGGGGGGGGGAATCGTCAAGAACTGCATAGGTAAAGCAATGGAAAAAGAAAGACGTAACGACAGTTATTAAAAAAACATTTACCATACTTTTGGCATTGGAATCTGTGATACAAGCAGAAATGAATGCTGTATATTCATTAGCTGACATAAGAGAAAACAGGTATGTATCACTTTCACCCAGAGGTTGTTGAAACACCCTGTATCTTGTCTTGCATCGGTATCAACATGATAAACTGTCTTTGTGACCCGGGTAAACCTGGAAACAGTGCTCTCATTGGACATTGAAATGAAGAAAATGTTTTGGAAAAAGGTGTCAAACACAACATTGATATGCTGTACTATAATTTCCCTGTTCCACGCACAGTCCTGGCAAGCACTGAGGAATTTCTACAAACTCAGACTTGTTATTGTAATTCCTCCTGCAATTATAATTTCAGGCTCACTTTAACGTCAACATCAGATCGCAGTCTTTGTTGCACTTCGGTGTAGTAGTATGTAAAGACTGTCATATGACAGTATTTGGAATATATGGTGTCTTTCATGAATTCAAGTGTATATAAAAAGTGAAGATGTCTTTATACTTGGCTATTAAAAGCTATATGTATGTTAATGTCATCTATCACTTCCTTCCTTGAACAGTCAGGCTGTAGCTAAAGATGTAAGATTCAGAGTGTAGTACATGAGAAAAAAAAAAAAGGTATTTTCTATACAATATTTTAGTTGTGGCAGACTTTAAGGCTCTCAATAAAAAAGGAAATTACATTTATTTACCCTTTTGTTGCAAATAAAAAGAAAGTCACAAGCGCATAGCTACACAGTATGAGTAGTGCTAGAACCATTTTTTATTTGGTAGGTGCATTAGTGCATGTCATATTAGAAATCACAGTGAGGGCGGCAGATGAGAGCAGCAGCGGTCGTGATAAAGACTGACCTGAGGTCCCACCCCTGCTGCAGGATGTTGAGCAGGTTGACTCTGGGTCTGGCACTGAACATGGCTGCCTCTGAGCTGGACAGAGGGTTGCCATGGCAGCGCTCCAATGGTGTGGCCACTTGTTTTCTCTGCTCTGCTACCAAGTCCCTGTGTGAGACCCGCTCCAGAGCTTGTTTCACCTCCTCTCTCTCCTCTCCCTCCTGACTGCTGCTCTCCGCTGGGGAGGTCTTGGATTCTTTCCCTGAGGTAAACAGCATTGCAGGAAAAAGACAAATGTCAGTGGCATCACTGACAATTTGAACAAAATAAACATATACACTCAAAATAGGGTTCTGATGTTGCCACAATAAAATGAACTCATTCAGAGTCATATTTGGCCAACCTAACCGTGACACAGGGGAGTTATTTATTGGAAACAAAAGTGCTTTGGCATGTAATGTCATCACACTGCTAAAAAAAAGCGGTTTCTTGAATTGAGGCAAGAACACATCAGGCCTACCCGATTTCTTCTTCCCTTCAGCCGAGCGATGAGTCAGGTGGCGCTGTCTCTGCTTACGCGCCTCCAGAGACAGCAGCTTCCTCTCGTACTGGACGACGTGACAGCAGTGGATGGCGTCCACCTCCAGCTGCACATTCCCGCTCCCATTCCTGAGAGACAGAACAAGACATGTCAACACATTGGTAACAACTATTATGATTTATATGCGTAATATCATCAGCAATTACAAAAACAGTTCTCAGAAAGACTAATGGGGTCAAGCAGCGTGTCCAGAAGCAGACGTGAGAGAGAGTGGTGTTCCAAAGGGGAGAGGATAAAAAGCAAATAATAACTTGCAGCGATATTCTGGCTACCTTACGATCACTGGAAAATCCTAGATGGGATAAATTGGAGGGGTAAATCCCTTAACAATATTGTGCAATTGTCAACGTTGTGGGTAAAACTTGCAAGCCCATACTGATTCAAATAACATAGACGCATGTTGTATTACAATAACAAAAATCGTGGTTCAATAAAAAGCCACAGTTCATTTATAATTGTCTTTCCACTTCTGCCCCAAATCTCTGCAGAAATGCCACATACGCATTGGGCGCACGCTGGAAAAGTTGACTGTGCTTTGTCTCCTCAGCTGTTCCTCTCACCTATCCAATGGTAAGACCAAACAAACGCCATGTCGATTCCAACTGTTTCCACAAATAAAGGAGATTTATTCCCAAATCCCAACCACAATGGAAATGCTTACCTTCCATGGAAAAGTCTGTTAGCCAACATGTAGTTCAAGGATGTCTTGGACTCCAGATATCCACTGAGAGAAAAAAGATAATAAGCAATGTCAACCCTCTTAAAGGCAGGAGCACCAATAAGCCTAAGCTTTTTTCTCACTTGCAGAAACTGTGATTTAAACGTCTGTCAAGTAGTCAAGCTGTTAAATGTACCAATAATTCCCTCGGACCGCTACATAATATGCTTTTAAAAATGCCACAAAAACCCTACGGCTATGCAAGCCATGGATCGAATCAAACTTCATATCCTCATAAAGGAATATGAATATTAAGCACAAAAACAGATTTCTTCTCTAATAGGAGCTCAAATGCCCTTTTAAATATAAAAGTCGCTGTCAGTTATAAGCCTTTCTTTGGGGTACATAATAGACAGAGTTTAATGAATACAAACTCTGAAGCTACACCTTGGTCTGATGGTTTAATGAGTGACAGTGAAGAGAAATCAGGCGTTGATTATACTAATTTAGTGTAAGTGCATCACAACAATTAGTAACATTTTAATCAAACACCCTTGTGTATTCCTTCTTGGCTCAGCTTACCCATAGAGCTCCCATGTTTCTGCGGTGGGGAAGATCCTCACGAAGCCTCCACGTCTTTCGTACTCTTCCTTTATCCGCCTCAACACTTTGACCTTTATTTGAAAAAGAAAAGATCTGAAATAAGAGTTTTCACTGTACTTGTCTTGGAAAGTCTTTATCAAACACATCATGTCACAAAACTACTATCCTAAAGGCCTCACCTCCTCAGCAGTCATGCTCAGAGTGCTGTCTCCTTGCCCTTGTTTGGGTCCTAGCTTGTCTTTGGACCCCTCTGTTTCTGAGTTACTGGCTGACGCTGGCCTCTGCCGCTAAGAAGAGTAAAGATGAAATCCCTCCATGAACAGTCATTCCAAAAATAAATACTTGCCAATATTTGAGAATAACTGAGTTCTTTGTCTCTACAGTCTACAGGTTGCAAGAATAAATGCAATTGTAACACTTTTGTTAAAGACCTCATCTGTAACAAACAAGTAGCCTACTAATCTGAAACACACTCATTTATAAATAGAAAATGCTCAAAATACAGCTTTTGTAACAAAAAAAAATATCCTCTCTTATTTTCTCCCTGACACATTAATGAAACATTTTGTTATGCATTGGCATTCCTGGCTTCCTCCCCGCTGCATGCACTACCAAGCTGTGATTGACAACTTTGGCATTCAGGTTAGAACTCGGGCCAGACAGAGGGGCACAACCCTACAGGATCACATACAGAATTTGTCATCTAAATAGCAGGGGGATTACATTTAATTTGTCTGATGCGGCTGGGGGGGGATACAACGGCAGCCAAAAAGTGACAAGGCCTAATCCTTCAGAAAAAAGACTCATCTGTTGCCTCTAATCACAGCAAAGGGAAGGGAACGGTCCTTGTGGTTCTGCAACATCCTCTGTGGTTTACTATCAGGCTTGTTTTAGGTACGTCTGAAGAATTCTGGCAGTTTTGGCACGAGTGGTACATTGCAGCATTTAAAGCACTTGCCTACTGAGGCTACTTTTCTAATGTAATGAGCATTCTATTAAGTAAAGCATTAGGAATCGATACAAGCCGTCTGACTCTTTCTTTGACTCTGACAAATAGAAAAGCAATTTAATCAAATGAGCAAAAAGCAATTTCTTACCGGTAATGTAACAGGCGTCAGGGAATTGCAAAAGAAATAAAAGCAAAAGAAGATTAATACGTCTGAGTCTGATTAAGATGAATACGTCTGAGTCGAAGGGAAACTCAAACCATTCTGTTTGTGCTGTGTTCGGCCGTCGGTGCAGAAAGAGGTTTCTAAGAGACATGAGTGGGTGAGCATCAGCATTTACTGCTTAACCTTTCTGGAGGCGAACACAGCACGCTCCATCGACATTAAACAATGAAACCTTGTTGCTGTATGTCTAAACAGGCATTTACACAATATAGGGTGGAGCCCAAATGTGTCTGATTTAGTAATCTCCCTGCAGCAGATCCTGCGTCAAAGCTGGGTGCAGTAGTGGAATGGAGGGAGCCAAACGCATTAGCTGTTGTGGCATCATTAGGCAACAAGGCCTACAGAGAGCATTATTCACTTGATTAGCAATGATAAAACAATAAGCCACACAGTGTAGTGCTTACAAACTGATGTCACTCAAACTGTGTAATTACATTAGCAGTTGTTTTGCATTACAGTGAATTTTCCATGAGGGTAGAAGAAGAGCTCAATGGCAGTGGCAGGAATGTATTGTAAGCAACAGAGAGATGAAGACAAGAATGGGAATGTTTCACAAGGAAGGGTGAATGAGTGCAACTCTTGGCTTGGCTTCTCGCCGTGTGTATGAGTGTGTGTGTGAGTGTGAGTGTGAGTGTGAGTGTGTGTGTGTGTGTGTGTGTGTGTGTGTGTGTGTGTGTGTGAGCATCCAGTACCTGTGTTCTCCCTGCTGATGGGGGCTTGAGGCTGGGGTCCAGGGGGACTCGGTCAGCGCGTGGTTTTCTCGATAGGGGGTCTTGACACACAAAGCCTGAGGGGACACAGAAGAGCCATAAAGGGGTATATCAATGACATCAGGCCATTAACATGTTACTCATTCCCATGACCTTCATATATTGCATCAGATCTCCAATGTTAGTGCAAGAAACCACAGCAGAGCGGGGGACACAGAGGCAATAAATTACATCTGAGTCAACAATATTTTTTAGCAATATCATGTTAACTTAAACACATCATATTACATTTCAGAAAAAGGCAGACATGTTATGATTAAGTGACACGCCACACCCCCCCTGATGTAACCTTGTTTAAAAGAAAAGTTTCATATTTTGGTAGATACACCTATTCGCTTTCTTCCCCAGTTAGAAGAGAAGATTGAAACCACTCTTATATGTTAAATATAAAGTTACAGCCAGCAGTTTGTTAGCTTAGCATAAAGACTATAACTAGTATTTTTCTCTGGAAAACTCTTTCTTCCTCTTCCTGGAGATAATCCAATGAATTACCTATGAGATCTTAAAAATAATAATACAAAAGAAGCCCCCCTTAACGCCACCCATCAAATACAATGTAGGCTAATTGTCTCCCCTAAATTGTAATATTGATTATTGTTCTTAGTATTTTTTTTTTATTGCATATTGATTATGTAAATGTAGTATTTAAATTCTTATATATTTTTTATATTCTGCTATATTATGTTATTATAAAAACTCAAATTCTCTGAGATTGAAGTTACGGAATAAAAATGTTCTAAAAAATAATAAATATGATATTGTAAAAATTATTTTTGTTGTTTTTACCTTCAATAGAGTGCCACAGTGACGCGTCCTAAAACCTGAAAGTAAGCTGCGCATGGGTTCCTTCGACAAAAAAGCAATGCAATTTCTCCATAGGATTTTGGAAAATAGCTCAAAATAAGGTCTGTGGTTGACACACATTTCATAAATAATCATAAATCTAGATTAGAAAATTATAAAAGTAGGGTAGACATGTGGATATTTCGAGCTATTTTCCAAAATCCTATGGAGAAATTGCATTGCTTTTTTGTCGAAGGAACCCATGCGCAGCTTACTTCCGGGTTTTAGGACGCGTCACTGTGGCACTCTATTGCCCTAATACGACATGTACCCAGGGGGGGGGGAAAGCCATGTAAATAGAAATGTTATCCAGGAATGTTAAACAAATGCAACGGTAAGAAGTTTGAGATTCAAACAGCGTTCCAACGGAAAATGAGCAGCCTACAAAGGAACAAATCTGAGGCTACTGGAAAATAGCAAGGACTCCTCTTAACTTTAAAAAGAAAATAGCTATCTTGCTTTCATAGTTAGTGTGAGCCCTGTGTTTGGTGTTTCTCAGCCAAGTTAGTCAAGTCTAAGCGATTCCGGTACTTGGACAGCATGTGGAGGACCTGGCTGAATCCCTGTTCAACCAGATTCGTTGTGGAAAAGGAAAGAAGAAGCAGCTTGATCTTCTTCCAGAGAGCCGGGTAATGCTCGGCATATTTGAGCCACATGCTGCCCCAGCAGCCAGAGGTGAGGAAAGTAGCCTGGGTATGTATATGTTACTCCCTAGTCCCTAGAGTCTAGGGAGGTACAGATCATTCCACTCATAATCCTTGAACTTTTGAACATATGAAAAAGAGATAAAATATGTTTGTGAGCTTTTTTTGTTACTGCCCAGAAGAGCTTGGGTAGATAGTTTCCTCTTGTTTCCAGCCTTAATGCTAAGCTAAGCTAACCGGCTGCTTGCTTTCTACCTCAACAAAAAGCAAATACTCACATTTCTCAACTATTCCATTAACTTTTTTATGTAGGAAAGAAGATATGTTTTCGGACTGGGATACACTACTTGGCTCCATGCATTTACATTCTAGGGGTATTTGATAAGGGTTGGGAAAAATGTTTGTCATTTAGTTTTCCAGCTAAGATGTTCCCACCCGGTTAATAAGGTTTAAATCTCTAATCTACTGTTTATTAATTCCCACATTCCCTCAAGGCTAACTAATGGTAAAAGTATAAAGCTAGAGAAAAATGTTAATGTTGCATCTTGCCGTAACACTTGAAGTGAATTAAGTCTATTGACAGCTCGGAGCTTGAGGCTGTTTGTATTGCCTCATCTAAGCCGTCAGGTTAGAATCAGGCCCCTGCCAATCTCTTGCCTAAACACAACAATTATTACAAACACGGAGCTGACAGCTTCACACAGGCGGAAAATGAATGCTAATAGAATGCTGTCATTATTTACAGGCCTGGGATGCAGCCCAAGTGTTATCAGCCAACGGCGACTTAGTTTGTTTGGTACATAATAGATGTGCTATGTTTTACATGCCACTGCTCATTTTCCCCATACCCGCAGTAACGTCTCAGTCCAAAGATAACTGGCAATTTATGATTCTACGCTTTCATTTAATGAGCTGGAAGGGAGGGTTTCCAGCCACAGCATGGCCTAGGCTAATACACGTGCATATGTGCACGTACACACACACACACACACACACACACACACACACACACACACACACACACACACACACACACACACACACACACACACACACACACACACACACACACACACACACACACACACACACACACACACACACACACACACACACACACACACACACACACACTTCTTTAATAGCATTAGGCTGAAACCACAGACATAATGGTTCACTGCCAGTTGATATGGACGCCTGATAATCAGCAGGCTCCATGTATCCTATGAATAGTATTAGGCATAAATCAAAGGATTAAGTACTCAGGAGATGTGAAACTTTGGTTAATATTTGTCTATTATTTAACTTTTAACTCTCATCCACAAGTATGAGATTCTCCGTGGTTTAACCCTCAACATTAATATGTATTATGAACTCTTGTCCTGCATTTAAATGCAATAATTAGGAGGGGAGGAGACATAACAGAGACTCATCTCATTCCTGCAAGAAACACTGTTGCATAAACAGTGCATCTCAGCCTTGGGCCTGCCATTCTTTTGTATTTTCATGCAAAAGAATGCATTCATTTACAGTAACATGTTGGATCCAGTTTCTCAAGAAAGGTAAACGACTACAAAACAATTCTCTCTGTTGACGATTTGGTCCGCAAGTCATTTTCTGTTAATTAATGAAGTCTGTGGTTAGTTCTCTCAACAATGGAGCTCCTATTATGAAGTCATAACGCTATTTTTGCCAGTTTGCAAAAACTCAACGAGCGGAATAAGGGAAAACAATAAGCATTAAACAATAGACGACTGTCTCTGCCTGCTTAAAACCTGCTGGTTACAAGTGAAAGGCATCTATGCCAAACATATGAGTAATCAAGAAGTTCTTAGGTGGTTAATGCAGTTATTTCACAAGCATATCATTTGTGTAATGGATTTAAAAATGTCCATGAACGAAATGTGGAAGTTGTATTTAGTCATTGTTTCAGCATGTACTCACCCACAAGTGAAAACATGTCTGCAATCATGCTGGCCTTTATCTTCAGATCCAAGGGCGCATCACTGTAAATAAGTTGATGTAAGAAATTAGAATTTGAAAAAGGAAACAAAGACATTTTAAAAAAACGGGTAAAGATATTGAGTCAGAAGATCTGTTGCTTGACCTTGACTACTACTAGACTGACTCAACAGTTTTTGTGGAATTTAGCCTGAGGGTATATGCTTTTACAAACAGAGGGCATGTGCCATTTCCTTCAATGTGGCATTCATTAGCATTTCTTTTGGTTGCATATTAAAAAAACAAAAAACCTTGTTCCAATAACAGATTCTCCTGAAACAACTAAATAAAGATTCAGATGATTAAGACCGTGTCACTCACCATGCCAGGGAGGGAGAAAGATTCACCTCCAGCAACCAGGGTTTGAGGTTGGAGTCAATGAGCACGTCAAAGCCATACAGTTCTACACAAGGAAACACAAAATGAATCAAAATGTTTCACCACAGACTGGGAAGCAGAACAAGAAAAACCTCTTTACATCTGCTCACTGCAAATAAAGCATGAAGGCTATCAAAGTCACTAAAGTGTCCATTATGTGGCATTTGGCAACATGGCCTTTTACTGCTACTGATTACACGCATGTTATATCCAAAATCACACAAGAGAGAAACATTCACCGAAGCCTGCTACTGAGGGATTGGCTCAATTACATTAACTAAGTACATACACATTTCATCTGTCATGAAGTTCCTTACGCAAGACGGCAGATCAAAAACACAGTGTGGCTGTGAATATTTTCATACATACAGTCAATACTTTTCTCATGAGGGGGGGGGGGGGGGGGATTAGGCAGCCTATATAGTGTCACTACATATTAACAAGAGGGACGGCGTTCTAATGGATAGCAGAGAAAGCTTCAGCCCCATCATAACGTTTGTATCTTGCCCAACTGGGGCAATAAAGCATATAGTCCTGAAGTACAAAGCTAGAAGTTTGACAGCTATTCTAAGTGGCAGAAACCTGGGGAATAACAAATCCTTACGATATATACTGTATATATTTCACTCCAATAATAGCTAAGCTCTGAGTTGACACAGTAAAACCTTCTTACAAAGTGGTCAGGAAGTGCTACGTGTAAAAATCCATCCATTTCAATTCCAATTTTCCCACTTGTTTCAGTGACTGATATATGGCTCACTGCGACATAGCCTATGTACACTAAGAAAGCCCTCACACTGCTCTGGGGAGTGTCACCCTGTACGCCAACGACCCAACAGCAGCGTGCAGGGAAACCACAGTATTTTTACAGGGATAGGACAAAGAGAGCCAGGGGGAAAATCCTTCTCATTGCTCTTCAAAAGAATAGACTGTGTTGAGAATGGGCCAGGGGGGATGGAGGTTTCAAAGCTGCCATAACCAGCACTGTTTGTTCTAGCATCTCAGGTCAGTGCCAGTGTTAAGCACACAAAAGGCAAGCGTGACAGCGAGCAATGGCTTTATATTGCACTCAGTTGGATAATGTTAGGCTGGGCAATTCAGTTTAACGGGATGAGTTAAATGTATTTGGCTCTACATGACTTACATAACTTTTCATGACTTTCATAATTGTAGTTTCTCCACCCATACAGCTGTCAAACATCAAGTAGTTTTACTTGACAATGTGTATATATTTGGTCTTTTAATGAAAGTAGCACTGATTTTACACAACAGGATCAGGATTCTTACAAAACGGGGGCATGGGGTTTTAAATACGTGAGCACTTACCAGACAGTGAGACTAACAAGCTGCTATCAAATTGCATTATAAGGAAATGTAGTATCCAGGGTTTTTCCACACTGGTTACATTTTGACCGTTCTTTTTTTAAACTGTCTGTTGTTAGTTGCGCAATTCAATAGAGGTGTAATATAAAAAATCATTGGATTACTCTTTAATGACTTTCCTAAAAACATAAATGTATGTTTTATCAATATTTATATTTTTAAATTGGGGAAAATACATGGGATATATTCACTGGGCTTTACAACATGGGTCATGAGGTCCACATACTGTACGGTGGCAACATGAGGTCAAATTGGTGTAACTGTAAACTGTATTTCCATCATGGAGGTGAACTCGGCTGGGTTCCAAGATCAGTCGCCAAAAGCAGCAACTGAAGCTGCGGCTGCCATCTTTAACTTCTTTAACTTCTGAGGCGCGACAGGAGGGACCCCCACTGCTATACAGTACTCACTCACTCAGAGCACTAAGATTTTATTTTCCACTTGCCAGCTTATCCCCTTCTAGCCACTTCTGTATAAAAACATGCACATAAAACATTATGCATTAATCTTGGGGAACAGCGTACTGGAATAAATGGGTTTGAGGCTGTAGTGCTGCTGCAGCGTGGCACCACAACAACAGGGGAAAATGGGGAGGTGTTACTCCACCTCCCAAGCCCCCGACAAGCAGGCTCCATGTGCCGCTCATTTTCCCCCAATTAGGGGCAGACGCCGCTCCTGCCCCATGAGCCCGCTCCCTGCTAGACACGTTTGTTCTATAGCTGTTAAATGTGCCCGCAGAGAGGCCACAACAAGCATCACAGACAAGGAGAGGAGAGGCAGCATACACCCACATCACACCCATAAAAGAGGGAGGGGGAGTAAATATGTGACAGTGTAAAGAGATTCATTTTTTTCATTGTTGGATGGGTGCTGCTGGAAACTGCACCACAAAAGACAAAACGCCCAAAAACAATAATCTCCCTGCCCTGGCCATGCAGCCGGTTGGCCCACAACAACAGCAACATAAAGTGTTCCTTCATGTGTTTTCTTCATAGGCCACGGCAATTGGATCGCTCTTGCATCATTCTGAGATATATGACTGCCTCTGAAGAGTTTCCCTGCTGGTGCAGTGATCACAGCGGAGCAGCTTGGAGCCACAATCATCATAAAAAACACTCTGACGACAACAAATTAAGGCTAACACAACAGCCTTATTATGATAGCGCGACCCAAACCGTGAATCACTCTTGAACATATTTTGAGTTATAAATCAGCCACACTGTCATCACAGGCAGACAACACTGTGCTGCAGTGCAGTGTGGGAGTCTCTGACAAATGTAAAACAGGGAGAGTGGTTCACAGACGGGGGATCCAACCACACTCAGCACTTAATGAGGGACGTTCAGTGGAACACAGGACCAGAAAGTGGAATGTTTTGTGTGTAATAAAATAGGTCTTTGGCTTGGCTAATCAGATCTTAGTCAAAACATCTCGTAATCAGCATCCCTCAGCAAAAAGCCTGTCCATTAATCACACGGCAGCGGTAAGGAGCAGCATGGGTGGTATTTTCTCCCCACAGACACACACACACACACACATTTCTTACCGATGTAAAACAAAAAAAATCTGTTGTTTTTATTTCTTCCCACATGAGACATTACGGAGCTATAAAAAGGTTTAGTTACAGTATGCCCATTTAGATACGGATGTGCAATTTGAGCAAAGGGAAGAAATCCCATTTGAAAACAATAAACATAGTATTAAAGCCATTAATAGACATTAAAATTGCAGGCAACAATTTGCAGTAAATTAAGATTATAATGTGCTTTATGATCCTGCGGGCTTTATGATCCCTTCCAGACAAGCCAGAGAGCGTATGAAAACCTCTTAACAATGGCTGCTTTTATCAACACATTCGCTGCCCTAGCACGCATGTATTTGCTGCCCTGCATTCTGAAGCTTTACCTGTTTACAATTACTGGCAGCTGCCAAGGCCCAGGATGAATGCTGAGTGTATTGTAGGATACAGTAGGAGCGGGAAAAGTAGTAAGTGCAGGAGAAAGCAGAAGGGAGTCGGAGGGGCGGACTGAACATGACTCCTTGGTGGTTTGGGCGTTTTTTTTTAAGAGATACTAGACTGGACTCCCTGGAGCTTAGACAGACCTGTGTGTTTGTAAAACTCTGGTTCCTACATGTCTCTGTGTTCATACTGTCCATACATACTCACTCACGCAATATGACCACACGGGGAGAAAGAGAGGAGCAGAGAGAGGATGAGGGTGGTCCTCTGGAACCGTCAGTGTCTGTCTCAGGAAACTTAATCCTGTATAGACAGACTATGAATGCTGTAATTAACTTGCTTGAGGCCATTTGAAGACAACAAAATTACACTAAACTCAATGGTAAACTGATACAGCTGAAGTAGGGTAATGGGTATGTTCACAGCAGACCACAGCATATAAAGTATCATAGAGAAGGTGTAGAAGCTAATTGCTTCTGTGCCACACAATGACATTGATGTAGTATCGATGTCTGTAGAAGTGTCTATAGGGTTGTGTATTAAATATCAACATTGTTGTACACAGATTTAAACACCCTCAAACACGAGTAAAAGTAAAAAGTCAGTATTTTGTTGTTCATGGCTTTATTTCCAATCTAATGTGGACTGAGACTAAATATGAATTAAATCTTATTAGTCTGTTGCTGCCTTCAAAGTTTCACAACTAACACATGAATAATATCACCGTCATCAGTTTTTAATTCCATATCCTTCAACTACTTTAGATGTATACTTTAGATTTACTTATGATGTAGTTTTCCTTTCTTCTTTTACATAGAAGTAATGGCAACCTCTCAACCAGTAAAAAACATTTATTTCCACAAAATCTCGAGGCCATCCCACTTAGTGAAGGGAAGTAATGTGTGTACATGGGCATGGTAATATATTTTCCTGCAACAACACATTTTTATTTCAATTCTATACCTGATTATAATCCCTATTTTCACTAAATGTATCACTAAATGTGTGTAAAAACAAATATCCCAGGCTTATCTGAATGAGTGAATGATTGAGAATTCGAACAAACTTGTTTTTCTATCACACCAAAGATATGTCTCATCTGGTTGTTTAATCATCACGTGTGTGTGAGAGCCAGGTTGAGGCTTGGTAAGCCACATTTCCCTGTAAATACCTGCATGGTCAACATTCACACCCTGGGCTAATGTGGTTTTTCAACATAGCAGTTATGCTCAGGGTGCAGATAGCATCTTTATGCAGGCGGCTGTCAGACGGTGTGAGTCGGTGCTGCTGCGCGCCCCATACAGCCCAAACAACCACCAATCAGGGGGGCTATTATGTCTACAGGAGCCTGTCACAACTGCAACAGCCCTTTGTTTTTTCTAACGTGAAAAGGAGTGTGAGCAGTCGAGGGAGAATCATAAACAAACAGTAACAGCGAGAGAAGAGGAAAAAGAGACAGTGGTGATGAGGGAGGCTTGGCCAACGCGCTCCTTTCTAAAACCCCAAATCTCAGAGAGACTGCCAGGGAGAGAGAGAGGGGGAGAGAGAGAGAGCGCCGACAATTAGTGCCAACACTAACATGGGTAATGGCTCCAAAATGGAGTTCACACGAGCCCGCTGTTAGGCAAGAGCAGCCAAGAAAACAGTCAGCCTAAATCAGGGCAGACCTGAATGGGAACGCAGTGAAGAAAACAAATGCCTGCTTCAGTCAATAGGCCCTCCACAACCCGGCAGCCAATCAGAGGGCAGCGACAGGCAGGAAGGCTCCACACTGAGCGACGACTGTCTACCAGCTCAGCTCGGCTCACTGGAGAAGGAGTATGGAGGAACTGCTGGACAATGCATGAAACTCAAAGGAAGTGCGAGCGCTGAGGTATTGACCATGACTAACAATGTGTATTTGCACTGTGTGAGCAGAGGAGGGAAATACATCTCAAGGAAAATGTTGTGAAGTTGCAATCGTTTACTTTTTTTTTTAGCATATTCACATAAAATCATATGAGACTTGACAATCCGGCAAATACCAGGTATAGGTTTAGTAATAGAAATATGCTTCACCATGTTACCTCCACATCTTTTGGTAATGCCCAAAAATAAACCAATTTCGGATTGATAGTTGGAGAACCGTGCATCATATTTTGGGGTTACAGATCCCTTTCTCATGTGTTGTCCTTTATTTGGGTGACCTACCAGAGGAACTAACAGGGAGTGATAGATAACTTCGGAAAATATTCACTCTTGCAGTTAAAAAAGCAATCCATCGTAAGTGGTTACAAGCCGATCGTCCTACAGTAGGCCATTGGATTGAAATCATTAAAGAAATTCACGAGATGGAGAGACTGGCATTTTTGTTAAGACTAAGAAATTACTTGTATACTGGAAGATGCTCCAAATGGTTAAATATCACAAAATGAACATGACATTGAGAACCCTAATTCTGTTAACCTTGATTATTTGTGAACTTGATACGCTTTGCATTTATTATGAGTCCATAATAATCAGGATTTTATTTCTCATAACTCTAGATCGCATACTGTCTGGCAACAATGTTATTGTATTGTGCTAATGTCGGTTGTTTATTGTTTATTGTCTCAAAAAACTAAATTAAATTAAATTAAAATATATATATATATATATGCTTCACATTGCAATGGCCCTATATCCATATGCTAACATTATAATTGCCTCCTTTTTAATATAATTATGAATATGTAGAATATTATTTAGTTTATATTTGTATGTATTATTTAAGATCTTTCGGCTGTTTTTACATTTGCTCGTAGTTTAAAAAAATAAATAAACGTTTCATTTTGTTAACCTCAACATGTTACTATTGTTGCCTTTGAACTCCTAACTAGGCACTGATGTGGTACTGAAGTTTGGATCAGTGCAAGTGTAAGAGCCTACAAGGGTAATACACACTTTAGTGGTAAACTCCGATGGATTAGATTACAAACTGTGTGGTGGAAAACATTTTAAGAAGAATATGAAAGTATTACCAAAGCAGTTAGTCTTGTGGGGAACATACGTCTTGCAGGCGGTGGCTATCTGTAGCTCAGCACTCAGTAGAGCTTTGATGATGAGGTCCTCCACCTGTCTCATCAGCACTGGAACACACAACATGTTTGTGTCACTAGCGTCCAATCATTCTTTTTTTTTGGGTCATTTATAGACATTTTAGTTTGAATCTAAAAGGAAAACAGATCAGGCTTTTAGAAAAAAACATGTGTAAACTAGTTCAAATTCCCTCCACTTTACTTGCATGGACATCAAATCAAACAGGGAAAGATGAAAAGGATGAGAAAGGGAAGACAATGAAGTTTTGACTCACATGTGGTGTCCTTCCCCTCCTGCTTCAAATACCTCAACAGTGCACTCATACTCCACTTGTTCCCATAATCCTCAACTTCAGGGTCATCGCAGCTGAAAGGCAGAAATGCACTTCAAAACGGCTCTGCTCTAATAAATGGATGAGTCGATGAGGCTTCCCATAACAGCTCCACATTCACCGATGAGAGTTACCTGACATAGTCGCTGCTCTTTTTGTTCACGCTGTAGTTAGTGAGATGCATGAACGTGTTCTTTATGTTCTTTGAAGTCCGGTCATACTTCACTGTGGCAAATCTGCGGACAAATGAAAAAAATGTCTGTCATCAAACAATCTCACAAAATATCTATCTGCTATAGTGACCACATTCATAAGGCTTGACTGAGTGACGGGGGGGCACTTTGGAGTTTTGTTGGAGATAAGTCTGGCAGTGTAGGAGAGGAGTGGATGCCACATGTGCAACAGTGAGAATTCCTTGGCAAACACCGTGTACCTGAATACCAACACAACCCGAAGGAATGTCAGGAGATAAAATAGGGATTCAGAATTTTGACCCTGATTTATTTCCACACTGTTGATCATCAAGCCAGCAAACAACAGGGCGGTGGCACACTGTTTCCAGCACGTACCTCTACCCGATCAAAGTAAAGAGCTAGTCTATAATCCTGACCTACCTGTGCCACTATAATAACCTCTTTGTGATTAATTTGTTATTCTTTCTCTGAATAAAAACAAATAATATACACAAAATCATCCAAGATAATCTTTGAACAATAACACAATCAGCTACATTTGATAAGCACATCCTACAGCTGGAACAATAGAGCACTTTGTTTTAAAGTCACCACCACAGTCTGAAGAGTTAAGACTGCCCCCTTCTGGGCGCTGATGGAGCACCTGTGGGTGCATCTCAAGTGAATTAACTAAACAAACAGTGTCTTCACGAGATAGGGCTGACACTACTTATTATTTTCATTAGGGATTAATCCTGTAATTGCTCTTTAGATAAATGGATTAAACATTTGGTGTACAGTATGAAATGTCAAAACATTTAGGAAAAATCAAAGTCCAAAGTGATGCCTTTAAATGACTTGTTTTGTCAGTCCAAGAGCCAACAATATTTAGGAGTATCTGATACAGAGAAAAGCAGGAAATCTCCATAATTAAATGGCTAAAAACAGCCTTTTGTGCCATTTTTGATGATTATCTTTGATGATTCATCGAATTAATCCTAACTAATCGTTGCATCTCTTACACCAGACCACTGAAAAACGAATACCTAGCCTTACACTCTTACCTATAATTTAATTAATAAAACAGTGGTATATTTTCTTTAAAATACAAATGTATCGTTATGGGGCCAACATCTACAAAAGCAGAAGTGAAGGCACTATTGAGTGCTAGTTTTGAATATCAATTGTGATGTCATATTGTTTTTTAAGAAGATCATTGATGCCTGTATGGTGTCAGGTCATCATGTGACCTGATCATGTCACATATAATGCAAAAACCCACAGTCAGCTCACCTGGCCAGGCCCTCCTCATACACGTAGATGAGAACAGGGTCGTATGATGTCACCAACACGTACAACCGCACATCAAACTTGAACTCTATAAACAACAAAAAAGAGTCATAAACACAGTTTATTCAAAAAGCCAAAACATTTCTTACATATTAAAATGTGTCAGCAGGAATTAGGTTGTGAAAAAGAACTCACCATCTATCAGTAGTGGGTTATTAATGTAGCGAGACACCAAGATGTTCTCATCCATTGAAATCTGATTTGGCTGCAGATGATAAACAGAAACAAATCTATTATTAACACAATGAGGAAGATGAAGGCAGTAGATCATTATCACCTTAACACGGTTCAAAGTGTTGAGTATGCGGACATTGGTTTGGGAGAAAATGTAATAAATTGACTAATTAACATAACTAGGGATATTGTAGATTATTTACAACAGAGATGAAGTGAAATGGCATTTTCAAGAGGATAAGTGTCATCTAACAAACTCAATAGAAAATCTCACTGGCAGAGTATGAAAAGCATTTTTATGGCCAATGTAGTGATTTTATGTTCCACAATCCCCCGTACTGTAACTCCAATCAAATACAACAGCATTCCACACAGATGATGTGACCCTGCTGTTAACCATTAACATCAAAGAATTATCAAGAAAAGTTGGAGCCTGCAACGACACTGGCCATAGCGGGTCAACGTTCAATAACAGCCTATAAAAACACAACGTGGTGGTGGGAGATGGGTCATTTATGAGGTTGAAATGTGTTGCAGGTGGCGAAGTTGAGAAGGGGATGGGACGGAGGGGGGGGGGGATAACCTCAGTGCTGGCTACAGTTCAGAGAAAACCTGAACCGAAAAAAAAACTGAACGTATTTCTTTCTTCTCTCCAAATATCGCCCTGACATTCTTTCCACTGTTTCATAAAAATGCCTGAGAAGAAGAAGGATCGTGCATATGTTTTCCAAGAGTTAGAACCGTGTTGAGCTCCTCCAAAAGCCGAGAGTGATTTACTCCACAAAGCGTATTAATGTCTGAATCACTGGTTGATACTTACTTCAAAGGCAGCTGTATACACACACACACACACACACACACACACACACACACACACACACACACACACACACACACACACACACACACACACACACACACACACACACACACACACACACACACACACACACACACACACACACACACACACACACACACACACACACACACACACACACACACACACACACACACACACACACACACACACACACACACACACACACACACACACACACACACACACACACACACACACACACACACACACACACACACACACACACACACACACACACACACACACACACACACACACCACACACACACACACACACACACACACACACACACACACACACACACACACACACACACACACACACACCATCTGGCTAACTGACTGCTTTAGTCACAAAGTATGTTTGTATGTCATGATGCTAACAGTTAACTACCACTACGTTTTTCATTAATCTGTATTAAAAGTTTAACACACAACATTTGGTTAGCTTAACACACTGCTTTAATCATACACATGATCTCACATGCAGGTTAGTGGCAGAACTCGGTTTAAACCCCCCTTCACTGTTCAATGTCCCTATCCATACAAACACATGTCGATCAATTCATTCCAGCTTCAAACATTTATTTTGGGTCGCTGCATTTGTCTGAAACGCGTGATGGAGCAGTGGATAAGATTTAAGGGATAAGAAAGACAAAAAGACATGTTTATGTTGCATGAAGCGATGCATGACATTGAGGGTTCATTCTGGAAAAGCTCAAATGTTTGTGAGAGCCTTTTAGCTCTGGAGAAATGATATTCACTTTTATTTATCATTAATTGTCAATAATTCATTAATTATGAACAAAAAAGGCCGAACACTGTGAAACCAGCTTCCTAATTCTGATTTATCTTAAACGTGGAATTATGATGTTTATTTTCTCATTTTTACTGATGTCCTTCATCTCTCCTAAAATCTTTTAAAAGCACAATTTGAGGAGATGAAAAAAATACTTTTTACCAAGTCCAAGTCCAAACTTTGGGAGAGTCTGAGGATGATAACTCACGTTGCTGACCAGGTAGATGCCTCGCCCTCTTGAAGATGCCACTGGTTTAATAATCCAGGGGCCCTTGTCCTTGGCAAAACAATCTGAGATTGAGGCAGGAAGGTTGGGAAGAGATCCAAACAGAAATACAAATGTACATGTTTAGAATGTGCAATGCTTGCAAACATAAGGAGAGGTCTACTCTGAGAAACATAAGGAGAGGTGTTCTTACTGCAGAACTCCTGGTACTCCGAGGGAAGCACAAAGGTCTGAGGAACGATGTGGAAGTTTTTGAAGCCGTGAGTCTGCTGCATTCGCTGGATGTTTTTGTACAGGCGGTCTTTGCGTGTCAATTCATATGACCTGGAAATGAGCAGAGTCTCGGTTTTAAAATGCTTCAGCACTCCACTTCACAGCCTCGACACTGACAGAACAAAAATACACGCATACATAACAAGCAATAGATCGCCCTCTGCCTGACAGCGTGATTCATTTCATGTTCCAGAGAGGCACCGGTCCAATCTAAGCGCGCTTTGCAGTGGAAGCCAACGAACACACCGCCTGAACTGATGGGCTAAGAATGGCTCTGTGGTGATATTTATAACACAGAAAGCAGTGGCAACACACTTACACTCTGAAACACTCTATTATACCTGGGAAAGTGGTTGACCTTCTGGAAATCTTGAAGGCTGCGTAGTATGTAAGGCTTGAGGTGAGACCCGGTCCACATGAGGTTAAAGTCATTGCTGTTTGGGTGAACCTGAAAAAAAAAAGAAAATCAGATTCAGTGCTCAGAAAATCACATAACAAAGCCATTGCTCTCCACGTTGAGTTTCAGATATCTCTTTATATATATATATTCAGAAGTCCACCACATATGAAATCTCAGTTAAATGTTATCCAAGAAGCAGATCGTACACCAATAATCTGGAGAAATACAGCTCTTTTTGAAATGATCACATATGAAAGGCCAACTGACAGATCTTCATCACGCTGACATTATTTTATCAGTTTTATTTTTGTTTTACTCCAACAGTTCGTTGGGAGGCAGACTTCACATAGGTTCAGTTGAGAGGGGAGACAGATGTTTGCAATAAAAGGCTTATTGAAGTTTGGTAGTGGTAGACCCTCGCCTGCCTTTGATGATGGGTTAGCGGGAGTCAAGGAGCATCGAAATGAAAAAAAAAGGGAATTAATTGTAACTGCTATGAAAGAGCCATAATGGGTATTGTGTGCCCTCGTTAAACAGGATTAATGCTCTTTAGGTCATTTTTTTCCTCGGGTGCATTCCCCAGCTTTGACATTGATATTTATGTTAAGGCAAATTAAAAGAGGTCTACCATACATTATCATAAAGAGCCGAGAGGTGCATAAATATTATGTGCATATTCCCTATCTATACATTTTTGCACATTTTGCTGCCAGTGTCAAATTGAACGTATTTGTAAAAGTATTGTTTTAATTTTTGGATTGTAATGCTCTATTCTATTTTATGTATCTATAGTATACAACAAAACAGTAAAAAAAAGTCCTTGCAAGTGACAACCTACTTGGCAATAAATTAAATGATTCTGAATCAGATAAAACCAAAGGGTTATTAGGCTAATCTTTTCAATTTGCATGATTTATTGGAGAACATTACCTCATGGAATCCATGATTGGTGAGTAGTCCTCGTACCAGGCGGCTCTCTGTGCGCACAATCTTGAAGGCCAAATGATATCGCTCTAAGGACAACAAAATAGAATTAGTATTAAATGTATTAAAGGCTCCCAACTTTCAATATCCTACCATTACTTTTCTAAAAGTCATTCAAAGACTTGTAGTGTACCTCCAATAGAGCAGATTTCCTCATCTTTTGAAACAGCTGCTTCAGGGAGAAACAACAGAACGGGGATTGCCTTGCTGACACCGCTCCAGGCAATGCAGGGGTGGTCTCTAGTGGACAAACCATTCAAAGATACATTTAAAAAAAAAGAATCCAGAAAATAGAAAAAAAAGTTGCGAAAATAACAATCTTACGGAGAAAACTTCCCATTAACAGTATCATACCAAATCACTGCAGGATGATGTGAATAGCTTTATTTCAGTCAGGCAGATAGAGACAGAACCACACACATGTCCAGGAGGTGCTTGACAATAACAAACCCATATGCTGTTTTAATAGACACGCTTGTAAAACTGAAGACTATCTGATAGTACCAGACACAGCCTGCTTATCAGGGGCTGAAAACAAGATAAGGTACATATAGCATGATGATGGAGAAGAACTCAACCAGGCATGGCCGCTGTTGATAAGGTGCCGAGGCATGTAAACAACTGCTGCCCCTAGCTTACATATCTAGGTGTGTCAGACAAAGCTGCAGATAGATTTTTCACTGTGGTGGTTTTGTTGCATGTCCCTTAAATATTCAAGCTATTTTGAATAAAAACAACTATAACGACTAGGGACATTTTACAGGGAAAGAGGCTGTGGCTCAGAGAGTTAGTGCGTTGATCTTAAGATAAGGAGAGTGCTGGTTCAAACCCCGCTTGTATTGAGCATATGTAAGTTGCTTTGAATTAAGTGTCTAACAAGTGAAATGTAATGTAAAAGAGAAAGTATCAGACAAAAGGCCAAATTGTTGCCATCACATTGATAATTTGTCAAAGTATAACTATTTAAGCTACAATTATTTGGTTAAAGCCATATTGCTAGTGTGCTTGTATGCACTTACATGTGTTTGTCTTTATATGTGCTGTGATCGTCCTGTATGTGCCAGTAATGCTATACTTTGCATTACCCTTTGCATTATTCAAGGTTGTCTGTCGTCATAACCTTTAACTGTAATGTCGACTAATATCAACCCCCCCATAACAAATTAAGTGAAAACATTAGAGTCCAAGTTAAGCAGAAGAACAATTTTAAATAAAATGTGCTGTCCCTATTTGTTTGGTAATGAATTGAAGTCGGAAAGGATGCACTCCTGCAAATACTACATTTCTGCAACATAAAATCCAAGTGTTCTACTACAGCAGCGTGATAATGATTAATAAACTCATGTCATTTCTGCTCTGGTTGCATCTCAATCCAGCCCCATCAGTGAAGAGAGCACCGGTCCCTGGGAGGTTAAACCCTATGCAATCTATACTAAGCTGATGGAAGTTAGAGACACAGTGTCGCCCAGTGTATGACTAAGAATAGCTTAAGAGGGAATTAAAGACAAGATAACTTAAAGCAACTGTTGCAGCTATGATCTGGATGCTCTTCTCTGTCATTCAGTTAAACTTTCATCAATTATGCAAAATAAAAGTTTCCTTGAGGTGTCATTCTGTCTAAATGTAGCTTGGTTTAAATTATTAAACAGTGCTTCTTCTGTAATCCTGCACACATGACAGATAACATTACATGATCAATAAACTACGGAAGAAAATAGTTATATAATACAGCTATTACAAAATGAACAATGCTTACGGTTTGCAGGGTGACACACTGATACTGTATTTAGAGGGAAATGTAGTGAGGTACTACGGCTGGATCAGTTGGCTAAGGATCTTACTGACACAGAAAGAGGCCCGAGTAATTCAGAGAGCCTCGTCCAGAAGCTGCAAGGACTGTGAGCAAAATTATACGTGTCTCCACAGTTTGCAAACGTATAACTGCTATAAAAGCGATGCAAAAAATATCAATGGAAAAGCCTGTTTTAAAGGAAATAAATCATCCCACAAAAGTGTATGTGATCAGATATGAGATGTAGGTAGGTATAATGTTAAGCACAAGAATGAACACTTTAAGTTGTCAGTAGTGTGGTGAAGTTGCACAGAGCTGCTATTTAAAGGCTTAACAAGGCCACTGAGTTTTTCCACCCCTGCAAATGGTATGTTTTTCTTATCTGAAACAAGGATCTAACGATAGACTGTGTCAAATGCTGTGTAGACTCTAAAGCCCACCAAAATAAGTGTGTGATTTGCATTATTAGGCTAATAACTGACTTTACCACAGGTATTAGAAACATGACAACAGAAACAAAATTAAAATGAGTTCAGAAATAATCCTTATTTAACATCGAGATTAAGGATCAGTGATTATATGCTAAAATAATAGAGAAAGAATAATTAAATTGACTATTGCTGACTGCAGTACACCATAGTCTCTATTGTGTGACTCTACGGTAGACATAGTACTATTTGCAAACACTTACTCTTGCTCGTCTTCTGAGGAGGACTCAGAGTCCTCCTTACCACGGACCACAGCAGGCATCTTCACATTGAGAGAGGAGGACGAGGTCTCCCTGGGATCAAGTGTCTAGTTTTCACCATGGCACCTGACGCTACCAACACCAACTGCAAGAACACCTGCAATTGTATAGCTGTAATGTCCATTCATGAACAATATAATATTAATACAGAGGCTAGCGAATAAAGAATGCTTATTCGCAATGTCCTGAAGTAGTGTTTCACATTTAGCACAGGTAACCGAGAACATATGCTTTGTACCTCTAGCTCTACCTGTAGTGAAATTATATTTCGTTACACGTCCAGTTAAGACTAAACCCAGACAGGCAGCCAAACACTCGTTAGCTTAATAACACTCACTGACATCCTACTTCAGGTACAGGAAGCTAGCTATGTAAAGTATGCTTAGCTCGAGACGTTTTTTAAATGCAATACAAGCACACACAAACGCAAACTTGCCTTTAACTCTGAGAGCCAGCTAACTGCTAAGCTAGCTGTTATCACCAGGGCCAGTTGATCATCGCGGTTAATCTTCCTGGTAACTACAACAACTGAGTGGCAACAGAGCAGGGAGCATGCGCTGTCCAGGACGATATTTATTTGTCCAAATTACCAAACTTTGCTTTGCATTCAGTGGTTGGACGTACGGTGGACGTGACAGTAATTGTATGTTACTCGATGTACTAAAATGGTAATAATAATATAGGCTATTCAGTCCTTTGTGTTTTTGTACAGCATATCATTTTCAAACGGGAACATAAAATACATCTTCTGCACTGTCTATGCTTGACCAGATTTCACGACAACATAAGACAAGAAAAATCACTCTCTCGCTCGCCATATACTCTTTGTTCGAACACAGCCTAGCCTTCAGGCTGCAGGTGACCTGATATCTTGATTTCTATTGGTTGGCGAAGGAGGTAGGCGGAACCTGACTGCTCGTATGGGCCAATCATATGAATGGTACGATTGAATGGAGCCATTTCTTAAGCTTTGCTATTGGTCAACCCCAGAGTTCAAGATTGAAAGACTTGCCGTTGTGAGAATAACATCATACTGGGTTTGTTTGAGTCTCATTTAATGCGAAGTTCTCTCTTCTGTCGAAGGAACACGTTTACATGGTAGTTTTATAAAGGCCGCCAGGTAAATATAAGAACAAAATATTGTTGATACTATCATTATTTGTTATCTTAAGGCTTGTTAATTGTGTTAACCAGGTTGAAGCAGCGTTAGCCTGCTACGTCACGTTAGTTATTGCTGAATATCTCTTGTTAGACAGTCCTGTGGTGTGTCAGTCAGGTAACATACCACATACTGTACACCTGTTATTCTGCTTTTAAATGACCATCGAGCTGCACATGCATTTGCCTTCAGTTTGAACATGTGAATCCTGCACCGATAAATAACATCATGTTTTTTTCTCTGTGACAGGTCCGTCTTTGAAAAAAGAAAACATGGGTCGCTTTCTGAACGTCCTGCGGAGCTGGCTGTTGATGGTCTCGGTCATCGCGATGGGAAACACCGTGCAGAGCTTCCGAGATCACAGTTTTTTATCAGAGAAGCTCTACACAGGCACGCCAGAGTTTGGTGAGGAAAGCAGGTTTTATTGACAACACCAATGCACAGTACAACATGAAATGTCCCATCAAAACACATTTTACTCGAATGAGCCTGATGTTGGTGCTGGCAGGTGTTTATAAAATAGCATTGAATAGAAAAGGAATATCTGAAATTTGTGTCAGCTTCTAAGACAACATTTGGACTGTTTATCAGTGTAAACAGTCAGGAATATTAAGAGGCCATAACCCAAACATCTAAAACCATCTTTAATGTTTAGGTCCACACTGTTATTGGATGTTGGGCCAATATCAATATTTGTGATTTAAAAGAAGTCTGATGAGGAAACTCAATATTGGCACATTACAAAACGACATTTTTCACAATAATATATTACATTTTGTTTTTGAAGATTTAGAGATATGTACTCAACTGGCCCTTTTGCAGTTACAATGATAAGCATTGCTCACCAAGTGGTCTCTGTTGGAAAATATAATGGTTCCTTTTTTTACTCTTTCATTCCTGAGTTTCTGTTTACATTTAATTTCCTCAGTTAATGGTCTCCAAGCTCGAACATTTGGGATTTGGACGTTACTGTCATCGATCATCCGCTGTTCCTGTGCCATTGATATCCAGAACAAAACGTAACGACAGCTTCTCACTTTCTGCACCTCCTTTTGTGTTTCTGTTGGCAGTCTTCTTACTGTTTGTTTTCACTGTGTCTCCTGCAGGCTCTATCACATCACCTTATGGACATTTGTGCTGGCGTTAGGCCACTTCCTGTCCGAAGCCTTCATCTACAAAACTGCTCCTCTGACCATCGGGGTCATGGCTCCTCTCATTGTTGCAAGTGAGTGAGGAGTGATAGGAAATACAGTATCCCCTTAATTATACATTTACGGGTTTTAATGTATTAAAACATATTTCTTCTAAATCCTAATAGCATCTTTATGTGTTTTTCTAGGTTTCTCCATCATAGGAATGCTGATTGGGTATCAGTGCATCCCAGAGTCACACGAGCAAGTCGGAGCTCGACAGAAGAAGCGTAACTGAGTCCCGAGTTTTCCATCGCACCTCAAAGTGACCAGCTCCTAGAGTGCTGCTGCTTGCCTTGAAGAACATGAGATCTGTTTGAACATTCATTTCTCACTGTAACCCTCTCTATAGACTACATACAATTGGGTTTCGTGTTTTTAAACTGACATTTTACACTTCAGTGCAATCAAACGGTCGGACGGAAGGTCATGTTAGTGATGAATCTGTGCTGGTTAATAACTACTTAATTCACGAACGATCTATACATGGAGGTTTCATTTAGTTAGTATCTTTACTGTCAGGCTAAATGACAATCATCTGTATGTGTATACGCTCATAAATGATTCCACTTCCTAGAATTTTTTTTTATTCATTATCCACCAAAGAACACAGATGACTCTACAGTCTAAAACTATGCTCTTTATTACAAAGTCTCATAAACACAAATATAAAGAGTTATTCTGTATGTTTGTTTCGTGCTGTGAAATGTTTGTTCGCCCAATTATTGTCCTATAAAATGTTTAAAAGTGAAGCGTTTAGATGTTTGGTGTTTTCTAGTTTCTAATTGTCTTTTTACATGTTCTGGTTCATGATAGGAATTTTAAATTCAGTAAACATGAGCACACTTTTAATTATGAGGTATTTAAGACACAATATGTACATTTGTTTTAACTGCCCCATTATATCAAAAGAGGCATACAGTAACACCTTTTTGTTTGTCCACACAGATAGGGAACAAAACGAGCCCTATTATTCAGGTTTGTAATGTCAATGATGTCTTTACTCTATAAGTTCCTTAAGAGTCATAGGTAACACTACACTGTTTATTCAGTCAAAATATAGAATAGATAAGCTGTTGTGGCTGGTAAAATAGCAGAGTAAATTGTACTAAAAAAAGAGTGAAATAAAAACTGGCACCTCTTAAAATCTCATTTATTATAAAATAGTAAAATCACCTGACAGTCCCCACAGAACAGTGTGAAACCCTTGAATGGCACACTAGTTATTATAGCATGATCTACATTTCCCACTCACAAGTTGACAACCTAAGTAAAAGTTCACATTAAAACATTTATTGTGCAAAATGTCAACTGCAATAGATTCGCTTGCCTTCCGTCTCACTTTGAGCCGAGCTTACATTCCTCATGTTCCAGACTTTCTTGATTGCATGTTAATCTAGATATCTAACACCAAATGTGTTGTAGAGATCACTTACAATTACACAAAGACAAAACTGATGCACGGCATCAATTACATTTATAGTCAAAAGTATGCAGAAGTTATTCCTCCATGTCACCCTGGATGGCAGGCAGAGATGATAACATGAGACAAACTGTTTTAGTCTGCACTCTAATGAATGCCTTCAACAATGTAAAGACTGAGATCAGTTACACACAAAATTGATCAAGTAGTAGGAAACACATTTAAAATATTGCTTATAAGATTCATAGATCACTGAATTAACACTAATCAGACGGTTAAAAGTTTGGGAAAAGTTAAAAACACTAAAGTGGCAGTTGCATTGCACTGAAATACCTCCATTGGGTAAAATCAATGTTTAATAAGATGATGAGTTCAATGTTTTTAAAACATACGAGGATCCAAGTGTGTTCCTCTTGTGAATGATTGCCTTGTGCTTGGTTTGGGATGAGCTACATTGCACCTGGGCATTAGTGTGAGTCTCTGGTGTTTGAATCAGTGTGTGGACGTACAGTACATCAGATGTTTGACAGAGTGCTGCTCAGAGGGGTTCACTCTCCTCTGCTCACTCTTCACTGCTGCCTTTCTTCCTCTGTGGCACCTGTGTGCGTGTTAATGCATGTTCAAGTGACAGTATTTGTGATTAATCAGTCAACAGCATCTTTGTCAGAGTCTGTCCTCCTTATCACTTCCCCTCTTTCAGAAGTGCAGGTGGCGGTACGGCTCCTTCTAACTCAGCCGTGGCTTTCTGTAAAGGAAAAAAATATTAATTATCACAAATGAAAACAAGATGACACAAATTCTCAACTCATCACAGCATTCAGAAAGACAGCTACATGTTAACATAAACCATATTATTCATTTCTTGAGAATCAAACATCTTAAACTTTAATTCTACTCTGGCATTAAATCCATATTATCAATACCTTTTTTGTGCTCATCAAATCACTCAGTTAGTCATCAGTTAATCACAAATGTCTAATGATCGTTTTCATTTCCTTTTTAACAGATTTGATTAAAGCAAAAGAAAAGAAAAAACAAGTGCAGGAAATCATGATTGATTTTTATGATACATTTAAAAAAAAAAGGCTAAAATCTGGAGATAAAATATGTTATTCCACGATACCAGCAGGTGAACCTGTTTGACCTCCATGGCGATAGGTCATCAGTACAGTGCTTTAAAAGTTAAGGAATTTTAAGAAGCATATTTTTCTGTTTGATGTCAAGCATTCACAAATAACTCATCTTTTTCAATTAGCCTTTAATTTGTAGGAAGTTTTAATTAAGCCACGAGGGGGCATCTTATGAAAGATGCCTGTTGCGTGTGTAACACTGGACTAACAACAGTCATGCTTTAATTCTAAAATACACACTGTGTTAAAATTCCTGTTAATTTCACATGCGTACATGAGTTCAAAGTTGTTTTTACAGGTGTGGTATTTGGATAAGTTAATATCTTACCTGTCAGTACTAATCCTATTAGCAGGAAATGATTATCATGAGTTTTAAAAAAAGGCTGAAATCTGGAAATAAAATGGTTTATTCCACAATGAAGTGGATTTGAATGTACTGCAGCTCAGTAGTTTATAACATTTTCTATTACAAATACCAGTCCTGCTTTGTTCAGAATTGATTAAACCTTCTCTTTTGTAAATTGAAACTTAATGTGCTTTTTTGTTACAGTTTTGCATAATTTTCTAGAAGATTCAGTGGCTTTTTCATGTTAAAAATATGTTTTATTTCCTGTCAAATATCACTGTGTGTTTGTGTAGAGTATCGTCTTACTGGTGATGAAGAGGTTTTGGTTTTAATGAGGTTTTGGGTTTATGTCAAGATTGCCGTTGCCAGTGGACGGTTGCTGTGGCCCCGTAGTCCTTCCCCGATGTCACAGAGCCTGTAGGCTGGAATGATAGCTTGGAGGTCACTCCTCTGAGGGTCCCAGAGGGTCCCAGAGGGGCCACCTGATCACCCCCATGATCTCCTCCATCCCACACCACCACCACCAAACCCTAAACACCCAACTTAGACTTGCCTGCATTTCACCCAGCAGCCACACTTACACTGCCTTTAGTGAGGAAAATATTACCTGCATCTAGTCATTTAGCAGTAAATTATACCAAATATGATGAATTAACAGTTTATTTAGATATATTTTTCATAGATTTTCACCGATTACTTCTTATGTCAACTGTTGTGCCTGTATTCTTATTTATCTCACTGCTGGTTCTTTCATTCCATTAATTAAAAAGGAGTATCTGTTAAATGTACATTTGAGTGTACAGGATAACCAGAGCTATTATTTTAGTGTGGATTTAGAATTGGAATATTGTTAACAGTAAAAGAAAAAGGAAAGAAAGAAAAATAGTTTCTAAGTTGTTCTTTAAGAAGGCAATGAGTGATGAGCAGAAGCAATGTCAAGGTTTTTTTTTTTTTTTAAATGGCATTCATTTTCAATATATTAAAACCAATTGTATTTGATAATTGCATGTTATCACATAGTTAGAGTGATTTAGAAACGTTTTATCCTGTGACACTGTCATCTGCACTCTTTGCCAGTGATAGTGAGAACAGAATTAAATTGTTGAAGCACCAGATGGTAAACATGCTGTTAAGAGTGATTTGGAGAGCTCTCAGACAAAGCAAAAGTGTGCCTTGCTGTCTGAGAGTAGAACATGTTTTTAGTGAGTTTGGACAGAGTTTCATGCAGCGCTGCCCCTGTGCATGCCTGCAGCAGTGTGAGGACCACAGAGAAGCAGAGAAACCCACCTCTGACTTCCTGTAGCGCACACAGATGTACTTACACTCACTGTCCGCACCTCAGCCTGCTGGAGGTTGGCCTTCTGCCGGCGGAGGTCAGACTTGATTAATCCTACGATAAAGGGGACAGAAAAGGTTATTGAGGTTTTGCTCTTATTAAAGTTAGGCGCAGTATGTTTTTCCAAGTTGGCATGAGGAACATTTAAATGCGGAGAGAATTTGGTAATCACCATCATTATCAAAAATTAAATTAAATAGCACATCAGTGGCAACTTCTTTCAGGACGGCATTAACCACGCTGGTTGCAGTGTTACCTCCACAAATCTGTTACAACTTCAGGATCTTTACAATGAATTAACACAATTCATAGAAAACAGCAACAGGGGTTTAATTCCACAACCTGATGCATCTTGAAAGTGACTACTTACATGTCAAATGTCAGGGAATATAAGATATTTTTGCACTGTGTTATTGTTGATGCACAACCAATAAATGGAAAAAAGTAATCAGCATAATGCTTTAAAAGTGAAGAAGTGTTAGAAAGCATTCGATTTCAATTGGCTTTATATTAGTGGTTGTCCTTTATTCAGCCACTAGGGGGCTGTCTCATCTCATGAAAGATGCCTGTTGCGTGTGTAACACTGGATTAACACCAGTCATGCTTCAATTCTAAAATACACATTGTGTTAAAATTCCAGTGAATATCACATGCCGACATGAGTTCAAAGTTCTATTTTGTTTTTGAAACTAGTTTTTGAAACTAGTTTTTGAAACTTGTTTTTAGAGCTGTGGTATTTGGTTAAGTCAATATCCTACCTGTCAGTACAGATCCTATTAGCAGGAAAATACACAGGAAGATGTTTCCTGCAAAAGTGCCCCATCTATCAATAATCTTCCCCTGGGAGATGGTGAAAATGATTCCAAAGATCTGAAATGAGAATAAAACCTTTAAAGTTTACAGCCCAAAACCAACACATTTTGTATTTTGTGAATTTGTATTAAACGTTGCTCTCATTACTGACCTGAGCTGAGCAGTTCAGCAGTCCAGAGGAGGTTCCCTCTGACTCTGGATATGTGAGCTCTACTGCAAACTCAAAGCCTAGAGGAAGATATCCCGTCATGAAGAAGCTGCAGACACACATGCAAACACCGAAGGTCAAATTAAACGCCAAACTAAAGTGTTTTATCTGCACTTATTTTCAACCAAAGAAAAGGAGGCCAAGGCCACATTGCGTTTCTGGGTTTCAGAAATGAAAGCAGAAATGAAAGCAGACAAGGAAGTGCTATGGAAACCAGTTATTGACAAAGCAGCAGAAATGCAAAGAAACCTGAACTACAGACAGAATGTTTTTAAGGCATTTCAGCATTAGAAGTGTTCAGACTACAGAGCTACTAAGCCTGCCTTTTTGATCCAGAACGGTCTCCTTCTCTGATAAAATCTGGTAAAGACACTAAACACATTACGATAAAAAGTAAGTGTTTCTTTGAAACTGTTTTGCAGAGGGGTCTGAGAGTAGAGCTCCTGCTACTGTTTGCTCAGCTTGTTTCTCTGATAGCTAAAGATTCAGATGTCGGATGACATAAAACCCTTGATCTGGTGGTTTGAAAAAAGAGGTAAAAAACCACCAAGTGCATAGAATAAGTGGCTCAGAATTTGGAAAAAAAGTCAATTTATGACCCGTTCTGGCAAACAACAACACTGACCCATGCACAAAGGAGGTACAATGCCCTTTCAGGCAAATAAATAAAACAGATTGGTACCTTAGTTATATTTCTTACATGGAAACGTTACCTACTATACCTTAAAGTTAACAAAATAGGTGTGTTTTGCTATGAGGTATGGATTTATCTTCAGGATTTCTCAAACAGAAATAGCTGTTGATGGTTACACTTGTTCTTCCCCCCTGTCTGTGATGTGTATTGCCTTGCTCTCTAATGGTTACCTACCCTAAAGTTCCAGCTGTGACAAACACCACCCACAGGTAACCCAGGTTGAGGGTGAAGGTGTAGACGACCATCCCGATCAGAGAGAGGACATACACGGCCAAGGCGGTTTGTCTGGGGAAACAAGAGTGAATCATACAGTTTAAAAAGCGTGAAGAAGATACGATGAATTGCCATGCATTCACACACTGCTAACAGCATTTGTAGGTATACACCAAAAAAACATTGTAACTAAGGATAATATATAATAACATCATCTGAATTGACTTTCACATTAATACATCTTATGATAAGGCTCCTGATTACTACATGCCTGCCAGAGCTGACCAGAACAGAGACATTCTACAACATAATAATACATGCAAAAATCTGTCTTTCTTAATAATGTTTCAAGGCACCCAGTTTTAGTTTTCTTTTGTGTTAATTACAAAAGAAGCTGTTTCAATCTTTTTTTTAACAGCTTTGATGACTGTTGGTTATAGGGTTAAATGTTGCATTGCAAAGGAAACTTATTTTAAGACTTTTTTTATCATATATTCTGCAAAAAAAAAGTATTACAAGAAGCAAAACTCATCTGTTTAACTAGCAGGGTTAAACTTGGAGCAATAGGGGGAGCCGGTAGCACTTCTCCTCCAGACATGCATCACTTCATGTGTCTCGTGCATTAAATGCAAGCGTATAATGCATATTATGATACGCCCAAACAGGATTAATGCCAACAAATAAAACACGTTCACAGTCACATTTTTCTTTCTTTTTTAAATAACCTTAAAAGTGATGTGTTTTTTAGTGCCAGAGCAGGCATATTTTAAAAGATAGTTGTCTTACTTAACATGAAATTCCTGACTAATCCTTGCAAAGCAGAAACAATATTCCTGATTCACTGAAGCCCCCCCATCGCACCCAAACAGAGTGAGTCTGATGAAGCTGCCTCTCGTACAACCACGCGTAAAAAAATGCTGCAAAACATCTTTGTTACCATAACAGAGTCCTTTAACTCTCTCCCATATGAGACAATAGGCGTGAGAGGGTCAACAACCTAAATCTGGGCCTGACTGCTTTGACAGCAACGTTTTGTGATGGTATGTAAGGAATCTGAGGACCGAGGATTTTCCTAATCATAATACTTTGCATGCCAGGTCACTGTAGACGGTGTAGCAAACATCCAACACTCAGAAAACTGCTGTGGTCGTTACTTAGTGTATGGATATGCTTGATCTAGACAAAAGGACAGGATCAATAATCATATAGCAATGAGATATCTTCCCTTTAAGGTTGAATTAGTGGTATGTTCCATGTTTAATGTGGAGGGCTAAGATGTGACCCGGGAGGAGCAGCAGAGTACAGCCTGTCAGTTCAGATAAGCAGAGAGGGACATCACGTATAAAACTCAGCTTCACTGGATTCTCATTCGTGCCCACTTTTGTTCAGAGTGGGCACGAATCACTTGAACATTTCTCTTCGGACGGGTGATATAAAATACACCCATGACCCCGAGACTTTAAATAACTTTATAGCACTTTCTTTCGGAGTTTGCACTACATTTGTGGTATCCCAGACTCTCATTTAGCTTCATGAATGGCACTGCTGGGTTAGGGCTGCTCAATTAAATCGTATTTTAATCGCAATTACGATTTTGGCTTGCAACGATTATGAAAACAACATAATCGAAATAAAACGATTATTTTGTTATTTATTTTTTTGTATTTTATTTGTTGTTAAATTAAATTAATTTTGTATTGGTTTTTCTGTTGAATTATACTTAAAGTTCAGGGTAATCAACTGTTAAAAACATACTGTTCACATTTCTTTTTTCAATAAATTGATGTTTTCAAAGTAAATGGATAATCGTTTTTAATAATCGTGATATCAATTATTGACCCAAATAATCGAGATTATGATTTTTGCCATAATCGAGCAGCCCTACTGCTGGCCAGACTGTCCCAACACTTTCGTCCAGACCTAAACAACTAATTTTCCCTCTAGCGCTACCATGAGGTTAACATTTAAGGTTTTAAAATATTTGATGGCCGGTCATGGAATTTCTCCACATTCCCCACAAGATCTAAAGGTCACAATTGTATTTTACCTGAAACTTTGCGTCCAAATAACTGCAAAACTAATGATATTAGTCATGCTTGGTCATGTAAGAATGCTAACACACTTAACTAAGATGGTAAACATTGTAAACAACACAACTGATCAAACCAGAGCGTGTTAGCATGGTCATTAAGCATGTTAGCATTCAGATTAGGAACCACTATCAATGATAAACCGTTGATATCCTAATGGGACCTTGCCTAGACTAGGGGAACACTGTGTGTTTCTCAATGTCGAGGACGCTTGCTTGGTAGCACATGTCTTCCGAGTCACTTGCTTCAGAAGCGAGGCAAGAATCCTTCCTAGCCTCGGAAATGAAGAATTGTGGAACAGGCTAACAGGTGTGCAGGTGTGCGTCATATGCGAGGCCCCGCCTTAAATGGAGCGCGATTTCCGCCAAAGATTTGGAAATTGGTCCGTGCGCAAAGCATTGTGGGGATTTAAAGACCGTGGAGTCTACACATGTGCAGCCTCGAAATGTCCCGCTACGAAGTACGCCAGCCTCGGTAGAATTCCAAGTATGCTGGACATTGGAACAGTCCTTCGGCGGCACTCGATGACGTAGTATGCTTGAAATAGTGGCTCTGGAGCAGCCTTCCTCGACATTGAGAAACACCCCGAGTTTGGAGTTTTGGTTTCTTGTCGATGCCCTAAAGCAGGGGTCGGCAACCTTTTTGATATGAAGTGCCATTCTAAAAAAAATGTTTTATCAGCGTGCCGACGATCGTGAATTATCAACGGGGGGGGGGGGGGTTTGTAGAGCTCGACGAAAACACTCGTGAAAAGTGATGTTTAAAACTCAGTTAATGGGGCTCATTCACTGGCGCTTCCACAAACAACAACCAACATAATTGTTACATTCAAATGAAGTAGCCTACATTATTCAAGTGTACATTAACTTTGGATAATAACACGGGAGAAATGAGCGGAAGCGCTCTCTTTCCCTCTCTCCCCCTCTCTCTCTCCTGACAGCCTGTCAGTATCTCATGCAGCTCACTGATCCAGTAATGAGTGACAGTGAAGAATAAATATATGTATAACTAGTTCCAAAGGTAGATAAAATAGCTAAGTGTGTTAGGTCTAACTCTTGTGTGTTTTGCTCCGCTCACTGGTCCGTCACAGCGGGTGGAGCTGCAGGATTTCTGCTTCACACACACGTTGCAAACCGCTATTTTATTGTCATTTTCGGACACCTTAAAATACTGCCAGATTGGTGAAGCGATTTTTTTGCGAGCTTGTTTTGCCGCACACAGAGAAAAGTGTCATGTATGTTACGCCTCGCGATCGGCCTTTTTAGAGAGCACCGATCGATCGGCAGAGAGTGAGTATCGGCCGATATCGATCGCCACGCAAAAACTGGGGCATTTTTTACAGCTCCTTATGGGTAATGCAATTGTGAAGTGCTTTCCTCTGTGGTGAAACTATCAGCACTGCATTACGGAGGAAAGCGGCAGAAAGTCGCCTGGAGTTAAAGAGAGTGGGGCTGCGTTGCGTGCATGGCTTCCTTCTGCAGGTAACGGGGAGACGCGCTCTGGCGGCGGTCTCGTTCAGGATCCGAAAATAAAATAAATATTTTGTACACTTATTCCACTTATTCCTAGTGTGCCACTGGTTACGGTGCCGCGTGCCATTGGTGGCACGCGTGCCAGGGGTTGCCGACCCCTGCCCTAAAGCATTACATCCGATCAGTGTAGCATTATTTGGTCAAATATCTTACTTGTATGTTTTGGTCTTGTCTAGCCAAATGCCACATATGAGGGACCCGGCCATGCCAGCAACAACGATTGTCAGACCAATTCTCCCAGCATTCACCTCTTCACCCTGAGAGAAGAAAAATGATCTGTTATAAAATAGCATATTAAATAACATTTTGCAACTTGCAGTTATCTTTTCAGGAAACTCGGAGCCATAACAGAGCCCAGTTATCTGTGTTAGGGTCATCTGCTTGGCCACTTTATAGTTTACCAGTTGCAGAAGAAAACGCAAAAATGTCTACATGCTGGTCTTATTGATATACCACAAAAGAACGACTACGAGAGTAGGTCAAATAAATTAAGAAACACAGAGTGAAATAAGTACATAAGGCAATGGCATATTTTAGAACAGTAACACTGGGACTTACCGGGTATTGATCAATGATCATCCGATTCAACAGCGTGGAAATAGAATAGAAGCAGCCGACGTTCAGCCCTGCAGGAACAGACAGAAAACAGTGTATTTTGAGAAGACCTGTAGGGTCAGATAAGGTGCAGATGGGACCTCATGATACACCCTAAAACAAAGCTGACTTCCTCACACATTAAGTCCATTATAGCCTTTAGACTTTGTCAATACTGATAAGTTTATTTATACTGGAGCACAAAGACACAAAATGACCTTAAAATCCCATTGTCTTTGTGCTCCAGTAGCATCGCATCGTTTAATTATTAACTTTTGTTTTCAGTAGATAGTGACCTTTGAGGAACAAAAATAAGACATCTTAAAATAACTTTGAAATCAATACTACAGTACATGTGTTGTGATGACACAAAATGATTCTGGCAGCTTCTACTGCAGTAATGCATATTTTCTCAGGCTTTTACATATTTGTTGCCTTAAATCTACATTTTGTGATCCTTTATTATCCTCACCTGACTGTTTGATAACAGTAAGGTGTTGAAGTGTGGGATGATATCATCAAGATAGCATTATGACACAGCCTCTTGTAAAAAAAAACCTGGACTTACTCCGCCACTATTTTTATTCTATCTCTATTTAGATTAGCTTCCTATGAACCTACAGCATGCTCAAATTTGTTTTTTTGGACAGTTAGAATATTATAGCTAAGTCATGTAAGGAACTGTGATGCAAGTAAACCAGACACAACATTCTGATTTTTTAGGAATCATAATAAAGCATAAATGCAGAACATTTGCTAGTTTCTAGCTTGTAAAAAATATGAGGTCTTTGTTTGAGTGAACTTAGTGGCAGCCTCGGATAAACATCAGAGGAAAATAAAAGACCAACAGTCCTCTTGAGACAATATGTATTTAGTGCCTTGTTTGTGGAAGTAAAAGATTAAAGCAAGAGGAAGGGACCCACCATAGGAGACCATCAGGAGCATGAAGGGCTTGTTGCGCAGCAGCCTCAAGATAGAGGACATGTACGAGTTCTCCTCGGGGGGGGTGCTCCTGGCCTGAGCCTGCGACTGGGAGGGGGGGAGCTCTGGTTTCTCCTGAAACACTGGAAGACAAACACACAATGTTTCAGGAAGTTAGGAAGCTACTTGTGTATTTTTTTGTATTAACTTGTATTGATATAGCATAATCTTGTCAACTGAGGTATGGCCCAGAGTGAAGCTGAAGGTTACATTTTAGAGGTGGATAAGTAATAGGGGTGTGTGTGTGTGTGTGTGTGTGTGTGTGTGTGTGTGTGTGTGTGTGTGTGTGTGTGTGTGTGTGTGTGTGTGTGTGTGTGTGTGTGTGTGTGTGTGTGGTGTTAGCAGAAGATATTTCACTCTCCAAGTAAATGAATAACCTTTGTGTTAATTCCTTGTCGCCGATAACCATGCTGTACCTTTTCAAAAGTGTTAAATAAAATGTTATCATAATCCCAGCCCGGAGCCCTTTTCAACCTAATAGAGTTTTAATATTTTGATGGTAGGTTAATATTTTCCTTGAGGACTAGAGGAGTCTGTATATATTTACCAAGATAAACCATTTCATATTTTACTTCAGCAGGTTGCCTTTAATGCCAGGTAAAAGGCAATGTCAGCTGCTTCACACATGTATTCCATGTTTTTTTCAAATAAAAAAACTGTTTTGTAGGTTGCCTTATTAGAATTATTCTCATTACATGGCATGGGTATGTTCAAACTGTTGAATTTGTTTTGGCCTGACAATTTACCAGCTTGGTAATATCACATAGAGCCTGTAAACATCTCCCTTATAATAAAGTGCATCCTGTGATTCAGCTTCAGCATGTGTCTCTTACTGTCGGTGTTGGAGGTGAAAAGAGAGTCTAACAGAGCTGATGATGGCTCCTTGAGTGCCTGCATGTATTTCACATCCGTGTCTGAACACATCTCATCAAAAGGTTAACAATTACAGCAATTACTGCAGCTGCTCATCCAGCGGACTGTGATGCGGCGGAGTTTTCAGTAGAAAGCACATCTCAGGGAGACAGTAGTGCTGCCTGAGGAGCCCTACAGCTCGACCATAAAAGAATGAATGGTGTGTTAAACGTTCAACTCTAATGGTGCAGAAACCCTACAGAGAATCACCTGAGTTGTCATCTAAAAATACCATTACAATGTCATCAAAGATTGTCATTGATAATGCTGCAATGACTTCACGTTTTCATTTATTTTCCTCAAGTGACTGTGGGAGTTATATCACATTAAAAGGGACTTGCAGTGGGTCATTATTGCATGAATGAGCAAAGAGCCTTGACACCTCTGACTGCCTCTATGAGCCGGTGGGTGGGATCTCTTACCAATGACCACGAGGATAAAGATGAGGGTGGCCACCCCTGCGCTGGTGTAGAACATGATCCTGATGTAGTACGCCAGCTCATCCACATCGTCCACATTCGGCACAAGGATGGGCGGGGGAGCAGGAAACCCAATGGCAATACCCATCTGTAGGTGAGAGGCACAACATTAAAACATGTGTTCTTCTGCCTCCTGAACACACAGGAAATGTGGATCATTATTAAAAAAGTGGGAAATAAGAAAAAAACTAGAAAAAAAATCCAGAAAAGTGAACATTTTTTTAAGCCTGTCTTGAGGAAAAAGAATTATGCAACACAAAGCTTTGTGAGTGATGACTACTTGCTATTGTGAATACACTCATTAACTATATGTAGTAATAACATTCAAAATATGTCAAAGGGGGAGAGGTAGTAGGATATTTGCACAAAAACAGCTGTCCCACGACACTTAACTTAGCTTAGCATAGCTAAGTTGCATTTTTGAGTATTTTCCAAAACGTAAGACTATATCTTAATACAGCTAATGGAAGGGGTCATATTTTGGGACACGTGCCTGACACGAAGATACAATATCTGTTTGACGTCTTCGGATACTAAACCTCCCCCAACAACCTCCACATTTCAATACCATGAGTAGTGCCTGGCCTCAAAACATTCCAGAGGGGGACACCAGTTGAAGCCCCTCCGCTCTAGGGGAAAAGCAAGAGAGGGGAAGGGACATGTTCCTCAAGTAAAACAAATCTGTGAACAGTATTCACAGAAAAATAGTCAGACCCCCTTCAGTCTCTTAAATGTAGCAGCCCCCTATAAATAGCATAGTATATCATACCTTACAACTTTGCTACTCTTAGCAAGAATTGTTCATTTAACTTGTGGTCATTTTCAAACTGTTTTGTAACTGGGTAGTCAGCTCTGTAGAGAACTAAATGTACAAATACATGAACATACCTAAAGCAAAGAAAATACATTTTATCGATAAATCTTTTTGCATTTTGGATAAAACTTGTCCAAACTTAAGAACAAGATTGTTCTCACTTGCTGCAAAATCAAGGACCTCTTATGACATTTATTTTGGCACACAGTGTTTATTTGTCTGATCTTAAAAGGCCTTTATGGAAGTCCTAACTTATTTTACTGTATGTAAACAATTTGTAAACGTTCAAGGGGATATGTGAACTACTACAGCATGGAAGCATCGGATTTAGGAAGCGGATTCAAAGGAATAAAGTCGTGGTGAGAAGGTAAACATCAATAACAATGTGTCCTTTCATCTTCAGTGATGAAGAGCCGGACCTAAGCAGAAGAAAATGTGTGACAATCACAGATTGTATATATAAAAGGACAATGGCCGGTGTGCAGTGTTTGGAAAAATGCAGGGGGAGAGACATTTCATAAGAGGGAATCCGACCTCTTTTGTGGTTAATGTTTACGAAAAGGCTTAAAGATCCTGCTGTGATCAACAAGGCATACATATATAACCTGTTCTGGCTGTGTAGTATCCTTTTTTTGTTTGTATTGGCTTTCACAGAAAGAACCTTTTAGAGCTAAAATTATCTATGAAGCCAGATTCTTCCCTTTGTGGAAAATCTTTCTACTGCAAAACCTCTTGAGTTGTCATCTCTGTAACAGTTGTTTTGTTCCTGTAAAATGAAACAGAATATGACATGCCCAGATGTTCCTTTACTTCAAGCTTCAGATGACCTAGCAGGTTTATACACATTTTAGTATTTTTAGCTGTAGCTTCCAGCTTACTCAGTATAATCTCAATTTACTAATAATGTTATCCAAAGCCTCCAGGATTGTTCATAAACAGGCGTTCACGGGCACACTATTATTGCCTGATATTGGCTGCCATATTTCCTTGTTAAGTGTAGTATATAGCTACAATCTGTTATTTCTGCTTACTTCTTGTTGGGGAAAGTAATTTTCACATAGCTGTTGGCAGAGTCCATTGTAAGTATAAGGGGCACATTTGTTATGATTCATGAGTTTAGACCCTATTTTCTAGCAATTGTCTTTTCTGCAAAAAAATGTGCTTGGGTGCATTTGAAGTTCCATTTCCTCACATGCAATTGAAAAAAAAATTGGTGGGGGGGAGAATGGTTACACAATGCTGAAGGTATGTTGAGAGAAAGTAACTGAAATCTAAGATAAATTACTTAAATTAAAAAAGCCCTAACCCTGTAAAAGAAAACCATCATTCGACAAGTACTTTACTTCACAAGTAAACACCAGTGAGGCTACACCAGGCAAACATTTGCTCTAGGTCTGTTCATTGAATGTTCTCCTGGCAACTGACACACACATACAGTTCTCTTAACACCAATATGAGAAGTTCATAAAATTGTACACACACTGCCAAAGATGTTTTTTAGCACGAAAAGCAAACTGAGACACACCTGGTTTCCCAGAACACCAACGGCACAGGCGGTGGAGACCTCATGCTGCCCAAACCACAGGGATGCGAGTCTGGAGGGGATACCCAGGATAAAAACTGTGGCAATGGAACAGACAAACTGGCCGAAGAGGGTCATGGCAAACATGTCTGGGTGGGCTGTTCCCGTCTTGATCCAGGCCCCGATGCAGTTGAAGGCTGCGCCCACCACCACTACGTCCCTGAGGCCTCGGTTGTCGAGCACCCACATGACTGGCAGGATGAGGGGGATGTAGGTGAGGAAGAAGATCATGGAGAGCCAGTCAATGGCCAGGGAGTCAATGTTGTAAAACCGCATTATGATGTCGCCTATGATGCTGTACTGCAGCCACATGAAGGCATTGCCTCATGGAGTAAGCACTGAAGATGAATAGCAATGACCCATCGCCGCTTGTACACTTCGTCTCCATAACAGGGAAGATAAGCACAGAGTCCATGTCCGTAATGTCTGAGGTGTCGCTGTTGTGTGTCGAGAGGCAGCTGGCTGTATTCCGCAAACCGGTTCTCTGTTTTCTTGTTTGAGAACAATCAAAGGCCTCCATCATCGCAAAGGTCCTGAGGGAATTCATCCTGGAGAACTCATGTTGCTCCTATGAAACCTCTTTCCTATGAGGCTTCTGTTGCATATCATCAACTGGAGGGAAGAGCAAACATGTCTCCTTGTCTGTTGCTCTTTAGAAACCGTGACAGTTTATCTGACTCGTCCTTCCTACCACATGATGATCATATGAAGTTTTGCCAGATCTGCCCATTGTGGCAATTATTCCTTCCAAGTCCTTTTGAATTAGCAGAAGTGGAACTGGGGTGCAGTTTGGAATATAATTTTGGAAAGCTCTGAAATCAGCCAACAGTTTACCAAACTAACCTCTGGTTTTAACACAATCTTGGGTCATGTGATAAAAAAAACTTCTCATTCACACACCTCCTTGCATCATCTATCTTTATAGCAGGTGGTGAGTTTGAATATATGGTAGTACGGTCAGAGAGATCATCTTGGTTTTATTGCGATGTAAGGCAAAGTGCAGATTTGTATACAATATTCAAACAACACTTGAAGAAGCGCTAAAATCCCTAAAAAGAGTTTTGCACATTTTCAAGTGTAGTAAAATATCTGGAATTGAATTGTAATCAATGGGTCACATAACAGGTAAACTGTTTAAGTAAATAAGACTTTCCAATAGAGAAAATGCCTTACTTTCACAACAACATAAACAAATGTAAAATATAAATAGCCCTAGTTTTCCAGTGTAGTAATACAATTACGCAGTGATTTGGAGTCACTGACATGACATGGAATCTATTGAAGGTAAATTATCTTCTATTTAAATATTTAAATAAAGTCTATTAATGATTCGAAATCACAAATTGTCACTTATATGGGCAAAATAGCACAGAAATATAGGAAATAACATTTGATAGTCTATGGTTTTTGTCATTCAAATAGGACTGTATTGACTGCTCCTAAACTGACCGTCATGTGGCTGCCAACAGTCTGTGGAACTGAGTGACGGACAACGCTGTGAATGCCTGACGAATACACATTCTAAAGTAACTTCCCCCCCAATGTCCTGCTCTCTCTGCTGCTACACTTCCTCTGCGAGGAAAAACTCCATTCATGGAAAGAGAACCGGAACGAAAAACTAAAACAAAACTGAGACTTTCATGAAATTCAAACTGCAACCCCGAATTCACTTCGCTACTCCCAGGCGTCCTCAAGGAAAAACTGTGGCACGTCGATATGCTGTCAATGATTCAGGATCATGTCTGGATATAGTGGGAGGCACAGTACAGTTGTTAAAAAAACCGAGATTGCTTCGTTGTTACTCTCCTTAAAACGATCAAACAACACCGCAATAAAACGCTTACCGCGCAGATAACCCGGCCGTAAAACATCTCTCATATCTGAAACACTTTCGTCGGCATTAACGTTCTCGGCGTCCATTTACGCGTATCTAACGTGACGAAATGTGAACATGAGGCAGTAGGCTAAAGAAAACAACAGCCCGGTAATTTAAACTAGTGTTCGACGTCTAAGACCGTACTTAATAGTTCAGATAACCGTCTGTTTACCATACCTGGAGCACGGCAACACTGTCATAAACGTATGCTTCCAGCAAAAGATGCGAAGGTGTGCACGTCACCACCGATTTGGTTGGTGACGTGACAGAAACATATTGACCACTTCCGTGATTACAGCATTGGAATGTGGCTTTAAAAACATGTTTGTATTTTTCCTATGATGATTCCTCGAAACAGCTGGTTTGTGGTGGAAAGTAACTACAACATATCTTTTTTTTAAATTGGCAACTGTATGGGAGGGAAACACAACGTACTCAGGGCCAAAGTTCAGCAGGGTGATAGCTTTAGTTAAACACACACACGGCACGACGCTACTTCGTTTAGCCTCTGTATAATTTTGTTTGGACACCGACAAATGACCTTATTATGTTTATCACAGCAGACCATAACGCACGTAAGGGGCTACAGGGCGGATTGTATTCTCAAGCTTCTGCTCCGGGGGCCCACTGACCCACAGGGGCCATCAAAACCTTCCTTTCACTGCATGCAGTTAATCTGTATATTTGCAGATTTGTTTTGATAATTTGCAGCAATATGTAAGCAAAGACAGGTAATGCATAATTAAACTTGTATTAGAGACAACTTATTGTTTCTAATCAAATAGATAATTTAGTCAACTATTTGCCCAAATCAGGTTATGGTCGACTATAGTAATTTAATTTAAAAAGCCACATAATTATTACGCTGATGGTTTTGAAACATAATGAAAACATAATTTATATCAGAGGCTATTAGTGACTCTTTCCAGATTAGACTCACCTGATTCCCAAAAACTCCAATGGAGCAGGCGGTGGAGACCTCATCCGCGCCGAACCAGACTGAGGCCAGGCGGGAGGGCATCCCGAGGAGTGAAGACCTGAGAAAGGGAACTTGCGGCCTGGCCCAGCATGTGTCACACCAGAACAAGTTGGGGTTTGGCACTGGCCACTTTGATCCATGCCCCGCCACAGTTGAGCACGTTGGCCATCAGCGCTGTGACCCGCAGCCCTATTCTTATCCAGGAGCCAGGTCACCGGGAAGATGAATGGGATTAGCCGAGCAATGTAGATCATGGACAGCCAGTCGATAGCGTGAAGGAGTCCACGTTGTAGAACTTTATCAGGATGTTGCTGATGATCCCGTACTGGATCCATTGGTACGCGTTGCTCAGGGGAGTATGCGCTGAAGCAGCAACACGATCATCCAGCGCTTCTTGTACAAACGGGTGGTGTCCACAGAGCCTCCGTTACCGATAAGGATGCTGCATTTAAGTGCTCCGCCGAATCTGGACCCCCGGCTCCCAAATGTGGACCGTTCCAATCGCATCAAGCGCACTCCTGTCCTTCGACACAGTCGTATTTTCTTCCATTTTCCACTTAAGTGAAAAGTGCGCCCTTGGAATGTAATGAAATCTTTCACCGCAGCAGTAACCTACTTCAGGGTCTTTGAACTGCCCCTAATGTACACATTAAAAGTGACAATAAAAAAAAGATCTATGATAAATCTCTTGCCATGTGAGTCAAAACACCATTCACTTTTAGTACTACAAACAGTGAGAACTACTTCAAAATGCATGGAAAGGGCTCTGCACAAGCTCTTAATACTTAAGCTGTCTGAGAAATTCTTTTATCACACACACTAGGCACAGGCTGACCGAGTGTTTCTCCACCCAGTTGCTGAGAAAAGAAAGGACAGGGACTGTAGAGGGACACACCTACAAGTCATCACAGAGGAAACAGATCATAGAAAGCCAACCCAATACAGAGATTGATGTTTGGTTTGCTTTTATCTTTACCCGTTTTAGTTTATACGCTAATGCTATCATTCAGATTGGCATATGCTTTTTTATTCAAAATTCAAATCATAATTGATTATATAAGGTTGCACTTCATAGCAGGAGTTTTGTTTGGCTAATGTCTCCTCAGTCATCACCAGTTAAGCTGCTTATCCAATCCCCTGGTATGGTAAGAACAATGGCTGCACTGTGACTGCTTTGTGTTTGCTATGATGTATGTATTTTCAGGATGGAATAAATAGGGATAAATGGCCAATCGACACCTAAAGAAAACTGATACACTAAATCATTCAACATTTGAATTAAAAGGTAAAAGGTGAAGGCAATGTGAAAAGCTTGAATACGTAATGCTCAGATAAACAACATATATTATGTTATTTCATGAGACATAGATTTAATTTACCATATTTGCCACTGATATCATTTAAAATGTTCTTATAGCTTTCCTTCTGCAGGATCCATTGTGATATGGGAAACCTCACACATTAAAAATAGCCAAACTTTGTGGTGAAAAGGAAAGTTAGAAATAACACCGACAAAATCTAAGTTAATAACTGGCCACCAGATGGCACCGTTAACCAGAACGTTTGGTCACGAACATTAAACCCAAAATATAATACAGGACTGATATTATTTCCATTTTGTAAGACTCAAAGCAATCCTGTAAAAAACTCGATGAATGAATACAGTTCTTGAATAAATACAACGTGGGATTTTGTAATAGCTTGTGGTTATCGAATATACCTATATAATTGGTAGTAGGCCTATGGCATCAAAGTACAATGTAACCCAAATTGGATATAAACTATTATAAAATAATAGTTTATTTCGTTTTGCAACAAAATAAAAACAGGATGTATTCGAGGTATATCACAGTGACAGTTTCCTACAGTATATGACACCAACTCACCTGATTCCCCAAAAAACTCCAATGGAGCAGGCGGTGGAGACCCTAATCCGCGCCGAACCAGACCGAGGCCCAGGCGGGGAGGGCATCCCGAGGATGAAGACCTCGGCCAGGGAATTTGCGGCCTGGCCCAGCATGGTCACCCAGAACAAGTTGGGTTTGGCACTGGCCCACTTTGATCCATGCCCCGCAACAGTTGAGCGCGTTGGCCAGCAGCGCGCTGTGACCAGCAGCCCTTTCTTATCCAGGAGCCAGGTCACCGGGGAAGATGAAGTGGGATGTAGCCGAGCATGTAGATCATGGACAGCAGTCGATAGCGAAGGAGTCCACGCTTGTGTAGAACTTCATCAGGATGTTGCTGATGATCCCGTACTGGATCCATTGGTACGCGTTGCTCAGGGAGTATGCGCTGAACAGGAACACGATGATCCCAGCGCCTCTTGTACACACGCGTGGTTGTCCACACCAATAAGGATGCATACATTAGTTTGCTCTGTGCAATCTGGACCCCCGGCTCCCAAATGTGGACATTTTCCAATCGTATCAAGCTCGCTCCTGTCCCTCGAGGACAGACGTATTTTCTCCCATGTGGTTCTCAAGTAAAACTAGCACAGTTGTAAAATAAGTAGATCTCCAATCACAGCAGTAAAGCTGTTTTACAAAAACAGTAAGCTATTTATTCATAATATGTAATGAATTATAAGGTTGCACCAGGAGTTTAGTTAGTTTATATCCCCTCAATCCTCACCCTGATAATCTGCTAATTCAATCCCCTGGTTAGAACAATGGGTGCCTTATGACTATACCTTTGTGTTTTCTGTAACATACTTTTATTTTTCATGATGGAATAAATGGGAAGGGATATGTGAAATCTATACTCAAGAAAATGACATTTCACTACACTATCAGTCTCCATTTGATTTCAAGAAAAATAAAAAGGTGTGAAAGCAAGGTGAGAAAGTTGAGAAACTGGTGCTGAGATACACATAAAACACATACCTTTTCTTCATAAGACACAGATTCAATTTGACCATCTTTCCCACTGGTATAATTTTAAATATAATAACAGCTCTACTTTCGCAGGATCCATTGTGATCAGGGAAACCTCACACATAAATATAACCAAACTTAGTGCAGGGGATCCTAACGTGTTAGGCATATTAGCTAAAGTTTAAATTGTTAAGAAATTAACCTATAAAAAAATGCATGGAAATCATTCAAATATGTAGATTAAGAACGCAAATCCTCCACATTTTAATGCTACTGGCCAACCGATGGTGTTGTTTGGTCAAGAAAAGGATACCCAAAATATAAGACATGATTGACATGTTTTCAAATTTTGCAGGACTCAAAATATTCCAGTAATAAACAAACTAAACATTTATTTATTATGGAAATGCAAAATTGTATTTTGTAATAGCTTATATGCTTATATAACATCATATACAAAAGTATAAAATTGGTTGTAACAATATGGTAACATACAATAAAGTACAATGTAAACAGTCCATATATATAATATATGCATACATGACGCCTGCGCCAGGACATAGGAAAAAGAAAAGGATCATCCGCCATGCACCAAATGTATGAAAGTACAGAAGTTGTCATGAATTGTGAAAGTTATTATGCAGAAAAAAAGGCTTCTGAATGTGTTTGGGTGTGATTACATGCTTTAGAAAAATAAAGACTTATTTTTTTTAACTGAGGGGGCAAACAACAACTTAGTTTAAGCCTACCTTGTTGCCCTCTTAGTTGCATTTCACTTAAGGTCCTATGATTCCCAGAATGCATTGTAACTAAAGCAAAGCAAACTTTGGGGCCTATAGATCAAGCTGTTGTGCAACTCCTCATTACAAAGAAAAGGTAACCATGTGTCACCTAATGACTTAAGCATTGTATTACTGACTCACATGGACAGGTAATTGAAATGCTGTTAAAAAAAACTGTTGGATCTTGCATCTAAACATAAGGCTGTTGAATCAAATGTAGAATTTTTTAAATAGCAAATAAAAGTAGTTAATTTATAAACCACCAGATGAATTGCTAAAATTAGAGTTGCTCTACAAGTGAAGTGATGGCTGAAGTAAAGAAGAGATATAGTAAAAATCCATCAAAAAGATAAGGTAATGTGTTGGGTATTTTCATTTTGTTTAACTTTATACTGATAGTGGCTGGAACTCAGATGACCACAACAAGAAATAAATGGGAAAGCAAGAGAGAAAAACAAAATGAAGTTTGATTTAACTGCCAAAACAGTGTTCATTTCGTGGCGTACTGCTCTGTGAGACAGGGTGGGAGGCCATGGCTGGATCTCCAAAAGCTAAGTGCTGCTAGTTGGCTGCTTCTCGTCAACTGTAAACTGTACAAAGTTGTCACATCTTCACTTGTCCTCCAGCTGCTGCAGCAGAGGGTTGGCCTCACTCTCCGGGGATTTGACACTGTCTGTCCTGACGATGCACGTGGGGCGGTGCCGGTTGAGCATGAGGATCAGCTGCTGTCGCTCCAGCTTCAGCTCCTCAATCTGGGCTTTAAGATCAGAGTTTAACATCTCTAGTCGGTCCGATTCCTGTGAGAGGACGAGATGAAAAGATGTTAATAAAGCGGGGAAACATGAGGAAAATGTAGAAAATGTTGTTTTGGCAGCTCTCACCTGTTGTAGATAATCCGTTCTCTCCTTCTTTTTGTTTCGACATCGTGCTGCAGCCACTTTGTTCTTCTCCCGCCTTCGTTTCCTCCTGTCAACCTCTTCATCTCTCTGAATAACAGTGCAGGTAAAAAGGTTTGATGTTAAGTATGGATGGACCTGGGACACATCGTCAATGCTTGTGTACAAAATGATAAAAAACAATATCGTCTCACCTACTTTGTTTTGTCATTTGACTCTATCCCTTCTTCATGTTCTTTATGAATGAGAACAAAGATTGTAAAGCTTAAAAATAGAAATACTCCTACGTTTTCTATTTTCTTCTAGCTTTGCATGGATGTAGAGCTGTCACAGTATGTTAAACGGTTTAACATGACTGTAAAGAAGTAGAAATATGTAATAACTATTATAGTTAGTGTATAGCTTTTACAAAAAAATAACTCAATCTAAGTTTAGTCTTATTTTTTATTTGAATCTTTAAACGCTAATGACAATGTTTTTATATTACGGTTTGAAATTGATACTTGTACTTCGACATGGTGGGAAAACTCCAGAAGTGTATTTGACAACATTATCATGTCTCACTATGTCCACTAGGTGGAGCTGTTGATTAAGCTATGACACAATGCTTTATTTGAAATGGTGCTTTCACTTCAGGCAAAATTGTTTGTGACATATTAGCAGAGGTGGGAAAAGTACTCAGATCTTGTACATAACTGAAAGTAGAAGTACCGAGTGTAGGAATACTCTGTTGCAAGTAAAAGTCCTGGATTCAAAATGTGAATCCAGTAAAAGTACAAAAGTATTGGCATCAATATATACTTAAAGTACCAAAAGTAAAAGTACTCATTATGCAGATTATTCAGAATAATATATATTATATGTTTTGATTATAAATATTGATGCATTAAAGTGTTATCAAAGCTGGTAAAGGTGCAGCTAGTCTTAATGGAGTAGCAACAATTTGAAGTACAAGTCCCTTAAAACTGTACTTACAGTAAGTAAAGTACTTGAGTAAATCTACTTAGTGACTTTACACCACTGCATATTAGGCACATTTTACACTTGGTTACGTTAGAATCATTGTGATGCATTTGATATTACTGTATTTGATTTGTTACATCTGTTTTTGTCACTGTGGCTAAATCTCCCAAATGTTCAAAAGTCAGTTAAAAAAAAAGTCTTCAAAAAGGAGTGAGAACTCAAAAATGTAATTTTTATATTTACATGATCAGCTTCTCAATGTTTCCTTTACCTCTGTTTTGATAACCATGGGCCTCTTCCCCAGACTGTCCAGGAAGTGCAGAGGGGACAGCATTGTACCGTACTCCTGGAAGTCACCAAATTTGAGCCTGTCAGTCAGTGTGGTGGCTGAGATCCCAGCCAGGGGGCCCAGGCTGGGCAGGGAGCCTGCTGTCACAGAGGGATCTGGGATCTGTCCTGGCATCGCGTCAGACTCGGTCGGGACCACAGCTAGGAGGCAGAGAGGAAAAATGGAAGACATATTCAGACAGAAACCAAACCAGATCAATGAAAAACAAATACAATTCTGTCTGCTCTGCTTGTTATGGTAAACTGGGGCATACTGTATGGTATGCGGGTAGAAAAAGTAATTTTACAATAACAAATTAGCAGCAAATAAACATGTAAGTGTCACTACAGTCTGTAACATGGCTTCAATGAGGCATTTGCCTGAGGTGCACTGCTTCTATATAGCAGTCAGACCTTGTTACTGTACATTACTGTGATGAATTGCTGGTCTGTTACTGTATAGGAACCGGATGCTGAGGCTGCTCTCATTAGGCTATTTTATTCTTTTTTATTCTTTTTTATGAGTGAATATACAACCATTTACAGAAATCTTGGCAAGAATTTACCTCATGTACTCCCAGCGGCCAAAAGAGGGATGAACAACAGTGTATAAAGCAGACTCATACAAATTCCCCTTTATTCCAAGGAGAGCTTAGGCTAGCCTTCGCCAAGAAATCCACGTTAGCCGCGTTTTCCTCTATAGGAGACTTAAATTCAAGGGAGCAAAATGTGGCTGCCAAAGTTCTGCATAATGTGGTGAAGTATAAACCCAAATTTAGCTTGTTTAGTTTAGCCACATAACAAATTAAAGATGACACTGTTTACTTTAAATGTTTGCACAGAAAACATTTTGACTATGTTAGGGCTATCACTGGCAAATGTCTCGTTTGAAAAGGCTGACCATGAACATTTAAATATATCCAAAGACAATGAGAGAGGTGTGAGAGTAACGCCAACAAGAGACTCAGGAAATTAGCTCAGCAAATTTCCAAGGCACATGATGCAGCCAAAAACGACTATCTGAGGTCAATTACTCCCGGACCTGTAGACGACACTACACGAATAAACAGGCAACATCTGGTATAAATATCACTACAGAAACAGCCTGTGTAGACAAATCTATGGGAATTACAATTGCATCTTTTGGCTTACTCTTGTAAGCCAAAAGATGCATCTACTAAATAGTTATGCAGAGAACATGAGAATCCTACATGGGAATTACTTTCAGTTTTCACACTTCCCTAAACTACAGGTCAAAAAGTAGAACTCTGCAGGCCATGCTTATGGCACATGAACATGAGTCTTAAAAATAGTGCATGATAAAAAAGGAGGTCATTTGTGGTTACAGGCATTTGAAAAATGTTGGAAATATTAATGAAGACAAGACAAATTAACACATTTTTCCAACAAAGAACTCCCAAGCATAGATCACTGGCTGGCAATTTGAGTATAATAATCCACAGTGCAGCTATAATTTAGAACCATTGTATTAAACATTCTCTATGGTAATATATTGCCCATGAAGATCCAAGAAGCCAATACTGATACAACTGTATCAATGTTATGTTTTTGCTCCTATGTACTTTTACATGAGACAGCCCCAGGCTTGTTAAGTGATATGAGGTTTAGCTATTTTCAGAATATGTGCAGTCACTATGTTCAGTCGCCCTCAGTGTGTTGCAGGCAGCGTGCATACTGAAGCCATTGGTCAAGTTGAAAGCGGAAGTTTTTCTTCAGTGCGGCATTTATCTTACGTAACTTAGTCTTCCCATCACAGAGCTGCAGTGATAAAAACCCAACAGCTTTTCTTTCACACCGGATTTCGCCCCAGATTAAAACACATTTTAAGAATCAATGCAAAACCCCAATGTAAAGGAAAGACATCACTAAATAAGGACATTTTGTTCCAAATTGTGCACACCGTGGTTCTATGTAAGAGAGGAGCATGCACACAAAAGAAACATATCTTTCGGTAGCATGCTCAACAAGACGTCAGGTCTACTTTAAACACCGAAAACACTGCAGAAAAACACCGTTTAACTACTGTAACAACACAACAGAGCCCTTCGCTGCCTGTTCACAAACTGCTCGTGATGACCTATGCGTCGCGCGCCAATGAGCCTGTTAGTATGTAGAAAACATTCAGCTCCCGTTTTTTGAAACTTTTGAATACCGACCTGACTTTGATCCCAGGTGCAACAAATGTCCTCTCTTCTGGTCAGCCGATGGTCGAGAGTAGATTTTAAAAAGTGGAAATCGTTGCATCAGCCCGGTTTTAAACGTGATCCCAATCTGGGAGGATTTGGGAATGCGGAAATTAGGCTATGCCAGCCAAACGTAAGCAGGGATGTAAAAAAGTACATAGTGGGGGCAGAAGTGGGGAAGTCGCACCGCTCCTCCCATAAAGAAACACTGAGGCTGCAACCACAGAATAGGGCCTGGGCTGAACATACAGTCAACACAAAAACACATGCAAAATGGATCATACCAAAATACAAAAGCTAAATATTTGTTATAAGTTATAGTTAGACTGGAGGTTTACTTTTCTTACGTTTTTACCACAACTCTTCCTTGCATATTCATTGCACACTATGCGTTTTGTTTTAGAGTTTAATAATTGTGATTTTTTTGGATTTGTTATTTTAGCATTCAACAGCTTGATTAAGTCATGGATTGTTTAGGGACAGATTGCAAACACCAGCAGCCAATACCACTCTGAATATAGATTTATTGTAATTATTCAGCAGCATAGATAAGCAATCAATGCTCATTCTTACTTAAATTTAACCAAAAAGTCTGAAAGGTAAAAAAATAAATCATAAATTACATCTTGATAAGATATATAGTATAGCACTGGATGTTTTCATGGAAAACTTTCAATGAGGTCAAACCACAGTGGATGATGTTGAGGTATGCAGGTACTTAACATGGATGAATATGTTAATACAACATTTACAGCAATCAATACACTGTTCACACCAAAACACAAAACCATACTGATACATTAAATTCCACATTACATCTTGGATCTAGTAACAGATCAGATATATATACGCTTTTAAAATATTTGGAATTTCTCAGCATGCGTTTTTTAAAATCAAAACTGACTTCAGTCCCTGCTTTAAAAGTAAAAGCCATGCTTTTCGCTACATCACTCTGTTGGTTATGCATCTGGAAAAAAGCTTACATGTTTGCTTAGTCGAACACAAGACATTTCATGAATGTATTCCTCGAAGTATTACAGCACACTGTGGCATATGTTGTTCATATTATTTTAAAGTCAGGAACCTGCAAACAGAAGAAAGAACAGAGAGATCACACAGATCACTTCCCTCTGTGCATTATAAGGCGAGGAGGGTAGGGGAGTTGAGGAGATCCACAGAATCAGCCTTGCCTCCTCCGCCTCTATGACTGCCTAGCCCCTCTGTGAGAGAGTCCAGCTCGGGACAAGCGAATGTGAACACAGACAGGTAGCTGCTGCAGGTGGGGGTGGAGGTCACAATGGGGGTGCTGAGAGGCTCCAGGTCGCTGGAAACAGACTTGTACAGAGTCTCCCAGTCCGAGACCCCGAGAGAACTGCTCAGATCGATGTCTGGCACCGATCGAGCCGTCTCCATGGGGGTTCTCTCCTCGAAACTGGGTAACATGTTCTCCAGGAGCCCCTCTTTAATGTCCAGAGAGGGCTCGAGATCGCAGATGTTGATTTCACACAGCAAAATGTTGGAGTTTCCAGAGATGGCTGTGGACGGATCACTGGGGATGTCCATGTCCTGGAGCGAAGGAGCTTCCTGGGTGCCATCTTCTGGAAGTCTGTCCTCATCTGGAATGGCCGATAGTTCTGGGGACTCTGCTGGCTCCTGGAAAATACACTCCAACTCCTCTGACATCTGGCACATTGGTTTGTGTGTGGCGAGGATAAACTCAAGACGTTCTTTCTCTTTGAGGAGGTTGGCTATCTCCGTCTCCAGGGTTGCTCTTTCCTCCTCCAGCTCGTCTGTCTCCTTCAGATAGATCGACATAAGGAATCATCCACATTGAAAAAACACACATACACACATACACAGCTGAGTCAACATCATTGTTTACTTACAATTTGCAGCGTATCTGTGAGTTCCCTCCGTCTGTTGCGACACTTTGCTGCAGCCATTTTATTCCTCTCCCTCCTTATCTTTTTTTTCTCTTCCTCCTCTGGAGTCAGCTGAGATGAGAGAGAAATAATTCAGTTATTACCTTGAAGAATCCAGCCATATCATCCTCTAATCCGCTACATCCGTTGCCAATTGGCCCTCTAAAGAATGGCAAAAGCATGTTTCGCTGCAATGCGTCTAAAAATAGACCATTGTTGCAGACTTGCTGTGACCTGAATATAAATTGACTGCCTAAGGAAGGCACACAGACAGCACACGGCACAAGAGGATCATGCACAATAGCACTGAGGCACACAAGGAATTCAGATTGGCATATGTAAATTTACACAATTCTGTCCAATGGCTGATGGACATCCTCTGAGCTACCTACCTGCTCCGTTTTCCCCTTTCTGGCACCATTTTTTCCCTTATTCCCACCCTCTTTGGGTGTTGCCTGGTGAGAGCTTTGTGCTTCATTGGCTTGCTGCCTCCCAGTCGGGGAGACAGATGTAATGATCGTAGGCTGGACCATCCACTGGAAATCAGGGGTAGAGGATATTGCAGTGACTGTTGGAACAAATGGAGTGTCTTCAACAATCATGTCTTGGTAGAGATCCTGAAAAAGGGAAAAATATGTTTTTAATAAATCTATTCCTATGCTGTAAGTGTTATACTTATATCTTATTGTGATGACAGTCATCAATGACATCTACAATAATATGATCAGTCTGAATAGAGGGGAGCCTGCATAGTTTATATCTATTTGACACATAGCCAACCAGAAATAGCCTTCTTCAGATCAATATTTGACTTTATCATTGTTTCTGACGTCAACACTGACGCAGAGATGCTGTGGAGTCTCCTGAATGGATTTATTTTTCTCAATGAACCGCTGCATCAACACGCTCGCATTTGGTCCCAGGACGTCGGAATCATAACAACCCGAACAACGGCGCTATTTTCACATCTCCGTCAGCATTAATCCCTTGCACAAATATACATCAAATGTAAAAAAATATATATAAAAAATATATATGTAGCGCAGCCAGTTAATATAAAATCGTATCAATCAGTCCCCCTCCCCCACCGCGTATATAAAAATCATTCAGTGTGTGATCACATTTAAAATGTTTAATCTGATTGTAAAGTGTGCGCGTGCCGGGCTGCGTGTTGAACGTATGATCAACAAAGCCATTCATACCTTTGCACTGCTCTCTGAGCAGGAGGAGGCTGGAGAGCTCGCCTCTTCGGGCGTCTTCTGGAAGAGCGTCCCGACAGGAGACTCTGTCCGGCAGGTGGGGGAGGCTGAATCCATGGCAGGTTGTTATGATACACCACGAGGAAAAAAAAACACAAGTCCGGATCAATGACAGATATGACTCTGGCCTTCCGGCTGGGCAGAGCGGCGCGAGTCTTTTCTCCAGGTATATACCTGGTATCTGGACGACTAGAATGCAAGCCCCTCCTTTTATGCTCTGCTAGAATTTTATGAATGAACCAAGACTGTACCATCGTGCTGAGGGGGAGGGTGGTCACACTGACAGCCACGCAGGTCTATATTTCGGGGTAAAATAACGTTGTTTAAAAACATTATTCTTTTATATATTTACTCCATGTATGCTAAGTTTCAATTATTCCTCAGATTCAGAAATAACCTCGTCAAAACACGAAAGCCAAATATCTGTTTCCACTCCCATTCACAAATATCGGCCGCTTATGAATGCAATGTGGGGTGAGAAACGTGAGTCTATTTATAAATTGGCATAGCCCTTGTTACCATTTTTCAGGCTGATGAAAACTTAATGTCCTGGTGCATTCATTTAATCAAAAGTGAAAGATACTAAAGCATTTAATAAAAAGTCAAACAGCATCCACTGATTTCGTTTTATCTTGTAAAACATAGTTTCATTTCAAGGTCGACGCGAAGCATTTTCACGATCATTACAAACATATTGAATGTCGACTATCATTTGTACTACTTTTTTTAGTCTGTTAATTTTTCTCATTTAACAGACTAACTACATTTCCTTTCTCTATTTCATTTTCAACAACATACCAAACGTATTTTAGACGGAGCTCTGGATAAACTTAGTACTTCGGGGCTGGCTTTCCAAAGATCAGAGTCATAATGAAATGATGCTCAACTGTTTACTTGGGGAGGAGGTGGTGAAGAGGAGAGGTTGGACATGTGGGGGCGGAGAAGTCACGTGGCATGACCCGGAACTCAAGGGAGGGAGGGAGGGAGGGAGGGGGGGGCTGAATTTGACAGCAGCAGCAGCAGCAGCATCATCGTTCACTCTCATCACAATAAAGCAGCATGTCTAGACTTTGCGTTATCCTGCTGACACCTGTCCTTTTGCACCGAGTGTTTTCTATCACATTCTAACTGCCGACCAATTTTAGGAAATGTCTACAAGAAGATATCCAAAAAGATGTGCTGGTCTCAGGCGAATATACGAAGTCAGCGAACTTCCTAAAACTATTACTAATTTGAAGGTATGTGAACATGTCACACCAGGTGTAACATATGGCAAACTTTGACTGTTTTTGTCTTGTTTTTTATTTTATTAAACAACTTTAAAAGTATATCAAAAATACAAGTTTAAAAATACAACTACATTTTCCTCAGATCACCGATTATTATGGTGACACGTTGTACAGCAAGGAGAATGCCACAAAGGGGACATTTTCATTCATAAGAGAAAATCATGACCACTTTGAGGTTTGCTTCGATAGCACATCTTCAATGGGTGAGTGAGGTGTTGTAAAAATATATGATTTAAAATAGTATGAAAGAAATACAGAAAGTTGTCCACTAATTAGAGCGGGAGAGGGAATATTCCAACTCAAATGGACAAATGCTTTATAAGTTATTTGTGATCCACAATGGAAGCCAATAATGCTTGATTGGGGTGACTCAAGTGATGCAAAATCCAAATTATTTTCTGACAAATAACACAATATGCCATTAATGCTTGACTTTAGGTAGTTGAACGGTTTCAGACCAACTGGTCAAACTGAACATAAAGCATGGCGTGGGAGTGAAGACTGAGGAAGAGGTGAGAGACCATGTTAATACTTTAATGTCAGATATCATGACACTACTGATACATACATGTAAAATGTTGTAACCTCAAACATATAACCATTGTAACCTCTCTGTTAGATTAAACCAGTGGAGAAACTGACCCCCGCTAAAATATCTTGAGCACCTCTCTCAGTCCATCGCAGATGACTTTGAGTACTTGAAGAAACGAGGGAAAGAAATGCGACAAACAAACAGTAAGTTAAGAGAGCAATATGTTTAGTGTATAGGTAAGTTCCCAACGCTCTCTGTGGGTTTAAGTTTCCTGCTTTGGCTACTTCAATGTGTGCTTTGCCTTGAACAGCAGATGGAAATTACCCTCGGTTTGGGGTGAAGCTCGAGGGTTTGAAACTGGGTTGCAGCAGTTTTATTCTCTGTGTGATTAATTGTTTGTTTTGTCTCAAGCTATCCATTTGACTGAAGATTTGCCAAATTTGACTTTATTTAACTGCGTTTTTCTTTCTCAAACAGAGTCCACCCATACACGATTGCTGCTCTTCAACATTATCTCCATCTTCGGTTTTCTTGCTATGGCCCTGTGGCAGATTTTCTATTTTTCAAGACCAGGAAGTTGATTGAGTGAATATTATTTCTGGAGCGCAACCTGAGGAATGCTGGAGGAATTCTGTTTTGGGAACATTTACAAAGTCGCTACAATGTGCCTTTTTCTGTGTATCTGATAATGCAACACTATTTATCAATGTTTATTCTTGGCGTCATTTAAAAAAAATATATCTCTGCTTTTATACATTTTCTGAATATTGTTTTTCGTGCTCCCCATGGTATATAAATCAAACTGGTGTTCAAACTATGTACTTACGAAGCTAACTGTAGCTCATTTTCGACAGAATGTTATGTATAAATAGCAAAGTCTTCCTATGAGTTTACAGATGAAAAAACAAAAAAACAAAACAAACAAACAGTTAACAGCTGCAGTGCTTTGGGGGGAAATTGAGCCATTTAATAAAGGTAATTTCTATGAGTTATGATTCATTTTGTTGACAGTAAACAACACATTTCAAATAAAATACACACCCACTTATCTATTTCCATAAAGTTGCCATGCTTTATACATTCTTCTCAGCTTTTGGAGGTTGGGTTTCTGTAATTCCTGCAGGAGACAAGAATGCTGCGTCACCACCAGATAGCTGTGTTGTAAATACCTTTGAAAGTACATTTAGTAGTAAGTTAAGTCCATTTTAGTACCTGTTCATCTTTGTCCAAATGGAGGGTGTCCACTAAGGGAGCAATGGATGGACGGCCGTGGGCACACTGGAAGGGCAGCTGGCAGGAGGACAAGGAGGCCACCAGACTGTGGCATTCATCTCTACTCAGGCTGTCATTGAATTTGATGGCACCTGTTAAATACAAATATATAGACACGTTTTCAGTGTGTACATTTATGGAATCATCAAGTAATAAAAAGAAGGAGGGAGAGAAGTAATTTGACTTTACCATGGCATGCTAGGGAGGCTAGCACCTTCAGCACAGTGAGAGGCAGAGTTCCTCTCACTCTACCGGTGGAGCGGAGTAACTGAGACGAAGACAAATAAACAATACAATTGACCATTTACCGAGTAGCACAAGATGGTTTCTCCCCACAAAAAGGTCTAGGGGGTGTAAAGAACTTTCCAAGCTTACCTCAATTTGCTCTCGTAGATACTCCTGTCGAGTGATGACAGAAAAAGAGGTTAACATAAGGGGATGGAAACATAAAACAATAGATAAGAGGTTTTCATTATTCTTACCTCAACAATAGTCTTGATAACAGATGGTCTCCCCCGCCTGAGCTCATTACTCTCCTTTTCCATGAAGCAAAGTGGTACCTTCCCAACAAACACTTGTGGCTCCGCTGCCTGTGAGAACTTCACTTCCAGGCCCAGACTCCGCAAATGTCCCTGACATGATCTGAAGAGCAAAGGTTCACCAACATAAGCAATACAAAAAAAACTGCGATAAAACCATGCCAATGTAATAATGTCCATGTTATGAAATAAACAGGTTTGGAACAAAAGAAGTGTCAAGTTTGTCTGTACATCTCAGAATTCAGCTTATTTTACTACTTAAAGTGGACCTATCATGCTATATTTGAATAATATAGTGTAGGACCATACCTATATAAGGCCTATTTATACTTTTTTTTTCTTCAAAATACCAAACAGATCATGCATTTTAGCCATGCCTCATTTCGCTCAATTTGAAAAATGTTAGCTCTGTTTTTGCAAGGGTTGATTCTGTGAGAACAGCACCATCTAGAGGCCTGGCATATGTACTACAGCGTCTCCAGGGCTTTCGAACGGCAATGCCGTGGTTGTCTCCTCCTGATTGGTGGAGTTGACCCAATAGCCGTAGCGCCACTGTCCTGACGTCAGGACAGTGTTCAAATCTGGATCAGTTTTTATCAGATCCGTTGCAGCCCCTTTTTTAGAGATTTGGGTATGGAGGAAAATAGAGAGGGTTGTGTTTTCTGACACTTGGTGAGTTCCCTGGAACACCGGGGACACATATTCATGTATAAAAGACGTACAAAAGTGCATTTTGCATGACAGGTCCCCTTTAAAGAGAAAGCGTTTAAGAGCAAGAAAAGCTTGGTGGTGCAAAACAAAAAATAACAGCCCACAGCAATATTGAAAGTGTGTTTAAAATGTTTAAAGCTTAGCCAATGGCAAGAGTGTAGATTATTCTGTAAATTGAAGAATGACAATTGCCTTCTGAAGTGAATTTCACTAACATTAGAGGTCATTGTGTGAGACTCATGTCTGTTAAATGTTGTAATGTATGTATTTTCCTGTAACAAAATACATTTTAAAATGGTTATACTCTTATTACGTGACATTGTCCTATGTTTTCTAATACACCCGAGGCCTGACGACCCCCCGCATCAATAAGGCTACTGAGTGTTCAGTTCGTGTTGGGTAACATGTCCCTAGACACACTTACTCAAAATATTTATATTCTCAAATTGGGTAGTATCTGCCTTTAGGTAAGTGTACTGGTTTAACAGGAGTTTTCCTTTGCTCGTGTACTGTACAAATAGTAAAACACACCTGAGCAGCCTGAGCTCTTCTTCTGTTACAGTGATCTCGAGAGGAGGCAGAATAGTTGATGAACACAGACGTTTCTGCCCCGGTGCATCTGGGTCCTCCTCATATGAATCTATGACAGGACATACAGTTAAGACTGTGGTATCACGATGGAGTTGCAACAACAGCATTGCTAATTTGACATTTCTTCTCTGTGTTAAAACTGTGTATGGACGTTTTTGTTTTACCTGCAACTAGATTTTCAAGTCGAACTCTCTCGTGTGCAGCGTGTTGATCCACCAGCACCAAAAGGTTTCCTGGGGATGAATAAAAAGTGCATGCTGATGCTGATAAAAAAAAAAAAAACAACAAAACTGTGAATCTCCTATCCTTACCTTCAGTTTCAGTCATGGCTGCAGGCTCCTCGTCTCTCGTATTGATAAGACATGCAAGAAACTTCTTATCCACTTGATGAATAACCTATGAGGTAAATATATAACAATTACTTCATATATCAACGAAAGTTAAATGGCATTATAAAGAGCACTTTGTCAGAACATTCAAAAGGGAACAAAGAGAGAAACATGCCTTCATTGAGTGAATCATGGCCTTAGAGAAGCGGTAAGGAAACAGGATGTTGTGGATCTTCACAGCCAGCCCCACGGCTTGTCCGCTCGTAACGTCCACACCAACCTGTCGGCACGGGAGAGATCAGAATGCATCGTTAAAAACTGCATCAAAATTACATTGAGATTTAAAATTGATCAAAACATTTAAATTCACAAGGAAAAAAAAGGCATAGCAGCTTTTCTTTTTGCCATGTAAATGTATTTAAACCACAGCTGGAAACCCTTTAATTCAATTAATTGGCTCACAAAAATATCACTTTATGTTTTTCTCATTTCCTCAATCTTATTCTGGTCTCCATTTTTATTTTCACTTCTATATCATATATTGCACCTATGTTTTAATTTAGTCTATTTGCCCTTGTTTAAAGTTGTTGCTTTTTTTTATGCAACATCCCTTGCATGAAAAGTGCTCTATAAATGAATTGTATTATTCACAGTATTATAATAATATATTAATAAAATTAAAAAACAGATACAAGAAAAGTTTTGCAAAACTCTTAAACACACAAGCTTTGTTTACCGTAGGAGGACGAACGAACACAGGATTTTTCCATTTTGAGTACAACGACGTCAGTGAGTTGGAGCTCTCGACATTGGCATCTGTTAAGACAGACAACATAATACTTGATCACAAAAAGCAGACATTCATTTGATATATTGTGTGAGTTTTAGGCTCCCTATATCCCTCCCTATGTCTACAGTCTGTCTGTCTCTTATGTACCTCTGTCATCAAGGCCTGAACTAATCACTCTCTCTGTCCTGGATTTAGGTAGGAAGGGCAACACTAGATCCATCTGAAAAGGGTAACATCTGTACTCCATCCCTACAGTTTAAGGAACAGTGAAGTGGTATTCTTGGTTAATGTTAAATGCTACTTCAAGTCACTATAATGTCAAAATCACATTGCTTAAAAGCACAGAAAAAAGACTGACTCACCCATTTTATTGACGACACTAACGGCCATGTTGGTGACATCAGATGTACAGCGCACTGTTGTTTCTTCAGGAGGCAGGTCATCATATCGGCTGAGCCCGGTCACTTTGTTGACGTACACCGTCTTTCCCACAGATGTTTCGTAGTGATGGAGCCAGTCACCTGAGGCCTCTTCCCCCTCAGCCGGCAGAGGATTTGTACTGCAAACTGGGACCGCCTCAGGATTCAGAGCGGTGTTACAGTGATGCTCGTTGTTATTGCCGTCTTGGGGGTCATCGTTACCAGTACTGAGACACTTCTTGTCCTGTGGTAATACTTTTGAATTGTCTGCCCTCTGGTGTTTCAATTGGAAGAGTTTAGTTGCCAAAGATGTTTTGCCTCTATTCTGCACTGAGGCTGGTTTTAACTTGGTGAATGCGGAGAGTGTAAGGGGGCTGTTCGTTTTCTCTTTTTCTTTTTCCACCCCACCATGTTGCTGATCTTTCTGGCAAAGCAAATTGTTCTGGGAATGCATAACAAATCCGTCTGACTGAGAAAATCTATTTTTATTCTCCTGAAAGGGTAATTTCAGTTCATCAGATTTACCATACACTCTTCTGAATCTTTCAAGCGATCCAGACTCCTTGCATAAAGACAACTTTTGAGATGTTGAAATCCTGGGAATCTTTGAGGGAATGATATGAGTGAAGTCTTGTTTCTGACAAGTTCTGTCCTGCCTTGTTTCCAGTAAGATTCTGCGTTTTAATGCAACACATCTCTCTTCACATATCTGCCCAGATTTTTGCTGAAATACTGACTTGTTCATTTGTGACATGTCCTGAGTCAGCAGATTCTCATGAATATATGGATCGGACAGACTGATCTTTCCGTTACTTACTAAAGTGTGATGATGTCCTCCTGTACCTGGGCAGTCAGGTAATATTTGCTCAATATAGTTCATGTCGGGCTGAATTTGTTGAGTGAAGCAGTCTAGTAAAGTCTCATTGCCGTTTGAGTCTTTATTGTTAATCAACATGTCATTTTCTTTTGAGAGTTCCAGCTTTTCACCCTCTAGCTGTACGACTGAACTTGACTTACAAAAAATGTCAGAGCCTTCACCAGCTTCACTGGACTCCTCTTCTACATTATTCTTAATATCAGATGTAGGGTTAAGTCTAGCTAGATCACATGATGGCTCACATCTAACATCTTTATTTATGCTCTCTTCACTTTCCAACTCCTTTGCCGTTATCTTTTCCTTCCTTTGTTGTTCAGTCTCTTCTTTGCCCTCCATCTGACCAGACTCCCTGCTAACATCTTCCTCACATACACAGTCATCTTGGCGCTTTCGATGAACAGAATCAGATGCCAGTTTCATTCCAATACTGCAATCTAGTGTGGAAGCACTGCTTGTTGCTTGGCCAACATTGCCAGTGTTATGCCCCTCTTCAACTGTAATGTGAGTGCCAAACAATTCAGTAGGTGCTTTGTCGAAGTCATCTTGAGAAAGCACGGCCACCAAGTTCTCCCTTCTCAGGAAAGCTTTCACTGCTTCTTCTATGCACAGCAAAACGCCATCCCAATCTTTGAACTCTATTAGAGTTTTAGCAGGCTCAAGGCATATGTCATACTCGGAGTAAGAGCATTTAATATTGATGACGTACACTCCATGGGGGTCTTGGCTCCGTTTGGTCTTTGGACTTCTCACGGCTGACTGCATATCTGGACTGTCATTTTTTTGGTTTGAATTGCTCAGTCTGCGTAGGAGAAAATTAAGGAGCTTGTGTATCCGTGTTTTGAGGAGCAGCCTCTCGTTTACATACAGGAACTGTAAACTGTTGTTGTAGTGGCCCTCTCTGCCAATATAACCAATCACTTCAAACTGTCCGTGTGTGTAGCTGATTTCTCCAAGTTTCTGTGCTCTCCCAAGGCTGTGTATCTGAACAAACCTGTGGTAGGTGTTTCTAGCTTTAGGAAGCTGCACCATCATGGCCCCTGTGCAGTCATTCTTCAGGGTGAAAGACACTGAGGGGTGCATCAGAGAAATAGCCTCCACCCTGTGTCTGATCCTCTCACCCTCCAGAACAGCATCCATCCTCTTCCTCCGCACAGGCATGTTGTGGAGGAAGTTACAAACGACAACAGTTGTCCCTGCAGCGGGTCGAGCAGTCTCTCCTTCAAACACGTCCATGCTTTTGCCATCTTTGAAGATTTTGACATGAGTTTTCACTGTTGCTCTGGTCCGGGAAGAGATTTCAACAAGTGTGGAGAGAGAAACTATACTTGCAAGGGCTTCTCCTCTGAAACCATACCACTTGAGGCTGTCCAGGTCTTCAACAGAGCTGCATTTGCTTGTGCAATATCGATTTCCCAGGGAATCCATATCCTCGGAGTTTATCCCAGCGCCATTGTCAATCACCTGAACTTTAAACGCCTCCATGTCCATCCTGACTCCCACACAGGTAGCTTCGGCATCAATGCTGTTCAGGATGAGCTCCTCCACGCACTGCTGAAGTGAGGGCAGAGCGACACCGGAGCGAAGTTTCCCCTGAACCTCTTTAGGCAAACACTTTATCATTGTGTTCATTAAATTAAGTTATCTTACCCTATCAACTACACAGCAACAAAGTAGTCAAGCGGCTAAAAACTGTCCGTTGGCAGCTAACGTTTAGCTTAGCGCTGGCTGACGTAAGTGCCATGAGTTTCAACGACATTCTGACCACAACACATTAAAAACAAATAGCTAAAAACTAAAACATTAAGCTACAACATCGAAATCCATGCTAAAAAGCTGCTGCTGTTTACAGTCAACGTGTATAACCCATAACCAAGAGATGACCGAAGCGCCAGTCGAAGCTAACAGCGCCATCTTCTGGTGTGGACGACCTGCAGCTTCCGCCTTCTGTTTCCTTGGTGACCAGCTTTTATTATACCGCCACCTACTGTACGGAGTGTGCTATGTTATGTGTTCACTGACAGACTGTTATGTAGTTTTATAGCACTCAAAGTTGTATTGAATTTTATAAAAAAGATTACCGACACCAAAAGATATGAAACAAACAAATGTTGCTATACGAAAGTCAAATATTTGGTAATAATAAAGTTATCAGTGTCAGTAGCCTACATGGCAACAATTCCAGATGTACTTCACAAAACCGTCTTCTTCATTTTAATGAATCACTCAATATCCCAAGTATTGCCTATTTAAGGTGTAATCTTCATGCAGTTTCTTTCCTACATGACTTATTTCAGGTGTGTGAATATGTGTACAGATTTTGTATGCCTTGACTCATCCCTTTATTGGCACATTTAGTTTGTTTGTGTCACATATTTCATCAGGAGTATTTTTGTATTATTGTTATACAAATTGAGGATGAACTAATTGTACATCTTTGGCTATTCTGTTAGTGTTTTTCCACAGCTATATCCATAGCTCAGTTCTTTCTAGGGGAAGAAATTAGGATTCTGATAGGCATTGTCATTTTACATGCAAACGTGAAACAGGCCGATAAAGACGGCGGTGACAGATTTTAAGGTCATACAATTGACTGCTTTCCCAGCAGGGTTTCTGCTCGACTCTGATTTGCCTCAAACAGATTTACAGTGTAGCCTATTAACAGAATGTAAAATAAAGTGGTCTCCTAATCAAAAATTCCCTTGCGGTTCACACAAAAACATCCAAACAATGGGCAGGAGTTTGAAGGAATTTTCCATTTATTCAATGTAATTCCGTATATTTTATAAGTTAAGGAGACATAACATGGACACATTTTTTTAATAGATTACATGAACCACATTATAACTAATACAAAAAAGACTAAATAAAACATCTGTCAAAGTTATTGTTACAGTCTGAATCTGTAGGTTTTCTTATTCTACTATGTTAAAAGATGAATGTTCTAGTCGATCGACTGTCTTCTCGTTGTTGAACTCTGCCTTGGTTATGTGTGACTTGGGGCTCCCCGTGGATTTCAGCCATTCTTTCATTTCCTTCACCTTGCTGCATGGGCCTTGTAGCTGGCCCTGAACAGTTCCTGCGCTTGTGTTTTGGACCCATCCTACCAGACCAAGCTTCTTCCCTTCTGCCTGGAAAATGAAACACAGGGGATTAGAAAATAGCATGTGTAGGCTACAGATGGAGAATATGGCTGTAATAAGAATATTAGTAAGATCAATTGTCCAGGATTGGTCTTGAGTAATGTAGAGTTTTATATCTGAAAGTATTATGTAAAAAAAAAGAAAGAAAGACTGTACATTTCCATCTTAGAAAATTATTTTTTTTATTTAAAAGAAACATATTGTGGTCATTTTAGTTTCATATCCTACTTGTTTTTTGGGTTTCTAGTAGATGGTGTGTTACGTTCCCTACTGGGCTAGGGGAACTTTCATGCTTTAATGTACAGAAAATGAATACTGAAGGTCCACATAATAGCTTTTCAGAAGATTTCTATCATGATTTCTACTTTGAAAATAAACTGGGTTAACTCTATCAACAATACCTTGAGATGAGGTTAAAAGCTCCAGAAAGAGCAAGTTAATGAAACTTAAATTAACGTTGTCTTATTTGAATTGAAAGCAGATTATTCACATGTAGTTTAACTCTACTATTATACATAAACATATATCTCTGTCAAACTCACTTGAGTGTATTTCCGAAAAAATACACCTTGCACTCTGCCAAAAATTTCATAATCCACTGAAATGAGGCCTTCGTTAAACATAGTGGACCTAAAAAAGGAGAAAGAAACAGAAAGCTACTTAGGTGCTGTGTTGTGTATGTTAGGCACCCATCATGCATCACAGGGGCTAGGTTTTAGCTGCGACAAGCTATGCTAACATAATGTATGTATGTTCAAACGATGTGCCTCCTGAACAATTAAAACGTTAAGCTTTTGTCCTTTATTATTACAAGAGGGCTCACTGGCTGTCATGTAATTCACCTGAATATTGTTAGGATGCCGTGATACACCAGCCGGCTCCGAAAGATCTCGACTTTAACATGCGGGGCTCTGCTTCCGGAAGTGATGTTTAGTGGACCAATCAGAAAACAGCCGAGACATTTGGTTTCTAGGCAACGAATGTTAACGTTTGGTAGAGAAATCGCAACAGATATTACGGATTATTTGTCGTGAGCTAAACTCAGCTTCACTTCACGACATACAAAATACCAGTAAGTGTTTAAAATACTAGACAGGTTTTTGGGGTAAATGTGTCAACCACAGATGGAAACTTAAGTAGATCAACGCTTGTTTCTTTTTTGCTGACCTCTAGAATTTGGTAAACAAATGTTATTCAAGAAAAACAAAAACTGGCAAATTATTAACATTGTTTTGCTTGTTTATTCTTATATTGCGAAGGTTGTCTTAGTATTGCTCATTATTCCTGGTATGGAGTGAAAACAAATGTAGAACTGTCCACTCAGAACCACTTTCTTGCTTGTTTTAGAGGTTGTAAAACTAACAGTCGACAAAAATATCTCCAATCAATGTCCACTTTTACAACATATTCTGGAGGTTTTGACTGTATCACACGGTGTTCTTCAACAAACATCATCTGCTGATTTCCTCATAGCAGACACTCACCTGTGCTCTTACTTTATATGAACAGTGACACTTTTTTCTTTTAACTTCATTCCCTTTTTTTTCTTTTTCCTAGAAATTATACTGAATAAAACAGGTGTGGACGGCTTAGGTTTCTCAAGATCTATATGATAAAAATAATACCTCAAAGACATCCAATAAAGTCATGGAAGAACAAAGAAAAGGCAGCGTCTATCAAGCACAACATGGTGTAGCTGGTAAGAGAAAAGATGAAGTTGACCAGCCGTTTCCAAACAAACCTGTTAGCCACAGAAGACCTCTCAACCCAGGGAAACAAGACTCACTTGATCTGGAGGATTTTGAAAAAATAATTCTGACAGAACAACCAAGAGGCCCTTTGTTTCCCCCAAAATACCATTCAAATGGCATCGGAACAACCACTGGATCACGGCAAACAAGGAAAGACTCGCACATAGAGACCAGTGGAGAACTGAAAATGGCCAGAGCAATTCATGAAAAAGAGCTAATGCTGCAGGAGAAGCTGTGGAGCGTTGAGGAAAAAGTAAGACAGAAATACCAGAGATACGCTGCTGCACATGAGGACCCAAAGAGTAGGGAACAGAGGAACAACAGGGGACAAGCAGAGAGGGGAAAAGTTCAGACAAAAGGTGGGCTGTTTGAGCAGCAGAGGAGAGAACCAGAGGAAAGAGAAATGATGTTGCAAGATAGAAGACAGGAGGATGTTAAACAACTCAGGAGGATGCAAGATCAGAGAAACGATGACAGAATAAGTATAAAACATGAAGAAGAAAGGGCCAGATGGGAAAAAGAAGTTGCACAGTCACAAAGAAAAAGTCATAAAGGAACTCAACAGACCACAGTTCATGAGCAAGAAGTGAGTGGAGAGTTTCTCAAGTCAACTAGGGGAAATGTGAAGGAGCATACCGGAAGCAAAAGAGGGGAGGAAAAAGGTGAAGCCATTTGGGGAAAGACTGGTGTCAGGTCTCAGGATGGAACAGTAAAAACAAAAGAAAGAGCAGATAAAGATTGGTCAAGAGAAAGGAAATATAAGGAACTGTATCTCTCTGAAGATGAACGAGATATGCCTCAAAGTAGTCAACAAATAACTTCTCATAAGGCTGCAACAGGAAACAGCAGAGGTGCAGAAAGAAAAGTGCTTCCACCAGTTTCTCATCCCTCTCATTCCAGCAGAGAGCAAGGGGAGCTCAGACAGGAAGATAGCACAGACACCAGCCTCCAACAAGTCCCTTGCAGTGTCTGCAACAGAATGTTTACAGGTGAAAGATTACAGAAGCATCTCGAAATCTGTACTAAGCTGAAACAATCGAAGCGTACAGTCTTCAACATCTACGTACACAGGACTAAGGGATCCGCCATAGAGGAGTACTGGAAAACCCACACAAAGAGTCCAGAGGTAGGCCAGTTTAATTAACAGGACCACACTACAAAACACACATTGAGAGTTTAGGGTTTAAAAGGCATGTGCATTTACATATATACATACAGTCTAATGGAGAGGTGCTATTGGTTGCATTATTGGAAATGTAAATTGATTATTTAAGTAAGCATTTACTATTTTTGATGTCTTTTTATTTCAGGTTTTGAAGAAAAAAACCATTCGGCATCTCCACAAGACAAACATAAGTAATCTGGAGGAAAGTCGACTCCCAACTGGAACTTCCAAACCAAAATGGGCAAAGTGAGCCGAGACTTTAAAGAAGAAATCTGCAGGGGCCTCATTTATAACGCCTTGCGTAGGATTGACGTATAGGTTGCTTACGTAGTACAAAGCACAAAAATAGGTATTAGCCTCGTCTCAATACCCCTCCTCGACTCCTCCTTTCCCTCACTCGCGTCCCTTCCTTGCGTCTTAGCTCCGCCTCCGTAAGATGCGAGCGAGAGACACGAGGAGGAGACACGAGGACAGAGGAGTCCTCAGGTATTAATAGAGTGGCGAAGTCCCTCCCCTTCCGGTTGAGCCCCATGGGACCTTATTTCGGAAAAGTTATGCATTGAAGTCAATGGAGAGAGAAAGATTATCTTTCGATCCCGTTTGAATTGTGCCACGAATTACACATATGATGTTTGTCAATTTAAAAGATAATTTTGCAAGTAAAAAAAAAAAAAATGTGCCGTAAAACTGTGAAGTAACACATTTGTTTGTGTGAAACGCTAAATGAACTACATCTCTGGTCAACCACACACGTCACCAAGATGGCCGTCACTACTGTCTTGTCAACAAACGATTGACTATCACCACAATGAAACACGTCCTGAAGAATGTCATGCAAAGCTGCCTGCCTGCCTTCCTTTGATTCTCTCTGAACTGCCTGGTCGTTTTAATGTTTAATGTCAACCATTTGTGCAGATAGCATGAAGTAGAAAAGATCGCCGATGCTAACGTTAGCGTTAGCATTTCTCCCCCGGAATTAAATGGTGTATTATAGAATGATCACACCGGTGACAGTACTATTCAAAGGGTTCACGAAATATGACTACTACTCTTACTGTTTAACATTTTGGGTTACTTAATGTTACTTCATGTTAAGGCTAATAAAAATGACAAGGCTGTAATGCTAACTAACGTGCTAGCTACTAGCTAGGTAGCTAACTTGATCAAGCCACTCCTGGTCGTTTCATCAGACGGGAAGCAAAAGAACGAGCAAGACCCATTGCTGGTATAATAACAACCTGGTACTAAGCACACAGGCATCTTGTTAAAGTTATCTTATCTTAGCCAGCGCCATATAGATAGATTATATCTATATTGCGCTGATCTTAGGTATCTGAATGGTGGAGGTAAACAATTGTGACATCACTTACGCGACTCTGGGATTTGTAGTCTTTCTAGTTACGTATTTTTCATAGTCTTATATTTCAACAGTTTTACGACAAACTGTGACTTTTTTGACATGGAAATGATTTTTTAAGTTTGACAAACATCATATGTGTAATTCATGGCACAATTCAAACGGGATCGAAAGATAAGTTTTCTCTCTCCATTGACTTCAATACATTATTTTTCCGAAATAAGGTCCCATACCCCGGAAGTAAGTGGGAGGGACTTCGCCACTCTATTGGGACGTCTTCGTTCACTCAAACGTCACTCTTAAACGACGTCTGTTAATGATGACATGTGCACAGCTGTATCCCCTCTCATCGGGCTTAACTGAATAACCCCTTAGAACCGGCCCATTTGTTGTTAAATATTTATTTAAATGAATGAATCTTTATCTTGTTAGTCAAGGAATTCAATGTATGATGGTTGGTCCTGCTTTTGTGTTCCGTGTTGGTGTAAAATGTAGCCTACATTTAAATACAAATATAATTATAGTAATGTGAAAGCCTTTACTCTGAAAATGTGTGTCCTGTAGATCCCCACATTCACCACAAACCCACATTCAGGACTGTGAATTTTAAATAATTTAACTCCTGAATATCTTAACAAAAACAATACAAATAATTGTTATTTATCAAGATCTAGCCATTTATGAAATAGCTTTCTTAATAGCTATGTTTTAGTGACGTTCAAGATCATTAAACATGACTTAAATTGTTAGTATAACCTAAAGAAATGAATTGCACATAATAATTCCCACGGAACTGTGAGCACTTATACATTTATGTGACGCTTTTCCACTCATTCTTCCAGTTCTCCGTTTTCCTGTGTTGAAATCGACCAGCTGTGAAGGTGGGGGCGGGGCGGTTAGTGCTAGATCGTATACCTCCTGGGTTTTAGGCGGAAGTGACGTAATCTGCCACCGAGGACAAGAGACGACGCTGGCTGCTGCCGTCTTCACACAAATAAACCCCTTAAAACCTGTATGATTTAGTTTTCACATGTTTATTGAAATGAATTCGTCCATCTCTTTATATTATAGTATTAAATGTATTATTTTCGGTTGTGTATTTGTGTTTTGAAGTTTTTTTTTGGATGTTGCGATTTAATTTCTCCAAGAGAGACAAAAAATCACTAAAAGATCTGGTGGATATCTGACCAGTATTTCATCATGGAAGTTAAATCACAATCATTTCATTATCCTGTGGAGGATAATGTTGTTTTGTGACAGTTGCTCAATTTTAGAACAAACAAAATAACATACTTAATAAATAGCTAAATGTATATATATATATATATATATATATATATATATATATATATATATATATATATCGTATATCGTATATATATATATATATATATATACACAAGAAGTAAAAGTGTGAATTTCAAGATAAGAAAAATATAATAAAAAGATTAATGTAATTATAGGAAATAAAATCAAAAATTGGCAATGCAAAATAAAATAACCATATGTATATAAACATATAAAACAAACAAGAAATGAAAGCAGAAATGTTAAATATGATTTTAAATAACAATATTTATGTTGAAATAAGAAGTGAAAGTAAAAGAGGGCAATACAACAAAGATATAATAAAATACAATTAAAAGATGTACATTAACATAGGAAGTAAGAATACAAATGTGCAATACAAGATAAATACTTAATAAATAGCTAAATGTATATATATACACAAGTAAAAGTGTGAATTTCAAGATAAGAAAAATATAATAAAAAGATTAATGTAACTATAGGAAGTAAAATCAAAAATTGGCAATGCAAAATAAAATAACCATATGTATATAAACATATAAAACAAACAAGAAATGAAAGCAGAAATGTTAAATATGATTTTAAATAACAATATTTATGTTGAAATAAGAAGTGAAAGTAAAAGAGGGCAATACAACAAAGATATAATAAAATACAATTTAAAGATGTACATTAACATAGGAAGTAAGAATACAAATGTGCAATACAAGATAAATAAAAAGACTAACCTTACAGAGTTAAAGTAAAAATGTTGCAATACAAGTTGTAATTAAATAGAATAAAAATATGTATGGATAAGTTAATAGGGATTATTTTTTTGTTGAGACATCAGGACCCTTCTCTACTCCCTCCACATTCATGCTGACCCGGAAGTTCAACCTCATAGCTTCCGCAAAGCAGCCTACCCTTTTTGTGAATGGGTGCTTTTGTGGTACGGTTTTCACAGGTAGGTTGGCCATCTCCTTCTTCCTTTTCTTAGGTGTGAACGTCAGAGGAAGGCTCTGATCATGTGGAGTGTGTAGCTTCACATCTTCCAAGATCTCGGTCATTTGGTCAGTTAACGTTTTAAGGTAATCTTCATCTTGCAGATGGTATGTTAAGTCAGTAATCTCACGCAAGAGACTGGCACATTCCCTTCTTTGTTTAACCTTTCTTGGTCTTTTCCTTTCGGGCAAAGCGTTACATGGTGACTGCATTTCCACTGATACCGGTGTGTATGTATGATCTGTGATGTCTGATCTGCCGCTGTCATCCCTCTCACAAGAAGTCTGTCCCAGACATGCATTATCCAGGGAGAAGAGGGGGTTATCCCTGTAATTAGATGCCAGTTTCTCCCAACCCCATTCATGCACATGATTAAAAACAGCACAGAAGTGCTTGCAGGGCAACTTGTGCTTTGCCCAGTCTTTGCAGGTGCACGATGGCATGATGATACTTTCACCAAAGTTGATGTGGTGCTGTGTGCAAGGATGACTTTGGCTTTTGACATGGAACATGCCATTGCCCTTTGCAACAACGTCATTCGCCTCATAAAACTGGGCTTCTGTAAGCCTTGACATCACATGGTCTGCTACACTTCTTGGTCTGTCTTTTAAGAACTTTGGCATGTTCTCATTGTACCTTCTGTAGAATGAGGAGTACTTGACATTGAGTTCAATGTACCTTCAATAAGAGATGAGAACAATATCTTAGAAGTCTCTCTGTGACAGTTTGCTTTCTCTGACATATAGATATGGTATTTGATAATACAATTGTCTCAGAAACATATGCAACAATGAACAACATCAAACAAATATGTTGGAAACAAAGCTATCGAACATTACATTTATATATATATATAAAAATGTGTGTGTGTTTGTGTATGTATGTATGTATGTATATATAAATATATATATGTATAATCATAGTAATTCTTTTTTAGCTCACTTCCGATATGTCCTTGGTAGGAAGTCAGTTACCAACACAGTGAGCATTTCACTGAGGCTGCAGTTCTTATAACCTTCAAGATGAGAATGCTTTAGGGTTTCATTTTGTCTTTCCACCCCATTGTTGGTGTAGATGGCCACCTTGAGATCTTCATCCCGAAACACGTGCACCCATCTCTACACAAGACAAAAAAAGACAAAAAAAATTAAAAGGAAGACTCTTCAAATTCAACAAATGATATAATAAATATAATATAAAAGTAAATATAATATTTGAACTTGATACACACCTTAGCCTCTGGGAGCCACTTATTTGAAAACCACGCCCTCACTTTTTCATTGTCCTTCCAGACTTTGGCCTCCTGCAGGTTGCAAAGGCGTGTGCTGAACTCCTCTGGAGTTGAAGCAGCTGCAATGCTTCTCAGAAGCGGTAGGAGACTGTCTTGTGCGTGGCTCACTCCATGATCTTTCTTCCTGCACCATTCAACCCAAGCTTTCTCCCTATGGAAGTCGCAGAGAAGCACCTTGGAACCTGGATAAAATATAAGAGATATATTACCTGCACCATGTTGTCATTTTATTTTGTCGCGTTGCTATTACATAGTATACGCGACAAAATATAGGCCTGCTTTTTATACATCTGTCTGTCAGTGGAGGTGATGACTTTATTTTGAAGTAGATTGTTGCATACATTTGCATGTAAATGGTTATATTTTGGAAGTTGGTGGAATACTATGTAAAATGTATCCTTTTTTTTAATTAACGTTTCATATTATGTGAATTAACAGATTTCTACAGTTACTGCAATTTCACCTTGAAACTCTTCCTCCAGGGCACCGATCTCTACCTCTGAGAAATCAACCATGAAGTGGCTAGGGCTCCAGTCAGGGTTCCACTCCTTAAACACCTGGAGGGCTTCTTTGACATCTGCTGTTGTCTCACTCTGGGTCACAAAGAGGCCAACCACTGCATAGCACACATTTGTACGTACACATAGGAAGAAGAGGGGAACAGAATAACGACACGTCCGGTAAGTAGCATCAAGCAGGCACATCTGTTGTCCATACAGGTGGAGAAGCCTTCGCTGCCAGGCTGTCTGGTAACAAAACAGCAGCTTTGTGACAGTTCCGTCCTCCTGTAGCTGGCTTGGCCTGTACTTGATTTTGCAGTCATCAACTAACCATCTGGGCGTCAGAAGCTGTGAATGAAAGTGTAACTGGACATTATCATCATGTAGCCTCATGGCCCAAACATTAGGAACATTTGTTGTCATATCAGGGCAAAAAACAGTTTTGAAGTTTTAGTTGCATTTTGAAAAATGGTCATACCCTGCATATGAACCAAATACTGCTACTTTGCTTTGCTTACTTACACCTGCATTCAGAGGACAATGTATCATGTAAAAAAAAAAAAACTGACCATGCTTGGTGAAGTCACAAACTCTGTAAGTTGTGCATTAACCACCCACACAAACTTGCATGGCTTGAATAATATTAATACTATTCTACTCTCAGTGTATTACCTGCAGATTGACCTGGTCATTTTTGGATTCACGTATTCCCTCCTTCGTTCTTGATAAGATATTCCTGATATCCTTGTCTGTGGGGTAAAACCTCCGACGTGTTTGTGGAGGTGGCTGCTCCCCCCGGAATAGCTCGTCATTTACAAAATTGAACAGTTGACGTCTAATCTCACTAAGCTTTCTGGCACCAGCCAAGGTGAGCTTCACTATTTGTTGTTCAACTCTGGAATCCATCGGTTCACGCAGTTCAGCTACCTGTACATGACGTTGAACAGGGTAATTATAGATGTTTAAAGCTGTCTAAAGAAAGTCCTCTTTGTACAGCACAAATTGTACCTCGCATCATGTTTCTTACAGCAGCTAAAGGAATAGATTTTGCATGGTTACCTCTCCAACAGTTGGATGGTTTTGATGGTCACTTTCTGGGGTGAAGCATGTGTGGTATTCCATGACTACTTCAACTGTTGAAGGATCAGCTGCAACTACAGCCTTTAGTGCTGCTGAGAGCTCCCTCCTCTTTGCTTTACTGTTCTCTGCAATCTGGGGAATATAAAAATGACATGGCAATTGGGATCATGACACGAGAGCAATTATAGCATTGAACGCACTTGTGCTGTGCTTGTGCTGTACCTTGAAACCAGGACATTTCATGACCTGACTGACAGTTATCTGGGCAGGGCAATCCATCTTCTTCGTATTTTGTACGAGATGGCGTCTTGCATTGAAGACATGGTCTTCAAGCTAAGAGAAAAAAGGTGTATAGAAATACAATATTAATATATGTATACATTTTCATGGTCTCCTCTCCATAACGTGGAGAACATAATTTTTGCTATGGTTCTTTCTTTTGTCTTCTTTAAAATATTTGTAGGTCCTGCTAATATAACTATAGTGGGACATTATGTCATTACCCCTGCATCTGTACTGTTTGTGTCTATTTATTTTGCACATATACCATCCCCTGTTAAAATAAGTAACCAGTATAGGAAGAATTTGGTGCCAGGTCATGACCGTGAGCTGGTTGGGTTCTGTAGGTGAACAAAGGAAGGATATCCCCCTTTATTTTGTCTCAGAAGAGGCCATTGAATTTCGTTTCCTATTCCTCTAAAGTTTAAACGACTTATGTATTTACATAATGCTGATTCCTATGTTGTTATGTGTCACAGTGTTATGTGTCATAGAATGCCACATAATGCATGTCATATTACGAATAGTTGTTTAATTTTCCTTTACCAATTATTTTAAGTTGTTAATGCATGTAAATTCATAAATATACCGCTTGTTTCTCTTTTTGTGCATGGTACTTCTCCTTTTGCCGAGTACACCTGTCCTTTCCCTGGTGGCATCCATATATCTTGGTGCCCACGAGTTGGAATGGCACCCCATCATATGGTACACATTTCAACTGCCAGTATATCTTTTTCCCTGGTGAAGGCTGCACGTCTGTATTGAAACATTTGTGACAAAAATACACATTTTATCCATAAAAGATGTATTAACACTGGTCAGTTTAGATTTGGAAAGACACTCGGAATTTGAAATGTCTTAAGTAACTTTACGCCTGATAATTCAACCTGTTGCTGAATGTACAGTAAAGTTTCACGTATTTTTCGCTTTTATCAGTTATGTAGAAAGCTGAAACTACCAACCTATAATTCAGTTGTTGTAGGCATTAAAACACAGAACACCAAAATAAACATTTTAGTGGTGTGAACGCTCGTGAACTGTCAAGAGGAGGGCGGGGGAGCCTCGCTGCGGGGAAACTGTGGACCTCTGTCAGCGCAACTTAAATGATGCCGTTTAAAAGATGAATAAATTCACGGCTCGAACCGAGCCGTTCTGTGCCCCGTCTTATATATGTAATACTTATACTTATATACTTATACTTATATATTATTATACTTATATACTTAGGCCTATATAAGGCCTACTTAATATTTGATTACTGACACAATGTAGGCTACTTGGTCATCGTTGTTTCTTCAATTTCCGATCTAACTTTACAAACTTACTATTTTCCCCGAAAACCTGTTCCTTTTTGTACACAATATACTTTGTGATCGTTGTTTCTTCAACGTCTGCTAACGCTTCCTCGAAATCCTTAAGTGTTTGAAAGATTTTATGTGAAAGCATCCTGTTTGTTGCGCGTTGGCATCCTTGACAGACTTGTCTGTTGGAGGCTCGCGAGCGCAACAAAAGTTGCCGTCTCATCCACGACCACTATTACGTCACTTCCGCCGCATAAAACCCAGGAGGTATACGATCTAGCACTAACCGGGGCGGGGCTTTTATACGCAGTAGTGAAAACACTTCCGCGTAGTCTGCTCTCGTGTATCCTCCCTTTCGTCTCCTCCCGCACCCCTCCTCCCTCACCCCTCCTCGACTCCTCCGTGTGCATTTCAGCTATTGGGACGTCCTTCAAAATGGCGTGTCTTGATCGATTTCCGGGTCAAGTCCCGGAGGAGGGGAAGAGAGGAGTCGAGAAGGGGTATTGGGATGAGGCTACATACATTTTCCGCCATTTTCCGATTCACAAAACATTGCGTACCGGCGAGGGAAGTGCGTACGGCACTCCCTACGCCTGTTTCCCTTTATAAATCACAATCGACTCGTAACGCCCATATTTGCCTATACATAGTCAAAGAAACGCCCATTCATTCATTCATTCTGACTGACTGCATGAAGAAGATCGCAGGAAATTACGACCGAACAGCTAAAAAAGACATCTCACACCGTGTCAGATTGTTGGTTATTGTGGGGAGGTCGAGATAAATCATATTGTTTGGTGGATGCAGTTTGAACCAGAGTAGCAGCATGGAGGTCGGATCGTCACCAAAATAAATAAATAAGTGGTCCGAAAAAAGTTAATGACAAAAAAAATACACATAACCTTCCTCAGGCAGTGTGTTTGTCCCGGGGACAGGAGACACCCCCTTGATGAGAAACTGTAAGAAATGATCGGGGAATCCCTCCGGAGTGGAGTCATGACGACTGGATCTGAATTATTTTTGTTGTATTTGGTGGTTTGTGTTCCAGCTTTCGATCAGCAACTATATATCCATAATCCACCAGTTAAAGGAAATACAACTAATGTGTTGTGTTATATTAGCTGTACAATTTACCACTGTTAGAAATTAAAATCAATGTTAAACAGCATAATTCAGTCTAAAACATATCGTCAGTTCAAAGCTGTTTTATTGTGGAAAAACCCGGAAGTTCTCAGGAAATCAATGCCAAGCTTTTATTCTGAAAATCCTTTATCCGGTTAGCATGTGACTAATGTTACGTTTTCCGAATGTAAAGTGAAAATGACTTGGAGTGTTACACACCAAAACGTACGGACTTTAACACTACATCTATAGACGTTAAGATATTATTACTGCTGAATATTAAATGAAGGTATAGTTGATCATGGAGTGTTTACACATTACGTGAGTAGCTATGACGTCAGAGGGAGCTACCGTAAATGAGAACTGTGCCATAGAGGCGTTTTTAGGACTTCTAAACTAACGATTACAGCTGTTTATAAGGTATTAAATAGAAAGTCATGACAGAGATAAGGAGGAGAAAATGCTTAAGGAAGTAGGCAGAGAATACCAATGTCGAAATCATCTGTTCTCTCGCGATATCGAACCCACAGATGAGAAGGGCGGTCCCACTATCTGCACAGCGGGAGACAACGAGACGTGGATAAAAACAGAAGACAGAGGACAACTCAGTCTCTTTTCTTCGCTGCAGCCTCCCTGAAGACAACACCGGCTTTGTCTCTCCTTACCCATGCTTGTTCTTTAACCACGTTACTTAATTAAACTCAACCAATTTGAACCTTTTCGGAGACTCCATTAGTCTCTTCATTCTTAGCTCCTCTCCTGGGCGCGAGAACATCGAATACTTCAATACCACATATGGTGTTCTTAGTTTCCATACCTCCTGTGTTTTACGAGCGACTTATCAAGTCTTGGCAAACGGCATAAAACACGATTAAACGTGATAGTATATAAAACCATGCTCGTATCTACAACCTATATAAATGCAAAACGGCGTCAGTTTAGACGTAATTCTGTCCTCAAGCTTCCGGTTTCGCTATGAGTGGTCGCATTTTCGAGAGCTCCCGCTTTGGAGGTTATTCCTCACGATTTTTTACATATTTCATCCTCCTGACAATATGGATTATGGACTCCTACCTCAACTCATCAATGAGGCAACATCACTTAGAGAAGGAGAGTAGTGAAAGCAGGGATAAAATGAACCACAATGACTTTTACCTTCTCAACGGCTGGGAAAGGAAACACCTCGCTTTTGGAAGTGCAAGCATTCATGCATTATTAACTGCAAACCCGACGCGAAAGTACTTACCCCCGTCAGGCAAACTAGACCGAAGAAGTATGATCGTCTTGGTCTTATTGTTAGCGGGAGACATCCATCTGAATCCGGGCCCGGTGCAGACAAGAAGCCATTCCTGCAGGCTCGAGGAGCTAGCATCACAACTAGCATCACAACTAGCATCTCTTCCGCTACAGCAACAACTACGCGACGACAACAGAGACCATGGAGACAGCGGAGACCGAGGAATCAACGGAGACTTCGACATTCCCCCGGGGACGCCTCGGCAGACAGACACGCATGAGGCAGTGACGAGAGGAAGAGAACCGAGATCCGAGGGAACAAATATCCACCATGTTGTTAGCCACCCTGCTAGCATATCGACGGCTAAAGCTACAACGGAGCCTCCCTCCCCCCACCACCCCACCGCTCCAAGCACCACGGCAGGCCGCAAGCCGTTTGCTGTAACGGACAAAGACAAATATCTTCAAGCTGACGACATTATGCATTTAAACAACAAAAATGGACTACATATTTTTCATCTGAACACTAACAGCCTGAGACACAAACTGGCTGAACTCAGGCAACTGTTCATGAACGGTAAGGCAAGCATATTATGCTTTTCTGAGACCAAATTGGACAATTCCATTACAGATTCAGAGATTGAAATTGAAGATTATCTTGTAGTGAGAAGGGACAGGAACGTGAATGGAGGTGGTGTCTGCATGTACATACATAAAGACACCAATTTCAAAAACCGTACTGACCTGCATCATGAAAATATTGAATCTGTGTGGGTTGAAATTCTTTTTGACAATGCTAAATCTGTAATAGTCGGGACAATCTATAGACCACCGGAACAGAGTGACTTTTATGATACATTAGATGGGTGTTTGGCTGATGTGGGGGATGTAGAGACAATTATTATTGGAGACTGGAACACGGATATGCAACGTAAAGACACGTCCGTCTTCAGGTCCTTCAGTAGGATTTGTGATCTGCACGGCTTCAGCCAGCTAATCACCCAACCCACCCGGGTATGTGAAACAACACAAACTACCATTGATCTCATTCTGACCTCTGACAGGTCCAGGATCTCCAGTAAAGGGGTTATAGCATGCGGTTTAAGTGATCATTATATGATATTCTGTACCCGCAAAAAGCTAAAACAAAAGGCCGGCTGTCACAAAACAGTCATATCTAGAGACCTCAAAAACTACTCTAGCGAGGCCTTTAACCTAGAACTGGAGAGCCTGGACTGGTCAGATGAGCTCAGTGGTACACAAGTTGAAGAAACATGGCTTGGTTTCAAAAACAAATTCTCTGCAATACTCAATGATTTGGCCCCCCTAAGAACAACCAGGGTAAAAAATCGCGCTGAGCCGTGGATGCACTCCGGCATACTGACCGCCATGAAAACCAGAGACAAAAAATGCTCTGAGTTTCATAAAAGTCAGTCAATGCTTTCCAAAAGCACGAGCAGTGAACTCCAGGCCCACGTGACTGAACTAAAAATTGAAAGAAACAGACTAAGAAATGACGTAAGCTCCATGATCAAAACTGCCAAAAAGAATTTCATCAATGACAAAACTGAGGAAAACAAAAATAAACCCCGTGAACTTTGGAAATTACTCAATAACCAGCTTGGCTGCAGTAAAAAACTCAAAACGAGATTTTCAAACGTAAACATAAAGACAGATAACAGGCTCATCACAGACAAACTGGATGTGGCCAAGTACTTGAACATTTTTTTCACAAACATAGCCACAACTCTTGTAAATAAATTACCCTCCCACTCAGGGCTTTTTGGAGTAGATCACATCATGACCTACTACAAAAACCTAGGGGTACGCAAAGATGATTTCAGTCTAGCAAGGGTAACAACAGCAGAGGTACTCATTAAACTGAGCGCCCTCAAACCTAACAAGGCCACTGGCCACGACAATATCCCCTCCAAATTCCTCAGAGACACAGCAACCGCCATCTCACCAGTCATAGCTCACATAATTAACCTCTCCATAAAACAGGGAAAAGTACCCAAAGACTTCAAAATTGCAAGAGTAACCCCCCTGCACAAAAAGGGCAGCAAATTGGACCCAGGCAACTACCGCCCTGTTTCTATACTTACCTCCATCTCGAAAGTCATGGAAAAAATAGTATATGAACAGGTCGAAAAGTACCTCGCAGAAAAGAAACTAATCTATGAATTTCAATCTGGCTTTAGAACATCCCACTCCACTGACACATGCCTTCTTTATTTGAACGACCACATCAAACAAGAGGTGGACGAGGGTAAATACTGCGGCATGGTGATGCTGGACCTACAAAAGGCTTTCGACACTGTCAATCACCCCATTCTGATTGACAAGCTAAAAGCAATTGGTTTTGATAAACTATCGGTGAGCTGGATGCAATCCTACCTGGAGGGGAGAGAACAGATGGTGGAGGTAAACGGTACTCTGTCCCCCCCCTCCCAGTGAGCTGTGGTGTTCCACAAGGAAGCATATTAGGTCCGTTACTGTTCCTAATTTATGCAAATGACATGTCATCAGCATGTGACTGCAACTTGTTCCTGTTCGCGGACGACTCAGCCCTGCTGGTCTCTGACAGGAGCAGATTGCAGGTTGAAAAAACCCTCAGCTCCGAGCTCGGCAGAATCTGCACCTGGCTCGCCGATAATAAATTATCATTACACCTGGGTAAAACAGAGTCCATTCTCTTCGGTTCGAAACATAATCTCAGCAAATCCGACGACTTCTCAGTTGCAGTGGGTGACATTATTGTCACAAGTAAGAAGGAAATTACATACCTAGGATCTATTCTTGAGGCAAACCTCTCCTGTGACAAAATGGCATCCAATGTAATAAAAAAAGTCAATCAAAGAACTAGATTCCTATACCGGATCTCCTCTCTGGTAAACAAAAACACCCTGAAAACTCTGGCAGGAGCACTCATTCAAGGGTACTATGACTATGCTTGCACGTCATGGTACCATAGCACCTCCAAGGCGCTAAAAATAAAACTTCAAACATCGCAAAATAAACTGGTCAGACTACTGCTTGACCTTTCATCTAGAACCCACCTCACCTCTGCCCACTTTGACAACCTAGGATGGCTTAGAGTAGACGACAGAGTACAGCTACTTGCAATGGGCCTGGTCTACAAGATCCACTACACCTCTATGGTACCCATGTACATGTCAAAATTCTTCCCAAAGGTCAAGGAATACCATGATCATAACACCAGAGGCAGCTCCACAAATCATGTAAAACCCAGATTTGGCACAAAAAAAGGGGAATACACGTTTCGCAATTATGCCACATCAAGGTGGAACGCTCTTCCCACAACTGTAAAGGAAAGTAAAACTATACTTACCTTCAAAACCTCTCTTAAAGAGCACCTTCGGGGGAAAGCATTGCAAAACTGGCCCCGGTAATGGTACAAATCTCAACCTGTCGTACAATGGACAGCTTCCCCCCCCATCTATGTATATACTCGCATTTTAGACTCTGTTACTAACTGTATATCTGTAGACTTGGTATGTCTTAAATGTCCGGTTAGGATGTATTAGAACGAAATCTAAAATGAAAATTGTAAATAAGCCATCTGTATGTAAAAAACCACCTGTATGTAAATTGTAAATAAGCCATCTGTATGTCAAATATGTCTTATATGTCTTAAATGATATGATGAATTGGAAATGGGGGACCCTGATGTAAACAAGACGAAAGTCTTTCTCTGGTCTGCATCCCCTTAACAATTGTATGTTTTGAGCTGTACTGTACTGTACCCAATATACAAGCTGTTAATAAACTTTTCAATCAATCAATCAAACCGCATCATTTATGAGAAAACATTTCAAAACATTAACACAACATATTCGAGGTGGTTTTAAATAATATATCCGTATTTATTTATTTCTCCAAGTTATGTTTTTGTGTGCACTGAGGAGTCTCAAACAGGCGTTTGTTTAATCATTTTAAGATTGGCTTTAATCAATGTTTGAAAATGAATTCTTCATATATGATAAATGAGAGGTAACATTTTATTTATGGTATTATTTCCACATATTTCTCTCCGTTCTTCCTTCTGCCAACGGTGTCGCAGTTTCTCGTCTCTCCCGTTTGTGTGCTTAGTGCGTACGCATGGGTTAGAGTTTGCGTGGAGGACCGCACATTTTCCCGTCAAGTTAGTATTTTATAAATCGCAAACATTGCGAAGAAACTGGCGTACGCCATTTTTTGAGCGTATATCCCTTTATAAATGAGGCCCCAGGTGTCAGCACTTCAAGTCACTCAGTCATATTATTGTTCCAATTAACCCCTTAGCATACTGTAATTATTAATTGCCTTAAAAAAAAATGTAACATACTAATCAGAACTGTTGCAAGAATAGTGCATATTGCTATCAACAAATAGGTTTAGTGTGGTGTGTATAAATAGTGACAGTAGACCAGAACAAAAGACAGCTGTTTTTTTATTTATGGCTTTTAAACAAAGACTGAATCTACAGTGTGCCTGTAAGAAAAGAGTTTATACAACTATTACATCTCCATAATATTTGGTTAACTGTTGAGAAAAATGAAACGCTGCCAACACACTATACACTGTCATAAATGCAATAACTTTTGGTTTATATAGTTTTCTAAGGCACTGTTGCATTTTTGTTATATTTGTTATAACACACACAAAAAACATACATATTTGCTTTCACAAATATTTCAAAATATGGTGAAACATAAATTCAGAAAGTAAGACAGATAAAATAGTTAAAAATGCATAAGAAAAACAATGACATTATAGCTGCAATGAGCTATATAATGAATGTTTCACCATTCAAAGAAAACATTTCAAGTGTTGTGCATGTGCTGCCCCACAAGAATTCAAGCGTTGAAGGCAAAAATAAAAGGTGTCTTAAAAATATGATTCAGTAGTTACGTGTTCACACAAATACTTTCATATGTTAATAAGTCATGAACATTTAAAAAAGTATATATTTGCATGAGATAAGTTGAATATGTTTGTAATAGCTTACATGTCCGATAAATATGGAAAATAGTTTTAGAGGCTTTTTGTCTTTGGCACTTTAACCTTCTCTAAGAAGATCAAATGGAAGTACAGTAATGAAGAATAAAGTGATACATAAAAAAGGTTTTTTTTCACATTGGAAGATTGCGCCAACATGATCAATATGGACCACATCCCGGCAGCCAATCTCCTAACAATTGACAAGAGGAAACTCTAAACTTTGGATGCATTTGCAAACTATTTCATAGTCACATGAGATTGTCTTACCTAAATGCACATATGTGAGGCACTAAGGACTGAATAAACAATGCTGACATCATCTTAAAAGTTCATCAAAAAACGACTTTACTTTCACAAAGCAGAGTAACACTATGATGATCCTCTCAGGGGCTTCTTATTGAACCCAGCCAACATTTCAGTTTGTTGAGAAACTGTTCTAGATCACTGCACCCAGGTGAACAAGTGTGCAAGGCATTATACAGTATAACGTAACAGAATGTCATCATGCAACTACATTTGAAATATGTATACTGTATGTAACCATTGTCAAACAGGCAGGAGGCTGCACCCTCTACTGCACATCTAACCAGCTTGTTTGGTTCGATATAAGAGTTTTGACACGCTCCCATAACCAGGGCATCTGCAGGTGAAGTCTCACACGCTGGCCCCTGCAGGTCGGCCCCCATGGTGTGTGAGTCTGCCTCCTCTTTCCCCCCCATCCCCGGGCATACGGGCGTCAGAGGGATGGTTTCCGTTGTTGTCACATCCTGCTTCCCGTAACGTTGAGCGATTGATGGCTGCCCAAAGCCTTTCGTTCTCCTTCCGCTGCTCGTTGACCTAGAAGAAGGAACACACGCCGTTACTCATGAACACGGATCAAAATGAGACGGACAGGTGACTTTTGGGAAAAACGTCTCACCTGCTTCTCCAGCATTTGGATCCTCAAATCCTGACGAGCAACCGTCTCTTGCAGCTGCGGAATAAACTCGGTCAAATACTGTGACAATAAAAATGTAGTGTCTCTAGATCATGTTTTTTCATTTGCACAGATTAAGATACCTGTGTGACTTCACTACTTGCTTCGCAGCAGGCACCAGACTGTCCTTTTTTGCAGACGTCAGCCTCCTCCAGTCCATTGACTTTATCACAGCCCATTCGTTTAGTCTGGAAATAGGTGGATGGGTTTTAAAATGCAGTGTGAATAGCAGTATCTGAAAGTGTTAATTTAGAGTACACCATTCATGTCCATATGAGTGCAAAGAACAGCTGTGTTTGCGTTACCGATAGCTCCTTCTTTGTGCTGACTGCTGCTGCCGCGGCCTTCAGCTCTTTCAGCTCCTCGTAAGGTAGAGTGACGGTCTCAGAGACAGAAGAGAGCGGGTCAGGAGTGGATGCCTCAGAGTCCAGTGGCATGGGGATGAACTCTGCATTCTCGAGCTCCTGTTGGATGAAAACCTCCCTGAATTAGAACACCACGACTCGCCATGCAGGGAATTCTATTCATATTCCTCTGTGGTTTCCTGATAACTCACCTTCCTGAGCCAGAGGGGGCAGGAGCTGTCGCCACTCTGACTTGCCAGTGACATCATCGACGTCTCCATGAAGCACTCCTCTGTTTTATCCTCCCGTGTTCCCCCAAGACCCCGGTCACGACACTCTGTCTCTGATCCAGGTTCTATGTCCAGATCCACTGTGGATGTAGATGCTCCTTGGCCCAGTCCTATACGTACATTGAAACGCGCACATCAGCAATGTAGACTTGCAGGTGAAAATGAAGACTTCATTTTAAAGCAGAAGAATGTTTAAAGACACAAATCAATGATCAAAGAAAAGTATTTACCACTACCAATTGATATACCGCTGCTGTTAGAGCGAATAGTCTTGGAGTTGAGCACTTTCTCTGCAAAGGAGAAAATATATTAGTCAGCTGGCTCCCGGTGACCGTACAATGTGCAAGTGTCTGGTTTTCATTACTGACCCATTATGATGATGGTGTGCCAGCCACGGCAGGAGAGGTCCGGCACATGATGGAGGGAGCCAAAGATCGGCCTTGGCATGGAAGGGCACACCTCTGAACCGAAGCCCTTATCAGCCGGCATCCCGAGGCGCCCGTTTCCTGCGTTTCCCCAGGCAAAGATCTGATTGTCTGCAAGAATCAAAAACAGGTGATGATAAGGGCTGTACAGAATTATTCGAGGCTTTTTTCACAAACTCTCAAATCAACGTTCGAATGATTGAATTTCTGCAAAGTAGGAGGTACAGATTACGCTACACTAAAATGAGTATGATGCTATTTGCAGGATTAAACCCTAGTGATGGCTTAAAGGTAGGGTAGGTAAGAATGGAGAAACCACCTCGAATGCGCTAGAATTTGAAAGTACACAACCGGAAAAAATCTGCCCCTTCCTTCAGACTTCCTTACAGAGCCCCTCCTCCAACACACACGGACGCGCACATGACCAATGAGGGCACGAGATAAGTTTGTGCACGAGATGGAAGGCTGACAGGCAGGTAGGCCATCCAGTTATTTTAGCCGGGCCGGCTTACACAGATGACATTTTTTTATGTATTTATTGTCAAAGCATTTAATGTATTCATTGCTATCGGGATGTTAAGAGCATTCCATGGAATATAACAAAAAGTGTTTCTGAAGTGAATTACCTACCCCACCTTTAAAGCAATGTTTCATACATACTTCTGTGTTTCAAACATTACAAATAATTTCATAGCATTCTCAAATCCAATAGTCATAATGTATTGAAGAAAGATAAATGTAATAATTTCTTATCTACAAAATAGTCTGCTCTAATACACATTTGTGTCGTCAGGTCTATCAAACACAACCTATTCACTGCTGTTGGCTCTCTCGTACACTTGGAGGAGTTACACCTGTATTATTCGGGGGGTGCAAACCAACACAATAAATCACTTTATATCGCCACATTAACATCAATATTTTTATTTTAGGGTGATGGCTTCAAAAATATGACAGCAGACATCATTCTAGACCCTTAAAGAATGTTTAAATGAACAAATATGACATTAAGTATGGCATATATGATATATTCTCAGGGAAAAGGGTCTGCAGCTCCTGAAAGACACAAAGGTGCCACAAACCTTGACATGAAGTCCACATGTTATTGCTACAGATGCACCACAGCACTGTACATGCTCCTACCCTCAGTGGCTGCGATGGTGAAGCCATCTCCACACGACACTTTGGTCACCGTCTTGCCTCCAAAGGGTCCGAGGAGGAGTTGGACTCCCTGATGTTTCTTAAAGTCTTTCACGCCCAGCTGTCCGTACTTGTTGCACCCGAAGGTGATCAAACGACCACGTTCTGCAAAGCCAGAAATCTAGTGAAATAATCGTTCTTTGAAAACGGTGACAAACATGCAAGACAAAAATCTGCCTCTTTTACCATCGATAGCAGCCGTGTGGGTCTTCCCCGGAGAGATGGTGTGGATCTTGAACCTCGACAGCTGCTTTACCAGGGTCAGCGTGGTGATGTACGGTATCCCCTGGTAACCCTGTGAGGTTTACAGAAAGGTCTTTTTATAAACCTAGCTGTCACATAAAGCCACTATTATTACAGTCCTTTAAGTATAACTCATTACCTCTCCAGTGTGGTTCTTGAGACCAGAGATTCCCTGGTTCAGTCCCAGCTTGTTGAACTCATTGTTTCCACACGCTAGGACTTTGCCAGTGTCTGTTAAAAAGAAGGTTCCATCGGTGGAACATGACACTGAGGAGATGGTGGCGCCTTTAGGGATCTCCACCTGGGAAAACCAAAAAAACAGATGGTACTTTTAAAATAAATAGCTAGAAATAAGACTATTTTATCTTATTGACTCCTGCAAGGTTTTTAATCTGGTGACAGACAGTCAAGAATATACCAGAACAGGAAAATAAATCTTACCTGCATTGGAGATGAGAAGTCATCCTCACATTCCAGACCAAGACGCCCTACAGAAGAAAAATAGAACAATTCTGAGAACACTTTTTTATGACTATTAAATGGGTCACTATCTCCACCTGCTGGCTACTGCTATAACAGCAAAAACAACGTGGCATATGAAGCTAGAACAGAGACTTTATATATTGGAACTGAAAAAAATCTCCATTGAAAAATGAAAAACCGGGAATAAAGTGTTTCATTTTGAGATTATTTTGGCTTATTGGTTTTTAAATTATACTCTTGATTTGTAAAAATGTAAGCATCTGACCCTGAGAAAGGTCGACATCAGATTGCAACAAAATATCAAATTAAATTAAATGTAATCAATGTTTAATTCATATGAATGAATATGTTCCTGTTTCAGTTTTTCTGTTAAACTTTTTACAGTGCCAATGTTTTCTTTTTCTTGGCCAAATTAAATTGTTGTTGTCAAATGTTACCGTCACAGTTATAGCTCCATAGCAGAGACTTAATCAGCTTCACACAGAGACTCTATGTACCGTACTCTCCGCAGCCCCAGGAGTAGATGTCCCCACTCTGAGTCAGGACCACCACATGGTTGTCTCCACATGAAACCTGACGCACAGGCCGCTCCTCGAAAAACTCCAAAAGCACTGGCTCCAAAATCTCCGTGCCGAACTCGCCCTCCACTCCGATGCAGCCGTAATAGTCCGACCCGAACATGTACATCTCGTCCTCATCTGCAGGAGCAGCAGCAGAAGGTTGGAAAGGTGCATCTTTACTGGAAAATGTTTTGCTCTTCTTTTTCTCAGGAAGCTTTTCTCACTCACCGGTGATACAGGCAGTGAAGTCAGCCCCGCAGGCCACCTGTCGGATGGCCTTCCCCTGCAGCTTCTCCACCCTCTTCGGCTGCCGGTACGAGGCCTGGTCTCCGTGTCCAAGCTGGCCCACCATCTTGGCTCCACTTTGAACATCCTGAAGGCAAGTTTGACAAAGCTCCATGTAGTAAAGCACAACAGGATCCAGTCTATCTATCGCGGAGTGATGCTGTAATACTCACAGCCCAGGTGTACAGCTCCTTCTCCACTGTCACCACGGCAAAGTGACTCTCCCCTGCACACACATGTTGGGCACTGCTGCCTCCTTTAAACGAGTCCAATTTCTGAGGGGTGAACTTCCCTCCGCCCCAGCAGTACACATCCCTCGAGCGTGTGGTCACCACAGCAACAGGAGTGTCGCTCACTGTACTCAGCCTATGGTGAAGCCAGGACAACAAAAGCAGTTATAAATGACAAAATATGACTCAAAGGAAAACTTACAGTACTTCAATAAGTCAACCTTTTTCTTAGTTTTACAGATTTTTCATTCACCGTGGAGGCATGCAAGGAAATGGTTACACAAGGTATGTCATTGAAATATAATTTGGGTGGTTCAAAAGGTGAGGGACTATAGATCAGCTTTATTTGAAGAGACTCTAGGTCCATTTTTAAAAGACATACAACACTCAAATATAAATTAAAAAAGGCAGTTATACCAATGTTTCCACAGAGGTGACTGGTATCGTACAGTACTGAGACAAGGATTTGACAGCAGCATAATGACAGAATTATGAGAAACATTCAATCGACAGATGCATTTGTACATCAGATTTCTCAAGAGAGCATGGGACGTGTTGACTCGTGCATTACAAAACATTTCACTTGCACTGCACCACCTTGGTTTTCTAAGCAGTATACGCAAACAATCATTATAAGCAACCTGGAGCTTCTGGAGGCTCGCCTTCTTCAACTTGACCCACAAGGAGGCAGTATAAAGAGGAGTACAATAAGCTCTAAAGAGGTTCAGCTTAACCTTATCTGAACACCAAGAGAATTTTCTAGCCAACACTATAGACAGGAAAATGCAGAATATAAAACAAGCACTAACAACTTACTTTGGTTTCTTCATTGCAGAATTCAGCAGGGCAACGCGCTCTTCAAGCTCCCTGTCAAGAATGTTTTTGAATAAGTTGCGACAACAGACTCAAAAATAATTGATCCTTAAATGAAAAAGGAACACGCTCCTTTTCCACCAACTTACTGTCTGCAGCAGGAGATGATTGGCTGGTCCAGGATCTCGTCAGATGTAGGCCTCTTTGCAGGATCCTGCGACACAAACAGATAAGAACTTACAGTGACAGCGGTCATGGAGGACCCTGCATTATCTCTGGCAAACCAATTGTTTGATGACAATCTCACACAACATTCTTTTCGATTTATTCCCCCCCCCCCCCCCACTCACTTGATCGAGGCACTCATACACGAGTTTGATCAATGCAGATGAATAAACATCCGAGTTCACTTCCATAGTCCAGTTGCCCTGGACAATTTTCACGCAGAGGTTCAGAGGGTTCTGGTGGACACAAGCAGCTGAGTGAGCTATTTCTGATAAAAATAATAAAATGTTCTGATCAATGCAAAGAATTTTAAGTATTTCCTGCAAGTAAACAAACCTACCGTTGCATCAAACGTTCTTGTGAGAGTCAAAACTTCAAAAATGACACAACCCATGGCCCAGATGTCTGATTTAAAGTTGTACTTCGTTCCTTGGCACAATTCAGGCGACATGTAATATGGAGTTCCCACACACTGGATTTACAGAAGAAGAGAAAAGTGAAAGGGAAAAATCTATTTAGATTCACTCAGTCTTCCTACTTGTTTCCAAAGACTAAAATCAGCACTTTCAAGGTGCGTGGTCAAGGTTTTCCATCAATTGACCACTGTGGTTAATTACATATATATGTAGAACATAGTAGATACTTTATAAAGTATACTGGTAAATTAATTTCAAATTAAACAAGATGTTGTTGTGCTATAAACACAATAACACTTTTTTGGCAACATCACTTAACCTGCAGGGTGACAGTTACAATTGTGTGCAGTTTACAGCACTTTGCAAACCTTGAAAACACCACATTAAAATTCAAATGTTTTCATAGATTTTCTGCACATGTATAAACAATTTTTTACTAAATCATTGCCAGTCTGATTAAAGGTGCTCAAGGGGAAAAAACACAACTTACAGTCTCCGCCATTGAAAACTCATTGTCTAGCTTTTTGGCAAGCCCATAATCGCCCAGCTTGATGAGGTCAGTCTTAGTCAGGAAAATATTCAAAGTTTTGATATCTCTGCAAAAGAAATGAAGTTGCAAAGGCAACATAACATCATTGATTGAAACAAACAAAAGTCCTGCAGATGCCATTGATGAGGGCATGAAACATACTGAACATCTTACCTGTGTAAGATCCCAGCCTTGTGAATGTGCGACACTGCTGAGGCAACTTGGTACAGGTACCATATGACTACCTAAAGAAACATGTTAAAAGGTAAAGATATAATAGACATGTCGGTTTTAAATAAGAATACAAATATAATTCCCTGCAGTGTTGCACTCATACCTCTTCACTGAAAAGTTTGCCATTCTGGTGGTTGATTTTATCATACAGATTTCCTCCTGTGATAAGAAGGCCATTTAGCATTTTGTCACAGATGAACTGCAGTCAGTCTAATCGTGATCAAATCTTTAGAATGGACACAATATTTACTTACCATTACAATACTCCAACTCGATGAGCAGGGTGTTTTTATCAAGGAAGTGGTTAAAGTAGGCGATGATGTTGTTGTGCTCCAGGATGGAGAGGATGCTTATTTCGTTCATGACATCTCTGCGCTCCTTATCGGAGAGATTGTTCAGCTCCACCTCCTTCCATACCACCAAAGAGTTGTCCTATAGGATGGCCGGAGGGGACATGTCATTATATAGAAATGAGCTTACCGAATAGACAGACACAAAAACTTCACATGTTTAGTGCAACAAACGTATCAGACATATCATTGGTTTAGATTACTTTGTTTCAAGGGAGAGGTAGCATAAAAGGGTCATCAGACCTTTAGTATATGCACCAAACTCGACTACAGGACAAAGAAGCAAGGCATGGGAAAGTCATTTATCTAGTGAACTCTCAGGAATTTCTCACAGGGGTATGGAAACTGAGGAACAGTGAGCAATTCAGTCAGCCAGACACATCATATACAGCAAATCATAATAATACTCTAAGAAAACAAGATGTAGCACTATTAACAGCACAATCTGTTTAATTTGTTTACACAGTAAGCACCGGTTCTAAAACATTCTGACTAACTATAGTAAAATAGCAAGAAATATGTGTAGTTATGTATCTCATATCTTGCTGTTTTGATTCAGGCCCATTTTCCAAGCGTTTGCTCTTTCAGTTTTGTTGTTATTTTTGTAATAAAGAAATTACTATTTATTTATGTATTACTCTAAACATTTTGTATATAAATCCCCAATGGTTTTTCTTAACCTATAGCTATCTCATTGTGTTTATATTGAATTTGATCATTAATAGACTAAAGGATAACTACAATGATGAAGACTGCCTGCAGATCATGACTTTTCAAGGAAAAGTTGTTGACTTGGGACCTTATAACTTTACATATTTTCACGAGTCTGTTGTTATTACAGTGATTAACAAACACTTTCAACAACAATGTTTTTTGGGGAGGAACGCACATGTGACATGGGATACTGTGTGATAAATCCGTGCCTTTTAAACACAGGAACACTTTCCTGGGCCTTACCTCAGATCTTCTGTACAGAGTGGCCTCCCCGAACGCCCCCCTCCCGAGGATCCGGATGGGAATGTAATGCAGCTTCTCCTCTTCGCCATACGTGCTGGCCGCTGACCGCTCACTGACCACCGACCCGCCGCCCAAATCTGAATTTAGCGAGTCGAAATGTCTTTCATAGTCTCCCAGTGACATGTCTGTTTAGGGACTTGTTATCCACTGGCAGGGATGTAAATAACCCGAGCAGGCCTACCACAACTCTTCCTGATAGACTCCTACAATACCGCACACACGTCTAACATGTTAACGTTATCCGTGTCGGCTAAAACAAATAGGCCCGTCAAAGTATTCCTATTAAGTTACCAAATGCCTCAAGACTACTCAACAGACTCAATGTAAGACAAATACAACGTAGGAAAATACGTGCACTAGCGTCAAGCATGACAAAAAGTGACAACGTTCAGCCAACTTTTTGAAGTTTCACAATAAAAGGTCCGTCTTTGTAGCGGGTCGTCGTGTATTTTACACTGAAAGGCAACAGAGCGTATTTCCGGTATGGCTCTACTCTGTTTAGCTTGACTTGGCTAACACGCTAGCAAAAATAAAGTACAGCGCCGCAATCAAATCCTGAACTATCTTGGTAAAGTTACCACGTTACAGTGTTTAGTAAGTATGCATAACAAACACAATAGTTACGAATATTTAAAAGGTCAACAACACAAAGAAAACGGGTCCATTCCCTCTTGGCTGTTCCCCCTTCGCTCAAACCCGGAAACTGTCAAATTAAACAGTCTCCTATGATTTTCTAAAAGTCTTTTAATTACATTTAAAAACTGCAATGTTTTCATCACCTCCGAGACAATTGTGTACTTCGAGTGCGTTGCTCACTTTTATGCTTTTTTTCATAATATAAATTAATAAATGATAAATAAGTAAAATAACAAAGAGAAAACTTTAGACATCCATCGGTAGACAAAGTTTACCTGTTTATTACAGATCTTGCGATTTTATGTTATTTCACATTGAATCTTTCTTTCTTTGGGGTAAATCTAATTAAATGTTACTATATTATTTATCTCCAATTTTATATATATAGTTGATTTTACATACGTATCAATATTTCTTTCTATTTAAGTATCAAACTCCTAATTTAAATGTTAGGGGAGTGTCCTACTCATTACAAATCCTAAAACACTTACCATATTGTTGTGTAATATTGGTAAAATCTTGTCACTTATAACTTGTTTTACATTAACATATCAAAATGTGTAATTGTAGGCTATAGTACATTTTCTGGAATAAAATCTAAATACGACCTGTCAATGGATAAAACAGAAATGTAAATGTTGTTATAATCTACCAAATTAATTACCTGGAAAATAAGAGCAACAAGGTATCCCATTCATACAAAAATCATATCATATTATAATATTGTAGTTATTTATTTCAAAAATATAATGTATATCAGATAGCCTAAAATAAAAAATATTATCTTGGTATAAAAGGGTAGGTGTCACTTCTTCAGCGTGTATTATGGCAATTTTTCCTAGGTTACAAATAATCAGTTTTACTGTTTTCTACAACCAACTAGCAGACTGTTAGACTTACGGTACATCACATCACCAACCACCCATTTGATTCGATCTTTACCCTGTGGGCGGCATATTAGAGGTCACCGGAGCACTCTGCAGTAAATACATTACATAAAATTAATTAATTTTTATATTATAAGAAGTTATACATGTAACTTTATGTGGCCTTCCCATACAAATCTTAAATAAGAGAGAAAAAAAACCTTCAGATCACTATCACATTACAGAGAGAGGGTAAAAGGGATTCAAGCGCACACTTGCACCCACACAGTTTTGTAATATTGACAGAGCAATTTCCTCACACAGATAAAAGTAACATGCTCGGGCAGTTGAGTTAAAACCTGAAGACCAGAGGAATGTTCATGATTCATGATTTCAAATTATGGCAAAACAGGAAAACAATGGTAGGCTTGCTTTATTTAATTGGTCCTCACAATACATCTTTAGAAAACATGCTGTATTATTGTTTGTTTTTCCCTCCGAGCTCAAATCAACATTTGTTTTTCAGGATCTATGGTCACAGTTGGGTCCAGAAGTCTGCCACTGTATCCACTGGTTATCGGGTTTTTAGGGCTGCTGAACGCCATTCTGATTCTGACTGCTATTGTTATTGGGATATACTGTGAGTACATCTGATCCAAGTAATGTGGTGTTTATCTATACTTTCCTTATTTAGAGTGGGTTTTGAGTACTGTAACAATTCATTAACTAGGCTGTGGACGTGCTTTTCAACTTAGATCCTTAACTACATTTACACTTTCTTACCCAATGCTATAACTTGGTAAATACCTTGCAGGTGGCAAAGTCAGTGAGGAATCCACTCCAGACCAAATGACAGCACAAGGGCTCATCATAGAGGTGAAGCAACTTCAAATAATGCAGACTGAAGCAGTCAAAGCTCAAAAAGAGGCAGAGCAAGCAGTAGAAAAAGAGCTCAGGAAACACCAGCAACTAAAACTGCAGTTAGGGTTGAACAAGAACCTCATCGACAGCATTCAGAGGAGTCATGAAGTACTGCAAGTGGAGAGAGCTACACTGAAGTCCAATTCATCTGATATGCGTGAGAAGCTATTGCATACATTTTTTGAATTTGGAATCAAATGTTTTCCTTTTGTTTGGATTTCAACTAATTTTCATCTTTTAACAGGGGAAAGTTGTGGACGATGCCAGTCAGGATGGCTTTTACTCAACACATCGTGCTACTTCCATGGTAAATCAGCCTCCAATCCCTTAAAGAACTGGCAGGATAGCCGATCGGACTGTATCAGGCGTGGGGCCGATCTGGCTGTGATTAATAGCTTGGAGGAGCAGGTGAGTCCAATATGAATATACAGGAGATAAAAAGGGTGTTATTTTGATGATTCATGGACATAAGGTAGCACTGTACTGTATTGTGGTGTGGCTCACTATTCTAGCTTGCTTGCCAACACATTCAACTTGTACCTGCAGTCGAAACATGGAGGAAGTTAATAATTATAGTAGTAGGTTTTATCTGAAGTAAATTCTGATAATTAAAGCATTATAGCCAAAACTACCAGGGCTCAACCAAAATGCCTGAAATAAAATGAACAAACGCTCCAGCTGGGTTTAATTTGGTCTGGCTCAAGTTACTCACCAAAGCCTCAGCATGTGCATGATGATTCTAGCATGACCACAAACAGACACCAGAGCCATTTTAATAAAGAGGAGAGTAGTGTAAATGTTAGAAAGGTTAACCTGAAGCGCAGAGGACTCATAACGACTTGCACCTCACATTGGAAAGGCTGTAAAGGCCCTTACTACTGTGGAAAAATTCCCATTGACATTCATGAGGTAAGTTTAAAGCTAGGTTAAAATGGCAACGGTGTCATTGGGAGGGGACGTGGGTGGAAGCTCCAAGCTTCACTCACTGAACATATCCTAGGCCTACATAAAATTGGGATGATGAATCTACAGTAATATCTCATCAGTCGCTACTTAGGCCTGCACTGCTAATAAATACATTACAGATATACCTGTGATTAACCCATTTTGATTTTGTAATCTCTGTTTGTCTAGATTAATCTTTTTGAGTTCCTACCTAAAATGGATCCGAGCATTCGACCGTGGTGGAGCACGCAGGGGGGGTTTTGGATCGGCCTTACGGATATTCAAACAGAGGGTCAATGGGTTTGGGTAAATAATGTGCCTCTGCAGAATCCAGGGTAAGAGCTTTAAGACTTACTTTGCAGTATTACTAGAATCATTTCACATTTTAGAAAATACACTAATTCACTTTCTTGTTGAGAGTTAGATTAGAAGATCGATACCACTCTCATGTTCAGTGAATATATAGTATACAAATACAAAATTGGCACCCTAACCGTAGTCAAATCTTGTGTGGGTGTTCATATGGTAGAGGAGTAGCAGACTAGTGTACAGTTCATCATAAAAACACAAGAAAATCAGTCGTTAGCGTTAGCATTACCAAGTCTGTTTAAAGCCTGTAGGCTACCTATCATTTTGATACTTCACTGCACTTGTTCTGTTTTTATTGAATACATGACCTTAACAGTTTAGATAAGATACTATGCTGTTGTTTTTACCATAGACTGTATGGCATTTACAGACTCAACAGTAATTTATGTAATGGCTCGCTTTATTAACTTACTATTAAGAAAATCAAGAGACTAAAGTCTTTCCTTAGAGTGTGGGTTGATCGCCCTTATGTTAATAATACACTTTTTGTATCAATCTGTGGGGCATTTTAGCTTGCCATGATGACCACACGCTGCTTTTCTCACGCTGCATTGAGTGTGATTAGAATGTTGCCCTTACCCACCAGTGCTATGTGCCCGAACATTTGTTTAAAAACACAGGTTACTCCTATAGTAGAAAAATGCAACCCGGTATCACGGCAAGACGTGAACATGTGACGATCTACCATGCTGGGAGACGTGAATATGTCACGGTTTCGTCCCTTCAAACGTGACAGTTACACGGTATTGTTAACATGCCCCAACCATTGGAGAAATACCCGGAAGTGCCAAGCAAATGCTCTACCAAGACTATTGGTCGGTTTTTATTGTCAAAATGAGATGTTTTTAATTTATTTTTTAATCGTCACACTCGATTTCGCCGATTTTCTTGTTGCCCTAGCTGGTCGACACCTCTTTTAGCAGAAACAAATGCTACATTAATGTATTAAATCGATGTTAATCCATGTGTGTGGATCATAGACTGTATATATAAAGGTGTGGATGTGGAATTAACGGACGTGACGTTGTGCGATTGCGTTGCCAGGCAACAGCTTCGGTTCATGTTAATTTACAAACTCTTCAACTAGAACCGTAGTTATATTTAAAAACATTTTAGAAGGCTTCACGAAATACTTTAATGTAAATTTAAATTTAAATGTGAAGGAATGTGTGTATAACAAAATACAAACGTCATAAAAAATACCGGAAACAGACGTAGGCAAGGTCCTCAGCTCGGTGATTCGATGGTTTAGCCGCAATGCACGTTGGGAAATGGTGTTTATGCGATGTGAAATCCGAAAACATTTTTTAAAAATAAAATAATACTTTATTCCGAGTGTGCTTGCTTTTCTCTTTGAAAGTCATCACATAACGGCATTGTAATACACGGGTCGGCTGCATTAAATATTACATATCTGCCGTAGTTCTGTATTTATAGAGCCCTGATGAGAAGACTTCTACACAAACAGGAAGCACTGCCGCCAAAACTGAAAACGTGACGTGGATCATAAATATATCAGCAATTAAACAACATCTTACATTTCTTTTCACACAATACGTCTCCTTGCAGTATCAATACTAATTCGGCTGACTTTTATATTTGATCCAATTGGTGGTTATATTTACACCATAACGGTGCACAGCTGATATAAAAGGACTTGTAGTTTTTAAAGATATTACTGATTTTCTTTGAATATAAGAATGTAAATACTGAGTTGAGAGAATAGTCAGGGGATTTGGGTGATGGGAGACACATCTATGGATTCAGAATTTCAATAGCTTACTGTTAAATGACGGATATACCTTTCTTTCTGTGATGTTTTACAAATCAGATATTAGAAGTAAAACATGTGAAATAATATAGCAATATCCTGTACAATTATGTGAAAACATGAATAAAACTACTGTACACATCTTCAGATGTTATACATACACAAGTGTCCTACACTAATAATACAAAGTTATTATAGCTGTGTGTACCTTGTGTGCACCGCCTGGTGGTTAAAGCACGTTATTGAATTAGTTGTGTATATGATATGTCAATGAACCTTAGAAAATCTTGAAAGGGATATGCAAAATAGCCATTATATACAGTCTTTAATTAACTATTAGTAGAGAATAACGAGTAATGAATATACTTTATAGGGATATGCAGATAAATGTTTAGTCTTCTCAAGCAGCAACTATCAAATATCTCTCCTGATTGTTGGCACTTGACAATCACCTTTCCCTGAATTTTACTCAGGTGTAACTAAAGCCTGATTTAAGGGTTGTTTATATTTCACATCATTAATCAGAATCTGCAAAGTAACTAAAATAAATGTAGTGGAGTAAAAATACCAGGTTAACCTCTGAATTGTAGTGGAGTAGAATTGCTGTTTTGTTTAGTAATGGATATTGAATATGGAATAAAGGTTTTGACAAGACCTGGTGTAACAATAATCAAAAAGGACATTAAAAGAGCTCCAGATGTTAATGATCTAAACAAAACAGCACACCTGAAATGTATATTTAAATACTTTATTAAGGGCAGTGAATTCGTTTTTTCTGTATGTTTTTCAAATCAGTGTTATACAGTAAGTGTCATAGACAGTGTTACTGTACATTGCTATTATTATCCTTAAAATATATGTAAAACAAAACCACGTATGATCTTTTTATTTGAGTGGTTTACTAATGACAGTTAATTCTGTTTTTGCTATTGATGGTTTCATTTTTGTGAAAAATAATAAAATAATAAAATTCAATAACGTGCACCGCCCCCCCGGTACCGGGTGGATAAACGCGTCATTTGCAGGAAACAACGTCTAAGGAATCTTAATATTTAATAAACTATGAATGTTTTATATCCATGTAACGGGAAGAAACTTAGCTAACTGATCTTTTTAATTTTTTTTCCCAAAAAAACCCCACAATGCTAACACTCAGCCTCTGAATTAGCCACGAGCGAAAAAATGCTAACCTATCACTGCACCTAAACTCACTCATAACTCACTTATTACTTATCCTAGATGCACAGCCAACCCATCGATTAGCATCGCCTGGAGACACAGAATCGGGGGGTGCCCACCTCAACACTCAGTGATAAACATTTGCGACGCTATAAACGAAAACGTACATCAAAACATGTGGCGCTAGGTAGCTACAAACGCTAACATGGCTTACCTTGGTCAAAACTGGTCTTCAATGGCATTAAAACGATAAAAAACGATGCTGCAGTTAATCCATAGGTTAATCCAATGTGTCTGTGTCCTCTTTGAAATGATTTCTGATAATGCATAAGCAATAAAACTGCTTTTTCGTTTCCAGATGTCAGAGCGAGAGATCGCTTCACTCTGGTGCAAACCTGCATGCGCGAAGCCCCCACCGTTTGTTTTCACAACGAGTGTCGATTCTATTGGCTCTAACGGTCAGAAAGAGGTGTCAACCATCAAAATCGACCAAGGGGGGCTAGAGATATGAAAACAATTTTTTTTCACCCAAATCACCTCAGAGGTGGAGTGGTTTTGGCTAAACCTCTCTAAAAAGGTCACATGTCACTTGTTTTGCATCAATCTTGATACAGGGTACTTATTATATGTTGTACTTTGGATTCCTAAAGCTTTTAGTCTACTAACCCATCATCCAAGGGTAGTTTTCACTATAAGTAAAAAAGAATTTTTGGACGGACACTATAATTTACAGTTTTTTACTATGTAAAATCTGAATTTTCTTTAAAATAAAAAACATCTATATTGATTCTGACTTTTCTACATCCAACTCACAGGTTTATCATTACTTTGAGAAAAAAGATTATTAATTTAACCCTTTTAGAAGGGAAGATATGGTCATTTGTTCTGGGAATGTCATTTTCGAGCCTGAGACCTGAAAAACAGGCTCAGAGCTTAACCTCTCTCTGGCCCCCCTTGGTCAATTTTGATGAATGAAATCTCTTTATAACCGCTAGAGCCAATGGAATCGAGGGAAAGTTATATACACACCAAAACATTAACAAATAAGGAGTGAGAGTGACGCGTTACCAAAACCGGAAGCTGCATACACTCTGGTGGCTACCATTAGCAGCTAACTTTTCCGCTCCGATTTTTACATAAAAAATGGAATTATGGATTATAAATAATTTTTTCAAAGGCACAGGTACATTATCAACCTATGGATCAACAGTTGTAGCATTTAATGCCATTGAACACGTCTTTTGACCTAGTTGACAGCTACGGTGAGACGATCTGCCGTAAATGCTCCGTAAAGGTACGTGTTGTGATGTCTGTGTTTGCTTCCCCTGTCGCAAGTTCGGATCGCTCAGTGATGATACTATACCTAAATAATCTGTGGAGTCTCAGCTTTAATCGGCTATATTGTATGTGCAGCTACGATAAGTAATAAGGGTATCTTTATCTTGAATTGTGTGCCGCAGTGCGTTAGACTTTTTTCGCTCAGGGGTCATTTAGACGCTTCTTATGAGACTTGTGTTTTGTTTTGGTAACAATGGTTCATATCTTCAGTTAGCTGAGATTCTTCCCGTTAATCTGGTGCTACACATTAATAGTTTCATAAATGTTAAGAAGTCCTGAGACATTATCTCGAAAACAAAACGGTGGGAGGGGTCCAACCACCGTGCTTAAGAGGTTAACAGGTTAACCACTAGATGTGCCTTTCTATCAGCTGTGCACCGTTATGGTGTAAAAACAGCCTATCTACCAATTGGACCAAATATAAAAGTCAGCCGAATTAGTATTGATACTGCAAGGAGACGTATTGTGTGAAAAGAAATGTAAGATGTTGTTTAATTGCTGATATATTTATGATCCACGTCACGTTTTCAGTTTTGGCGGCAGTGCTTCCTGTTTGTCCAGAAGTCTTCTCATCAGGGCTCTATAAATAGAGAACTACGGCAGATATGTAATATTTAATGCAGCCGAACCGTGTATTACAATGCCGTTATGTGATGACTTTCAAAGAGAAAAGCAAGCACACTCGGAATAAAGTATTATTTTATTTTTAAAAAATGTTTTCGGATTTCACATCGCATAAACACCATTTCCCAACGTGCATTGCGGCTAAACCATCGAATCACCGAGCTGAGGACCTTGCCTACGTCTGTTTCCGGTATTTTTTATGACGTATTTTGTTATACACACATTCCTTCACATTTAAATTTAAATTTACATTAAAGTATTTCGTGAGGCCTTCTAAAATGTTTTTAAATATAACTACGGTTCTAGTTGAAGAGTTTGTAAATTAACATGAACCGAAGCTGTTGCCTGGCAACGCAATCGCACAACGTCACGTCCGTTAATTCCACATCCACACTTATGGCGCAGTTCCACTACACGGTCGGCCTCGGCCACGCTCGGTACGGCTCGGTACGGCTTGGCCTTAACAGGGCCGACTCACTTAATGCTGCGCTTCCATTACAGTTTTAGGAACTGGGGTAGTTACTATAGTAACGCAGTGTAGGCGGAGCCGTGACGTCATCTTCAACGAGAACTCCAGAAACACAACACAGCCGTTAGCTGTTAGCACTCAGAGCTCACAGCTCCTTATATATGTTCAGAAACTCGACAAAAGTTAAACAAGTACACACCACAGACTGCCTGTGTCATGGTGAATACAGTCGCTGCTTTATTTATGTCTGTATAGGCCGTTGTTGTGAGTGTGGACGGTCGGAGCATATACTGCGTTAGCTTAGCCAATCTCCATCTAGAAAAACACGTATTTTAAAAGGTTTTTCGCCTGCCGTCTGTCTGCAGACTTGACAAAGCATTAATTCATGGTTTTTACTAACCGGTATCAGTATGTTGTTACTTCGGCATCATTTTGAAACGTGTATTACAATTAAATCACGGTCAAATATGTCCATCTTGTTGTAGTTGTAGCCCCGTTGCCAGCGCTCCTCTCTCTAGTTTAGCATACTCAGCCCGACTCAGCCCTGTTTGTTGGCCTCGATAGAACCACAATTTTCTCGGGACAGGAAAGACGTGAAAAAGTGGCCCCGGGCCGGGTCGGGCCGGAACTAGGCCTAGTGGAAGCGCAACCAAAAACGGGCACGGCACGACACGGCACGCTTAAAGCGAGCTCCGCGCTGTAGTGGAACTGCGCCATAAGTCTATGATCCACACACATGGATTCACATCGATTTAATACATTAATGTAGCCTTTGTTTCTGCTAAAAGAGGTGTCGACCAGCTAGGGCAACAAGAAAATCGGCGAAATCGAGTGTGACGATTTACATTTTTTTTTTTTTTTATATAAATTAAAAACATCTAATTTTGACAATAAAAACTGACCAATAGTCTTGGTAGAGCATTTGCTTGGCACTTCCGGGTATTTCTCCACTGGTTGGGCCATGTTAACAATACCGTGTAACTGTCATGTTTGAAGGGACGAAACCGTGACATATTCACGTCTCCCAGCATGGTAGATCGTCACATGTTCACGTCTTGCCGTGATACCGGGTTGGAAAAATGATGTATTCATTAAACCACGACTTGCCCTTTTCTATGAAATAAGTACAATTTAAAATAAATGTTCAATTGTATGTGATTAAAAAAGTGGACACAATACATTTTTTAATAGTGTATTTTATTATTCAATGTATTCTTAAGCATAACTTGGATTTTTCTTTAGGTACTGGATAATAGGTGAGCCCAACAACTCAGGAACAGAGGGACAGCATTGTGTCGCATTTATAAACCTAAGAAACCCAAGGAAAACATTCTTTGATGATCCCTGCGAAGTACGAAGGGAATGGTTATGCGAAATGGAGCCCAAGGTGTGAAAAGAAAAGAACCATGGAAATATTAACAATTGTTCTTCAATGCAGTTGATAACAGTCACATCAGTCTTGGTTGTAGCTTCATTTGTATCAAACAGTTATGAGAATGGTATCTTTTAACTTATCTAACTCTATTGGTAATATAATTAAGGAAAGTATTGTCAAAATGTCTAACTATTTCTTTGCCCGACATGTGTAAATGTAAGATGGAGCAAAGTTAAACATAAAACCCCTCAAAAAGTGGAAATCACAAATACTGGACAAATCATGTATGTCTTTGAAATATCTTTGAAATAATCTGCTAAATTCATTGGACTTTTCTTCTTAAACTGTGATAATTTAGTATTCTGTTACTGTCCTGCAGCAGATGAATAATTATTTTGTGAATGTAAACTTAAAGGGGACCTATCATGCAAAATGCACTTTTGTTCGTCTTTTATACATGAATATGTGTCCCCGGTGTTCCAGGGAACTCACCAAGTGTCAGAAAACACAACCCTCTCTATTTTCCTCCATACCCAAATCTCTAAAAAAGGGGCTGCAACGGATCTGATAAAAACTGATCCAGATTTGAACACTGTCCTGACGTCAGGACAGTGGCGCTACGGCTATTGGGCCAACTCCACCAATCAGGAGGAGACAGCCACGGTCATTGACGTTCGAAAGCCCTGGAGACGCTGTAGTACATATGCCAGGCCTGTAGATGGTGCTGTTCTCACAGAATCAGCCCTTGCAAAAACAGAGCTAAACAATTTCAAATTCAGCGAAATGAGGCATGGCAAAATGCATGATCTGTTTGGTATTTTGAAAAAAAAAAAGTATAAATATGCCTTATATAGGTATGGTCCTACACTATATTATTCAAATATAGCATGATAGGTCCACTTTAATGTAATAAAAGTGCCACCTAAATAAAATAAAAAAATGCATGAATGTTTGTTTACATAACTGATTTTGTGATCAGACAATGACACAGCTCTTGAAATTCAAGCATCCCCCTGTAAATGTTTAACAAATGAACTAGATTTTCTGTTTGCAATGATGTTAACACACACACACACACACACACACACACACACACACACACACACACACACACACACACACACACACACACACACACACACACACACACACACACACACACACACACACACACACACACACAGGGCAAGGTCCTGACAAATAGTATTTTCTGAACAGTCACGTCAGACTAAGACTGCTTACATCCTCATAGTTAAAATGGACACAGAAATTGCAGGTACATTTGATGGTTCTTATAACAAACTGATCCACCAAGAGGACATCAGTGGAGATGAGCTCACTCTCTATTCAAACCAAGAACAAGAACAAGGTAAACGTCCCACGTCTAAAATAAACTGTAATCTGTACTTTGATACTGTTACCATATTCAAAAATATACAGTTTATTATTTTTGCTATATTGACCTGCTGTTATATTGTGTCATTTTCTTGTCTTTGCTATTGGTCCATCACTTCTGTGCAGTGTCCATGTCTGTGGTGAGACCTGAATCCAGTTTGAAACATTACAAACGGCTTACAGTAAGCCTTGCAGTGCTTGCTGTCATTCTACTAGCAGTGGACATTGGCCTGGGAGTCTATTGTAAGTCGTTATTATCCCACCATCTTGCAAAGCATTGTGGCATTGTACTATATTTTTGCAGCCTGAAAGAGGCTCTAATTTTATTTATTGCATTTAGCTGACGCTTTTATTAGTTTATGTATAAGGGTATCAAATATAGTCGAGCAAAAGGTACAGCATATGCATTCAAAAAGTAATGAAGTATAAGTACAAATTAGGATAAAATGGAAATATTCAAGTAACTTTAATGTAAAGTAGCCTACATACAGTACTTGAGATAAATGTTGCAGCACCACTGCAATTTAACTCTTATTAAAACCAATGTGTCAGTTAATTTTCAAGTAGAAAAATCGAAGTTAACACTAGAGTTAAAGCTATTCAAAGTTTGACTGTTTTTGATCACCACTCATCACATTTTCCAAAGGAAGCAACAGTTGGTGTGCTGATAAACCCACTGTTCATTAGGAAGCAAAATGAACGCCTAGCTAGCTTGTACAGTAGCATTTAGCTTAAGAGCTAGCTAGATATTTTCCTAAGGAGTTGATGGAGATAGGTAATTATACTATATGTGTTGGTAGGAACATAATAGTGTTGTTTCCTGTCAGTGCTCACAGATCAATAATGCTAATGCTGTATGACAGCTTGCATTGCAACATAACAAACATGCTTATACGATAAAATACTATAAGTTAAACTTTCTTTTCTATTGACAAACCTCAACAACAAAACACTAAGAAATAACTCACGTATGGCAATGTACTTATACAAATGTTTTGAATACCTGTTTAAATATATTATTTAATTTCACCATTTTCCTGCTTGTATTTTCTACTGTTGGCCAGTACTGTAAAAAGTGTTGTGATTTAAGGAAACATGATTTCTTCAGTAACACTAAGTCTTGACCACTTACAGATGGTAAATTTACCGATGGACAGGATACCATAATGGACATCAGTGCTGAGGTGGCCAAACTGCAGGCTGCTTACGACACTGCGATCTGGCACAGGGACGAAGCCAAGAAACAGTTGGCCAGAGAGATAAGGGAGCAGCAAATTACCAAGTGGGAGCTTGATCACCAGAAAAGCAGAAGCAAGGACTACCTTAAACTGAGTGACAACATTCAAATGGAAATAGCAGCTTTGAAATCCCACATCCCAATGATTAGTGAGGGCTTTTTTTTCCATATGATTGTGTTAACAACAATTATTTTGACCCAACCAAACCAACAACACATTATGTTTTCCTTTATCTTTGGCAACAGAAGAGGGCTGCAGACACTGTCTACCAGGATGGACCTTCATGAACTCAGTGTGTTACTACTTGGCCATCTCTGATGCTTTTTCACGAAGGTCATGGCAGGAAGCCAGACAGTTCTGTATAAACCAAGGAGGTGACTTGGCAGTGATCGACAGCAGAGAGAAACACGTAAGACTGCTATTCCATCTTTTGTAATTCTCTTTATAAGGCTTCACATTTTATTTCTGAGCAGTAAATGTGCTTGGTGTTACACAGAAACCAACAAGATAAATGAATGTACTGTACATGTTTGTGTTTGTGTTTGTTTGTGTACATTTTCATTGGCAGCTGGCAATAACTGAATTGATAACAAATTATCAAGACCCCTCTCGACCCATAGCCCACAGTGGCTTCTGGATCGGATTGAGAGACATCGAGGAGGAAGGGATATGGAAATGGCTTGATGGAACAAGACTGACCACAGGGTAACATTAACATACAAGAAAGATCTAAATTCACGAATGTGATTACTTTAGACTCAACAGGACTTTATTAACACTTACAGTATGACTTCACTTGAACTTTGATTCAAAGAAGATGAATACCTTTCTTTTAATTACCCACATCCACTTTGTCTGAAGCATTCCAACAGCATCCAATCAAATGACCAGAGAGAACCATAAGGAGCTTACGTTACGTTAAGGATAATTTGGTATTCTACAAATAATACGCCCTGGTCAACAAAAAACAAATTGCAGAATGCACAAAGTGTAGGTGGAAAAGGGTGAAGAGCACATTATGACTTTTTTAAGAATCAAAACAGAAACTATTTTCCTACCTATGGGCGTGTTCATTCTAAAAGTGCAACAGATGACTCATTGTAGTCAAATTGTGTTTTTTGGAGTTGTTGTGATACCACTTTCACATACTTACAGCTGTGGCTATAATCCATCTGTGATATCATCCTTTAAAATGAAAAAGTGATTAACAATGTGTTTCAAATTGTTATTTGTTTCAGTTACTGGAATGATGGAGAGCCGAACGACAGTGGTGGTGAGGACTGTGCAGCAACATATCCCAGAGGCAACCCCTTTAAAGCCTGGAATGATGCTCCATGCAATCATATACTGAAATGGATTTGCCAAATGACACCAAGGTCGGCGGGTTAATCTGATTTTAATTTAATTGCATTTCCTTATTTAATTAATAGTTTCAATCAGGAATTTACACCATTCAAGAGACTTAAATATTTCTTCCAAATATTTTAATTCTCTTTTCAATATTTATGTTAAGCATTGTTAAATATAATTTGTAATGTTCTTTCTATGTTTTTTTAAACTAAAACTGTGATTATTTAATTTCTTCAATCCTATCCATCTACCTATATTTTCTGTAACCTCTTAAAAGGTAGGAACCAATTTTTCTAACTTTTATTTGAGGTTTTAACATAAGCCAATATCAAGGTTTTCACTCAATAGAACATGATCACGTTCTGTTTAAAGAGGGCAGTGGATCTGCGTTTACACACCACCGTCTGGTTATAATCAGCCTGGGAATGCTAAATGCAGTACTGCTGATGGCTGCTGTTGTCATTGGGATGTTCTGTCTAAATGATCATATAGTACATAATACTACCTGACAAACTTGAAATGTGCAATTTTAACTCCTGTGACAGTAGTATCACAGCAACTCATGATTGACAACGTCCCGAAACTGAGAGGCGGTGGTATGTGGTGGCAAAATGGATTTTGGATTGGCCTGAGTGATGTAGCGACGGCGGGAACATGAGTCCAGGTTAACAATGTAACCGAGGGGGAAACAGTGTAAGCTAGCATCTCACAGACTGCTTTTCTATTGATTTCTTAAGTTTTGTGACAGTATCATGACTCACTGGTAAAACTAAATTCTAGACTTCTTAAAAGTACTGGAGAAATGGACATTATAACAGTTAGGGACCTCAGAGTGGGAACTGTGCAGATTCTTAATAATGTGCTGATATCAGGGGGAAATGGTGTATTGGATACTGCCTTGAACCTTCTGTTAAGCTGTATATGTGAAATGGAGCAAAGTTAAACTTAAAACCTTTCAAAAAGTGGAAATCACAATAACTGGACAAATCATGTACTATATGTCTTTGTAATATCTTTGAAATAAACTGCAGCTTGATACATTAGACTATTCTTCTTAAACGATGAGGAGACCTGGGCACCTGTCCACCCTGCCCCTCACCGGTGTTAGAAATTAAAATCAATGTTAAACAGCATAATTCAGTCTAAAACATATCGTCAGTTTAAAGCTGTTTTATTGTGGAAAAACCCGGAAGTTCTCAGGAAATCAATGCCAAGCTTTTATTCTGAAAATACTTTATCCGGTTAGCATGTGACTAAATATTACGTTTTCTGAATGTAAAGTGAAAATGACATGGAGTATTACACACCAAAACGTACGGACTTTAACACTACATCTATAGACGTCGAGATATTATTACTGCTGAATATTAAATGAAGGTACAGTTGATCGTAGTGTTTACACACACGTGAGAAGCTATGACGTCAGAGGGAGTTTCCGTAAATGAGAACTGTGCCGTAGAGGTGTTTTTAGGACTTCTACACTAACGATTACAGCTGTTCATAAGGTATTAAAGGGCCCATGTCATGGCCATTTCCACTGATCATAATTACATTGTTGAGGTATACTAAAATAGATTTATACTGTGCAATTTTCCAAACTCACATTGGTTTCGCATACAGCATCTCTGTCAAGCATGTGTATTCAGCAGTATTCACTCTCTCCACTAAACGACTCGTTGGAGCTCTTGCCCCCCCCCCTCCCTGTGAGCCTAGTGTGCTCCGATTGGTCAGCTCGGCCACTCTGTTCTGATTAGTCAACCACCAGAGAGGCTCCGCCCGCTTTTTTCGGGGAACATCAGTGTAATAATGGCGTCGCTACAGCTGATATTTTATACTAACTAACCGAACTGAACCTACAACTGTTGTTATAGAAGAGTGTGACGGCCCCAGGGCCTTTGTGCAGGTGTGTTGCAGGGCTTACGGTGGGGTGGAGCTGAAGAGGGTAATCAGCGCGATCACGGACACCTCCGTAGCCGGTGCTATTAATCCCAGCGGCCCGGAGTCTCTCTCCAAAGCGGCTGCAGAAGGACGAACTCAGCGCTCCTCTCCCCTCGACCACCTATCTCTGCATTTCCCACATAAATGTGCCGTGGTTTTGTAAACTCGTGTATGTCTCCTTGCCTTTCCGTTGTGGCCTACGAGCCGGTCATAACAAAGAGTAAGTTATTTTTACCTGTAATAAACTACTACTGTTTGATGAGAAATCAAATCATGGTTTGCTATATATGAATGATATGTTATAGGGGCAAATAATTCAGGGAAGAAAGGATAGGCCTACTAAGTATTTCCATTAAACTTTATTTTTAGAAATGTACAAAATGAACATAAATATACATATATACACACGGTATATCATCCATTCCTCCTCGCATCTTGCCTGCGCACAGCCGGTGCGGTGCCTATTAGCACGAGGCCTCAGTAGTAGTAGAAGTCCCGTCCCCGTCATGGATTGTCCGCCAGGATCTGGCTGGACGAAATCAAATGCAAATCACAAAATATTAGAGAAACTTAGTTGTTTTAGATTCGTTAGTAGTAGTTGTGGTAGGAGTGTGGATCTATCTAATGAACAGCTTGCCTGCTAATATGCTAACCTAGCTTTGTTTACCTTGGTAGCTAACACGATATGAACGTTAGCTTGGAGGAACGGCAACTATAATGGAGTGTAATAAAACTACTATGAACAAAAGCTAGTGGTTCATATTAGGCTAGCAATAACGTGTTTATAATTGCAATCGTATACGGGTATTCTGCTACGTTCGGTCATACATTGTAATTTGCATGAATACATTGTTTTGCGCTAGCATACAGCTAGCCTCGTTAGCTATACATGCAGTATATGTACTGTCACAATGTACGGTAAATCACCCGGAGTATACTGTATGAGTATTCCGTGTGTGTGACTGCAGACATTCTCCTGCCATGACAAACATGTAAGGCCATCGCTGACATTGTAGTTGATATATTTAAACGCTAGCAACGTAGCATCACAAAAATGTTTTTCCGACCAAACCTAGCTCTAGCTCCGTGTGTTAGATCGGTTGCATACACGCTACGCCAGCTATAATGTAATTACGTTTCGCGACTGACCGCACGGCAAATCACCCGGAGTATACTGTCAATAGGTATTTTGTGTGTGAATGCACATTCTCCTGCTATGAGATACATGTATGCAAGGCCATCTGCTGATATTAGAGTTGATATATGGAAACTCTATCAACTTAGTTAGCACAGTTAGCACTGTGTCAATGGCTTAGCAGTCCAACACAGTTTACACATTTAAACAGTCTTGTTTGATAAATACACAAATAACAATGCAAACTTACAGGTTGTGTACCCGGATCTTCCCCTGCTCCAAACGGTCCAAACAAGCTGTGCATATCCGGCCTCAAACTGGGCAATGTTTTGGAAGCTTTCGTCTGTGAAATGCCGGTTCTTCGAACCTCTGGAGGAACACGCCGCTGCTGGTGTGGCCATAGCTCTTCGGGATTGGTCCATTTCGTTCCGGGTACCGCATGACATCAGGCGGTATCAAATGGGCAGTGACGTATCTCCAACGAGGCGTTTTGGGGAGGTATTTTCTGTGTTAGAGTTTTACTCGCTACAGGGTGTACTTTGAGGGTTTTGACTCTGCACACCGTTTACATGCATAAAAACCTTCATAACACACAAGGGGACGGGTGATAACCGGAAAAGCATGACATGGGAGTTTTAAATAGAAAGTCATCACAGAGATAAGGAGGAGAAAAGGTTTAAGGAAGTAGGCAGAGAATACCAATGTCGAAATCATCTGTTCTCTCGCGATATCGAACCCGCAGATGAGAAGGGAGGTCCCGCTATCTGCACAGCGGGAGAGAACGAGGAGAGAATAAAAAGGGATGACAGAGGACAGCTCGCTCTCTTTCCTTCGCTGCAGCTCCCTGAAGACAACACCGGCTTTGTCTCTCCATTACCCTTGCTTGTTCTTTAACCATGTTACTTAATTAAACTACCCATTTGAACCTTTTCAGAGACTCCATTAGTCTCGTTATTTTAAGTTTCTTTCCTGGGAGCGAGAAGATCACGATTTATCAACACCGGACAACGCGCCATCTCTGAGAATAGACAGACGATGTCCCTCCATCTCTAGCTTGGCTTTCTCAGATTCTTGTCGCATCCGCTCCACTGCGATCTCCCTTTCAATTACCAACTCACACTTTATTCTGTCATGTTCCCGGTCACATTTTTTTTTTATGTCAATTTATTGAACATGTCAGAAACAAAACATACATCAATACTAATAATAATATATATTGCTTCTTCCTTTTCTTCCTTCTCACTCATAATAATAATAATTATACCAAAGTACAATAAAATAAATAATAATGATAATGCAAAAAAAAAAAAAAAGAAATAAAAAGAAACAACAACAATAAATCTTAAATTAGTCTCTGTCGTGTTCAAAAGGGGCAAGAAGAAGCTTAAAAAACTTTTCTGGTCCTACCCCTTCTAGCGTACATTTTCCTTGCAGTATAAATGAAGTAATTAGGTCATCGTCATCAGCGACATGTTTGTCTTGATACTTTTTTACAAAAACAATCAGGAAGTAATTACTTTTACAATTACAGGAAATAACAAAAAGAATTTTTACAGGTACTGTTCATAACCACTAATGGTTTGGCTCTTGAATAATACTTTCATTTTATATAAAGTTGTACAATTTTTCAGTGCATCACTACATTTATTCCACAGACTAACACCTTTTGATGAGATGCAATGAAGTTTGGCATTTGTACGTACGGGTGGTTTTTTGAAAATGCAGTTTCCTCTCAACATGTGCATGCCTTCTCTCCGTGTAAAAAGTCCCTGGACACCATGAGGCAAATGATGATTTGCGGCCTTGTACATAATTTGAATGGTTTTATAGTCAACCAGGTCTTGTAGTTTTAGTGTTTTTAGTTTGATAAATAATTTATTTGTTGGTTCTCTGTACGAAGTTTTGTGTATAACTCGTATTGCTCTTTTTTGCAGGATGAAGATAGGATGTGTATTTGTTTTGTATGTGTTCCCCCAAACCTCCACACAATACATCATGTATGGAAGTATGAAGGAGCAGTACAGCATAAACAAGGAAGCTTGATTAACTAGGTATTTGGCTTTATTTAGAATTGCTATTGATTTGGATATTTTGGCTTTGATATAGCTTATATGTGGTTTCCAACTTAATTTATTGTCTATGATTATTCCAAGGAATTTTATTTCCGTTACTCTTTCTAGTTGGACGCCATTTATATTGAGTTTCTTCTCTGTATTGGTCGACCGATTCCCAAATATTATGAGTTTGGTTTTGCTTGCGTTCAATGTTAATTTATTTTGGTCAAACCAGATCTTCATCCTGCTCAGTTCCTTTTCCATTGTGACCAATAGCTGTTCTAGATTGTCCCCACAGCAGAGTAGACTTGTGTCATCTGCAAAAAGAATGGTTTTAACAGTTTTTGATACTTCACATATGTTGTTAATATACAGAATAAATAATAATGGCCCCAAGACAGAGCCTTGAGGCACCCCGCATGTAACCTGTAGTAGTTGTGATGTATGACTTTGTATTTCAACGTACTGATTCCTGTTATGTAGGTAGCTGGATAGCCATGATAGTGCAACACCTCTAATTCCATATCTCTGTAGTTTTTTTAATAATAGTTCATGGTCAACCGTGTCAAATGCTTTTTTAAGGTCCAGAAATATCCCTATTGCATATTCTTTCTTTTCTATTGCCTTAGTAATGTGTTCCATAAATTCTATAACTGCAAATGATGTGGTTCGGTTTGCTCTGAAACCATATTGTTGTTCATAGAGTATGTTATGTTTGGTGAAGAAGTCATTTAGTCTTACATAGTAGATTTTTTCCAGTATTTTAGAAAACTGTGGGAGCAATGAAATTGGTCTATAGTTTGACAGTACATGTTTATCTCCAGATTTATGTATCGGTATGACTTTAGCAGTTTTCATTTTATTTGGAAATACACCGGTTTGTATTGACTGATTACAGATGTGAGTTAGTGGTTTGGCTATACATTCAATAATGTTTTTAACTGTATACATGTCAATATCATGACAGTCTGTAGACCTTTTACTCTTTAGTTTTTTAACTGTGTCAATAATTTCATTTTCATCAGTCCCTCTTAAGAATATAGTTTCCTTCACATTTATATCTTTACTTTCTACACCTTCACTACTACCAGTATTTGGAATTTCCCCAGCTAGACAAGGACCAACATTAACAAAATACTCATTAAACTGTTCAGCAACTAAGGTCATGTCATAAATGACTGTATTGTCTTTTGACAGAAAACTGTTTGGGTGCTGTGCTTTTCCATTTCCTTTTTTAATAATGGTATTTAATACATTCCATGTGTTTTTAATATTATTTTTGTTATCTTCCAATAATTTGTTGTAATGATCCATTTTGCTACATCGTATTATCTTTGTTAATTTGTTTTTGTATGTCTTGTATTTTTGTTCAGCCTCTACTGTTCTATTCTTTAACAAGTCTTTATATAATTCATTTTTCTTTTTACAAGCATTTTCTATTCCCTTAGTGATCCATGGTTTTTCAGCATATTTTTGTTTCACAATTTTCTTTACACGAGGACAATGTTTTTCATACAGCCCTGATAGAATATCTAGAAATGATTCATAAGCTTCATTTACATCTGGTACATACATTTTGTTCCAGTCTTGTTTACGTAATTCTTCTTTAAAAGAATTGACAGACTCTGGTGTTTTGTGTCTTGTAATTACGACTGTTCTGGTGTCTTTTTTGATCCTAGTACAGTTCTGTATTGTTGCAAAGACTGGCAAGTGATCACTTGTGTCATTTATTAATATTCCACTTATTACTTTCCTATCCATAACATTTGTGAATATGTTGTCAATGAGTGTAGCACTGTGTGATGTTATTCTGGTCGGTCGTGTGATTGTAGGATATAAACTGTTGCTATACATAGAATTAATAAATTCTGTAGTTGCATTGTGTTCTTGTGGGTTCAGCAAATCAATATTAAAATCTCCACATACAAAAAGCATTTTCTTGCTGCTTGTGTAGTTATAAAGTTCAGCTAGCTTTTTCTCAAATGTGTCAACACATGATCCTGGTTTTCTATACACGCAGCTTATCAGAAGGTTTTTAGATTTTTTGATTTCAATTTCTACTGTTATGCATTCCATGATGTTGTCTAAAGCAAAAGACATATTACTGACAGATCTACTTTTATAACTTTTGTTAATATAAAGTGCAGTCCCCCCAGCTTTAGAATGAGTCCTATTAGTAAAAAACATGTTGTATCCCTCGATTTCAACCATGTCAGCTTGCTCATCACTAAGCCACATTCACACATTACTCTGTCATGTTCCAGCTGCAACAACAACATTTCTTTCTGCTGCTCAAACGAAAGTGCACTAGCCTGAAAAAGAGGTTTTAACAAAAGCTCCTCTTTCTCTGCAGACAACACTCCTGTCTCCCTTAATGTCGACACTATAGAGTCTCTTATGTTCTCTTTCATGCTCTTATCACCGACAATAGACACAGAGAAATGCTCAGCAATCAAGAGCAGCTGCTCTTTTGAAAAAGTGACAAGAGACTCCTGAGACGGAGCTTTAACGAATGCTTCTACGTCAGCCATATTACATTACCACGACCCCTCACTGGAACACAACACCGGACCTTTAAACCGAGAGAAGAGCAAAAACAAAACAAAAACAGACACCACAGCGTTTATTATACGTATCAAGTGGAACAATACTACCTTCTTTATTGGAGTTTCCCCACTAACTATTGACCATCCCACTGACTAATCTCCTCCCTAGTCTTCATGCAGTTACTTGTGGTGGGTATTTATGCACTAGAGTTTGCTGGCCCATCAAAGCGACTAGCAGGCTAGCAACACTACTGAGACCACGGCCATGCTCCCAAGCCGAAGCTTCAACCACTTTCTCCGCAACACTACACACCCTGCTCAACAATCCCAAGGGAACCGCCGCTTAACCTGCCAGGGAAAACTCCGCACCGCTCCGCACTGCTCCACATACAACGCACCAACAAACCCACACGTGTCAACGAGAGAGAAAGGAAAAAAACTAAAACAAACAGCTGACCACGGCTAAGAACAACTAGCAACCACTCTCCCGAAATATAATACAAAACAAATTAAAGCCTCACAAGGTAATCTAATAAAGTCCCCAAACAACGATCTGAAATATACTGTCCTCCCCACATGCGGTCTAATGAGCCGAAACACAGAAACCGGCCGCACTGCATGCGCTCCCAACACACTTTACACACGCGCACCACTCTTTACACAAATCTTACCTATCTGTTCTGTAGTACAGATAAGAGAAGCGGACGAGCCCCCATCTGTCATGGCCTGGCTCTTGGCCATAACAAAAAGTGTGGAAAGGACAAGAGGATATATAAGAAAATATGTTTATTAGCCAAAACTAAACGGGAACCAAAACTAACATAAAGACAAGGCAAAGTATAAACGAGAGTGGCTGCTCCCAGCACAGGTCCTCCGCGGAGAGAGAGATCAAGGGTCTGCTCAGGCCTTTACATCCTCCGGTGCCAGCAGCCAGAGGCCTGTACTACGAAGCCGGATTTTCGCTTAGCCGGCTGACTTCAGGGAAAACTCGGGCTTTCCGGTCCTACGACGCTGGTTCTCTTTTTAGCGGGCTAGATCTCCATGGTAACTTATGCTGAGCGGCTAACCTCCTCGGGAGGAGGTTAGGTTGCAGGCTAATGCTACGTTCACACCGGACGCGATGTGAATATTCGCTTCGCTCTAATCGCTCCTATCGCATCGCTCTAAACGCTGGAGTTTCACCGCGGCTGCCAGCTGTGTTTACTCGCATCATTCAAACAAGACGCGCTGGCTCAGGAGCTACAACTACAACAAATGAACATATTTTACCGTGATTAAATTGTAATACACGTTTCTAAATGATGCCGAAGTAACAACATACTGATACCGGTTAGTAAAAACCATGAATTAATGCTTGACAAGTCTGCAGACAAGACGGCAGGCGAAAAACCTTTTAAAATGCTTGTTTTCTGAATGAAGATCGGGTCGACCAGGCTAAGCTAACGTTGTATATGCTCATTCCAAACTCATAACAACGGCCTACAGACATAAATAAAGCAGCGACTATATTCACCATGACACAGACAGTCTGTGGTTTGTACTTGTTTAACTTTTGTCCAGTTTCTGAACAGATATGAGGAGCTGTGAGCTCTGTGTGCTAACTGCTAACAGCTAACGGCTGATGTTGTGTGGTTGAACGTCAGTGACGGCGGCTGAGATCCTCACCGCTGATTGGCTTCCGCGAGAACGCGTCACGTGAATTTGACGCTCAAGTTGAAAAAATTGAACTCTCGCGTTTAACGCGGCACCGTTCAATCGCCTCAATCGCGTGATTCGCGCCGCGTCCACCGCTTCATGCGCGCCGTCGGAGCGAATTCGCGTCTGTCCGCGTCTCTGCATTGACTTTACATGTAATCGCGCCGCCCCCAAACATCGCATCGCGTCCGGTGTGAACGCAGCATAAGAGATCAACTCAGTGAAAGCACCGCCTGCTGACCAATCAGAGCTCCGTGTGCAGAGTTTAAAGCTATCAAGTCATATTACAGGATAGAGGAAATACAGAAAAACTGCCGTTGCAGGAAAGACGGCCGGCAAAAATCAACTGACTGTGTGAACGTGAAAATTAATAGAATATCCCCTCCCATCGTCAGAGCAATCTGACTATTATAACATTAGCGTTAAGAAAGCTTACTTAAATATCTGCCACAACATAAGTAACCGGATCAGAGTAACATTAAGTACAGTCCGCGGCACTGTGAGTGCAGACGTCGATGTGTCCCATTATCATTCATATCAAATCAAATCAAATCAAGGTTTATTTTTAAAGCACATTTAAAAGCGATTTTTGGTCGGGCCAAAGTGCTGTACATGTAATAACTACAATCACATAAAAACACATTTCTATAATCACAATAAAAGACAATAAATTACAACAGATATTTAAAAAAAAAAAACACAGGGAAAAGTCAGGAGTCGTGCTCCGCTCTGACTAAAAGGCCAGGGAGAAGAAGTGTGTCTTAAGAGTAGATTTATGGCGCATTTCCACCACACGGTCGGCCTCGGCCACGCTCGGTACTGCTTGGCCGCGTTGGGCCTTAACAGGGCCGGCTCACTTCATGCTGCGCTTCCATTACAGTTTAGGAACTGGGGTAGTTACTATAGTAACGCAGTGTAGGCGGAGCCGTGACGTCATCTTCAATGAGAACCCCAGAAAAACAACACAGCCGTTAGCTGTTAGCACTCAGAGCTCACAGCTCCTTATATATGTTCAGAAACTCGACAAAAGTTAAACAAGTACACACCACAGACTGCCTGTGTCATGGCGAGTACAGTCGCTGCTTTATTTATGTCTGTATAGGCCGTTGTTGTGAGTGTGGACGGTCGGAGCATATATTGAGTTAGCTTAGCCAATCTCCATCTAGAAAACACGCATTTTAAAAGGTTTTTCACCTGCCGTCTGTCTGCAAACTTGCCAAAGCATTAATTCATGGTTTTTACTAACCAGTATCAGTATGTTGTTACTTCGGCATCATTTTGAAACGTGTATTACAATTAAATCACGGTCAAATATGTCCATCTTGTTGTAGTTGTAGCCTCCTTGCCAGCAATTCTCTCTCTAGTTTAGCATACTCAGCCCGACTCAGCCCTGTTTGTTGGCCCCGATAGAACCACAATTTTGTCGGGCCAGAAAAGAGGTGAAAAAGGCCGGGCCGTGACTAGGCCGGGCCGTGACTAGGCCTAGTGGAAGCGCAACCAAAAACGGGCACGGCACGACACGGCACGCTTAAACCGCGCTCCGCGCCATGGTGGAAATGCGCCATTAAAAACCCCTAGGGTCTGGGCCGACCTCACATGGAGGGGCAGAGTGTTCCAGAGCCTCGGGCCAGCTGCTGCGAAGGCTCGGTGCCCTCGGGTTTTGAGCCTGGTCTTGGGCACTATCAGCAACAGCTGGTCAGCAGACCTTAAAGCTCTTGTTGGGGTGTAGCGCTGGAGGAGTTCAGCTATATAGGCCGGAGCCAGCCCATTTAGTGCTTTAAAAACAAATAAAAGGAGTTTAAAATCAATTCGGAACCGAATTGGAAGCCAGTGCAGTGAGGCCAGAATTGGGGTGATGTGGTCACGCTTTTTGTGGCCAGTGAGTAGACGTGCAGCTGCGTTCTGGACTAGCTGCAGGCGTTTAATTGACGCCTGGTCCATACCCACGTGCAGAGCGTTGCAGTAGTCCAACCTCGAGGTAACAAAGGCGTTAATAACCCTTTCCAGGTCCTCAAACGATAAAAACGACTTGGTCTTGGCCAATAGTCGTATTTAAAAAAAGCAGGTTTTGACTACGCTGCTGACCTGCTTATCGAATTTAAAAGCGCTATTGAAGGTCACTCCAAGGTTCGTGACAGAGGGGAGGATATTATTTTTGAGGGAGCCCAGAATATCAACCTGGGAGGCTAGAGGTTGGGGTCCAAAAAAGATAACCTCAGTCTTGCTCTCATTGAGGTTGAGGAAATGTTGGCTCAGCCAGGATTTGATCTCTGCTAAGCAGTCCATCAATAGCTGTAATGAGTTTACATTTGAATTGAGTGGCAGATAGATCTGTACATCGTCGGCGTAGCAGTGGAAGGGGATGTTGTGTTTTGTGAGAATTGAACCTAGGGGCAGTATGTACAGTAGAAAAAGGATGGGGCCCAAAATCGAGCCTTGGGGAACCCCACAGGTAAGAGGGGCTATGGCTGAGGAGAAGGCACCTAGCTGCACTGAGAAGCTACGGTCTGTCAGGTAGGACCTGAACCATGCAAGGGCAGAGCCTGTGATGCCAGCGGACTGTTCAAGCCGTGACAACAGGATGCTATGGTCCACAGTGTCGAAGGCAGCTGTCAGGTCTAACAGCACCAAGACAGCTGGGCTACCTGAGTCGGCGGCTAGGAGCAGATCATTAAAAACTCTTAAAAGGGCTGTTTCAGTACTGTGCATGGGTTTGACTGAAACTTTTCATGGATGCCATTCATGGTTAAAAAAGACTGCAGCTGGGCGTAGACTACTCGCTCCAGGGCTTTTGATAAAAAAGGTAGCTGGGAGATGGGCCTAAAATTTGCGAGAATGGAAGGGTCGAGATTTTTCTTTTTAAGTAGTGGCTTAACCACGGCATGTTTGAAGGCAGCTGGGACACATCCTGAGCTAAGAGAGGTATTTATAAGTAATAAAATACTTGCTCCAACTGATCCTATATCATATCACATTTTTTTTCGAGAAATGACCCCTTAAATGATGACTTCTGGTGATGTTAGAGGGGGGGGGAAAGGAGAAATCGAGGCTTAAAAATATGAGAAGACTGATCAATACCTCCATAATCTTCAGTGTGGAAAATATTATTTATCAACCTGAACATCTACTACTTTACCAGGAATTTGTGTTCTCAGAACTGGTCTGTTTTTTTCTTTCTTAAAACTGTTCATGTTTTATGAACCAACACCTTCACCAAGTAGCTTTACAGTGAACTGCATGTGAGATATAAAATTAATAGCATCTTTTCAGTAGCATTAATTATAAATATTTAAGTGGTTCAATACAAGTCACTACAGCATTTCAAACTGAACTGTGAATAAATGCAATTTAAAAAAAATAACCACAGCACAAAATGTCATAAATTGTGTTTTTTCTTTGTTTCTCTGAGGATTATTTACAAACAGGCTTATTTACATATAGCAATAACTCAGAAATGAAAAAGCTACATCGTCTAACACGAACAACCACTTAGCATAATGATAATATATGTGTTATGTACAATGTAACTGGCAAGGCTAGAGCAAGAAAGAACATAAAGTTTGCAAAAGGTTTAAATAACTTCAAGTATCTGTCTTCAGATTACGTGGAGGTTTTAGTCCGATGGGAAGCAGATTTTAAGCGACACCGAAGATAAACCAAAAATGTGGTGGAGCTGCAAACCGTGTAGTGTTGCTGGGACAGAACAGGAGCTATAACCGTTGGAAAATACATCACAGACAATGCAACAAACGTGGAGACAGAACAATCACTTCTGTGATAAATGCCCACTTATTAATAAACTTCTAACAACCATGGGAAACCTCCTCTCTACATATAAAGTGATATCCAAGCATGGGAAACAAAAGACAGCATTTACCTGTTTGCATCCAGCTAGCCAAGCCTTTTTTGTGTACCAGCTACTTGCGAAGCCTCGTGTATACGTTTTGTCTTTTTCACGAGATTGCTGCGATATATTCAAATCGGGTTGGTCCGGTCCAAGGTCTTTAAGCAACAATTTATCTGCCAAACTTCTCCTTTCGAAAGGATTGGAGATTAGCTCTTGAACAGAATTAGGCGGGGACCGAGGTCCGGAGACTCCACCTGCACACGAAGCCATCCTCATCAACTACTGCGTCAACCGGATACGAGTCACTGTCCAAACTACTCACAGACTGCACTGGGCGCTGACATTGGCGCCCGGTGACCGTCATCTTTGACGACGCTGATTGGCTGAAATTATATTTTCGCGGCATAGTTTACACGTTACAGATAGCAACAGTCAGCTGCTAGTGGCTGCTGCTGCACTGGTTGAAGGCTCCTCTCTTAGCGCCCAGACGAGAGAAGGTGCATGGGCAAGGCCAGGCAGGAAACATGTGACTTATCAGTAACTTTAGACATCGTAACACAATTTTAAACGAGATTTTATTGTAGATTATACATTTTACTGATACCAATTATATAATATTTACCTTGTTCATTAAAAATAAAAATAAAAATATATATTTTTTTTTAAACATATATATTTTTTTTTATTTTAATTTTAATTTTTTTTTTTTTTTTTTTTTTTTCAATATGGGAAGAGGTGGGGCGGCGCCCCTAGCGCCCCTATGGACCGGCCGCCACTGGTCAGTACGCTTGTCCATGTTTGAGATTGGTCGAATGCTCCAAATACCACCCCTTTCATGTGAACGCGCACCTAACTAGATAGGACATGGCTGGCTTGAGCGATCCACTTGATAACCAGCGTCGTAGTACAGCTTAGCGAGAGCGCGTATGTTTTGGATTGGGCCAACCGGCTAACTCAAACATATCCAGGTTAGGTTGAACCAGCTTCGTAGTACAGGCCTCAGGTGTCCTCAATCAGCGCTGACACAACAGAGGGAGAACATTAAAGGGCCATACACACACACCACAGGAGACAGTAAAGCAGGGGTCGTCACACTGTGCTGAGCCAGTATTCTGTAATTGCCGTTTTAATGTAATAAAAGTGACACCTAAAGGAATCCAAAAATACTTGAATGTTTGTAATTAAACCACTCTTCAAATTACGTGCATCCTCCTGTAAATGTTTAACAAATGAACTTCATTTTCTGTTTGTAAACACACACACACACACACACACACACACACACACACACACACACACACACACACACACACACACACACACACACAAAAATATACAGTTTATTATTTTTGCTATATTGACCTGCTGTTATATTGTGTCATTTTCTTGTCTTTGCTATTGGTCCATCACTTCTGTGCAGTGTCCATGTCTGTGGTGAGACCTGAATCCAGTTTGAAACATTACAAACGGCTTACAGTAAGCCTTGCAGTGCTTGCTGTCATTCTACTAGCAGTGGACATTGGCCTGGGAGTCTATTGTAAGTCGTTATTATCCCACCATCTTGCAGCACAAAAATAATAACATAAAAATATTCTCAAAGTACCAAAAGTAAACAACACCTAATATGCAGAATGGCCCATTATATAATGTAATATAGTACTATTTCTGGTGCATTATTAAATTAAAATATATCAAAGGTTTATTGTCATATCATATACACAACTATGGTGTTGTATGTAATTAATTAAAAACTAGGGTCACAGGTTCCTCAACAATGCAATTACAAGACATAAAACCCTTTCCCTTTCATGCATGAATTATGAAAGTTTTATATGCAATTTTATATATATAGTTTATTTTACATACGAATCAATATTTCTTTCTATTTAAGTAACTCCTAATTTAAATGTTAGGGGAGTGTCCTACTCATTACAAATCAGAGACACTTACCATATTGTTGTGTAATATTGGTAACATCTTGTCACTTTATAACTTGTTTTACATTAACATATCAAAATGTGTAATTGTAGGCTATGGTACATTTTCTGGAATAAAATCTAAATACGACCTGTCAATGGATAAAACAGAAATGTAAATTCTGTTATAATCTACCAAATTAATTACCTGGAAAATAAGAGCAACAAGGTATCCCATTCATACACAAATCATATCATATTACAATATTGTAGTTATTTATTTCAAAAATGTAATGTATATCAGATAGCCTAAAATAAAAAATATTATCTTGGTATAAAAGGGTAGGTGTCACTTCTTCAGCGTGTATTATGGCAATTTTTCCTAGGTTACAAATAATCAGTTTTACTGTTTTCTACAACCAACTAGCAGACTGTTAGACTTACGGTACATCACATCACCAACCACCCATTTGATTCGATCTTTGCCCTGTGGGCGGCATATTAGAGGTCACCGGAGCACTCTGCAGTAAATACATTACATAAAATTAATTTATTTTTATATTATAAGAAGTTATACATGTAACTTTATGTGGCCTTCCCATACAAATCTTAAATAAGAGAGAAAAAAAACCTTCAGATCACTATCACATTACAGAGAGAGAGTAAAAGGGATTCAAGCGCACACTTGCACCCACACAGTTTTGTAATATTGACAGAGCAATTTCCTCACACAGATAAAAGTAACATGCTCGGGCAGTTGAGTTAAAACCTGAAGAGCAGAGGAATGTTCATGATTCATGATTTCAAATTATGGCAAAACAGGAAAACAATGGTAGGCTTGCTTTATTTAATTGGTCCTCACAATACATCTTTAGAAAACATGCTGTATTATTGTTTGTTTTTCCCTCCGAGCTCAAATCAACATTTGTTTTTCAGGATCTATGGTCACAGTTGGGTCCAGAAGTCTGCCACTGTGTCCACTGGTTATCGGGTTTTTAGGGCTGCTGAACGCCATTCTGATTCTGACTGCTATTGTTATTGGGATATACTGTGAGTACATCTGATCCAAGTAATGTGGTGTATATCTATACTTTCCTTATTTAGAGTAGGTTTTGAGTACTGTAACAATTCATTAACTAGGCTGTGGACGTGCTTTTCAACTTAGATCCTTAACTACATTTACACTTTCTTACCCAATGCTATAACTTGGTAAATACCTTGCAGGTGGCAAAGTCAGTGAGGAATCCACTCCAGACCAAATGACAGCACAAGGGCTCATCATAGAGGTGAAGCAACTTCAAATAATGCAGACTGAAGCAGTCAAAGCTCAAAAAGAGGCAGAGCAAGCAGTAGAAAAAGAGCTCAGGAAACACCAGCAACTAAAACTGCAGTTAGGGTTGAACAAGAACCTCATCGACAGCATTCAGAGGAGTCATGAAGTACTGCAAGTGGAGAGAGCTACACTGAAGTCCAATTCATCTGATATGCGTGAGAAGCTATTGCATACATTTTTTGAATTTGGAATCAAATGTTTTCCTTTTGTTTGGATTTCAACTAATTTTCATCTTTTAACAGGGGAAAGTTGTGGACGATGCCAGTCAGGATGGCTTTTACTCAACACATCGTGCTACTTCCATGGTAAATCAGCCTCCAATCCCTTAAAGAACTGGCAGGATAGCCGATCGGACTGTATCAGGCGTGGGGCCGATCTGGCTGTGATTAATAGCTTGGAGGAGCAGGTGAGTCCAATATGAATATACAGGAGATAAAAAGGGTGTTATTTTGATGATTCATGGACATAAGGTAGCACTGTACTGTATTGTGGTGTGGCTCACTATTCTAGCTTGCTTGCCAACACATTCAACTTGTACCTGCAGTCGAAACATGGAGGAAGTTAATAATTATAGTAGTAGGTTTTATCTGAAGTAAATTCTGATAATTAAAGCATTATAGCCAAAACTACCAGGGCTCAACCAAAATGCCTGAAATAAAATGAACAAACGCTCCAGCTGGGTTTAATTTGGTCTGGCTCAAGTTACTCACCAAAGCCTCAGCATGTGCATGATGATTCTAGCATGACCACAAACAGACACCAGAGCCATTTTAATAAAGAGGAGAGTAGTGTAAATGTTAGAAAGGTTAACCTGAAGCGCAGAGGACTCATAACGACTTGCACCTCACATTGGAAAGGCTGTAAAGGCCCTTACTACTGTGGAAAAATTCCCATTGACATTCATGAGGTAAGTTTAAAGCTAGGTTAAAATGGCAACGGTGTCATTGGGAGGGGACGTGGGTGGAAGCTCCAAGCTTCACTCACTGAACATATCCTAGGCCTACATAAAATTGGGATGATGAATCTACAGTAATATCTCATCAGTCGCTACTTAGGCCTGCACTGCTAATAAATACATTACAGATATACCTGTGATTAACCCATTTTGATTTTGTAATCTCTGTTTGTCTAGATTAATCTTTTTGAGTTCCTACCTAAAATGGATCCGAGCATTCGACCGTGGTGGAGCACGCATGGGGGGTTTTGGATCGGCCTTACGGATATTCAAACAGAGGGCCAATGGGTTTGGGTAAATAATGTGCCTCTGCAGAATCCAGGGTAAGAGCTTTAAGACTTACTTTGCAGTATTACTAGAATCATTTCACATTTTAGAAAATACACTAATTCACTTTCTTGTTGAGAGTTAGATTAGAAGATCGATACCACTCTCATGTTCAGTGAATATATAGTATACAAATACAAAATTGGCACCCTAACCGTAGTCAAATCTTGTGTGGGTGTTCATATGGTAGAGGAGTAGCAGACTAGTGTACAGTTCATCATAAAAACACAAGAAAATCAGTCGTTAGCGTTAGCATTACCAAGTCTGTTTAAAGCCTGTAGGCTACCTATCATTTTGATACTTCACTGCACTTGTTCTGTTTTTATTGAATACATGACCTTAACAGTTTAGATAAGATACTATGCTGTTGTTTTTACCATAGACTGTATGGCATTTACAGACTCAACAGTAATTTATGTAATGGCTCGCTTTATTAACTTACTATTAAGAAAATGAAGAGACTAAAGTCTTTCCTTAGAGTGTGGGTTGATCGCCCTTATGTTAATAATACACTTTTTGTATCAATCTGTGGGGCAATTTAGCTTGCCATGATGACCACACGCTGCTTTTCTCACGCTGCATTGAGTGTGATTAGAATGTTGCCCTTGCCCACCAGTGCTATGTGCCCGAACATTTGTTTAAAAACACAGGTTACTCCTATAGTAGAAAAATGCAACCCGGTATCACGGCAAGACGTGAACATGTGACGATCTACCATGCTGGGAGACGTGAATATGTCACGGTTTCGTCCCTTCAAACGTGACAGTTACACGGTATTGTTAACATGGCCCAACCAGTGGAGAAATACCCGGAAGTGCCAAGCAAATGCTCTACCAAGACTATTGGTCGGTTTTTATTGTCAAAATGAGATGTTTTTAATTTATTTTTTAATCGTCACACTCGATTTCGCCGATTTTCTTGTTGCCCTAGCTGGTCGACACCTCTTTTAGCAGAAACAAATGCTACATTAATGTATTAAATCGATGTTAATCCATGTGTGTGGATCATAGACTGTATATATAAAGGTGTGGATGTGGAATTAACGGACGTGACGTTGTGCGATTGCGTTGCCAGGCAACAGCTTCGGTTCATGTTAATTTACAAACTCTTCAACTAGAACCGTAGTTATATTTAAAAACATTTTAGAAGGCTTCACGAAATACTTTAATGTAAATTTAAATTTAAATGTGAAGGAATGTGTGTATAACAAAATACAAACGTCATAAAAAATACCGGAAACAGACGTAGGCAAGGTCCTCAGCTCGGTGATTCGATGGTTTAGCCGCAATGCACGTTGGGAAATGGTGTTTATGCGATGTGAAATCCGAAAACATTTTTTAAAAATAAAATAATACTTTATTCCGAGTGTGCTTGCTTTTCTCTTTGAAAGTCATCACATAACGGCATTGTAATACACGGGTCGGCTGCATTAAATATTACATATCTGCCGTAGTTCTGTATTTATAGAGCCCTGATGAGAAGACTTCTACACAAACAGGAAGCACTGCCGCCAAAACTGAAAACGTGACGTGGATCATAAATATATCAGCAATTAAACAACATCTTACATTTCTTTTCACACAATACGTCTCCTTGCAGTATCAATACTAATTCGGCTGACTTTTATATTTGATCCAATTGGTGGTTATATTTACACCATAACGGTGCACAGCTGATATAAAAGGACTTGTAGTTTTTAAAGATATTACTGATTTTCTTTGAATATAAGAATGTAAATACTGAGTTGAGAGAATAGTCAGGGGATTTGGGTGATGGGAGACACATCTATGGATTCAGAATTTCAATAGCTTACTGTTAAATGACGGATATACCTTTCTTTCTGTGATGTTTTACAAATCAGATATTAGAAGTAAAACATGTGAAATAATATAGCAATATCCTGTACAATTATGTGAAAACATGAATAAAACTACTGTACACATCTTCAGATGTTATACATACACAAGTGTCCTACACTAATAATACAAAGTTATTATAGCTGTGTGTACCTTGTGTGCACCGCCTGGTGGTTAAAGCACGTTATTGAATTAGTTGTGTATATGATATGTCAATGAACCTTAGAAAATCTTGAAAGGGATATGCAAAATAGCCATTATATACAGTCTTTAATTAACTATTAGTAGAGAATAACGAGTAATGAATATACTTTATAGGGATCTGCAGATAAATGTTTAGTCTTCTCAAGCAGCAACTATCAAATATCTCTCCTGATTGTTGGCACTTGACAATCACCTTTCCCTGAATTTTACTCAGGTGTAACTAAAGCCTGATTTAAGGGTTGTTTATATTTCACATCATTAATCAGAATCTGCAAAGTAACTAAAATAAATGTAGTGGAGTAAAAATACCAGGTTAACCTCTGAATTGTAGTGGAGTAGAATTGCTGTTTTGTTTAGTAATGGATATTGAATATGGAATAAAGGTTTTGACAAGACCTGGTGTAACAATAATCAAAAAGGACATTAAAAGAGCTCCAGATGTTAATGATCTAAACAAAACAGCACACCTGAAATGTATATTTAAATACTTTATTAAGGGCAGTGAATTCGTTTTTTCTGTATGTTTTTCAAATCAGTGTTATACAGTAAGTGTCATAGACAGTGTTACTGTACATTGCTATTATTATCCTTAAAATATATGTAAAACAAAACCACTTATGATCTTTTTATTTGAGTGGTTTACTAATGACAGTTAATTCTGTTTTTGCTATTGATGGTTTCATTTTTGTGAAAAATAATAAAATAATAAAATTCAATAACGTGCACCGCCCCCCCGGTACCGGGTGGATAAACGCGTCATTTGCAGGAAACAACGTCTAAGGAATCTTAATATTTAATAAACTATGAATGTTTTATATCCATGTAACGGGAAGAAACTTAGCTAACTGATCTTTTTAATTTTTTTTCCCAAAAAAACCCCACAATGCTAACACTCAGCCTCTGAATTAGCCACGAGCGAAAAAATGCTAACCTATCACTGCACCTAAACTCACTCATAACTCCCTTATTACTTATCCTAGATGCACAGCCAACCCATCGATTAGCATCGCCTGGAGACACAGAATCTGGGGGTGCCCACCTCAACACTCAGTGATAAACATTTGCGACGCTATAAACGAAAACGTACATCAAAACATGTGGCGCTAGGTAGCTACAAACGCTAACATGGCTTACCTTGGTCAAAACTGGTCTTCAATGGCATTAAAACGATAAAAAACGATGCTGCAGTTAATCCATAGGTTAATCCAATGTGTCTGTGTCCTCTTTGAAATGATTTCTGATAATGCATAAGCAATAAAACTGCTTTTTCGTTTCCAGATGTCAGAGCGAGAGATCGCTTCACTCTGGTGCAAACCTGCATGCGCGAAGCCCCCACCGTTTGTTTTCACAACGAGTGTCGATTCTATTGGCTCTAACGGTCAGAAAGAGGTGTCAACCATCAAAATCGACCAAGGGGGGCTAGAGATATGAAAACAATTTTTTTTCACCCAAATCACCTCAGAGGTGGAGTGGTTTTGGCTAAACCTCTCTAAAAAGGTCACATGTCACTTGTTTTGCATCAATCTTGATACAGGGTACTTATTATATGTTGTACTTTGGATTCCTAAAGCTTTTAGTCTACTAACCCATCATCCAAGGGTAGTTTTCACTATAAGTAAAAAAGAATTTTTGGACGGACACTATAATTTACAGTTTTTTACTATGTAAAATCTGAATTTTCTTTAAAATAAAAAACATCTATATTGATTCTGACTTTTCTACATCCAACTCACAGGTTTATCATTACTTTGAGAAAAAAGATTATTAATTGAACCCTTTTAGAAGGGAAGATATGGTCATTTGTTCTGGGAATGTCATTTTCGAGCCTGAGACCTGAAAAACAGGCTCAGAGCTTAACCTCTCTCTGGCCCCCCTTGGTCGATTTTGATGAATGAAATCTCTTTATAACCGCTAGAGCCAATGGAATCGAGGGAAAGTTATATACACACCAAAACATTAACAAATAAGGAGTGAGAGTGACGCGTTACCAAAACCGGAAGCTGCATACACTCTGGTGGCTACCATTAGCAGCTAACTTTTCCGCTCCGATTTTTACATAAAAAATGGAATTATGGATTATAAATAATTTTTTCAAAGGCACAGGTACATTATCAACCTATGGATCAACAGTTGTAGCATTTTCTTTTTCCGTTTTAATGCCATTGAACACGTCTTTTGACCTAGTTGACAGCTACGGTGAGACGATCTGCCGTAAATGCTCCGTAAAGGTACGTGTTGTGATGTCTGTGTTTGCTTCCCCTGTCGCAAGTTCGGATCGCTCAGTGATGATACTATACCTAAATAATCTGTGGAGTCTCAGCTTTAATCGGCTATATTGTATGTGCAGCTACGATAAGTAATAAGGGTATCTTTATCTTGAATTGTGTGCCGCAGTGCGTTAGAATTTTTTCGCTCAGGGGTCATTTAGACGCTTCTTATGAGACTTGTGTTTTGTTTTGGTAACAATGGTTCATATCTTCAGTTAGCTGAGATTCTTCCCGTTAATCTGGTGCTACACATTAATAGTTTCATAAATGTTAAGAAGTCCTGAGACATTATCTCGAAAAAAAAACGGTGGGAGGGGTCCAACCACCGTGCTTAAGAGGTTAACAGGTTAACCACTAGATGTGCCTTTCTATCAGCTGTGCACCGATATGGTGTAAAAACAGCCTATCTACCAATTGGACCAAATATAAAAGTCAGCCGAATTAGTATTGATACTGCAAGGAGACGTATTGTGTGAAAAGAAATGTAAGATGTTGTTTAATTGCTGATATATTTATGATCCACGTCACGTTTTCAGTTTTGGCGGCAGTGCTTCCTGTTTGTCCAGAAGTCTTCTCATCAGGGCTCTATAAATAGAGAACTACGGCAGATATGTAATATTTAATGCAGCCGACCCGTGTATTACAATGCCGTTATGTGATGACTTTCAAAGAGAAAAGCAAGCACACTCGGAATAAAGTATTATTTTATTTTTAAAAAATGTTTTCGGATTTCACATCGCATAAACACCATTTCCCAACGTGCATTGCGGCTAAACCATCGAATCACCGAGCTGAGGACCTTGCCTACGTCTGTTTCCGGTATTTTTTATGACGTATTTTGTTATACACACATTCCTTCACATTTAAATTTAAATTTACATTAAAGTATTTCGTGAGGCCTTCTAAAACGTTTTTTAAATATAACTACGGTTCTAGTTGAAGAGTTTGTAAATTAACATGAACCGAAGCTGTTGCCTGGCAACGCAATCGCACAACGTCACGTCCGTTAATTCCACATCCACACTTATGGCGCAGTTCCACTACACGGTCGGCCTCGGCCACGCTCGGTACGGCTCGGTACGGCTTGGCCTTAACAGGGCCGACTCACTTAATGCTGCGCTTCCATTACAGTTTTAGGAACTGGGGTAGTTACTATAGTAACGCAGTGTAGGCGGAGCCGTGACGTCATCTTCAACGAGAACTCCAGAAACACAACACAGCCGTTAGCTGTTAGCACTCAGAGCTCACAGCTCCTTATATATGTTCAGAAACTCGACAAAAGTTAAACAAGTACACACCACAGACTGCCTGTGTCATGGTGAATACAGTCGCTGCTTTATTTATGTCTGTATAGGCCGTTGTTGTGAGTGTGGACGGTCGGAGCATATACTGCGTTAGCTTAGCCAATCTCCATCTAGAAAAACACGTATTTTAAAAGGTTTTTCGCCTGCCGTCTGTCTGCAGACTTGACAAAGCATTAATTCATGGTTTTTACTAACCGGTATCAGTATGTTGTTACTTCGGCATCATTTTGAAACGTGTATTACAATTAAATCACGGTCAAATATGTCCATCTTGTTGTAGTTGTAGCCCCGTTGCCAGCGCTCCTCTCTCTAGTTTAGCATACTCAGCCCGACTCAGCCCTGTTTGTTGGCCTCGATAGAACCACAATTTTCTCGGGACAGAAAAGACGTGAAAAAGTGGCCCCGGGCCGGGTCGGGCCGGAACTAGGCCTAGTGGAAGCGCAACCAAAAACGGGCACGGCACGACACGGCACGCTTAAAGCGAGCTCCGCGCTGTAGTGGAACTGCGCCATAAGTCTATGATCCACACACATGGATTCACATCGATTTAATACATTAATGTAGCCTTTGTTTCTGCTAAAAGAGGTGTCGACCAGCTAGGGCAACAAGAAAATCGGCGAAATCGAGTGTGACGATTTAATTTTTTTTTTTTTTTTATATAAATTAAAAACATCTAATTTTGACAATAAAAACTGACCAATAGTCTTGGTAGAGCATTTGCTTGGCACTTCCGGGTATTTCTCCACTGGTTGGGCCATGTTAACAATACCGTGTAACTGTCATGTTTGAAGGGACGAAACCGTGACATATTCACGTCTCCCAGCATGGTAGATCGTCACATGTTCACGTCTTGCCGTGATACCGGGTTGGAAAAATGATGTATTCATTAAACCACGACTTGCCCTTTTCTATGAAATAAGTACAATTTAAAATAAATGTTCAATTGTATGTGATTAAAAAAGTGGACACAATACATTTTATAATAGTGTATTTTATTATTCAATGTATTCTTAAGCATAACTTGGATTTTTCTTTAGGTACTGGATAATAGGTGAGCCCACCAACTCAGGAACAGAGGAACAGCATTGTGTCGCATTTATAAACCTAAGAAACCCAAGGAAAACATTCTTTGATGATCCCTGCGAAGTACGAAGGGAATGGTTATGCGAAATGGAGCCCAAGGTGTGAAAAGAAAAGAACCATGGAAATATTAACAATTGTTCTTCAATGCAGTTGATAACAGTCACATCAGTCTTGGTTGTAGCTTCATTTGTATCAAACAGTTATGAGAATGGTATCTTTTAACTTATCTAACTCTATTGGTAATATAATTAAGGAAAGTATTGTCAAAATGTCTAACTATTTCTTTGCCCGACATGTGTAAATGTAAGATGGAGCAAAGTTAAACATAAAACCCCTCAAAAAGTGGAAATCACAAATACTGGACAAATCATGTATGTCTTTGAAATATCTTTGAAATAATCTGCTTAATTCATTGGACTTTTCTTCTTAAACTGTGATAATTTAGTATTCTGTTACTGTCCTGCAGCAGATGAATAATTATTTTGTGAATGTAAACTTAAAGGGGACCTATCATGCAAAATGCACTTTTGTTCGTCTTTTATACATGAATATGTGTCCCCGGTGTTCCAGGGAACTCACCAAGTGTCAGAAAACACAACCCTCTCTATTTTCCTCCATACCCAAATCTCTAAAAAAGGGGCTGCAACGGATCTGATAAAAACTGATCCAGATTTGAACACTGTCCTGACGTCAGGACAGTGGCGCTACGGCTATTGGGCCAACTCCACCAATCAGGAGGAGACAGCCACGGCCATTGACGTTCGAAAGCCCTGGAGACGCTGTAGTACATATGCCAGGCCTGTAGATGGTGCTGTTCTCACAGAATCAGCCCTTGCAAAAACAGAGCTAAACAATTTCAAATTCAGCGAAATGAGGCATGGCAAAATGCATGATCTGTTTGGTATTTTGAAAAAAAAAAAGTATAAATATGCCTTATATAGGTATGGTCCTACACTATATTATTCAAATATAGCATGATAGGTCCACTTTAATGTAATAAAAGTGCCACCTAAATAAAATAAAAAAATGCATGAATGTTTGTTTACATAACTGATTTTGTGATCAGACAATGACACAGCTCTTCAAATTCAAGCATCCCCCTGTAAATGTTTAACAAATGAACTAGATTTTCTGTTTGTAATGATGTTAACACACACACACACACGCACACACACACACACACACACACACACACACACACACACACACACACACACACACACACACACACACACACACACACACACACAGGGCAAGGTCCTCACAAATAGTATTTTCTGAACAGTCACGTCAGACTAAGACTGCTTACATCCTCATAGTTAAAATTGACACAGAAATTGCAGGTACATTTGATGGTTCTTATAACAAACTGATCCACCAAGAGGACATCAGTGGAGATGAGCTCACTCTCTATTCAAACCAAGAACAAGAACAAGGTAAACGTCCCACGTCTAAAATAAACTGTAATCTGTACTTTGATACTGTTACCATATTCAAAAATATACAGTTTATTATTTTTGCTATATTGACCTGCTGTTATATTGTGTCATTTTCTTGTCTTTGCTATTGGTCCATCACTTGTGTGCAGTGTCCATGTCTGTGGTGAGACCTGAATCCAGTTTGAAACATTACAAACGGCTTACAGTAAGCCTTGCAGTGCTTGCTGTCATTCTACTAGCAGTGGACATTGGCCTGGGAGTCTATTGTAAGTCGTTATTATCCCACCATCTTGCAAAGCATTGTGGCATTGTACTATATTTTTGCAGCCTGAAAGAGGCTCTAATTTTATTTATTGCATTTAGCTGACGCTTTTATTAGTTTATGTATAAGGGTATCAAATATAGTCGAGCAAAAGGTACAGCATATGCATTCAAAAAGTAATGAAGTATAAGTACAAATTAGGATAAAATGGAAATATTCAAGTAACTTTAATGTAAAGTAGCCTACATACAGTACTTGAGATAAATGTTGCAGCACCACTGCAATTTAACTCTTATTAAAACCAATGTGTCAGTTAATTTTCAAGTAGAAAAATCGAAGTTAACACTAGAGTTAAAGCTATTCAAAGTTTGACTGTTTTTGATCACCACTCATCACATTTTCCAAAGGAAGCAACAGTTGGTGTGCTGATAAACCCACTGTTCATTAGGAAGCAAAATGAACGCCTAGCTAGCTTGTACAGTAGCATTTAGCTTAAGAGCTAGCTAGATATTTTCCTAAGGAGTTGATGGAGATAGGTAATTATACTATATGTGTTGGTAGGAACATAATAGTGTTGTTTCCTGTCAGTGCTCAAAGACCAATAATGCTAATGCTGTATGACAGCTTGCATTGCAACATAACAAACATGCTTATACGATAAAATACTATAAGTTAAACTTTCTTTTCTATTGACAAACCTCAACAACAAAACACTAAGAAATAACTCACGTATGGCAATGTACTTATACAAATGTTTTGAATACCTGTTTAAATATATTATTTAATTTCACCATTTTCCTGCTTGTATTTTCTACTGTTGGCCAGTATTGTAAAAAGTGTTGTGATTTAAGGAAACATGATTTCTTCAGTAACACTAAGTCTTGACCACTTACAGATGGTAAATTTACCGATGGACAGGATACCATAATGGACATCAGTGCTGAGGTGGCCAAACTGCAGGCTGCTTACGACACTGCGATCTGGCACAGGGACGAAGCCAAGAAACAGTTGGCCAGAGAGATAAGGGAGCAGCAAATTACCAAGTGGGAGCTTGATCACCAGAAAAGCAGAAGCAAGGACTACCTTAAACTGAGTGACAACATTCAAATGGAAATAGCAGCTTTGAAATCCCACATCCCAATGATTAGTGAGGGCTTTTTTTTCCATATGATTGTGTTAACAACAATTATTTTGACCCAACCAAACCAACAACACATTATGTTTTCCTTTATCTTTGGCAACAGAAGAGGGCTGCAGACACTGTCTACCAGGATGGACCTTCATGAACTCAGTGTGTTACTACTTGGCCATCTCTGATGCTTTTTCACGAAGGTCATGGCAGGAAGCCAGACAGTTCTGTATAAACCAAGGAGGTGACTTGGCAGTGATCGACAGCAGAGAGAAACACGTAAGACTGCTATTCCATCTTTTGTAATTCTCTTTATAAGGCTTCACATTTTATTTCTGAGCAGTAAATGTGCTTGGTGTTACACAGAAACCAACAAGATAAATGAATGTACTGTACATGTTTGTGTTTGTGTTTGTTTGTGTACATTTTCATTGGCAGCTGGCAATAACTGAATTGACAACAAATTATCAAGACCCCTCTCGACCCATAGCCCACAGTGGCTTCTGGATCGGATTGAGAGACATCGAGGAGGAAGGGATATGGAAATGGCTTGATGGAACAAGACTGACCACAGGGTAACATTAACATACAAGAAAGATCTAAATTCACGAATGTGATTACTTTAGACTCAACAGGACTTTATTAACACTTACAGTATGACTTCACTTGAACTTTGATTCAAAGAAGATGAATACCTTTCTTTTAATTACCCACATCCACTTTGTCTGAAGCATTCCAACAGCATCCAATCAAATGACCAGAGAGAACCATAAGGAGCTTACGTTACGTTAAGGATAATTTGGTATTCTACAAATAATACGCCCTGGTCAACAAAAAACAAATTGCAGAATGCACAAAGTGTAGGTGGAAAAGGGTGAAGAGCACATTATGACTTTTTTAAGAATCAAAACAGAAACTATTTTCCTACCTATGGGCGTGTTCATTCTAAAAGTGCAACAGATGACTCATTGTAGTCAAATTGTGTTTTTTGGAGTTGTTGTGATACCACTTTCACATACTTACAGCTGTGGCTATAATCCATCTGTGATATCATCCTTTAAAATGAAAAAGTGATTAACAATGTGTTTCAAATTGTTATTTGTTTCAGTTACTGGAATGATGGAGAGCCGAACGACAGTGGTGGTGAGGACTGTGCAGCAACATATCCCAGAGGCAACCCCTTTAAAGCCTGGAATGATGCTCCATGCAATCATATACTGAAATGGATTTGCCAAATGACACCAAGGTCGGCGGGTTAATCTGATTTTAATTTAATTGCATTTCCTTATTTAATTAATAGTTTCAATCAGGAATTTACACCATTCAAGAGACTTAAATATTTCTTCCAAATATTTTAATTCTCTTTTCAATATTTATGTTAAGCATTGTTAAATATAATTTGTAATGTTCTTTCTATGTTTTTTTAAACTAAAACTGTGATTATTTAATTTCTTCAATCCTATCCATCTACCTATATTTTCTGTAACCTCTTAAAAGGTAGGAACCAATTTTTCTAACTTTTATTTGAGGTTTTAACATAAGCCAATATCAAGGTTTTCACTCAATAGAACATGATCACGTTCTGTTTAAAGAGGGCAGTGGATCTGCGTTTACACACCACCGTCTGGTTATAATCAGCCTGGGAATGCTAAATGCAGTACTGCTGATGGCTGCTGTTGTCATTGGGATGTTCTGTCTAAATGATCATATAGTACATAATACTACCTGACAAACTTGAAATGTGCAATTTTAACTCCTGTGACAGTAGTATCACAGCAACTCATGATTGACAACGTCCCGAAACTGAGAGGCGGTGGTATGTGGTGGCAAAATGGATTTTGGATTGGCCTGAGTGATGTAGCGACGGCGGGAACATGAGTCCAGGTTAACAATGTAACCGAGGGGGAAACAGTGTAAGCAAGCATCTCACAGACTGCTTTTCTATTGATTTCTTAAGTTTTGTGACAGTATCATGACTCACTGGTAAAACTAAATTCTAGACTTCTTAAAAGTACTGGAGAAATGGACAGTATAACAGTTAGGGACCTCAGAGTGGGAACTGTGCAGATTCTTAATAATGTGCTGATATCAGGGGGAAATGGTGTATTGGATACTGCCTTGAACCTTCTGTTAAGCTGTATATGTGAAATGGAGCAAAGTTAAACTTAAAACCTTTCAAAAAGTGGAAATCACAATAACTGGACAAATCATGTACTATATGTCTTTGTAATATCTTTGAAATAAACTGCAGCTTGATACATTAGACTATTCTTCTTAAACGAGACCTGGGCACCTGTCCACCCTGCCCCTCACCGGACAACGCGCCATCTCTGAGAATAGACAGACGATGTCCCTCCATCTCTAGCTTGGCTTTCTCAGATTCTTGTCGCATCCGCTCCACTGCGATCTCCTTTTCAATTACCAACTCACACTTTATTCTGTCATGTTCCCGGTCACATTCACACATTACTCTGTCATGTTCCAGCTGCAACAACAACATTTCTTTCTGCTGCTCAAACGAAAGTGCACTAGCCTGAAAAAGAGGTTTTAACAAAAGCTCCTCTTTCTCTGCAGACAACACTCCTGTCTCCCTTAATGTCGACACTATAGAGTCTCTTATGTTCTCTTTCATGCTCTTATCACCGACAATAGACACCGAGAAATGCTCAGCAATCAAGAGCAGCTGCTCTTTTGAAAAGGTGACAAGAGACTCCTGAGACGGAGCTTTAACGAATGCTTCTACGTCAGCCATATTACATTACCACGACCCCTCACTGGAACACAACACCGGACCTTTAAACCGAGAGAAGAGCAAAAACAAAACAAAAACAGACACCACAGCGTTTATTATACGTATCAAGTGGAACAATACTACCTTCTTTATTGGAGTTTCCCCACTAACTATTGACCATCCCACTGACTAATCTCCTCCCTAGTCTTCATGCAGTTACTTGTGGTGGGTATTTATGCACTGGAGTTTGCTGGCCCATCAAAGCGACTAGCAGGCTAGCAACACTACTGAGACCACGGCCATGCTCCCAAGCCGAAGCTTCAACCACTTTCTCCGCAACACTACACACCCTGCTCAACAATCCCAAGGGAACCGCCGCTTAACCTGCCAGGGAAAACTCCGCACCGCTCCGCACTGCTCCACATACAACGCACCAACAAACCCACACGTGTCAACGAGAGAGAAAGGAAAAAAAACTAAAACAAACAGCTGACCACGGCTAAGAACAACTAGCAACCACTCTCCCGAAATATAATACAAAACAAATTAAAGCCTCACAAGGTAATCTAATAAAGTCCCCAAACAACGATCTGAAATATACTGTCCTCCCCACATGCGGTCGCCGCACTGCATGCGCTCCCAACACACTTTACACACGCGCACCACTCTTTACACAAATCTTACCTATCTGTTGCTGTAGTACAGATAAGAGAAGCGGACGAGCCCCCATCTGTCATGGCCTGGCTCTTGGCCATAACAAAAAGTGTGGAAAGGACAAGAGGATATATAAGAAAATATGTTTATTAGCCAAAACTAAACGGGAACCAAAACTAACATAAAGACAAGGCAAAGTATAAACGAGAGTGGCTGCTCCCAGCACAGGTCCTCCGCGGAGAGAGAGATCGAGGGTCTGCTCAGGCCTTTAAATCCTCCGGTGCCAGCAGCCAGAGGCCTGTACTACGAAGCCGGATTTTCGCTTAGCCGGCTGACTTCAGGGAAAACTCGGGCTTTCCGGTCCTACGACGCTGGTTCTCTTTTTAGCGGGCTAGATCTCCATGGTAACTTATGCTGAGCGGCTAACCTCCTCGGGAGGAGGTTAGGTTGCAGGCTAATGCTACGTTCACACCGGACGCGATGCGAATATTCGCTTCGCTCTAATCGCTCCTATCGCATCGCTCTAAACGCTGGAGTTTCACCGCGGCTGCCAGCTGTGTTTACTCGCATCATTCAAACAAGACGCGCTGGCTCGGGAGCTACAACTACAACAAATGAACATATTTTACCGTGATTAAATTGTAATACACGTTTCTAAATGATGCAGAAGTAACAACATACTGATACCGGTTAGTAAAAACCATGAATTAATGCTTGACAAGTCTGCAGACAAGACGGCAGGCGAAAAACCTTTTAAAATGCTTGTTTTCTGAATGTAGATCAGGTCGACCAGGCTAAGCTAACGTTGTATATGCTCATTCCACACTCATAACAACGGCCTACAGACATAAATAAACCAGCGACTGTATTCGCCATGGCACAGACAGTCTGTGGTTTGTACTTGTTTAACTTTTGTCCAGTTTCTGAACAGATATGAGGAGCTGTGAGCTCTGTGTGCTAACTGCTAACAGCTAACGGCTGATGTTGTTCCGGTGTGAACGCAGCATAAGAGATCAACTCAGTGAAAGCACCGCCTGCTGACCAATCAGAGCTCCGTGTGCAGAGTTTAAAGCTATCAAGTCATATTACAGGATAGAGGAAATACAGAAAAACTGCCGTTGCAGGAAAGACGGCCGGCAAAAATCAACTGACTGTGTGAACGTGAAAATTAATAGAATATCCCCTCCCATCGTCAGAGCAATCTGACTATTATAACATTAGCGTTAAGAAAGCTTACTTAAATATCTGTCACAACATAAGTAACCGGATCAGAGTAACATTAAGTACAGTCCGCGGCACTGTGAGTGCAGACGTCGATGTGTCCCATTATCATTCATATCAAATCAAATCAAATCAAATCAAATCAAATCAAGGTTTATTTATAAAGCACATTTAAAAGCGATTTTTGGTCGGGCCAAAGTGCTGTACATGTAATAACTACAATCACATAAAAACACATTTCTATAATCACAATAAAAGACAATAAATTACAACAGATATTTTTTTTAAAAAACACAGGGAAAAGTCAGGAGTCGTGCTCCGCTCTGACTAAAAGGCCAGGGAGAAGAAGTGTGTCTTAAGAGTAGATTTATGGCGCATTTCCACCACACGGTCGGCCTCGGCCACGCTCGGTACTGCTTGGCCGCGTTGGGCCTTAACAGGGCCGGCTCACTTCATGCTGCGCTTCCATTACAGTTTAGGAACTGGGGTAGTTACTATAGTAACGCAGTGTAGGCGGAGCCGTGACGTCATCTTCAATGAGAACCCCAGAAAAACAACACAGCCGTTAGCTGTTAGCACTCAGAGCTCACAGCTCCTTATATATGTTCAGAAACTCGACAAAAGTTAAACAAGTACACACCACAGACTGCCTGTGTCATGGCGAGTACAGTCGCTGCTTTATTTATGTCTGTATAGGCCGTTGTTGTGAGTGTGGACGGTCGGAGCATATATTGAGTTAGCTTAGCCAATCTCCATCTAGAAAACACGCATTTTAAAAGGTTTTTCACCTGCCGTCTGTCTGCAAACTTGCCAAAGCATTAATTCATGGTTTTTACTAACCGGTATCAGTATGTTGTTACTTCGGCATCATTTTGAAACGTGTATTACAATTAAATCACGGTCAAATATGTTCATCTTGTTGTAGTTGTAGCCTCCTTGCCAGCGATTCTCTCTCTAGTTTAGCATACTCAGCCCGACTCAGCCCTGTTTGTTGGCCCCGATAGAACCACAATTTTGTCGGGCCAGAAAAGAGGTGAAAAAGTGGCCCCGGGCCGGGCCGTGACTAGGCCTAGTGGAAGCGCAACCAAAAACGGGCACGGCACAACACGGCACGCTTAAACCGCGCTCCGCGCCATGGTGGAAATGCGCCATTAAAAACCCCTAGGGTCTGGGCCGACCTCACATGGAGGGGCAGAGTGTTCCAGAGCCTCGGGCCAGCTGCTGCGAAGGCTCGGTGCCCTCGGGTTTTGAGCCTGGTCTTGGGCACTATCAGCAACAGCTGGTCAGCAGACCTTAAAGCTCTTGTTGGGGTGTAGCGCTGGAGGAGTTCAGCTATATAGGCCGGAGCCAGCCCATTTAGTGCTTTAAAAACAAATAAAAGGAGTTTAAAATCAATTCGGAACCGAATTGGAAGCCAGTGCAGTGAGGCCAGAATTGGGGTGATGTGGTCACGCTTTTTGTGGCCAGTGAGTAGACGTGCAGCTGCGTTCTGGACTAGCTGCAGGCGTTTAATTGACGCCTGGTCCATACCCACGTGCAGAGCGTTGCAGTAGTCCAACCTCGAGGTAACAAAGGCGTTAATAACCCTTTCCAGGTCCTCAAACGATAAAAACGACTTGGTCTTGGCCAATAGTCGTATTTAAAAAAAGCAGGTTTTGACTACGCTGCTGACCTGCTTATCGAATTTAAAAGCGCTATTGAAGGTCACTCCAAGGTTCGTGACAGAGGGGAGGATATTATTTTTGAGGGAGCCCAGAATATCAACCTGGGAGGCTAGAGGTTGGGGTCCAAAAAAGATAACCTCAGTCTTGCTCTCATTGAGGTTGAGGAAATGTTGGCTCAGCCAGGATTTGATCTCTGCTAAGCAGTCCATCAATAGCTGTAATGAGTTTACATTTGAATTGAGTGGCAGATAGATCTGTACATCGTCAGCGTAGCAGTGGAAGGGGATGTTGTGTTTTGTGAGAATTGAACCTAGGGGCAGTATGTACAGTAGAAAAAGGATGGGGCCCAAAATCGAGCCTTGGGGAACCCCACAGGTAAGAGGGGCTATGGCTGAGGAGAAGGCACCTAGCTGCACTGAGAAGCTACGGTCTGTCAGGTAGGACCTGAACCATGCAAGGGCAGAGCCTGTGATGCCAGCGGACTGTTCAAGCCGTGACAACAGGATGCTATGGTCCACAGTGTCGAAGGCAGCTGTCAGGTCTAACAGCACCAAGACAGCTGGGCTACCTGAGTCGGCGGCTAGGAGCAGATCATTAAAAACTCTTAAAAGGGCTGTTTCAGTACTGTGCATGGGTTTGAAGCCAGACTGAAACTTTTCATGGATGCCATGCATGGTTAAAAAAGACTGCAGCTGGGCGTAGACTACTCGCTCCAGGGCTTTTGATAAAAAAGGTAGCTGGGAGATGGGCCTAAAATTTGCGAGAATGGAAGGGTTGAGATTTTTCTTTTTAAGTAGTGGCTTAACCACGGCATGTTTGAAGGCAGCTGGGACACATCCTGAGCTAAGAGAGGTATTTATAAGTAATAAAATACTTGCTCCAACTGATCCTATATCATATCACATCATAATGTATCATATATTTCCTTATTTGAGTCAGCTTCTTGAGCTGTATCTGGCCGTGCAACACTCACAGTGTCACATACTGTATGCAGAAGTATTATTTTAAGCAACACATTAAGTTGACGAAACACTAGAGTCAAATGTAATTAAAGTCAGATCCACTCGTGTCTTGGACGGGGCTGTGATATCATAAACCTGTTGATGTACGCATTCAAACGCTTTTTCTTTTACCAGCTGTATTCACCTTGCAGGTGCAGCTATGTGGCTTTTATCCTGGATAAAGTGTTTAAGTCATGGATGTTTAAAGTTTAACTTCTTCATATTTGACTAATATTAAAGTTCACTTTTCATTCAGGAAGTATGACGCTGCGCTGTCAGTACGCTTGTCCATGTTTGAGATTGGTCGAATGCTCCAAATACCACCCCTTTCATGTGAACGCGCACCTAACTAGATAGGACACGGCTGGCTTGAGCGATCCACTTGATAACCAGCGTCGTAGTACAGCTTAGCGAGAGCGCGTATGTTTTGGATTGGGCCAACCGGCTAACTCAAACATATCCAGGTTAGGTTGAACCAGCTTCGTAGTACAGGCCTCAGGTGTCCTCAATCAGCGCTGACACAACAGAGGGAGAACATTAAAGGGCCATACACACACACCACAGGAGACAGTAAAGCAGGGGTCGTCACACTGTGCTGAGCTAGTATTCTGTAATTGCCGTTTTCATGTAATAAAAGTGACACCTAAAGGAATCCAAAAATACTTGAATGTTTGTAATTAAACCACTCTTCAAATTACGTGCATCCTCCTGTAAATGTTTAACAAATGAACTTCATTTTCTGTTTGTAAACACACACACACACACACGCACACGCACACACACACACACACACACACACACACACACACACACACACACACACACACACACACACACACACACACACACACACACAAAAATATACAGTTTATTATTTTTGCTATATTCACCTGCTGTTATATTGTGTCATTTTCTTGTCTTTGCTATTGGTCCATCACTTCTGTGCAGTGTCCATGTCTGTGGTGAGACCTGAATCCAGTTTGAAACATTACAAACGGCTTACAGTAAGCCTTGCAGTGCTTGCTGTCATTCTACTAGCAGTGGACATTGGCCTGGGAGTCTATTGTAAGTCGTTATTATCCCACCATCTTGCAGCACAAAAATAATAACATAAAAATATTCTCAAAGTACCAAAAGTAAACAACACCTAATATGCAGAATGGCCCATTATATAATGTAATATAGTACTATTTCTGGTGCATTATTAAATTAAAATATATCAAAGGTTTATTGTCATATCATATACACAACTATGGTGTTGTATGTAATTAATTAAAAACTAGGGTCACAGGTTCCTCAACAATGCAATTACAAGACATAAAACCCTTTCCCTTTCATGCATGAATTATGAAAGTTTTATATGCAATTTTATATATATAGTTTATTTTACATACGAATCAATATTTCTTTCTATTTAAGTAACTCCTAATTTAAATGTTAGGGGAGTGTCCTACTCATTACAAATCAGAGACACTTACCATATTGTTGTGTAATATTGGTAACATCTTGTCACTTTATAACTTGTTTTACATTAACATATCAAAATGTGTAATTGTAGGCTATGGTACATTTTCTGGAATAAAATCTAAATACGACCTGTCAATGGATAAAACAGAAATGTAAATTCTGTTATAATCTACCAAATTAATTACCTGGAAAATAAGAGCAACAAGGTATCCCATTCATACACAAATCATATCATATTACAATATTGTAGTTATTTATTTCAAAAATATAATGTATATCAGATAGCCTAAAATAAAAAATATTATCTTGGTATAAAAGGGTAGGTGTCACTTCTTCAGCGTGTATTATGGCAATTTTCCCTAGGTTACAAATAATCAGCAGACTGTTAGACTTACGGTACATCACATCACCAACCACCCATTTGATTCGATCTTTGCCCTGTGGGCGGCATATTAGAGGTCACCGGAGCACTCTGCAGTAAATACATTACATAAAATTAATTAATTTTTATATTATAAGAAGTTATACATGTAACTTTATGTGGCCTTCCCATACAAATCTTAAATAAGAGAGAAAAAAAACCTTCAGATCACTATCACATTACAGAGAGAGGGTAAAAGGGATTCAAGCGCACACTTGCACCCACACAGTTTTGTAATATTGACAGAGCAATTTCCTCACACAGATAAAAGTAACATGCTCGGGCAGTTGAGTTAAAACCTGAAGACCAGAGGAATGTTCATGATTCATGATTTCAAATTATGGCAAAACAGGAAAACAATGGTAGGCTTGCTTTATTTAATTGGTCCTCACAATACATCTTTAGAAAACATGCTGTATTATTTTCTGTTTTTCCCTCCGAGCTCAAATCAACATTTGTTTTTCAGGATCTATGGTCACAGTTGGGTCCAGAAGTCTGCCACTGTATCCACTGGTTATCGGGTTTTTAGGGCTGCTGAACGCCATTCTGATTCTGACTGCTATTGTTATTGGGATATACTGTGAGTACATCTGATCCAAGTAATGTGGTGTATATCTATACTTTCCTTATTTAGAGTAGGTTTTGAGTAGTATTCATTAACTAGGCTGTGGACGTGCTTTTCAACTTAGATCCTTAACTACATTTACACTTTCTTACCCAATGCTATAACTTGGTAAATACCTTGCAGGTGGCAAAGTCAGTGAGGAATCCACTCCAGACCAAATGACAGCACAAGGGCTCATCATAGAGGTGAAGCAACTTCAAATAATGCAGACTGAAGCAGTCAAAGCTCAAAAAGAGGCAGAGCAAGCAGTAGAAAAAGAGCTCAGGAAACACCAGCAACTAAAACTGCAGTTAGGGTTGAACAAGACCCTCATCGACAGCATTCAGAGGAGTCATGAAGTACTGCAAGTGGAGAGAGCTACACTGAAGTCCAATTCATCTGATATGCGTGAGAAGCTATTGCATACATTTTTTGAATTTGGAATCAAATGTTTTCCTTTTGTTTGGATTTCAACTAATTTTCATCTTTTAACAGGGGAAAGTTGTGGACGATGCCAGTCAGGATGGCTTTTACTCAACACATCGTGCTACTTCCATGGTAAATCAGCCTCCAATCCCTTAAAGAACTGGCAGGATAGCCGATCGGACTGTATCAGGCGTGGGGCCGATCTGGCTGTGATTAATAGCTTGGAGGAGCAGGTGAGTCCAATATGAATATACAGGAGATAAAAAGGGTGTTATTTTGATGATTCATGGACATAAGGTAGCACTGTACTGTATTGTGGTGTGGCTCACTATTCTAGCTTGCTTGCCAACACATTCAACTTGTACCTGCAGTCGAAACATGGAGGAAGTTAATAATTATAGTAGTAGGTTTTATCTGAAGTAAATTCTGATAATTAAAGCATTATAGCCAAAACTACCAGGGCTCAACCAAAATGCCTGAAATAAAATGAACAAACGCTCCAGCTGGGTTTAATTTGGTCTGGCTCAAGTTACTCACCAAAGCCTCAGCATGTGCATGATGATTCTAGCATGACCACAAACAGACACCAGAGCCATTTTAATAAAGAGGAGAGTAGTGTAAATGTTAGAAAGGTTAACCTGAAGCGCAGAGGACTGATAACGACTTGCACCTCACATTGGAAAGGCTGTAAAGGCCCTTACTACTGTGGAAAAATTCCCATTGACATTCATGAGGTAAGTTTAAAGCTAGGTTAAAATGGCAACGGTGTCATTGGGAGGGGACGTGGGTGGAAGCTCCAAGCTTCACTCACTGAACATATCCTAGGCCTACATAAAATTGGGATGATGAATCTACAGTAATATCTCATCAGTCGCTACTTAGGCCTGCACTGCTAATAAATACATTACAGATATACCTGTGATTAACCCATTTTGATTTTGTAATCTCTGTTTGTCTAGATTAATCTTTTTGAGTTCCTACCTAAAATGGATCCGAGCATTCGACCGTGGTGGAGCACGCAGGGGGGGTTTTGGATCGGCCTTACGGATATTCAAACAGAGGGCCAATGGGTTTGGGTAAATAATGTGCCTCTGCAGAATCCAGGGTAAGAGCTTTAAGACTTACTTTGCAGTATTACTAGAATCATTTCACATTTTAGAAAATACACTAATTCACTTTCTTGTTGAGAGTTAGATTAGAAGATCGATACCACTCTCATGTTCAGTGAATATATAGTATACAAATACAAAATTGGCACCCTAACCGTAGTCAAATCTTGTGTGGGTGTTCATATGGTAGAGGAGTAGCAGACTAGTGTACAGTTCATCATAAAAACACAAGAAAATCAGTCGTTAGCGTTAGCATTACCAAGTCTGTTTAAAGCCTGTAGGCTACCTATCATTTTGATACTTCACTGCACTTGTTCTGTTTTTATTGAATACATGACCTTAACAGTTTAGATAAGATACTATGCTGTTGTTTTTACCATAGACTGTATGGCATTTACAGACTCAACAGTAATTTATGTAATGGCTCGCTTTATTAACTTACTATTAAGAAAATCAAGAGACTAAAGTCTTTCCTTAGAGTGTGGGTTGATCGCCCTTATGTTAATAATACACTTTTTGTATCAATCTGTGGGGCATTTTAGCTTGCCATGATGACCACACGCTGCTTTTCTCACGCTGCATTGAGTGTGATTAGAATGTTGCCCTTGCCCACCAGTGCTATGTGCCCGAACATTTGTTTAAAAACACAGGTTACTCCTATAGTAGAAAAATGCAACCCGGTATCACGGCAAGACGTGAACATGTGACGATCTACCATGCTGGGAGACGTGAATATGTCACGGTTTCGTCCCTTCAAACGTGACAGTTACACGGTATTGTTAACATGGCCCAACCAGTGGAGAAATACCCGGAAGTGCCAAGCAAATGCTCTACCAAGACTATTGGTCGGTTTTTATTGTCAAAATGAGATGTTTTTAATTTATTTTTTAATCGTCACACTCGATTTCGCCGATTTTCTTGTTGCCCTAGCTGGTCGACACCTCTTTTAGCAGAAACAAATGCTACATTAATGTATTAAATCGATGTTAATCCATGTGTGTGGATCATAGACTGTATATATAAAGGTGTGGATGTGGAATTAACGGACGTGACGTTGTGCGATTGCGTTGCCAGGCAACAGCTTCGGTTCATGTTAATTTACAAACTCTTCAACTAGAACCGTAGTTATATTTAAAAACATTTTAGAAGGCTTCACAAAATACTTTAAGGTAAATTTAAATTTAAATGTGAAGGAATGTGTGTATAACAAAATACAAACGTCATAAAAAATACCGGAAACAGACGTAGGCAAGGTCCTCAGCTCGGTGATTCGATGGTTTAGCCGCAATGCACGTTGGGAAATGGTGTTTATGCGATGTGAAATCCGAAAACATTTTTTAAAAATAAAATAATACTTTATTCCGAGTGTGCTTGCTTTTCTCTTTGAAAGTCATCACATAACGGCATTGTAATACACGGGTCGGCTGCATTAAATATTACATATCTGCCGTAGTTCTGTATTTATAGAGCCCTGATGAGAAGACTTCTACACAAACAGGAAGCACTGCCGCCAAAACTGAAAACGTGACGTGGATCATAAATATATCAGCAATTAAACAACATCTTACATTTCTTTTCACACAATACGTCTCCTTGCAGTATCAATACTAATTCGGCTGACTTTTATATTTGATCCAATTGGTGGTTATATTTACACCATAACGGTGTACAGCTGATATAAAAGGACTTGTAGTTTTTAAAGATATTACTGATTTTCTTTGAATATAAGAATGTAAATACTGAGTTGAGAGAATAGTCAGGGGATTTGGGTGATGGGAGACACATCTATGGATTCAGAATTTCAATAGCTTACTGTTAAATGACGGATATACCTTTCTTTCTGTGATGTTTTACAAATCAGATATTAGAAGTAAAACATGTGAAATAATATAGCAATATCCTGTACAATTATGTGAAAACATGAATAAAACTACTGTACACATCTTCAGATGTTATACATACACAAGTGTCCTACACTAATAATACAAAGTTATTATAGCTGTGTGTACCTTGTGTGCACCGCCTGGTGGTTAAAGCACGTTATTGAATTAGTTGTGTATATGATATGTCAATGAACCTTAGAAAATCTTGAAAGGGATATGCAAAATAGCCATTATATACAGTCTTTAATTAACTATTAGTAGAGAATAACGAGTAATGAATATACTTTATAGGGATCTGCAGATAAATGTTTAGTCTTCTCAAGCAGCAACTATCAAATATCTCTCCTGATTGTTGGCACTTGACAATCACCTTTCCCTGAATTTTACTCAGGTGTAACTAAAGCCTGATTTAAGGGTTGTTTATATTTCACATCATTAATCAGAATCTGCAAAGTAACTAAAATAAATGTAGTGGAGTAAAAATACCAGGTTAACCTCTGAATTGTAGTGGAGTAGAATTGCTGTTTTGTTTAGTAATGGATATTGAATATGGAATAAAGGTTTTGACAAGACCTGGTGTAACAATAATCAAAAAGGACATTAAAAGAGCTCCAGATGTTAATGATCTAAACAAAACAGCACACCTGAAATGTATATTTAAATACTTTATTAAGGGCAGTGAATTCGTTTTTTCTGTATGTTTTTCAAATCAGTGTTATACAGTAAGTGTCATAGACAGTGTTACTGTACATTGCTATTATTATCCTTAAAATATATGTAAAACAAAACCACTTATGATCTTTTTATTTGAGTGGTTTACTAATGACAGTTAATTCTGTTTTTGCTATTGATGGTTTCATTTTTGTGAAAAATAATAAAATAATAAAATTCAATAATGTGCACCGCCCCCCGGTACCGGGTGGATAAACGCGTCATTTGCAGGAAACAACGTCTAAGGAATCTTAATATTTAATAAACTATGAATGTTTTATATCCATGTAACGGGAAGAAACTTAGCTAACTGATCTTTTTAATTTTTTTTCCCAAAAAAACCCCACAATGCTAACACTCAGCCTCTGAATTAGCCACGAGCGAAAAAATGCTAACCTATCACTGCACCTAAACTCACTCATAACTCCCTTATTACTTATCCTAGATGCACAGCCAACCCATCGATTAGCATCGCCTGGAGACACAGAATCTGGGGGTGCCCACCTCAACACTCAGTGATAAACATTTGCGACGCTATAAACGAAAACGTACATCAAAACATGTGGCGCTAGGTAGCTACAAACGCTAACATGGCTTACCTTGGTCAAAACTGGTCTTCAATGGCATTAAGACGATAAAAAACGATGCTGCAGTTAATCCATAGGTTAATCCAATGTGTCTGTGTCCTCTGAAATGATTTCTGATAATGCATAAGCAATAAAACTGCTTTTTCGTTTCCAGATGTCAGAGCGAGAGATCGCTTCACTCTGGTGCAAACCTGCATGCGCGAAGCCCCCACCGTTTGTTTTCACAACGAGTGTTGATTCTATTGGCTCTAACGGTCAGAAAGAGGTGTCAACCATCAAAATCGACCAAGGGGGGCTAGAGATATGAAAACAATTTTTTTTCACCCAAATCACCTCAGAGGTGGAGTGGTTTTGGCTAAACCTCTCTAAAAAGGTCACATGTCACTTGTTTTGCATCAATCTTGATACAGGGTACTTATTATATGTTGTACTTTGGATTCCTAAAGCTTTTAGTCTACTAACCCATCATCCAAGGGTAGTTTTCACTATAAGTAAAAAAGAATTTTTGGACGGACACTATAATTTACAGTTTTTTACTATGTAAAATCTGAATTTTCTTTAAAATAAAAAACATCTATATTGATTCTGACTTTTCTACATCCAACTCACAGGTTTATCATTACTTTGAGAAAAAAGATTATTAATTGAACCCTTTTAGAAGGGAAGATATGGTCATTTGTTCTGGGAATGTCATTTTCGAGCCTGAGACCTGAAAAACAGGAATCGAGGGAAAGTTATATACACACCAAAACATTAACAAATAAGGAGTGAGAGTGACGCGTTACCAAAACCGGAAGCTGCATACACTCTGGTGGCTACCATTAGCAGCTAACTTTTCCGCTCCGATTTTTACATAAAAAATGGAATTATGGATTATAAATAATTTTTTAAAAGGCACAGGTACATTATCAACCTATGGATCAACAGTTGTAGCATTTTTTTTTTCCGTTTTAATGCCATTGAACACGTCTTTTGACCTAGTTGACAGCTACGGTGAGACGATCTGCCGTAAATGCTCCGTAAAGGTACGTGTTGTGATGTCTGTGTTTGCTTCCCCTGTCGCAAGTTCGGATCGCTCAGTGATGATACTATACCTAAATAATCTGTGGAGTCTCAGCTTTAATCGGCTATATTGTATGTGCAGCTACGATAAGTAATAAGGGTATCTTTATCTTGAATTGTGTGCCGCAGTGCGTTAGAATCTTTTCGCTCAGGGGTCATTTAGACGCTTCTTATGAGATTTGTGTTTTGTTTTGGTAACAATGGTTCATATCTTCAGTTAGCTGAGATTCTTCCCGTTAATCTGGTGCTACACATTAATAGTTTCATAAATGTTAAGAAGTCCTGAGACATTATCTCGAAAAAAAAAACGGTGGGAGGGGTCCAACCACCGTGCTTAAGAGGTTAACAGGTTAACCACTAGATGTGCCTTTCTATCAGCTGTGCACCGTTATGGTGTAAAAACAGCCTATCTACCAATTGGACCAAATATAAAAGTCAGCCGAATTAGTATTGATACTGCAAGGAGACGTATTGTGTGAAAAGAAATGTAAGATGTTGTTTAATTGCTGATATATTTATGATCCACGTCACGTTTTCAGTTTTGGCGGCAGTGCTTCCTGTTTGTCCAGAAGTCTTCTCATCAGGGCTCTATAAATAGAGAACTACGGCAGATATGTAATATTTAATGCAGCCGAACCGTGTATTACAATGCCGTTATGTGATGACTTTCAAAGAGAAAAGCAAGCACACTCGGAATAAAGTATTATTTTATTTTTAAAAAATGTTTTCGGATTTCACATCGCATAAACACCATTTCCCAACGTGCATTGCGGCTAAACCATCGAATCACCGAGCTGAGGACCTTGCCTACGTCTGTTTCCGGTATTTTTTATGACGTATTTTGTTATACACACATTCCTTCACATTTAAATTTAAATTTACATTAAAGTATTTCGTGAGGCCTTCTAAAATGTTTTTAAATATAACTACGGTTCTAGTTGAAGAGTTTGTAAATTAACATGAACCGAAGCTGTTGCCTGGCAACGCAATCGCACAACGTCACGTCCGTTAATTCCACATCCACACTTATGGCGCAGTTCCACTACACGGTCGGCCTCGGCCACGCTCGGTACGGCTCGGTACGGCTTGGCCTTAACAGGGCCGACTCACTTAATGCTGCGCTTCCATTACAGTTTTAGGAACTGGGGTAGTTACTATAGTAACGCAGTGTAGGCGGAGCCGTGACGTCATCTTCAACGAGAACTCCAGAAACACAACACAGCCGTTAGCTGTTAGCACTCAGAGCTCACAGCTCCTTATATATGTTCAGAAACTCGACAAAAGTTAAACAAGTACACACCACAGACTGCCTGTGTCATGGTGAATACAGTCGCTGCTTTATTTATGTCTGTATAGGCTGTTGTTGTGAGTGTGGACGGTCGGAGCATATACTGCGTTAGCTTAGCCAATCTCCATCTAGAAAAACACGTATTTTAAAAGGTTTTTCGCCTGCCGTCTGTCTGCAGACTTGACAAAGCATTAATTCATGGTTTTTACTAACCGGTATCAGTATGTTGTTACTTCGGCATCATTTTTGAAACGTGTATTACAATTAAATCACGGTCAAATATGTCCATCTTGTTGTAGTTGTAGCCCCGTTGCCAGCGCTCCTCTCTCTAGTTTAGCATACTCAGCCCGACTCAGCCCTGTTTGTTGGCCTCGATAGAACCACAATTTTCTCGGGACAGAAAAGACGTGAAAAAGTGGCCCCGGGCCGGGTCGGGCCGGAACTAGGCCTAGTGGAAGCGCAACCAAAAACGGGCACGGCACGACACGGCACGCTTAAAGCGAGCTCCGCGCTGTAGTGGAACTGCGCCATAAGTCTATGATCCACACACATGGATTCACATCGATTTAATACATTAATGTAGCCTTTGTTTCTGCTAAAAGAGGTGTCGACCAGCTAGGGCAACAAGAAAATCGGCGAAATCGAGTGTGACGATTTAAATATATTTTTTTTTTTATATAAATTAAAAACATCTAATTTTGACAATAAAAACTGACCAATAGTCTTGGTAGAGCATTTGCTTGGCACTTCCGGGTATTTCTCCACTGGTTGGGCCATGTTAACAATACCGTGTAACTGTCATGTTTGAAGGGACGAAACCGTGACATATTCACGTCTCCCAGCATGGTAGATCGTCACATGTTCACGTCTTGCCGTGATACCGGGTTGGAAAAATGATGTATTCATTAAACCACGACTTGCCCTTTTCTATGAAATAAGTACAATTTAAAATAAATGTTCAATTGTATGTGATTAAAAAAGTGGACACAATACATTTTTTAATAGTGTATTTTATTATTCAATGTATTCTTAAGCATAACTTGGATTTTTCTTTAGGTACTGGATAATAGGTGAGCCCACCAACTCAGGAACAGAGGGACAGCATTGTGTCGCATTTATAAACCTAAGAAACCCAAGGAAAACATTCTTTGATGATCCCTGCGAAGTACGAAGGGAATGGTTATGCGAAATGGAGCCCAAGGTGTGAAAAGAAAAGAACCATGGAAATATTAACAATTGTTCTTCAATGCAGTTGATAACAGTCACATCAGTCTTGGTTGTAGCTTCATTTGTATCAAACAGTTATGAGAATGGTATCTTTTAACTTATCTAACTCTATTGGTAATATAATTAAGGAAAGTATTGTCAAAATGTCTAACTATTTCTTTGCCCGACATGTGTAAATGTAAGATGGAGCAAAGTTAAACATAAAACCCCTCAAAAAGTGGAAATCACAAATACTGGACAAATCATGTATGTCTTTGAAATATCTTTGAAATAATCTGCTAAATTCATTGGACTTTTCTTCTTAAACTGTGATAATTTAGTATTCTGTTACTGTCCTGCAGCAGATGAATAATTATTTTGTGAATGTAAACTTAAAGGGGACCTATCATGCAAAATGCACTTTTGTTCGTCTTTTATACATGAATATGTGTCCCCGGTGTTCCAGGGAACTCACCAAGTGTCAGAAAACACAACCCTCTCTATTTTCCTCCATACCCAAATCTCTAAAAAAAGGGGCTGCAACGGATCTGATAAAAACTGATCCAGATTTGAACACTGTCCTGACGTCAGGACAGTGGCGCTACGGCTATTGGGCCAACTCCACCAATCAGGAGGAGACAGCCACGGCCATTGATGTTCGAAAGCCCTGGAGACGCTGTAGTACATATGCCAGGCCTGTAGATGGTGCTGTTCTCACAGAATCAGCCCTTGCAAAAACAGAGCTAAACAATTTCAAATTCAGCGAAATGAGGCATGGCAAAATGCATGATCTGTTTGGTATTTTGAAAAAAAAAAAGTATTAATATGCCTTATATAGGTATGGTCCTACACTATATTATTCAAATATAGCATGATAGGTCCACTTTAATGTAATAAAAGTGCCACCTAAATAAAATAAAAAAATGCATGAATGTTTGTTTACATAACTGATTTTGTGATCAGACAATGACACAGCTCTTCAAATTCAAGCATCCCCCTGTAAATGTTTAACAAATGAACTAGATTTTCTGTTTGTAATGATGTTCACACACACACACACACACACACACACACACACACACACACACACACACACACACACACACACACACACACACACACACACACACACACACACACACACACACACACACACACACACACACACACACACACACAGGGCAAGGTCCTCACAAATAGTATTTTCTGAACAGTCACGTCAGACTAAGACTGCTTACATCCTCATAGTTAAAATGGACACAGAAATTGCAGGTACATTTGATGGTTCTTATAACAAACTGATCCACCAAGAGGACATCAGTGGAGATGAGCTCACTCTCTATTCAAACCAAGAACAAGAACAAGGTAAACGTCCCACGTCTAAAATAAACTGTAATCTGTACTTTGATACTGTTACCATATTCAAAAATATACAGTTTATTATTTTTGCTATATTGACCTGCTGTTATATTGTGTCATTTTCTTGTCTTTGCTATTGGTCCATCACTTGTGTGCAGTGTCCATGTCTGTGGTGAGACCTGAATCCAGTTTGAAACATTACAAACGGCTTACAGTAAGCCTTGCAGTGCTTGCTGTCATTCTACTAGCAGTGGACATTGGCCTGGGAGTCTATTGTAAGTCGTTATTATCCCACCATCTTGCAAAGCATTGTGGCATTGTACTATATTTTTGCAGCCTGAAAGAGGCTCTAATTTTATTTATTGCATTTAGCTGACGCTTTTATTAGTTTATGTATAAGGGTATCAAATATAGTCGAGCAAAAGGTACAGCATATGCATTCAAAAAGTAATGAAGTATAAGTACAAATTAGGATAAAATGGAAATATTCAAGTAACTTTAATGTAAAGTAGCCTACATACAGTACTTGAGATAAATGTTGCAGCACCACTGCAATTTAACTCTTATTAAAACCAATGTGTCAGTTAATTTTCAAGTAGAAAAATCGAAGTTAACACTAGAGTTAAAGCTATTCAAAGTTTGACTGTTTTTGATCACCACTCATCACATTTTCCAAAGGAAGCAACAGTTGGTGTGCTGATAAACCCACTGTTCATTAGGAAGCAAAATGAACGCCTAGCTAGCTTGTACAGTAGCATTTAGCTTAAGAGCTAGCTAGATATTTTCCTAAGGAGTTGATGGAGATAGGTTATTATACTATATGTGTTGGTAGGAACATAATAGTGTTGTTTCCTGTCAGTGCTCACAGATCAATAATGCTAATGCTGTATGACAGCTTGCATTGCAACATAACAAACATGCTTATACGATAAAATACTATAAGTTAAACTTTCTTTTCTATTGACAAACCTCAACAACAAAACACTAAGAAATAACTCACGTATGGCAATGTACTTATACAAATGTTTTGAATACCTGTTTAAATATATTATTTAATTTCACCATTTTCCTGCTTGTATTTTCTACTGTTGGCCAGTACTGTAAAAAGTGTTGTGATTTAAGGAAACATGATTTCTTCAGTAACACTAAGTCTTGACCACTTACAGATGGTAAATTTACCGATGGACAGGATACCATAATGGACATCAGTGCTGAGGTGGCCAAACTGCAGGCTGCTTACGACACTGCGATCTGGCACAGGGACGAAGCCAAGAAACAGTTGGCCAGAGAGATAAGGGAGCAGCAAATTACCAAGTGGGAGCTTGATCACCAGAAAAGCAGAAGCAAGGACTACCTTAAACTGAGTGACAACATTCAAATGGAAATAGCAGCTTTGAAATCCCACATCCCAATGATTAGTGAGGGCTTTTTTTTCCATATGATTGTGTTAACAACAATTATTTTGACCCAACCAAACCAACAACACATTATGTTTTCCTTTATCTTTGGCAACAGAAGAGGGCTGCAGACACTGTCTACCAGGATGGACCTTCATGAACTCAGTGTGTTACTACTTGGCCATCTCTGATGCTTTTTCACGAAGGTCATGGCAGGAAGCCAGACAGTTCTGTATAAACCAAGGAGGTGACTTGGCAGTGATCGACAGCAGAGAGAAACACGTAAGACTGCTATTCCATCTTTTGTAATTCTCTTTATAAGGCTTCACATGTTATTTCTGAGCAGTAAATGTGCTTGGTGTTACACAGAAACCAACAAGATAAATGAATGTACTGTACATGTTTGTGTTTGTGTTTGTTTGTGTACATTTTCATTGGCAGCTGGCAATAACTGAATTGACAACAAATTATCAAGACCCCTCTCGACCCATAGCCCACAGTGGCTTCTGGATCGGATTGAGAGACATCGAGGAGGAAGGGATATGGAAATGGCTTGATGGAACAAGACTGACCACAGGGTAACATTAACATACAAGAAAGATCTAAATTCACGAATGTGATTACTTTAGACTCAACAGGACTTTATTAACACTTACAGTATGACTTCACTTGAACTTTGATTCAAAGAAGATGAATACCTTTCTTTTAATTACCCACATCCACTTTGTCTGAAGCATTCCAACAGCATCCAATCAAATGACCAGAGAGAACCATAAGGAGCTTACGTTACGTTAAGGATAATTTGGTATTCTACAAATAATACGCCCTGGTCAACAAAAAACAAATTGCAGAATGCACAAAGTGCAGGTGGAAAAGGGTGAAGAGCACATTATGACTTTTTTAAGAATCAAAACAGAAACTATTTTCCTACCTATGGGCGTGTTCATTCTAAAAGTGCAACAGATGACTCATTGTAGTCAAATTGTGTTTTTTGGAGTTGTTGTGATACCACTTTCACATACTTACAGCTGTGGCTATAATCCATCTGTGATATCATCCTTTAAAATGAAAAAGTGATTAACAATGTGTTTCAAATTGTTATTTGTTTCAGTTACTGGAATGATGGAGAGCCGAACGACAGTGGTGGTGAGGACTGTGCAGCAACATATCCCAGAGGCAACCCCTTTAAAGCCTGGAATGATGCTCCATGCAATCATATACTGAAATGGATTTGCCAAATGACACCAAGGTCGGCGGGTTAATCTGATTTTAATTTAATTGCATTTCCTTATTTAATTAATAGTTTCAATCAGGAATTTACACCATTCAAGAGACTTAAATATTTCTTCCAAATATTTTAATTCTCTTTTCAATATTTATGTTAAGCATTGTTAAATATAATCTTTAATGTTCTTTCTATGTTTTTTTAAACTAAAACTGTGATTATTTAATTTCTTCAATCCTATCCATCTACCTATATTTTCTGTAACCTCTTAAAAGGTAGGAACCAATTTTTCTAACTTTTATTTTAGGTTTTAACATAAGCCAATATCAAGGTTTTCACTCAAAAGAACATGATCAAGTTCTGTTTAAAGAGGGCAGTGGATCTGCATTTACACACCACCGTCTGGTTATAATCAGCCTGGGAATGCTAAATGCAGTACTGCTGATGGCTGCTGTTGTCATTGGGATGTTCTGTCTAAATGATCATATAGTACATAATACTACCGGACAAACTTGAAATGTGCAATTTTAACTCCTGTGACAGTAGTATCACAGCAACTCATGATTGGCAACATCCCGAAACTGAGAGGCGGTGGTATGTGGTGGCAGAACGGATTTTGGATTGGCCTGAGTGATGTAGCGACGGCGGGAACATGGGTCCAGGTTAACAATGTAACCGAGGGGGAAACAGTGTAAGCAAGCATCTTACAGACAGCTTTTCTATTGATTTCTTAAGTTTTGTGACAGTATCATGACTCACTGGTAAAACTAAATTCTAGACTTCTTAAAAGTACTGGAGAAATGGACAGTATAATGCTGCGTTCACACCGGACGCGATGCGAATATTCGCTTCGCTCTAATCGCTTCGCTCTAATCGCTCCTATCGCATCGCTCTAAACGCTGGAGTTTCACCGCGGCTGCCAGCTGTGTTTACTCGCATCATTCAAACAAGACGCGCTGGCTCGGGAGCTACAACTACAACAAAATGAACATATTTGACCGTGATTAAATTGTAATACACGTTTCTAAATGATGCCGAAGTAACAACATACTGATACCGGTTAGTAAAAACCATGAATTAATGCTTGACAAGTCTGCAGACAAGACGGCAGGCGAAACACCTTTTAAAATGCTTGTTTTCTGAATGAAGATCGGGTCGACCAGGCTAAGCTAACGTTGTATATGCTCATTCCACACTCATAACAACGACCTACAGACATAAATAAACCAGCGACTGTATTCGCCATGACACAGACAGTCTGTGGTTTGTACTTGTTTAACTTTTGTCCAGTTTCTGAACAGATATGAGGAGCTGTGAGCTCTGTGTGCTAACTGCTAACAGCTAACGGATGATGTTGTGTGGTTGAACGTCAGTGACGGCAGGCTGAGATCCTCTCCGCTGATTGGCTTCCGCGAGAACGCGTCACGTGAATTTGACGCTCGAGTTGAACGCGGCACCGTTCAATCGCCTCAATCGCGTGATTCGCGTTGCGTCCACCGCTTCATGCGCGCCGTCGGAGCGAATTCGCGTCTGTCCGCGTCTCTGCATTGACTTTACATGTAATCGCGCCGCCCCCAAACATCGCATCGCGTCCGGTGTGAACGCAGCATAACAGTTAGGGACCTCAGAGTGGGCACTGTGCAGATTCTTAATAATGTGCTGATATCAGGGGGAAATGGTGTATTGGATACTGCCTTGAACCTTCTGTTAAGCTGTATATGTGAAATGGAGCAAACTTAAAACCTTTCAAAAAGTGGAAATCACAATAACTGGACAAATCATGTACTATATGTCTTTGTAATATCTTTGAAATAAACTGCAGCTTGATACATTAGACTATTCTTCTTAAACTGTGCTGAGCTAGTATTCTGTAATTGCCGTTTTAATGTAATAAAAGTGACACCTAAAGGAATCCAAAAATACTTGAATGTTTGTATACATAAATAATTTTGTGATCAGAAAATTAAACTACTCTTCAAATTACGTGCATCCTCCTGTAAATGTTTAACAAATGAACTTCATTTTCTGTTTGTAATGGTGTTAAAACAAACACACACACACACACACACACACACACACACACACACACACACACACACACACACACACACACACACACACACACACACACACATACACACACACACACATACACACACACACACACACACACACACACACACACACACACACACACACACACACACACACACACACACACACACACACACACACACAGGGCAAGGTCCTGACAAATAGTATTTTCTGAACAGTCACGTCAGACTAAGACTGCTTACATCCTCATAGTTCAAATGGACACAGAAATTGCAGGTACATTTGATGGTTCTTATAACAAACTGATCCACCAAGAGGACATCAGTGGAGATGAGCTCACTCTCTATTCAAACCAAGAACAAGAACAAGGTAAACGTCCCACGTCTAAAATAAACTGTAATCTGTACTTTGATACTGGTACCATATTCAAAAATATACAGTTTATTATTTTGCTCTATTGACCTGCTGTTATATTGTGTCATTTTCTTGTCTTTGCTATTGGTCCATCACTTCTGTGCAGAGTCCATGTCTGTGGTGAGACCTGAATCCAGTTTGAAACATTACAAATGGCTTACAGTAAGCCTTGCAGTGCTTGCTGTCATTCTACTAGCAGTAGACATTGGCCTGGGAGTCTATTGTAAGTCATTATTATCCCACCATCTTGCAGCACAAAAATAATAACATAAAAATATTCTCAAAGTACCAAAAGTAAACAACACCTAATATGCAGAATGGCCCATTATATAATGTAATATAGTACTATTTCTGGTGCATTATTAAATTAAAATATATCAAAGGTTTATTGTCATATCATATACACAACTATGGTGTTGTATGTAATTAATAAAAAACTAGGGTCACAGGTTCTTCAACAATGCAATTACAAGACATAAAACCCTTTTTAAAAACAACAATAAAAAAGTGCAAGCTCAGGCATTAAGTACATTGTAAAAAATGGCTGTGAAATCCACAGTTAGTTACAGTGTTTGTGCACAGTAAATTACTGTATACTATTTTAGAGTATAATACCGTGTTTCCAACCAAATATTACAGTACCTCTGGAGTTACTTTAAAAATATCAGTAGTAACGTCCCAACTGTATAAAATCTCAGTAACCAACAATGTACTGTAAAAAATCACAGTAACCAACAATGTACTGTAGACAATCACAGTAACCAACAATGTACTGTAGAAGATCACAGTAACCAACAATGTACTGTAGAAGATCACAGTAACCATCAATGTACTGTAGATAATCACAGTAACCATCAATGTACTGTAGATAATCACAGTAACCATCAATGTACTGTGGATAATCACAGTAACCATCAATGTACTGTAGATATTCACAGTAACCAACAACGTACTGTAGATATTCACAGTAACCAACAACGTACTGTAGATATTCACAGTAACCAACAATGTACTGTAGATATTCACAGTAACCAACAATGTACTGTAGATATTCACAGTAACCAACAATGTACTGTAGAAGATCACAGTAACCAAAAAAGAAAGAACCAACCGAAAAAACCCATTTCTAGAATAGCTAAAATATCTAAAATATCTTAAATAAACCAACATATTTTTCTTAATATACATAATCTTGATGCAGTGTAATTACTAGTTTGGCTATACTAGATATGTTATATACTTAGTAGATATATATTTTTAAGACCCTATGTCTTTGCAAACCGGAAGAACTACAGTACAACTGTGGCGCTGATTTGTACCAAGCTGCATAGCGTGTCTCTAGGGAATTGTAATTTTTAAATATATTAGTGTTTTTCCTAAAATTGGAAGTTATAAATACTGAATAAAAAATACACTGAGGGTTTAAGGCAGGGGTGTCAAACTCAATTTCATCGCGGGCCACATTCGCATAAAGGTTGCACTCAAAGGGCCGGTTGTAACTATATAAATATATAATATATATATAAAATAATGTATTATATTACATTATTGGCTCTGAATTGGATTATTATCGGATAGGATAATAACTTAGTAATTAACTACGTCTGAAAGCAGAAGTCCAGGGCAAATAATTGCAAGTCTCTTCAGTGCGCATGTCACAAAACGAGATGCATTGTGGGACATGTAGTTTATGGGCAACCTGCTTCTGTAAAGTGGCATGTAACCGTATAATAAACGTATTATATTCTTTGCAAGCTCTTGCGGGGCCACATAAAATGAAGTCGCGGGCCGGATTTGGCCCCCGGGCCTTGAGTTTGAGACCCCTGGGTTAAGGGGATGGTAAACACATTTGTGTAATCAGATTTTAAATATCAAATTGTGAAATGGGTGAAAATACATTTTAACCATATTTGACCCAAATTTGACAGTACCCCCAGTGTTGACTATACTCACATGATAGCTGAGGTCAAGAGCTCTCTATAACAGTATGTCCCATGTCTGTAGTCCCTTTTGTTGCTTAATTATAAGCCTTCAAACATACACCGAGGTCAAGGTTCAAAAGTCAGTATTTCAAAGCAGGAGCCATGTGGAATCTGTCAGGGTTGAGCGAAGCAGGCAGGACCCAAATGCCGAGAAAGGGGACTCGGGCAGACAGCCCGGGGGCAAAGCAGAGGCCGAGAAGGGGGACTCGGGCGGACGGCCCGGGGGCATGGTAGAGAACGAGGAGGTGGTCTCGGGAAGACGGCCCGGGGGCAAGGCAAAAGGGCAGGGAAGTCCGCGGCGGGGAAACTCAGGGGGCCGAAGACAGGGGTGAAGGCCTCAACGGGGTACATTTGGGGGCCAGGCTCGAGGGCGAAGGCAGCGGCTGGGAAAGTCAGGGGGCCGGGCTCGAGGGCGATGGCAGCGGTTGGGAAAGTCAGGGGGCTGGGCTCGAGGGCGAAGGCAGCGGCTGGGAAAGTCAGGGGGCCGGGCTCGAGGGCGAAGGCATCGGCTGGGAAACTCAGGGGGCCGGGCTCGAGGGCGAAGGCCGCGGCACTCAGGGGGCCGGGCTCGAGGGCGAAGGCCGCGGCTGGGGAACTCAGGGGGCCGGGAACAAGGACGGGCAAGAAGGCGGCAACGGGACAGCTCCAGAGGACGGGCAGGAAGGCAGCGCCGGGACAGCTCCGGAGGACGAGCAGGACGGAGGCGGGACAGCTCCGGAGGACGGGCAGGAAGGCAGTGCCGGGACAGCTCCGGAGGATGGGCAAGAAGGCCACGATGGGGTCAGCTGGATTACCGGAGCAGGAGTACAGGGATCGGGAGCTCTGGGAGCTGGAGATGGCGGGACCCCCTGTGGGACAGGAACCGGTGTCGGCCGGACAGGAACCGGAGCTGTCGGGACAGGTGTAGAGGGAACCCCTGACGGGACAGGCATAGACGGGACCCTAGACAGAACATGGGCTGGTGTCAGTGGGACCCCGGACGGAGCAAGGGCTGGTGTCGACTGGACCTCAGACGGAACAAGGGCTGGTGTTGATGGGACCACCGGCGGAACAGGACACGGTGTCGGCGGAACAGGTGTCAGCGGGACCCCCAACAGAACTGGACATGGTGTAGGCGGGATCCCCAGCGGGTCAGGATCTGGTGGCAGCGGGACCTCTGACTGCACAGGATTCGGAGCTGGCTGGACCTCTGACGGAGCAGAACATGGGGTTAGCAGGACCCCCGGCAGAACTGTAGTCGGTGGGACCCCCAACGGAACAGAACATGGGGTTGGCAGGACCCCCGGCAGAACAGTAGTCGGCGGGACCCCCAACGAGACAGGACATGGGGTTGGCTGGACCCCCGGCAGGATAGTAGTCGGCGGGACCCCCAAAGGGACAAGACAAGGGGTTGGCAGGACCCCCGGCAGAACAGTAGTCGTCGGGACCCCCAACGGCACAGGACATGGAGTTGGAAGGACCCCCGACGAAACAGGTGTCGGCTGGACCCCCAACGGCACAGGACATGGAGTTGGCAGGACCCCCAGCAGAACCCCCAACGGAACAAAGCATGGAGTTGGGACATGAGTTGGGACTTGAGAAGGGACTAGAGAAGGGAAATGAGAAGGGATTTGAGAAGGGACTTGAGAGGGGACTTGAGAAGGGACTAGAGAAGAGAGAGGGGATTAGAGAAGGGACTTGAGAAGGAACTAGAGAGGGGATTGGAGAAGGGATTAGAGAAGGGACTAGAGAAGGGACTTGAGAAGGGACTTGAGAAGAGACTAGAGAAGGGACTAGAGTAGGGACTTGAGTTGGGACTTGAGTAGGGACTAGAGAAGGGACTTGAGTAGGGACTGGAGAAGGGACTGGAGATGGGACTAGAGAGGGGACTTGAGAAGGGAATTGAGTAGGGACTTGAGTAGGGACTAGAGAAGGGACTTGAGTAGGGACTGGAGATGGGACTTGAGATGGGACTAGAGGAGGGACCATGGCTGCTGGGGCCGGAACCAGGGCTTGAACCATGGCTTCTGGGGCTGGGACCATGGCTGCTGGGGCCGGGACCATGGCTGCTGGGGCACGGGCTGGAATCCTGGCCTTGCGTTTCCTTCCATGCTGCCTTGAAGCCTTGTGGAGTAGATACCTTGTTTGTTTTGAACATCATAAATACACAAACAACAATGAATACTTACAGGTTGTGTACCCGAATCTCCCGCTGGTCCAAACAAAGTAGGAACAGCATCGTTCTTCAGTGCCCTACGCTATACATATCCGGCATGAATCGCTGAAAGGTTTGGGAAGCTTTGTTTCGTGAAAGGCTGGCAGAGGGTGTGGCCTCTGGGTATCCCCACGTCAGAGTACCCAGGAAGTAAACATTGGAAAATGAGAAATCTCCAACGAGGCCTTTTGGGGAGGTCTTTTCTGTGTTAGAGTTTTACTCGCTGCAGGGTGGACTTTGAGGGTTTTTGACTCTGCAGACCGTTTACATGCATAAAAACCTTCATAACACACAAGGGGACGGGTAATAACCGGAAAAGCATGACATGGGACCTTTAAACCAGCGACGTGCAGTCAGGGGAGGCAGAACCTCACCTGTCATACTCCAATGTAACGGAAAAACAACTAAAGAAAAACTAAATAGTAATAATAATAAAATGTCTCCACTGATCTGTGTTGTAAGTGTGATTTATGTATGATTCCAATCGCTTTTTATAGTCAAAATCAGCAAATTTGCCGAGCTCCGCTACGGGAGCGATGAGAAGTGAGGCAGGGACGTGCTCTGCCTCTCGTAAGCCCACAGTAACTTGCTGGAGCACGGGCACTAATTTAGCGCGGGCACTTATTTTGTGAGCGCGCTCAAGCCAGTTACTGTGGGGTAAGGTGAGGCACAGATGAGCTCTGCCTCACCTCAGAATGCGTCACTCCACAGAAACTGGCTGGAAAGCGGGCACTAATGGCGCGTTTCCACTACAGCGCGGAGCACGGTTTAAGAGGGCTGTGACGTCAGCGGCCCGTCTTTGGTTGCGTTTCCACTTGGCCTAGTACCGGCCGGCGGGTCCTAATTCACAGTTTTTCTGGCCTCATAAAATCGCGGGTCTAGGGCCAGAGACAACGAGGCTGAGTCGGGCTGAGTATGCTAAACTAGAGAGAGCATCGCTGGCAAGGGGGCTACAACTACAACAAGATGGACATATTTGACCGTGATTTAATTGTAATACACGTTTCAAAATGATGCCGAAGTAACAACATACTGATACCGGTTAGTAAAAACCATGAATGAATGCTTTGTCAAGTCTGCAGACAGACGGCAGGCGAAAAACCTTTTAAAATGCGTGTGTTCTAAATGGAGATTGGCTAAGCTAACGCAGTATATGCTCCGACCGTCCACACTCACAATAACGGCCTATACAGACATAAATAAAGCAGCGACTGTATTCACCATGACACAGGCAGTCTGTGGTTTGTACTTGTTTAACTTGTGTCTAGTTTCTGAACATATATGAGGAGCTGTGAGCTCTGAGGGCTAACAGCTAACGGCTGTGTTGTTTTTCTGGAGTTCTCTGAAGATCACGTCACGGCTCCGCCTACACTGCGTTACTATAGATACTACCCCAGTTCCTAAACTGTAATGGAAATGCGCCATAAAGTGAGCCAGTCCTAACGAGGCCCAGCCATACCGAGCGGGGCCGAGCGAGGCCGTGTAGTGGAAATGCGCCATAAACGCATGCCTTTTATCATCTCACTGTAGGTCACCAATGTAATGTTTGTAGATCCCTTTATTACATTTATCCTCGCCATCCATAGTCTTTAAATAACTTATTTCACGTATATATGATATTTAGGCTCGCTGGTCTCATCATACAACGGCAATGAAAAAAGCATCAGGGGAGGCAGCCATAACCTCTGCCGCACGTCACAGCTTTAAACCCACTGCAGCCTTGCACTTCGCCAGGAGAGGTCGCTGTAACTGAAGCTTCGAGAAATGAACCTATTTTCGAAACAATTGTCCAAGTGGTTCGATGCTTCATTCAAAGCTTCATTTGCCCATCACTAGTCACTTTAACTGAAGCTTCGAGAAATGTTAAGTTCTCTTGTTACGCTTAATTTGTTCCTCCTTGTGAGTGTTTTTTTTGTTATTCCAGTACTTGCTCTGTTAAGAGGGATTTTCTGTTCATTGACAACCCTTTGACTGCCAGCGCCACCATTTGGTAGAGCACATTTTGTGTCTTGATATCTTGTTGGAAAAAAAATATTCAGCCAGCTCTACCCTTTGGTTGACATGTTATGCACAAAACAACCTCTAGATGTCACTGTGGTTTGAACAGAAAGCCCTTCAGCTAGCTTCTTCTGAGAAAGTTGACATGCTAAAAATCACTGCTGAAGAAATCACTCTTTTTAGTCAACTTTTGTAATGTAACCATATAATTTTTGACATATTTTAGTGTCAGAGTACTGACTGAACATAATTAGGCAAGGCAAGGCAAGGCAAGTTTATTTATATAGCACCTTTCAACACAAGGCAATTCAAAGTGCTTTACAAAAATGGAAGACATTAAGAAAATGGCATTTAAAATCAGTCATTAAAAAGAAAATATAATAAAATAAACATTAAAAGAAAAAATACATGGATAAAAGTTACAGTGCAGTTTAAGATGTGAATAGTTCAATTAAAAGCAGCGGCAAAAAGAAAAGTCTTCAGCCTGGATTTAAAAGTAGTAAGAGTTGCAGCGGACCTGCAGGTTTCTGGGAGTTTGTTCCAGATATTTGGAGCATAATAACTGAATGCTGCTTTACCATGTTTAGTTCTGACTCTGGGGACAGAGAGCTGACCAGTCCCTGAAGACCTGAGAGTTCTGGATGGTTCATAATTTAGCAGTAGGTCAGACATGTATTTTGGGCCTAAACCATTCAAAGCTTTATAAACCAGCAACAATATTTTGAAATCTATTCTTTGACACACAGGAAGCCAGTGTAAGGACTTCAGAACAGGAGTGATGTGATCCACTTTCTTAGTGTTAGTGAGGACTCGAGCAGCGGCTTTCTGAATTAGCTGCAGCTTTCTAATAGATGTTTTAGTGAGACCTGTAAAGACACCATTGCAGTAGTCGAGTTTACTGAAGATAAAAGCATGGACACATTTTTCCAAATCCTGCTGTGACATTAGTCTTTTAATCCTAGATATGTTCTTTAGGTGATAGTAGGCTGATTTAGTAACTGTTTTAATGTGACTGTTGAAACTCAGGTCAGAGTCCATGGTTGCATTCGAATAGTCCATTTAGCTTAGGAACCTTCCTAACGGAGTGAAATGACCCGGAAGTCCCTCAGTGGCAGCCATGATAAGTGCCGTTCGAATTCTCTAAAATGAAAGGAAAGGAGGTTTCAAACTTCCTTTATAACCTCCTTTAGCTTAGGAACCACTGGACCTCCCTAACCGAAAGGAGAGGAGAAAATGCTGCCCCACAATGCCTTGCGGCCGCGGCATTTGCCGTCACACAACAGTCGGCTGTTCACGGAAACAACCGATTATGAACGAGAAATGATATCATGAAAGTTACGGTGCTTATTAAGCATTTTAAAACGTATGTGGTAAGTTGCCAAAGTGCTTTGTTTTGAACGTTCATCAGTATTATAATCAAAAAGAGAAATATGAACGTTAGTTTTTACTGAAATGATCAAATAAAGTCAACATTTCACAGTCTTTACTGAGCTGTGTGGGGTTTGTTCAACTTTTAAAAGATGTTTGAATGGTGATATACACAGTGATAGATGTTAAGGACTAACGTTTATAATAAATACATTTGTATTGATTTTAAGATCTTTTCATACAATCATACGTAGGCTATTGGGATCATTTGTATTAATGTGGACCGGAGGGAGAGGGTGACGAGCATAAGTTTCACTTTCCTTTTTTATTTCAATTCCAACTTTGGTCATGAAGAATATGTTTCTCTGTTGTCCCCGTTCATAAAGCATAAAACAACAGCATCAGAGCACGGTGCAGAGTCTCTAGATGAGTTTACAGTAGTCCCTCGTTCTTATTAAACATCCATGTTGTAGTCCGCTGTCTAGAAAACTGTAGTTTCCATAGTTTACCCACAGCAGCAGGCGCACATTTATGACCTCCGCTGGCGCATCATAAACACGTCGGATAGTGAAAGTGCAGTCGGATTCTCTAAAGTACCGCAGTCTCTTCTCCTAAATCCTTTTGAATTCTCCTATCCACTATCCCTTAACCCCATGACGTTTCACTCCGAGGTCAAGGAATAGACGATAGGGTTAGAACTTAGGAGCTGTTTTTTTGGAGTATTCGACCGCAACCTCCGACTACACCTAGATTTCTGGCTTTATCTGTTGTTTTGAACATTGCAGACTGAAGCTCAGCGCTAATTTTGATACGTTCTGCCTTGGCTCCAAAAACCATTACCTCAGTTTTATCTTTGTTTAATTGGAGAAAGTTCTGACACATCCAGTCATTGATTTGTTCAATGCACTTACTCAGTGTTTGAATTGGAGCATAATCTCCTGGTGAAATTGTTACGTAAATTTGTGTGTCATCCGCATAGCTAGATAACTTGATGCACAAAAAAAGTTTTAACAAGGTTGTAATTATTTTTTTGAAAATATGCTCAACCAACTGGTCAAATTGGCCTTTTATGGTAAACTAGCAATATGACTTTTTCAGAGTTTCAGAGATGTTTTTCAATAAAATATGGTAAATACATAGCTAGATTCATGGTAATATTACTAAATCTAGTAGGCCTACTGCCTGAGTCTCAGAGTGAAAGAGTGATAATAATTTATATAGCACCTTTCATGCACACAGATGAGCAAGTTAGGCCAACACAGGATATAGACATTTGCTGTTAGGCCAGTGGTTTCCTGTTAGGCCAATTCAGCATACAGTAAGATGAGCAAGTATTTTTTTTATTATGAAAAACACTTTACATTACTTTTTTCCATTTTTTTTTTTTTACAATTATAATTTATTATCTTTTATGAATATATCTGGTTGTATATATTGCTCATTTTCCATAAAAGAAACAAATGTATTTGAGTTTGTGTTTTATTTGAGTTTGATGCATACAAATACTGTACTGTATATGATGATTGTTGAAAATGCACTTTTACCATAGAAGGCCAGCTCGACCAGTTGGTAGAGGCTCATAAAAACAAAACTGTGTGGTCAGTCAAAAAAAATAAAATTGTTTGTGGTTATTTGTGGCCCATTTGATAAAAAAATGCAAACAAATAATTTTTCAATAGCTTTTTTCTTGGTCTGGCAGTTAAAGGGTTAAAAAGAAAAATTGTGTTACATTCAAGACTGTGTCTCTGGGTCGTGCATTTGGTTTCTCCAGTTTGTGTCGAGGTCGTGACACCTTTTCAACTACAGCACGTCTCTAAAATGGCTTGGCAGAAGAAATGGCTTCATATTTTTTGTGTTTCGTTATCGCCACTGTTTTAAAAATGCAATCTCCATGTTTTTGGATATTAATATCCATTGTTTTATGGAGGAAAATATTTAATAAGTGTAGGAATTGCAGCTGTTGGTCAGTTAAGCACAGTTTATAAGACATGGAAGATAATTGTACATGGGATATGCAATGGAAGACTACATTTGTGGTAGCCATATGCTCACCCATTTAGAACAAGAAAATACATGTTCTTGATACCGTTCAACAATTAAGAATAAATTGTTAAAATGTATTGTTTGCTGTCTCCCTGCAGTTATTGGTGAGCTTTAAAATTGTGTCAAGAATTTCTGGTAATCTGTAAATTACCAGCATGACATGAAGTATACTATAATAAAGAAATTGTTTTACAGTTACAATACTGATACTGTAACTTAAAATTATAGCATTAAAGTTTCTATTTTACAATTGAAACACTATTACCGTAAACAAAAATACAGTACTTTTTAAATGGCAGTGTTTTATTTTATAGTTAAAATACTATTACCTTAAACAAAAATACAATGCTTGGAAATTACTGTGTTTTATTTTACAGCTATAACACTACTGCTGTAAAACACTATAACCTGTTGGAGCAGAACACCTATTGTGGTGGCTGATAGCCACCCCCTCTGCTACGCGCCGTTCGTTGGATGAGGCTGAAATCTCTATTAAATAAAGAAAGGAATTGAAAACACCGGAATCAAAAGTTATAACAATTATCTGAGTTTACTTCTGGTAGGAAACCAAACACATATACAAGTTATACAGAGTACTCCGGACTTCAGGCTTGTGATGCGGTTTTACAGGTAGACAGACCAGCTTTCAGAAAACGAGAAGTATGGACTCCAGGTTTGTGATGCGGTTTACCGTCTTCTAGCACCAGCTTTCAACAAACCAGAAGCATTTTTACATACAAAAACAACAGTATTCATATCCCTATTTTGGGGCGGAGATGTGTCGACTCTTCCTTCCCATTTTACTCCCAAGCGAATCAGAGAGTCCGTGAGGAGGGGCTGTATGAGCTGCTCACATCCCCCAAGTGTCCTTACTGGCTGAATTCACTTTTGGTCGGGTTCAATAGTTCTGACCAGAACGTGAAATTCCAAAGTTTCACAAGGTCAAAAGTCAATTCTTATCTCTGCCCCGATCTTCACTCCATTACTTTCCCATGGGAGTTTTTCACATAAACTATTCCTTCTCAGACATTTAACCTTTGTGCCCATATTTAATGATGTCTTTAACGACCTTAAAAACAACATCTGTGTGTAGGGGTGAAAAGGAGCGGTGTGTGTGTGAAACAGGATCTCTGGGTCAGTGAGTTGAAAGTAAGAATATCATTTCTATATATGTGATTACCCAAAACCGTTGTGATTACCTAAAACAGTTGTGATTACTTAAAACAGTTCAAACAATACATGTTTACTAAAATACAATTCAAAATAATACATGTTTACTTCAATACAGTGTAGAATCATATCTTTTTACTTCAAACCGTAAACACAAATACCGTACTTGGAAGTTACAAATACAGTACTTGGAAGTTACTGTGTTTCATTTTACACTGTTACTGTAAATAAAAAAACTTGTAAATACTGTGATTACCTTGACAGTATGTAACTGGCAGCAATTGACAAGTTACTACTGTAATTAATTTTACAGTATTTAACTGGCAGCAATTGACAAGTTACTTACTGTAATTATTACAATAAGTAACTTGTCAATTGCTGCCAGTTAAATACTGTGAATTTCACGGTACGTTTCTTACAGTGGAGTCTTACGGCCTGTGGGATAAAACTGTCCCTGAGTCTGGTGGTCTTTGTCCTGATGCTGTGGTATCGCCTGGCAGCAGACAGAACAGTTTGTTTTTGGGGTGATGGGGGTCTTTGATAATCCTGTTGGCTTTCCTTCTGGGCCGCTGGGACCTATAAACACATTTACTACCCAATAGCATTGTGAGGCTGAACAAAAGGACCTTTTGACTATGTAAATGTAGTCTTTTAAAAAAACAAAAACATTTACTGACTTTTTTGGATAGCTTAACCTCTTAAGCCCTGAGCCTGTTTTTCAGGTCTCAGGCTCGAAAATGACATTCCCAGAACAAATGACCATATCTTCCCTTCTAAAAGGGTTAAATTAATAATCTTTATTCTCAAAGTAATGATAAACCTGTGAGTTGGATGTAGAAAAGTCAGAATCAATATAGATGTTTTTTATTTTAAAGAAAATTCAGATTTTACATAGTAAAAAACTGTAAATTATAGTGTCCGTCCAAAAATTATTTTTTACTTATAGTGAAAACTACCCTTGGATGATGGGTTAGTAGACTAAAAGCTTTAGGAATCCAAAGTACAACATATAATAAGTACCCTGTATCAAGATTGATGCAAAACAAGTTAAATTTGACCTTTTTAGAGAGATTTAGCCAAAAACCCCCACTTCTGGGGTCATTTGGGTGGATTTGACCTATCTCTGGCCCCCCTTACTCGATTTTGATGAATGAAATCTCTTTATAACCGCTAGAGCCAATAGAGTGGCGAAGTCACGCCCACTTACTTCCGGGTAATGGGACCTTATTTCGGAAAAATTATGCATTGAAGTCAATGGGGAGAGAAAACTTATCTTTCGATCCCGTTTGAATTGTGCCATGAATTACACATATGATGTTTGTCAATCTTAAAAAATAATTTCCATGTCAAAAAAGTCACAGTTTGTCGTAAAACTGTTGAAATATAAGACTATGAAAAATACGTAACTAGAAAGACTACAAATCCCAGAGTCGCGTAAGTGATGTCACAATTGTTTTCCTCCACCATTCAGATACCTAAAATCAGCGCAATATAGATATAATCTATCTATATGGCGCTGGCTAAGATAAGATAACTTTAACAAGATGCCTGTGTGCTTAGTACCAGGTTGTTATTATACCAGCAATGGGTCTTGCTCGTTATTTTGCTTCCCGTCTGATGAAACGACCAGGAGTGTCTTGATCAAGTTAGCTACCTAGCTAGTAGCTAGCACGTTAGTTAGCATTACAGCCTTGTCATTTTTATTAGCCTTAACATGAAGTAACATTAAGTAACCCAAAATGTTAAACAGTAAGAGTAGTAGTCATATTTTGTGAACCCTTTGAATAGTACTGTCACCGGTGTGATCATTCTATAATACACCATTTAAGCCCGGGGGAGAAATGCTAACGCTAACGTTAGCATCGGCGATCTTCTCTACTTCATGCTATCTGCACAAATGGTTGACATTAAACATTAAAACGACCAGGCAGTTCAGAGAGAATCAAAGGAAGGCAGGCAGGCAGCTTTGCATGACATTCTTCAGGACGTGTTTCATTGTGGTGATAGTGAGGATAGTCAATCGTTTTGTTGACAAGACAGTAGTGACGGCCATCTTGGTGACGTGTGTTGTTGACCAGAGATGTAGTTCATTGAGCGTTTCACACAAACAAATGTGTTACTTCACAGTTTTACGACACATTTTTTTTTTTTTGACTTGCAAAATTATCTTTTAAATTGACAAACATCATATGTGTAATTCGTGGCACAATTCAAACGGGATCGAAAGATAATCTTTCTCTCTCCATTGACTTCAATACATAATTTTTCCGAAATAAGGTCCCATGGAGGTCCACCGGAAGGGGAGGGACTTCGCCACTCTATGGAATCGAGGGAAAGTTATATACACACCAAAACGTTAACAAATAAGGAGTGAGAGTGACGCGTTACCAAAACCGGAAGCTGCATACACTCTGGTGGCTACCATTAGCAGCTAACTTTTCCGCTCCGATTTTTACATAAAAAAATGGAATTATGGATTATAAATAATTTTTTAAAAGGCACAGGTACATTATCAACCTATGGATCAACAGTTGTAGATTTTTTTTTTTTCGTTTTAATGCCATTGAACACGTCTTTTGACCTAATTGACAGCTACGGTGAGACGATCTGCCGTAAAAGCTCCGTAAAGGTACGTGTTGTGATGTCTGTGTTTGCTTCCCCTGTCGCAAGTTCGGATCGCTCAGTGATGATACTATACGTAAATAATCAGTGGAGTCTCAGCTTTAATAGGCTATATTGTATGTGCAGCTACGATAAGTAATAAGGGTATCTTTATCTTGAATTGTGTGCCACAGTGCGTTAGAATTGTTTCGCTCAGGGGTCATTTAGACCCTTCTTATGAGACTTGTGTTTTGTTTTGGTAAAAATGGTTCATATCTTCAGTTAGCTGAGATTCTTCCCGTTAATCTGGTGCTACACATTAATAGTTTCATAAATGTTAAGAAGCCCTGAGACATTATCTCGAAAACAAAACGGTGGGAGGGGTCCAATGGGGGGACCGCCGTGCTTAAGAGGTTAAAGTAATGTTGTAAAATTACAACCGGGGGCCTAACAGGGTTAAGGGCTTTTGTTTATTGTTATTTACTTTAAGATGTTTATTCTTAACCAATCATTTAATTTAAAAACTCTTATTTAAATTATGTGTGTGTGTCTCTGTATTCCTGAGAGAATGAGCTCATAGGGCTGCTGATCACCATAAGCTAAACAGTCTGTATATTGCACTACATTTGTATAATGTTAGTTTCGTTGTTACTTTGCCTGCGGGAATAAGAAAAAAATTGTTAGATATACTGGATATTATTTGATCTATTCCACCACTATAGCTTAATCCCAAATAATGTAGAGGTGTGTTGTAGGTGCCTTAAATAACCCCTTATTTTATAGTGAAATGTATTTTTATGTTCATATAATAGTGATTTCAATGCCACCCCAAAATGATCCCTGGTTCCATCCTGGTCACCCCACTGAAAATGTCCTGGCTCCGCCACTGGATGAAGCCAGTCAGGATACTCTCTGGTGCACCTGTAGAAGTTGCAGAGTATCCTGGAGTCCATGTTGAGCTGTCGAGCTCTTTTGGTGATGGTGTTTGTGTGGTGAGTCCATGTCAGGTCCTCAGTGATGTGGACACAGAGGAACCTGAAGCTGCTGACTCTCTCTACCGTAGTCCCGTTGATGGCGATTGGGGCGTGTCCCTCTCTCTGCTGCTTCCTGTAATCCACAATCAGCTCCTTGGTTTTGCTGACGTTGAGATGGAGTTTGTTATCCTGAAACGAAGATGACAGGGATCACACTCATGTACAGTAGGTGGCGGTATGCACCTTTAAAACAAACAGAATATTCAACACAGTCTCATGGCATTTCGTGTTATAGTCACGAAATTAATCTATTGATTCGTGTTCACCAACACGATTTCGCCATTTTTTTTCGTGTCACACAGAACGATTTTAAAAGCAATGTAAATAATAACAAATTAGAAGGAAAAAGACATTTAAAAAAATACAGATTTAAGTATTCTGACACAGAACGATTTTAGAAGCAATGTATTTATATTGGTAGTATGTTTCGTGCCTGCACCAAATAATAACAAATTAGAAGGAAAAAAGACGTGTTGCAGGCACGAAACATACTACCAATAGAAATACATTGCATTTAAAATCGTTCTGTGTGACACGAAAAAAAAATAATTTCGTGACTAATAACACGAAATGCCGTGAGACTGGGTTGGAATATTACAGGATTGCTAGGAATATGCAAAGTTCCAGGGACGTGGGTTTGGCTGGACAAGTAAGGAAAGAACGAAGGTATATGGAGTGGAGACCATCACGTTTGCCAAAGCAACCCCATTTAGTAGTGTTCCTCCATGGCTTTTCCCAGAAGCTAAAATAGATGTGAGTTTCATAGAAAGGAAAAAAGAGTGGCAAATAAATGAAGTGGGAATTAAAACGAGTATGTATCTGAACAAAAAGTACTACAATTACCTAAAAATGTACACAGATGCTTCTAAGAACAAGGAAGAGTGTGTTGGAGTTGGTATATACATCCCAGACTTTAAAATATCGATTTCAAAAAGAGCGTCTGATCAATTATCAGTGTACACAGCAGAAATGCTGGCAGTAATAATAGGATTACAGTGGGTTGAAGAGGTCAGACCAGATAGGGTGGTGATATGCACAGATTCATTATCCATATTAAAAAGCATACAATCAACAACAACTGTCAGAGAAGACATTCTCATAGAACTGAATCATAGCCTGTTAAGACTGCACAGAGGCGGTATAGATCTGCAGTTATGCTGGGTGCCTGCACATGAGGGGGTGAAAGGGAACGAGTGTGCTGATAAATTAGCAAAAGTGCACTACAAAAGGAAATAACATTACCAGTTCAACTTGGTAAAGGAGAAGGAAAAGCAGTAATTAAGAAAAAAGGGATGGAGATCTGGCAGAAAAGGTGGGAGAAAGACCAGAAAGGCAAAGAGTATCATAAAGTACAAAAGACAATCACAATTAATATTTATAAAGAAAGAAACAGAAGGGAGGAAATCATGATAGCTAGACTCAGAATAAATCACACAGCTTTGAATGGTACACTGTAAAAAAAAAAATTGTAAAAAAACGGAAATTTTCTGGCGCCCCCGTAGGCGCCAGAAAATGTCCGTTAAAAAAAGGAAAAAAACTGTAAAATAAAATACGGAGATAACATGTAAAAAAAAAGTTACTTACCTTACCACAAGTAGCCTCTATTACTGTAATTTTACATGAAATCTTTTTATTTTAACATATATTATTTGTTAGAATAGAGTCATAAACCTCTAGAAAACTGAATAATTATCTTTAAAAAATGATAAAAAAAAGGTAAAATACATAAAATTACTTTTATTATTACAAAAAAGTACCGTGTATCTAAGACCATTTACAAGTAAAACACAAAGAAAAGAATGTCATTTTACTTTGCAAAAGCCTTAGTTTACATTAACTATCACATTTTTTGCCAAAGAAAATCTGTAATTTTACAAGAAATCTTTTTCTTTTAACATATATTAATTGTTAGAATAGTTATACACCTCTAGAAAAACTGAATAAATATTTTTTTAAATGATCAAAAAAAGCTGAAAGAAAGAAGATTACTGTTGTCATTTGAAAAAATACCGTAAATTCAAGATTCAAGGCTTTATTGTCATTTGTACATTAGCTTCAGTGTAGACATGGCAATGCAAAACTGAAGTCACAGGCTCCTCCAACAGTGCAACATATATATAGAACATAGAACAAATAAAACAGATAGAATAGAAACAGTGCAAGAAGAGTCTATATGCAAGTAAACGGAATATGATTGCACTGCCGTACCAGGCCGTGATGCAGCCAGTCAGGATACTCTCTATGGTGCACCTGTAGAAGATGCAGAGTATCCTGGACTCCATGTTGAACTTCCTCAGCCTGCAGAACTGGGGTTACGTATTGTAACCCAGCTTCTATGAGTATAGGCCCTCTAAGGCTATCGCTATTGGGTAATCCCACTGCACGTGTGCAGCACTGACAGACTTAATCCACGCCCACCTATGACGTGGGCCCCACCTACGGCCTCACTTCCGTATAAATAGGAAGTAGGCCCGACCATCTGCTCCCACGCCAAGAGCTTTTCTTCAGCTATTCACGGAGCCAGTGGGGCCCGAACCTTAGAGGGCTGCGCCTATACTCATAGAAGCTGGGTTACAATACGTAACCCCAGTTCTATTTCGTATAAGGCTTCGCCCTCTAAGGCAGGGGTTCCCAACCTTTATTGTGCCAAGGACCGGCAGATACATTAAAAAAAAATCGCGGACCGGTTGTCAATTTTAACTGATTTTAATATTTACTCACCACCAGCAGGTAGCAACAGAGGCTAATTGTATGTAACAGCCTGAACAGATACTAGAACAATATGCATCCAAAACATATTAACAAAGTTTAAAAAAGAACCGGTGTCATTTTTTGGTTTTTCGGAAAACCAAAAAACCGACGTTATTCAGTTTTTAAACCAAAACGGGAAAACAGATAAATTAACGTTTTGGTTTTGTTTGTATGATTTACGGATAATCCAGTGAATGCTGGGAAAACGAGGAGAAGCCGCATTATGAACACTGGCATTTGTTTTCAGAAGATATTATGATAGTGTCGTTCGTTCCGGTGCACTCCGACAGCATTAGCACTACATCGAGATTAAGATTAAACTAATTTATTTTGGGAACAGCCGCATATATGGAGTTAGCCATATGTGTGTAAATTACTGTTCATAAACATTTGAAAACAAATGCCGGTGTCGGACAGACACAAACACACCGAACACACAGAGCTGAGCTGAGCAGAGCACATACACACACACATCATGCGCCTTGGTGACTGACTGGACATCTCCTTCATAAAACTAATAAAAGGGGGAGTAATCGGGCAGTTCGATGTGTGTAGATGTGTGTGTATAGGTGTGTGTGGTTAACACGTAGCAGCCTGCAGTCACTCTTAAACTGTTCTGATGAAGTTAAACACAGTCATACTGGTGCTGCACTTCTCAGAAGCGGAGTATACGTGCCGCTGCCTCCGGATGCTGCAGCCGTTTTAAGAAGTGAAGGAGGGTTTCCGTCTATAAAGCAGCTGCGGGCAGCTGCGGGTCCGAGAGTCCCGGACATTAATTCATAGATCAAGGCAGACTGGTTTACTCTTCTGTTTTGCCAATCCGGTGCTTAAACAAATAGCTCTACACCCCTGGCCGACATGTCCTTAAAATGAAGTCCGAGTTTGAAATATATCTCAAATAATGTATGCACCACCATTTCCCCACATAAACATAACAGTCTGCAATCAAACGGTTGTCTCCTGTGCGCTCCTCTTCCTACTTGGCGCACCGGTAACATGCTCGTGCGCACGAGAGGAGACCTTATAAGGCTGAGCCGCCGAATCCCTCATCATAAAAGCCATTTTCAACGGTTTTCTGGTGAAAGATTAACTAGCTACTGGATGAAATAATATGACTGGTGGCATAGGTGCGAAAATTAAACACTTTTTGAAAAAATATTATGATCAAATATTTTTATATATTTATAATTCTGCAAATATTACGATAAACTCACAGCTATTTCGCGGCCCGGCAGTAACACCTCTGCGGCCCGGTACCGGTCCGCGGACCGGGGGTTGGGAACCCCTGCTCTAAGGCTATCGCTATTGGGTTAAGGGCGAAGCAGGATGTAGTCCACGCCCCACTGGTCCGTCCGTTACCAGGAGCACAAAAACACACCTACTCAATTTAATAACCCATGTCCATTGCGCCATGCGTAATGGAGCATCACAGTCCCTGGAAATGTAGCATTTAAAATGAATATTCTCCATGAGGGAATGGAGGTGAATACCTGTCGTTATAAAAAGTAGAGACCAAAGTCCCACTTGTTACAACGAAAAAAGACAGGAAACAGGGCAGCTCTCTGAGTGCCGACAGGCAGGAGAGAGGGCACACAGTTGTGTCCCCGACATTAATCACTCTGACAGGACATTCAGTACTGAGTGTGTCAGAGAGGAATGGGAGACATCCCTCAAATAAAAACGAATAAAAGAACAGGGGGAAGACCAAGATGCTGCAATGCAAATGTCTTCCACTGTCAGTCCTACGTGCAACGCCGTAGAGGTTGATACAATTCCTCTGGTGCCGTGCGCTTGATGTTCTCCGGGGGATCCACCCCAGAGGAGACATACGCCTGTGACACAGCCTCACACAGCCAGTGTGACAGGCGTTGTGCAGACAGAGGCTGCCCCATTGAGCGCTCTCTGTAATGCACAAACAGACGCTGGGAACTGCGCAACACAGCCGCGCATGCCGTATAGCATGACAGCGCGCGCACGGGACGGAGGAGATGAGATGTGGCTTCCTCCTCTGATGTGTGAGGAGGAGGAAAAAAACCATCCAAAGTTATCACTCTTGATCTAAAAAAGAGACCTGTGATAATTTTTGGCATAAAAACCAGGCTAGGGCGCAAAACAGCTAAGCTGCCATCTCCTTGGATCTGGAGACATGACGGAGCCACAGAGAGAGCAGACAAATCACTCACCCCTTTTAGCTGATGTCAGAGCCAAGAGCAGAGCTACTTTGGCTGACAAGAACTTTTAGGGGGACCTGATCTAAAGGTTCAAATGGAGCTTTTCTCAGTGCGCGTAACACTAAAGCCAAATCCCATTGAGGCGCCAAAGCGCGTGACACAGGTCTGAGTCTCTGTACTCCCCGTAGAAACGTTTTGTCAGAGGGTGACTAAACACCGTGCTGACACCAAAACCTACGTGGCAAGATGAAATGGCAGCAGCATATGTTTTGACCGTGCTATAAGCCAGTTCCTGTCCAGCAACAGCCGGAGGAACGACAGCACGTGAGGCAGGGTGACCGTAACGGGGTCCAGGCTTTTCCCTACATGTCAAACGGAACGCTGTCCATTTGGCTGTGTAGGATGCTGTGGTGTGTGAAGCAGCTGCGCTGATCGTACACCTCCCTGGCGATTTATGTAGGCCGCCGCTGCTTTGTTGTCTGTTCGAATCAACACATGTTGATTGTACCGCAACGGGGCGAAAAAATGCTGGATTACTCTCCATACGGAGAGTAATTCCAGCACGTTTATATGGAGAGACATGTGAACCGGCCACTGTCCCCCCCCTGCCTGCGACATGCACGTTCCTCAGCCTGCGAGAGATGCGTCTGTGAACACTGCGGTGTGTGACGTCACTCTGCCCAGGGGCACCCCCACTGACAAGACGTGGAGATTTTTCCAGTAGGTTAAAACCAAACCCACGGAAGGAGGAATGTACACCATGCGTCTCCTCTGACGCACAGGGTTGATGCGCAGGCGAATAAACCACCTCTGGAGTCTCCTCAAGTGAAGGAGACCCAGGGCGATCACCACGTGACCAGCTGACATCATGTCTAAAAGCTGCATCACGGAGAGGGCTGTCACCGCCCCGCGGGGTGTGACGCGCCGGAGGAGAGCTGTCACTTTCTCCCCTCTCCGCTGTGAGAGTCGCGCTCTCATGCGGGCTGAGTTCAATTCCACTCCCAGTTAAATGATAACCTGGGAGGGAAGAGGACAGCTCTTCTTCCATTTGATAATGAAACCCAGGCTTGACAGATGCACGCTGTATCGTCTGTGTAAAGCCGCTTCCTCCCTGGAGCGAGCCAGCCACAGCCGGTCGTCCAGGTAAAATAACACTCTCATCCCCATTCTGTGCTGCTCCAGCCGTCTCCACCCACTTTGAAAAAGTGCATGGAGCCAGGAATGAGAAACGCAGGAATTTGCTGTGTTTCGGGATGATGGTTACATGGAGGTAAGCATCCTTCAGGATTATGGCTGGTGAACACACTCCAGCACCTGTTTGATCGTCAGCATGGGAAAAGGCCATTCCCTTGTTGAACACTGACAGATCGAGGATGGGTCTCATTCCCCCCGCCCCGTCTCCTTCGGGACCAGAAAATAGCGGGAGTAAAAACCCCTGATTTTCTTCCCCTTGAGGAACCCTGGAAAAAGGCTTCCTTTAACAGAGTTCCTGCCGCTCTGCACGGAGCGCGAGACACTGTTCCTGGGATGACAGGGTTCCCTGTATCCCGTAGAACTGCGGGGGGGAGAGGCGAACTGCAGAGACTACCCTCTGCCCATCCGCCTGCTCATCCATCTGTCCATCAGACACACACGCCGCCACCCTGAGTAATACTCTGATAGCGCCGGGTGTACATTCTCTGGATGTGCTGTGGTTGGTGGCAAACCACGCCAGAGCCCTCCACACACTGCATTTCACACAGGCTCTCATTATGTCGCCGTTTTAGGAGAAGTCTCGTAAACCGCGCGTTCACGCTCAACACCACTAAGGGATGAGCGGAGGTGTGTGCAGTGCTGTCCCCACGAGGCGTAATAATGGCCCCTTTGATCCATGAATGGAGGGGGCGTAGTCATCCGACTTGTGCCCTCCACTCGGACCCAGGAATCAAGGGCTTCGTCCACGGAGTAAACCTCCTGGACTGCCCAATCATCCTCGACCGCAGCAGCAGCAGCGAAAGCGTCCGCTCTCTGCTGTTTGAGGGCCAGAGGGAGATGGGTACATAGTGAGCATGACACCTGGGGGGTGTGAGCTCATTACGACCGTGGGTAGGAGGTACGTCTGAGACAGAGGAAAAATCTGTGCTGCCTAATAACCGGAAGGTTTAAGGTAGACGAATTGAATAGTAAGCCCTGCTGTTTTATTAACTGATAAGTTAAAAAAAAAACAGCTGGCTTAAGCAGCGAGCCATGCTGCCAAGTAACCAATAGGCTATTGGCAGCCGGCTTAACCGGGGAGCCTTGCTGCATATTACAGTACTTCCCTCTGTCCATCGAACACACGCGCCGTCCACTCATCGCGCGAACCTGCTCTGGATGTGCTGTGGTTGTCATGGTGACGAGCCACGCCAGAGTCCTCCAGACGCTGCATTTCACACAGGCTCTCATTTATGTCACGTTTAGGAGAAAGCTCGTAAACCGGACCTTGAGGTGCGTTCACGCTCAACACCCCTAAGGGATGAGCGGAGGTGTGTGCAGTGCTGTCTACACTGTAATAATGGCACTCGTGGGCTCATTACAACCGTGTGTAGGAGGTAGGTCTGGGACAGAGAAAAAGAGAGAAAAACCGAGCTGCCTAAAAACCAATAGGTTTTAAAGACAGCAGATTTATGCAGCGAGCCATGCTGCCTATAACCGACAGGTTAGGGGCAGCCGGCTTACCCGGTGGGCCTTGCTGCATAATATTAACCATCTGTCCACCGAACACACACGTCGCCACTCTGAGTAATACTCTGAGAGCGCGCGACATGCTCTGGAATGTGCTGTGGTTGTCATGGTGACGAGCCACGTCAGAGCCCTCGCCGCCGTTGCCCGTGAAGCAACCCAAGAGGGGCCCGGACCGAAAAAACTGCGAGGGGGCCTCCACACGCTGCATCTCACACCGGCTTTCACCCTGTCTCTGTTTAGGAGTTTTAAGGCTCGTAAACTGGACATTGAGGCTCGTTCCGCTCAACCCTGCTGAGGAATGAGCGGAGGTGTGTGCAGTGCTATTCACACAGTGTGTAATAACAGCCCTGGGCTCATTACGACCGTGTGTAGTAGGCAAATCTGGGACAGAGGAAAAAACCGTGCTGCCTGCTAACCGACAGGTTAGGAGCATCAGGTTTAAACGTCAAGCCCTGCTGTCTAATAACCGCCTGGTTAAATACAGCTGGCTTGTGCCGCGAGCCCTGCTGCCTGCTAACTGACAGGTTACAGCCGGCTCAAACGGCGAGCCCCGCTGTCTGTTAACCGACCGGTTAACCCCAGCTGGCTTATGCACCTCCACACGTTGTATTGCACAGCGGCTCTCATCATGTCGCCGTTTAAGAGAAGGCTCGTAAACCGGACATTGAGGCGCGTTCACGCTCAAACGCGCTTGAGGAATGAGCGGAGGTGTGTGGAGGCATATCTGTGACATAGGAAACAAGCCCGTGCTGTCTAATCAACCGACAGGTTTTAAAGACAGCCGGTTTGTGCCGCGAGCCCTGCTGCCTAATAACCGACAGGCTATGAGGCAGCCGCTTATACAGCTTTTTTATGTCATCCGGAGGAGAGCTCTCCTGAACCGGGGGAACGGGGAGGTCTCATTAGGCGGCTGCCTTTCCGATGATCTCCGGGAGTTCCTGGAGAATACCGCCTATACGGCAGAGCCGAGATGGCGGATAGAGGGACCCGGTGACCCGGTGTCAGCCCGGCAGCCGAACCCATAGGCTCGGCTGTCGGGCTGACAGTCTCCCCCGTCCTGGACTAGCCAATCATCCTCAGCCGCAGCAGCGAGAGCGTCCGCTCTCTGCGGGCCAGAGGGAGACGGACACAATGAGTGCACGACACCTGGGGAGTGAGAGCCGCGTTTGCGTGCTCCCATCCCCGGCAGTACTTACCTGTATCGTCTGTGTAAAGCCGCTTCCTTTCTCCCTGGAGCGAGCCAGCCACAGCCGGTCGTAACTCATGTCGGGCTGACACCAAGCCCCCGCCCTGTCTCCCCCGTCCGGAGGAGAGGGAGGATGGGGCCGGGGGAACCCCATGGTGATCCGTGAATGGAGGGGAAGGAGTCGCCTGACTGCTGCCCGCCACTCGGATCCCATAAATCAAGGGCTTGGTCCACGGAGTAAGACTCCTGGACTAGCTAATCATCCTCGGCTGCAGCAGCGAGAGCGTCCTCTCTCCGCTGTCTGTGGGCCAGAGGGCCAGTGCTTCTGCAACGGAGTGCTGAAGAAAAATGGGAGCAGATGGTCGGGCCTACTTCCTATTTATACGGAAGTGAGGCCGTAGGTGGGGCCCACGTCATAGGTGGGCGTGGATTAAGTCTGTCAGTGCTGCACACGTGCAGTGGGATTACCCAATAGCGATAGCCTTAGAGGGCGAAGCCTTATTCGAAATAGAACAATTACATCATAATATCCAGGGACTTTTCACACGGAGAGAAAACACATGTTGAGAGGAAACTGCATTTTTTTTAAAAACCACCCATACGAACAAATTCCAAACGTCATTGCATCACAACAGAAGGTGTTCATCTGTGGAATAACTGTAAAGATGAGCTGAAATACTGTGCAACTTTATCTAAACTAAAACTCTTATTTAGAAACCAAATCCTGAATGGTTCTGAGCAGGACCTGTGAAGTGATGCTTGCTATTTCTTGTCGTTGTAAAAGTTATTTCTTTTTGGTTGTTTTGTACAAAAGAATGAATCCAATATCACAGATGCTGATGACGATGACCTAAACTTGTATTTTCATGAACAATGTACGCTGGGGGGGGGGTAGGACCAGAAACGTCTTTAAGCTTCTTCTTGCCCCTTTTGAACATGATAGAAACTTTGAGAATTTTTTATACCTTGAACGTTTTTTTATTTTGCCCATCTTTGTTATAAATATTATTGTTTGTTTTGTTTCTAACATGTTCAATAAATTGACTAATACAATTTTGTTTTTAAAGAGCCGCTGTTTTGGTGATGGTGTTAGTGTGATGAGTCCATGTCAGGTCCTCAGTGATGAGTCAGGTCCTCAGTGATGAGTCCATGTCAGGTCCTTAGTGATGAGTCAGGTCTTCAGTGATGAGTCCATGTCAGGTCCTCAGTGATGTGGACCCCGAGGAACCTGTAGCTGCTGACTCTCTCCACCGTAGTCCCATTGATGGCGATGGGGGCGTGTCCCTCTCCCTGCTGCTTCCTGTAATCCACAATCAGCTCCTTTGTTTTGCTGACGTTGAGATGGAGGTTATTATCCTGGCACCAAGATGTCAGGTTTTCGACCTCCTCTCTGTACGCCGTCTCGTCGCCGTCGGTGATCAGGCCGATGACGGTCGTGTCATCAGCAAACTTCATGAAATCTAAGACCATTTACATGTAAAACACAAAGTAAACATGTCATTTTACTTTGCAAAAGCCCAAGTTTACATTAACTGTCCGATGTTTTGTAGAAAAAAAATCACAAATATATATATACAATATATTATTGAAAATAATATACATCACAAAAATAAAATAAATAAAATATATTTTATGTAATAATAAAGCAGAATAGACCGGCAATGAAACATTTCAACATTTAACAATAGCCAACATTTTGTTCAAAAGATAACAATTATAAACACTAAAGAAATCTACCAGTTATGTGTGTGCGTGTGTACATGACTGTGTGTGTTTCAACTCTCTCCATTCAAAGTCAGCGACGTTTGTAATGAATGAATGCACCTTTATCTTTATCGAGTGCTGTTTTTGTTTGTATTCCTTCCTCTCCACTCTAGTCCCATTGTCCGGATTGATCTTGAATAGGCACCTGTTAAGACAGAAGTACACTTACATTTAGTGTTTAATTACACATTCTGTGGATGATACAGCCATTAATTGTCTTTACAGTTACAGATGGAGCCTCTTATTTTGGACCCCAGCATACAGCTTCCTGCCTACTGCCAGTCAGTTACCTGCCTAAGACCTGCCAAAGACCAGTATTCAGGAATGTTAGGCCCTCCCACTATTCTCCAATTTCAGGGTTTAACCAGGAGATGGCGCTATATATTAAATAACTATGGCCAAAGTAAGACTTAGTTTTTCACAAGAGACAATGCAGATATTATATAAAAAACTAAAGTTAAAATCTTGTTTTTAACCTGTTTCACGCCTTCCCCCCGGTACCGGGCGGATAAACGCGTCATTTGCAGGAAACAACGTCTAAGGAATCTTAATATTGAATAAAACTATGAATGTGTTATATCCATGTAACGGGAAGAAACTCAGCTAACTGATCTTTTTAATTTTTTTTTTCAAAAAAAACCCACAATGCTAGCACTCAGCCTCTGAATTAGCCTCGATCGAAAAAACGGGACCGACAAAGACACATAAACTCACTCAGAACTCCCTTATTACTTATCCTAGATGCACAACCAAACACTATTTTTTGGTGTCCTGGAGACACTGAATCTAACGGTGCCCACCTCAACACTCAGTGATAAACATTCGCGACGCTATCAACGAAAGCGTACATCATCACATGTGGAGCCAAGAAGCTAAACATGTAAATATGACTTACCTTGGTCAAAAGTGGTCTTCAATGGCATTAAAACGATAAAAAAACGATGCTGCAGTTAATCCATAGGTTCATCCTATGTGTCTGTGCCTTCTTTGAAATTATTTCTGATAATCCATAAGCAATACAACTGCGTTTTAGTTTCCAAACTCCAGAAGGAGACATTCCTCCAGTTTAGTTTCGCTTTCCACACGCGAAGCGGCAACATTTTTTCTTTACAATGTGTGTCTATGTGAGTCTCCTCCTTCGATTCTATTGGCTCTAACGGTCACAAGGGTATGTCAACCAACCAGATCGAGCAAGGGGGGCCAGAGATAGGTCAAATCCACCCAAATGACCCCAGATGGCCCAGTTTTTGGCTAAATCTCTCTAAAAAGGTCAAATTTCACTTGTTTTGCATCAATCTTGATACAGGGTACTTATTATATGTTGTACTTTGGATTCCTAAAGCTTTTAGTCTACTAACCCATCATCCAAGGGTAGTTTTCACTATCTGTAAAAAATAATTTTTGGACGGACACTATAATTTACAGTTTTTTACTATGTAAAATCTGAATTTTCTTTAAAATAAAAAACATTTATATTGATTCTGACACTTCTACATCCAACTCACAGGTTTATCATTACTTTGAGAAAAGATTATTAATTTAACCCTTTTAGAAGGGAAGATATGGTCATTTGTTCTGGGAATGTCATTTTCGAGCCTGAGACCTGAAAAACAGGCTCAGAGTGGAACAGGTTAATGCCCCAAGAGCAATAACATCTTGTCACAAGCTTTTTGGAAGAAAAAGACTTCAAGAGACCTGTAGTTGACTAATTACAGGCCTCAATAAAGTTCTGCCATTGGTTGTGAAAAACAACGGTGGACATAGTGGAAAGTGAAATTGAGATTGTCAAATTTAATAAAAATACAAAATAATGTATCTGTGTACGTGTTTTATGTGATCTGCATGCACTTATCAAACATCTAATTAAAGAATGGTAGCTGTACCTCTCAAACAACCTAAACTAGTTATAAATGTTTATTTTAAATAAAGTCTTTATGACTCGGAATATGAATAAAATGGGTCCGTTACAGTTTGTTTTCATCTGATTTCAAATAAACAAAGTCTTGGCTTTCAGAATATTAAACTTGTTTCGGCAAATTTAGATGATAAACTTTAAACTTTCACACACGTTGACCGGCGAAAAACTCTGCCCGGTTCACCGACCCCCCTCTGAGTGAATACCCAAGATATCTTGGTTTGATTTGGTTTGATTTGGAGAATTTATTTAGCTACTTGGCACTAAGAGTACAGATATGTCTACCCTTTCTTTTCAGAGTGTAATATCTGCATTTTCTCTTTTGGTTTGAATAGGAGAAGGGCAATGGTTATCGACGGTGCTTTTAATGCCTATTGTATACGAACTGTGTGATTTATATTGCTTTTCAAATGCATATAAGCCCCCCATTTACACTGCACTTCCCCGTCAAGAAAATGAATAGCACTTAGTTAGATCACTTTACAGATCAGGTTGGACCAGCCCTGTCGCTACTCTCTGCATTTCCTACTGCAGATAAAAAAAAAGCTACAAATATGTATTTCTTAATAAACTAAATAGGCCACCATTGGTAGCAGTTCTCATTATATACTTCTCAGTATACTTCCCCCACCCGCCCACTGTTTGTTGCTTTTTGACATGTAAATGGGTAACTACCCCCCTCTGAGTGAATACCTGTTGTACCTGTCCGGGGCTAAGCCCATAGGACGATGCTCTGATGTCATCACCCTCGCACATTGGTCATATGTTTATGAGATCACTGTGATTCACTTCTCCGCGGCTCCTCCGTGCAGAGAGGCCCCCCCCCGTTGACAATTCACGAGCGTCTAACTCTCTCCCCCCTCCCCCGTCGCACCTTCTAACAGAACCCCCCCCCCATATCTGGATTTGGCCCACAGACCTAGAGAGTAGCAAAATACAGTGAGTCCTAAACACAAGTAGTCAGGGTTCATTTATAACGCTTATTTTGATTTATTTTTCTCAAATGATGCTGTATGTTTCACTTTCTGAAAGCGTTAGAATTGCACATGAAAAATATTGAAAGCTGCCAGCTGCCCTCGGCCATGTCTTTGGCGGTGATCCAAGCTTCGGTACCACAGTGGATAAAGTTAGTAATACATTTATAGGCTACTGATCAAATGTCAATACATTACATAAGTCTTATTCTCATTCATACTTAATTTATTTCTTCTTCTGTCAGTATGAACACAAAAAACTAACCGGTATTACATTTCATTCTAAAGTTTACGGACAAACTACAGACTGCTGGAGAAGAGATATCACAGGGGGGGGGGGGTTGGGACACACACATTCCGATGGCCAATTCGTTTTAAACAAAGAGTAGGCTATACTCAACATAGTGGGGTGGGGGCTGGTGAACGGTATGGTCAATGTTTGTAAACACTGTGACATTTTAACTTTATTTGATCATTTCAGTTAAAAACTAACGTTCATATTTCATATTACTGTTTTGCCTGGCTGGACCTGTAATTTACAGGAAAGGAGTGCACGCTACTAAAGAGACACGCTACCATGGAAACCAAACAATGGTGTTGCTGTATTGAAGTCCGAGTGGAAACAGTCATATTTGGAGCGTTATGTTAGAATGAAACAGCGAGGTCGTGACTCACAAAAAAAAAGTGTTACTTCACTAACTGTAAGCTTGTCACTCAGAGTAACCTACAGTTAACTTAACTGTTGGAAAAGAAAGATTAGGGGGGGAGAGAGCTGTGATGGGCCATTAGGAGTGTGAACACACAGCTGAGAGCTGCCGTTTCATTCTGACTGTTTAAAAAACGGTAACAACGGACTATTTTTCTTAGCGGATGCATGTAAATTTAAATCAATACATACAACTATTTTTTAAATCAATAAAAATATTTTCTAAATCCATAAAAGCATTTTAATTAATATTGGGAGTCATGTCGTTACTTTGTGGCCATGTAATAAGCGGGATAATTTGCAGCGACTTGGTCATTATGGGGAAAAATAACACCCAGGGATCAAGATCCCTCCGCGACGCGACGCGGAGGGATCAGTCATTTTTAGTGAATTACTGAGTTTAGGCACGTTAATAACATTTTAATGAAGTTGAATACAGTATATTCATATTTGTCAGTGATTTCATGTCAATTCGGCGAACATAAACGATTAAATTAGGATTAAAAATCGAGAGCCGGCTGCTGTTCGTTACGGCAACCCAACTAGGACACTTGACACAGTGGCTTTTGGCAAAGCACACAAAGAAAACAAAAAAAACCGAGAGAGATGAGTTATTGTTATTACAACGTGACATCTCGCACATGCGCATAACAACATGGTGATGTTTTGTAAATTATTACATGTCTTATTTAGCACAGACTATGATCCTATCCGTGACATATGGATCTTAACAAAGATCCGCTATACATTAGTACCAGATATACTGTACACGGACATTTTAGTGAACCAGACCAGCTGTTTCCGCCGGGTCTTCGCTTCCCGGGCATCACGTTGTTTACAAGTGTGTTCAGATGCTAAATAAAAGTTTAGCTTGTACTTTTGATACCCCGCCTCTCGGCACCACAACATCCAGTTTACTGTATTTCACATGAGCGATGTCGAACATTGAAAAGTCCTTATAAAATCTCTGTTATTAGATCAGTACTTTTCTTATATGACTATTATTGACTTGAACACTGAGAATGTATTTATTAACTTCAGACATTTGAAATATTTGAAATCAGATGAAAACAAACTGTAACGGACCCTGCCGTGTTATCTATGATTACTATGCCTTACTGTACATTCATAATTTCAGCCGGAGGTAGGTGGTAGGCGTTGCGGAGGAGCAGATTGCGAGTGAGGTGCCTGTTCTAAACGAACTATTCCAGCTGTTATAAAGCATTAAATAAAAAGTAAGCAAGGAATACAGAATGTTTCGTTACGTAACTTTGTTGAGAATGTGGCCATGTACATGTAATACATGGGATCATTTGCAGCGACTTGGTTATTGTGGGGAAAAATAACACCCATCCTGATCGTTTCAATGAAGTTGAATACAGAATATTCATATTTGTCAGTGATTTCATGTCAATTCGGCGAACATAAACATCAATGATGATGATTAAATTAGGATTAAAAATCGGGAGAGCCGGCTCGTTCGTTTTTTCCGACTAAACAACATTATTTAAATGATTACATGTCTTATTTAGCACAGACTATGATCCTATCCGTGACATACACTGTATGGATCTTAACAACAAAGAAGTTGATTTCACATGACTCCAGTGTGGAACCCCACTGCACCCCCTGGTGGATCAATGATCCATTGCAGCTGGCTTCACAATAATTAAATGTATTTATCACGGGGGCGGTATCAAGTCAGACTGGGGGCCGGCCGGCCATCACGGAACGTGCACGAACCGATCACGACCCTCGCATTTTAAACTGTCCAAAATAAGACGCTTCATCTGTATACAGCTTGAAGTCAAAGGGCAATGCTACTCTTAAATGTACTTTTCATTAACTGAGACAAGACAAAACGAGAGCATAATGCGAAACAGAATGCAGCACAATAATCTTTTTATCTCGATTATCTTGTATTGTCAGAAGCACTTATCGTGTCTCAGAAATGTGCACAATCCTCTACTCTGTGGTTTAAGATGGAATTACTTAATAATTACAATTCAAGTCTTACCTCTGCAAGAACTCCAGGGTAGCTCCCAGTTCTGAGCGATAACTGATGTTGAGGCAGTAATATGCTGCAAACATCAGTATCAGGGCGTCGACAACATTCAGGACACTGCCACCGACGATGGTCTGGTCCTCTGCTATCATGTACTGTCCAGCTGTCAGTGGAGAACTCCCTTAAGGTACACAACAGGAAAAAGTCACAAAACATTTATAAATCCAAAAAATATTTAGTGCAGATTGTTTTGTTTTTTTACTGGTGATCACATGGCCAATTGTATTTTAGGAATGATCAGCTCCTGCAGCTTTCTTTTCTTTCTTAAGTGTTTCCTAATGTTAACAGTGTAGAAAATGTCACATCATAAAGGGATAGTTTGGGTGTTTAAAGTGGGGTTTTATAAAGGTACTTATCCATAGTCAGTGTATTACCTAGAGTAGATGATGGCCGGCAGGGGCGGACTGGGAAACAGTGGACCTCTGTCGCCTGTCAGCGCAACTTCAATGATGCCGTTTAAAAACAGCAAACCGACCCGGCCGTTCGGTGATTCTACAGATGGTCAGTCCGCCCCTGCCGGTACCGAAGTGGGCCGAGTGGCCAGACCGGCCCATCGGGATTCGTCCCGAACGTCCCGATGGCCAGTCCGCCACTGATGGCCGGTATGCCCCGAGCTTGGAGATGCAGACAGGAGCAACCACCTGGAAGCAAAGCAATGTACTGCTCTGGACAGGGTCAGCAGAAAAACATATTTTAGCCACCTCTTGATGATTTCCATATCCTTTCACTGTTTGCATAGCAATACCATATAGGACATTGAGAATTGATAACACTTGTAATATGGCAAGAAATCTTACTTGAGGATCTCTGGCTGCTGTTTATTCTTGGTAGGTTGCAATTACAGGTACTGCAGCTACAGTAACAGCTGAGGGAAAAAAGGAGACACAAGTTTGCACATGCTTAAGCAAAAATAACTTAAATAACACAGCAGCAGCTTTAAGTACAGTAATACCACTCACAGTTCCCGTTAGCCGGTAATTACCGGACTATGACCGGTAAAATATGCTGAAGACAGGCAAATCTAAATCTCTCCGGTCAAAATAATTTCCCTTTAGCACAATACCGCATCAGTTGCGCCACTTATGTGACAGACAAGAATAGTATGTGACAGACAAGAATAGTCAATTCTAATGTCTAACATTTAATGTGGAGAAAGAGTGTCCTGTATGGGTTGATTGTGCGTTGATCTGTTGGTAATGCCTCGGGGTTCCGGTGGGCATGTAAACAAATGCATAATGCTGCGCTATACTTTGCGGCCTCACCCGGTTGCATAGCGACGCTTATTGTTTAGGTGTCTTTTAATAAGCAGGTAGTCATATCATTAGCTAGAACCAGCTAGATCTGATCGATATGGACATAAACGCGAGTGAAGTCTAATCTGACGGGAGAGAGAGATCAGCTGCTGCTGACGAGTCGACACCCAGCTCTGCATGATCATCTGCAGCGGTGAGCGGAACAAAACACACACTTCAGGTTAGAATATCACGTAGCTATTTTAATTACCTCTCAAACTACCTAAACTAGTTATAGATATGTTTAGTTTTACTGTCGGGTCAATCATTACTGGATCCGCGAGCTGCATGATACTGACGGGCTGTCAGGAGAGGGAGAGAGAGCGCTCCGTTTATTATTCCCGTGTTATAAATTACTGTACACTTTTGAATAATGTAGTTAATCTACTAGAATTAGTTTGTTTAATATCGAATCATATCAATTTGTTTAAAAGCTCAATAAATAAGAAGACCTTTGACCGGCACTTTTCTCATTTTGTCCGGAAGATTTAAACTTTAACGGACATGTTGACCGGCAAAAAAATATTCTAACGGGAACTCTGCCACTTCAAGTATAAGACCTGAGTACTTCTACTCTTATTCAAGTACAAGATCAGAGAACTTCTCCCACCTCTGATTATAGCCTTAACATAGGATTGAAAAGATATGGATAATGTGCATTGTGTGTGCCCACAAAAAAAATCGATTATAAAACTAAGGTTTGAGCTAACATTAGGAGTTAGTGACAATGTATGCTAGTTAGCTAGCTAAACTATTTATTAAATAATATTGCGAATCAGCTCAGCCACTCGAGCACCATTACAAAAATTAAAAATTAACACCCTGCATAATGACGGCATAGAACAGCTCAATTTCAAAGCATGGTAGCTAGCTGCTACCGTAGCTTTGATTGATTGATTGAAAAGTTTATTAACAGCTTGTATATTGGGTACAGTACAGTACAGCTCAAAACATACAATTGTTAAGGGGATGCAGACCAGAGAAAGACTTTCGTCTTGTTTACATCAGGGTCCCCCATTTCCAATTCATCATATCATTTAAGACATATAAGACATATATGACATACAGATGGCTTATTTACAATTTACATACAGGTGGTTTTTTACATACAGATGGATTATTTACAATTTTCATTTTAGATTTCGTTCTAATACATCCTAACCGGACATTTAAGACATACCAAGTCTACAGATATACAGTTAGTAACAGAGTCTAAAATGCGAGTATATACATAGATGGGGGGGGGAAGCTGTCCATTGTACGACAGGTTGAGATTTGTACCATTACCATTAGCTAGCTGCTACCTAGCTATGGTAACGTTAGCTAACATTACTTTGTTTTCGGTCGTTAAACAAAATGTATACCATAGCTAGGACTTTGACGTTTGCAATGTTTTAAGTCTTGAGTGTTTTGAATCCGTTGATAAATAGTTTTTACCGTTACCTCTGAAAGTGCTGATTCCTCTCCTCTGGGTGCGCCACGTGCAGTGCTCTTCACCTCCTGAGTGCTAACTGAGTGGTCTCTATGGAGCTAATTTCCTGCCATAACTCCACAAACAAACTAAACAGGTTTTACAAATGCCTTATGATTCACTAACAAACACAATGTGGTTTGCAAATACAAAACACCATCTACAAACTAATGAATTTAGTTTTGCAAAGAAAAAACGTATCTATCAAACAAACACATAACATTTTTCTAATAAATCATGTTTCAGAGACAAATTCAGCTTAGGTTTTACAAGTACACAACTTTTTTTTACAAGTGCACAAATTTGTTTTACAACTACAACACTTTGTTTTACAACTACAAAACTTTTTTTTACAAGTACAAAACTTTTTCTTCTCACGGCGGAATATTACTGCCAAAAGTCACGTGACTAGAATATTACTGCCAAAAGTCACGTGACTCAGTCACGTGACTTTTGGCAGTAATATTCCGCCGTGGTTGTGCTCATACACACTCACACATGCTCACTCACACATGCTCCACGGCAGCAGGGGGCACTACTGAGTCCATTGGGAAGGCGGGAGGTTGAGCAGAGCATGGAACAGCTCTTGCCAGCCTGATCATGACAGCGGTGTTTCTAGCGATCCAGCATCTGAATTTAGCGATCACAACGAAAACAGCCAAGACACATATTGAGCCCAGAAAATGAATGTTCTTAGGGCTGTAAATATAATAAGCCTTTGTCTAAAATAGACAACATTGTAACTAAGGAGATTTAAACTATACAGCGATTCTGCACTCGGTCAATCAGCTGCTCTTCATTTTCTTTCCTGCTATATTCAATGAGTGATACAAATATTTTTTACCATACGTTCTGAATAAAACTGATACTGTTGGACTCGGTACTAGTTGACTGCTACCAGAAATAAAAGGAAGTACTTTACTGTGTACTTTGTGAGTAATCCTCTGTCAGAGTCCCCTCCATAGTACATAATGCATGTTTTTTGCTATCTTTGATGAATGATAAAAGGGTCATTCCAGAATTGGAGGACAATTTAGACACCAACATTTTTGAAAAATGAACCTTTCATTTGATTATTTTTTGTTATGTATTTAGGAAAAACAGATAATAAACCATAAAAAAAAGTGATTTGCCCAGCTAAGGCATCAAATGTATATTTTCCAATGAAGAATTAACCCTGTTACTCTAATTATAGTAACAGGGTTGCAAGTAACAGGGTTGAAAATCAATGCTAATTTTAGCTTTTACCTCAGGAATTAATGCTAGCTGCACAATGTAATGCTATTGTCAAGGAATGGACACACTTTATATTTATATTTATATATATTTAACAAAAGAAAGATACATTTGAAATTAATTTGTTTTTGTCTCATAATTTGAGTAACAGGGTTGCGTTTGTATGAGTGCCACACTCCTTCAAGAGTGACAAGATTGGAAATATATTACAAATAAAAGAGAGGACTTAGTTTTGGTCTACCCATGGTAGTAGCACATGGCTTGCTGATGTCCTTTCCACTGTGTCATGCGACAAACAGTTTTTTCACTTCCTCTGCCAAGCTAAAAAGGTTTCGGTAACAGGGTTGCGCGCATGTTGAGGGACACACCTTCTGTGCAAAATTACTGTTATTTAAAATGTGTTTATGATTTAACAAATTGATTTTACCATTACAAGACACATATATCAATAGAATAATACCAAAAAAGTAAATAAAAACCCTATTTTAAATGTTATAGTTGACATGCAAGTTGGTCACCAAGAAGCTGGGACAAGAGAAAAGGGCAATTTTAGGGGGTGTTCGAGAGCTATTTGATATTTTAAATAATATTTTGAAACCACTTTTTCTACAACTTTATATGCATCTTGTCTCAAGACAAGTATATTTAACACAACAAGTGCATGTCTTAGCTTTTTGGGCATGGATTATTAGATTTTTTATATGGGGGACATGAAATGTCCTCCAATTCTGGAATGACCCAAAAATAAAATGTTACCATTAGTTCTTAATGAAATTGATACGGTTTGACTTTGTATTAGTAAGCCTACTACTAACAATACATTGAAGTACTTTTACTGTGTATTTTTTTGAGAAATACTCTGTCAAAGTCCCCTCCTGAGAACAAAATCAAGCCACTTCTTCTAAGTTTGATGAGGGAAAAAAATATTTTTTGGGTGATTTAATGGGTGATGTAACATTAATGACAGACATAATATGAGGTCCTTGGCACTCTAGAGGGGTCATTTTGTGATCATGGGGCATCACCCTTACAGCATCAGAACAATATCATATGGAGTCAGATACTGGAAGTGGGCTGGAGGCGTTAACTGGGACTGATGGAAGGATGAGGCTGATGAGACTGAAGAATCTGCGAGGAACGAACTAGCGGCAGAGGAATAATTATATATTAAAAGACAGCAGCATCATAAGAGGGCAACCATGTGACAGAGTGTGTTACTTTGCTGAAGGATATTTGTGACCAGCTATCCATTCCAGGCCAGACTCTAAAGACTTTCCAAGGTGTGAAAATGCTGCTGCCGGAGTACTGACTGGAAGTATTGCTGATATCATGTCTACCATCCTCTTAAAATACTCTGTCCAACAATATCAGTCTCAGGAAGAAATGTTTTTTAACGCTTATTAAAAGAAAAACATGCATTCTTGTACTCAGGAGGGGACATTGACAGAGGATTACTGGAAAAGTACACAATAAGTACTTCATAGTACTTGTGGGGGTAGTTTCAGTAGTACTGAGTCCAACAGGATCAATCTCACGAAGAACTAATGGCAACAAAAAAGAATTCCCTCATCAAACTTAGCAGAAGTGGCTTGATTTTGTTCACAGGAGGGGACTTTGACAGAGTATTTCTCAAAAAATACACAGTAAAAGTACTTCAATGTATTGTTAGTAGTAGGCTTACTAATACAAAGTCAAACCGTATCAATTTCATTAAGAACTAATGGTAACATTTTATTTTTATCATTCATCAAAGATAGCAAAAAACATGCATTATGTACTATGGAGGGGACTCTGACAGAGGATTACTCACAAAGTACACAGTAAAGTACTTCATTTTATTTCTGGTTGCAGTCAACTAGTACCAAGTCCAACAGTGTCAGTTTTATTAAGAACTTGTGGTAAAAAATATTTGTATCACTCATTGAATATAGCAGGAATAAAATGAAAAGCAGCTGATTGACCGAGTGCAGAATCGCTGTATACAGGGGCGGACTGGGACAACAAATCAGCCCGGGACTCTCGACCGGCCCACTTCGGTACCGCCGGCCCACCTCGGTACCGCAAGTAAGCGGCCCACCTCGGTGGTGCCGCAAGTAAATACCGCGAGGAAATTGTCGACGGGGGGGAAGGGGGGGTGAGCAGTGACTTATCCGACCGGCCCACTTCAGTACCGGCCCATCGGGATTCGTCCCGAACATCCCCTGGCTGTATATATAGTTTAAATCTCTTTAGTTACAATGTTGTCCATTTTAGACAAAGGCTTATTATATTTACAGCCCCTAATAACATTTATTTTCTGGGCTCAATATGTGTCTTGGCTGTTTTCGTTGTGATCGCTAAATTCACCTTGTTTATAATATTATCACTATAACACCTGTCATCAGACTGGCAAGAGCTGTTCCATGCTCTGCTCAACCTCCCGTCTTCCCAATGGACTCAGTAGCGCCCCCTGCTGCCGTGTAGCATGTGTGAGTGAGCATGTGTGACTGTGTATGAGCCAGCCACGGCGGAATATTACTGCCAAAAGTCTCAGTCACGTGACTTTTGGCAGTAATATTCCAGTCACGTGACTTTTGGCAGTAATATTCCGCCGTGAGAAGAAAAAGTTTTGTACTTGTAAAAAAAAGTTTTGTAGTTGTAAAACAAAGTGTTGTAGTTGTAAAACAAATTTGTGTACTTGTAAAAAAAAGTTTTGTAGTTTTAAAACAAAGTGTTGTAGTTGTAAAACAAATTTGTGCACTTGTAAAAAAAAGTTGTGTACTTGTAAAACCTAAGCTGAATTTGTCTCTGAAACATGATTTATTAGAATAATGTTATGTGTTTGTTTGATAGATACGTTTTTTCTTTGCAAAACTAAATTCATTAGTTTGTAGATGGTGTTTTGTATTTGCAAACCACATTGTGTTTGTTAGTGAATCATAAGGCATTTGTAAAACCTGTTTAGTTTGTTTGTGGAGTTATGGCAGGAAATTAGCTCCATAGGTCTCTGTAGTATCAGTGCCTTTGTGCATGCGCTCTGTCTGCCTCAGTGCATGATGGGTGCGTGCAGCAGAAGTCTCGTCTCTGATTGGCTGCAAATCGATTGCCCTGAAAATCCTTTGATGAACATCCAATCCTTGTATTATTTTAAGAATTGGTAACACCACACCATAAAGATGAATTTAAAAGTAAAAAAAATGGGGTGCAAACTATTTACATTACAATTATAATTGTTTAATTCTTTGGATTTTATTTTCTTAATTTACAAAATGACAATGTAACTAGTTGATAAATAATAAAACAAACACTGAAGGCCTTCCAAAGACACAAGCAAAATATGTTATAAGACTTCTTTATTGTCAGTTTATTCTTTTAAATTGAGAATAGAGAACACTGATAACTAATGTTGGTGCACATTTATATAAGTTTGATTATGATCAGGAATATCCCATCTGTACTTTGCAGTCCTGTCCCAAGTACAAGTTAAGTAGGTATTAATCAACGTGTACAAGGGAGGAAAACGTCAAGGCATCAACCAAGCGTTTATTTTTAACGTCCGTGAGCACATAAAAAGTCTGCCCCGAGGAGGGGAAAAGAAATGTCTGCCGTCACAAAATCCCAGTTGAAACGCTGTCATCCAATACACAAACACATACAGTAGGCCTCACGTTGTGCGTGCGAATGAAAGAAGAGCGAAAAAAAGAGCGTCTGATCAATTATCAGTGTACACAGCAGAAATGCTGGCAGTAATAATAGGATTACAGTGGGTTGAAGAGGTCAGACCAGATAGGGTGGTGATATGCACAGATTCATTATCCATATTAAAAAGCATACAATCAACAACAACTGTCAGAGAAGACATTCTCATAGAACTGAATCATAGCCTGTTAAGACTGCACAGAGGCGGTATAGATCTGCAGTTATGCTGGGTGCCTGCACATGAGGGGGTGAAAGGGAACGAGTGTGCTGATAAATTAGCAAAAAGTGCACTACAAAAGGAAATAACTTTACCAGTTCAACTTGGAGAAGGAGAAGGAAAAGCAGTAATTAAGAAGAAAGGGATGGAGATCTGGCAGAAAAGGTGGGGGAAAGACCAGAAAGGCAAAGAGTATCATCAAGTGCAAAAGACAATCACAATTAATATTTAGAAAGAAAGAAACAGAAGGGAGGAAATCATGATAGCTAGACTCAGACTGGATGACACGGCTTTGAATGGTACGCTGTATGTCATGGGGAAAAGTGACAGTGACAAGTGTGGGAACTGTGGAGTTAAAGAAGATGTGGAACATATCTTATTACATTGTGACATCTATAAAGCTGAAAGAGAAAAACTAAAGGATGACGTTTTAGAGGCAGAGAGGGAGAGGGGTTGGTATTCTGGGAACAGAAGATAAGAGCTACCAGAAAGGCACTGTTTACCTTTCTGAGGGAAACTGGGGTAGGACAAATTATTTAACATTAGGTCAGGAAAGATCATAGATGTTTTTTTATTTATTTTTAATTTATTTTATGTTTTTTGTTGATTTTTTGTTGTTGTTGTTTAGATCATAGATAGATATGTCCATGAGTTAAGAGATGGAATGATATGATAGGGTTGCCAACTCTCACGCATCTGGCGTGTGACACACGCTTTCACTCTCAATCTCACGCTCTCATGCTGCCCAAACTATTCTCACGCCAAAAACAAGATGAACCGGCGATCGTTTTTGGTTGGTTATTTACAATGTTGAGTTGACACCTGCTCAAGCTGTCGATCCGCTCCCTCCCCGCCCCCACCACTCTTAACAACGTTAACAGACAGCAGAGCAGTGGGAGCCGGTTGGTCAATCCCCGACCCGTATTGCGCATGCGCAGATCTAAGATCCAGTAGAAATGATAAAAAAGAAAAAGTCTGCTGCTTATTGTTCTACTAGGCCAAAATAGAGTCAAAGAGTATGAGAGTGAGAGTGTGTTAATTAATATATTTGGCAGTTTGGAGTAAGTCTGTAGATTTGTTTGTGTGTGTGTGTTTCATGTATAGGCCTCTCACGATAATTAATTTTGTTGGATACATTTTCCCGGAAATTATTGCGATAAACGATAATATTGTCGGCACCGTTGTATGACCATTTTAGACCACTGACATAATGATAATATATAATAATAATTCAAGTACATCCTTTCAAACTGCTAGTCACATCCTCATGTAAATGGAAATTTATCGAGTTCATTTTTATTTACCATACGATAAGTCAATTAATTGCTTATCGCAACAGGCCTATGCACACAATGAAACAGTGGAAACAAACATGTGTTTGACTTTCATTAGTGAATGAAACTGTGTGCCCTTTATAGTCTGTGTCCAATATTGTGTATTTGTATATATTGTATATATATATCCTATATACAGTATATGCTAAGGTCCCGCTACTGACACGATAGCAGTCATTTAGTGTGCATATGTGTAATTAAACCCATGATATCAAAATCTCACTCCAGCCAGGTACCCAAAGTTGGCAACCCTGCTCTGACCTCCTCTCTGTATGCCCTGTAGTTGCCGTAGGTAATCAGGCCGTTGGCGGTCGTGTGTGAACAGGGAGACGAGGAGAGGGCAGAGCACTGAGGTGCTCCGGTGTTAAGGGTCAGGGTGGAGGATGTGATGTTTCCCACCCGCACTGCCTGGGGTCTGCCTGTCAAGAAGTTCAGGATCCAATCAAAGAGGGCGCTACTGAGACTGAGGTCCCTGAGCTTTATGACTGTACCCTGTATGCCAAGGCAGGTTTGCCATCACTTACTGTACGGAGGCTCAGTCATTGGTACACGTTTATTTATAAAGCTTTGTTGGGTAAACTCCCGTATTATATCTGCTCTCTGATAACACAGAGAGTTGCAAGCAGCTATTGTCTGAGATCGCATGATGTAGTATTCTTAGATGTGCCAAGAGCAAGGACTGTCTTAGGTAAGACAGCTTTTATGTGCGCAGCTCCACTTGCTTGGAACAATCTTCAGCAAGAATTGAAACTGAGCAATCTCATTCCTCTGCATGTTTTTAAAGCTAGGCTAAATGAAATGCTCGTTGATACTATGGGTACTTGTAAATGTCTATAACTATGTAAATGTTCCTGTAAATATAATGTATGATGTCCTTTATTGTTTTATGTTTCATGTGGAACCTATATGCTGCAGGTCTCCCTTGAAAAAGAGATCTATGATCTCAATGGGACCAATCTGGTTAAATAAAGGTTTGAAATGAAATGAAAAATGACGAGCTTGGAGGGCACAATGGTGTTGAAAGCTGAACTGTAATCAATGAACAGTATTTTCACATAGTGCTCCTCTGGCCCAGTTGGGAGGGAGCAGTATGAAGGGTGATGGCGATGGCGTCGTTTTTGATGCATTCAAGTGTACTTTAATGTTGCAGACTAAAGGGATTATTATAAATACTTTATATAGGCAACTGCTGGGTAGCTTAAACATAGCATAATGTATTTGTTCATTTATATTTTGTATTATAAATCTGCATTTTTAAAGAAAAATAAACGTAACAAATGCTAATTATTAGCATGCATTTCATGTTAGCAGCTAATATGATAAAATACTATAAATTAAACTTGTAATTTTAAAGGTAACCCTTGACCAACCTCAACAACAAAACGAAAAAAAAGTCAGATGAATCAGAAATGTACTTATGATATGTTATAAATACCTGTTCACCAAAAAGTGTAAATATATTGTTTCATTTCACCATTTTCTACTGTTGGCCAGTACTGTAAAAAGTGTTGTGATTTAGGGAAACATCATTTCTTCAGTAACACTAAGTCTTGACCACTTACAGATGGTACATTTACAGATGGACAGGATACCATAATGGACATCAGTGCTGAGGTGGCCAAACTGCAGGCTGCTTACGACACTGCAATCTGGCACAGGGACGAAGCCAAGAAACAGTTGGCCAGAGAGATAAGGGAGCAGCAAATTACCAAGTGGGAGCTTGATCACCAGAAAAGCAGAAGCAAGGACTACCTTAAGCTGAGTAACTAAATTAAAATGGAAATAGCAGCTTTGAAATCCCACATCCCAATGATTAGTGAGGACTTTTCTTTCCCACTGATTGTGTTAACAACAATTATTTTGACCCAACCAAACCAACAACACATTATGTTTTCCTTTATCTTTGGCAACAGAAGAGGGCTGCAGACACTGTCTACCAGGATGGACCTTCATGAACTCAGTGTGTTACTACTTCACTTTCTCTGATGCTTTTCACGAAGGTCATGGCAGGAAGCCAGACAGTTCTGTATAAACCAAGGAGGTGACTTGGCAGTGATTGACAGCAGAGAGAAACACGTAAGACTGCTATTCCATCTTTTGTAATTCTCTTTATAAGGCTTCACATGTTATTTCTGAGCAGTAAATGTGCTTGGTGTTACACAGAAACCAACAAGATAAATGAATGTACTGTACATGTTTGTGTTTGTGTACATTTTCATTGGCAGCTGGCAATATCTAAATTGATAACAAAGGATGAACTCGGGTCTCCACGCACCCCAAATGGCTACTGGATCGGATTGAGAGATATCGAGGAGGAAGGGATATGGAAATGGCTTGATGGAACAAGACTGACCACAGGGTAACATTAACAAACAAGAAAGATCTAAATTCACAAATTACTTTAGACTCAACAGGACTTTAATGACACTACATTACACTTGTGACTTCACTTGAACTTTGATTCAAAGAAAATGAATACCTTTCTTTTAATTACCCACATCCACTTTGTCTGAAGCATTCCAACAGCATCCAATCAAATTGCCAGAACCATAAGGAGCTAGCGTTACGTTTAGATAATGTGTTATTCTACACATTTTCGGTCTCTGGTCAACCAAAAACAAATTGCAGAATGCACTTATTGTATGTGGGTGTAATGGAAACTTCTGAAGCAATGGAGTCAATTAGATTTGACAAGACATGTGCTGCATCTCTACCCCAGTCCCATGCAGTGGCGACTGGTCATTAGGGGCAGGTGGGGCACAGCCCCTGGCACTGAGCTGCCATCCCCACCATACGTCATCTCACATAATTCAGAGCTGATTGGCTGTAAGTACGTGTGCCGCGAAAAGTGTGGTGTGTGAAGAGGAGACGAGAGAGCTGCAGTGACGCGTCCTAAAACCCAGAAGTAAGCTGCGCATGGCTTCCCTCGACAAAAAAGCAATGAGATTTCTCCATAGGATTTTAGAAAATAGCTCGAAATAAGATCTGTGGGAAACGTACCTATTAGATAAATGCACGTTTTGTTCAGCCGGATAATATCCACATGTCTACCCTACTTTTATAATTTTTTAATCATATATCTATCGGTTAGATATATGATAGACTTTTGAAACTACAAGAAGATAAGGAGGACTTTTATAAAAAAGTAATAGAAAGTTTTGGCCAGAAGGATAGACAAATGGACTTCATCTTCAAGTCAAGGTAAGACTGGCAAGACCACAACAATTCAATATTTAAATGATAAAATTACATTTTTTGGGTATCCTTTTGTTGAACTGTCTGTTTAAAATTAATCGAAGCACCAGACAAAAAAAGCTTTTGAAAATAATATTATATTTTGGTTTAGGTCAAAATATAATATTTGTAAACCTGAAGAGTCAGTGCCAGTGCCTCACCAGCCATGAACCTCACTGCACGTCACTGCAGAAGCTTATATATAGACATCTACGTTTTTTGTGCCCCACCACTTTTGTACATATAAAAACGCCACTGGTCCCATGTATTACATTACATTGCATTTAGCTGACGCTTTTATCCAAAGCGACTTACAATAAGTGCATTCGACCAGGAAGATACAAACTTGAAGAAAACAGAATCATATAAGTACATCAGGTTTCATAGAGCCAAAAGTGCTACTCAACTGGCTTTAGATAAGCCAGTCCTTTATTAGTATATAAGTGCTTTGTTATTTGTTAGCTAGCTCTGAGAGAATAATCAACATTCTGCATAAAAAGATAAAACAGGCAAAGCACTATAACACCTCTATCAGCTGACAAATGAAAAAGTGATTAATAATGTGTTTCGTGACATAGTAGTTTATTTGGTTCAACAAAATTGTTATTTGTTTCAGTTACTGGATTGGTGAAGGGTGGAGACGCATTGATGACAGGGACTGTGCAGCAATGTATCCCAGAAGCAACCCCTTTGAAATCTGGTATCAAGCTCCATGCCATCATATACTGAAATGGATTTGCCAAATGACAACAAGGTCTGCAGGTTAATGTGATTTTTTTTTTAATTAATTGTTGCAATCAAGAATTGAGACCATTGAAAATACTTTAACACAACTTCCAAATCTTTTTTATTGTCCTTTCAATATTTGTGGAAACTACACAATGGCAAGGTAAACGTAATAAAATACATTTGATTTATGCAGTGAACTATCAAATCTAAGATCACCATTTTCTAGTAATAAAATAAATAAATGACCTTTTTTTATGTACATATGACTTAATACTATACAGGTCTGTACATTAAGTTAGTTTATCAGCTAAACACCCACCTTTACATAATTGTACATACTTAAGTCACAACGCAGCATTAAGATATCACTTAGCATTGAGTTATTAAAGGTGGAGTAGGTAAGTTTGAGAAACCGGCTCGAGATACACTTTTTGTTATATTCCATGGAATGCTCTTAACATCCCGATAGCAATGAAAATCTTAAGTGCTTTGACAAAAAAATCCATAAAAGAAATGTCATCTGTGGAAGCCGTAGTACTGTAAAAAGCACGACCAATCATTTTAGCCAGCCCGGCTAAAATAACTGGATGGCCTACCTGCCTGTCAGCCTTCCATCTGTGCACAAACTTATCTCGTGCCCTCATTGGTCATGTGCGCGTTCGTGTGTGTTGGAGGAGGGGCTCTGTAAGGAAGTGGCAGATTTGTTCCGGCTATGTATTTTCAAATTCTAGCGCACTCGACCTGGTTTCTCCAAAATTACCTACCCCACCTTTAAGGTAAAGGATTTGTTCAGATATTTTTTAATTGTGTTGCATGAAATTCTTATCCAAACTCACTGTATTTTCCACTAACAGTGGTCGACAAGCCCTTACTTTGGAAAAATACAGCAGTACCAGCATGGGACGCGATGTATTGTTGTTGATGTGGCTGGCAGCAAAACATATAATAGCCTCTTAAAAAAGGGCTACTAAAATAAATCAATATCAGTTTGAGTGTATGATATATTTAGAATATTTCCACTGCTTAACTTTTCTGTCAGTTAATTCAGTCACACACAAACCAACTAACCAATCAATCAAGGCAGTGGCAAGATTACTATTTTTGTTGAATGAAGACGATGTACCAAATAAACTGAGAGTTTAGTCAATACAAAGCATTTGATAAATAAACACCAAAACGAATGCCCATTTATTGGTTTCTATGTCTGATTGTTATGAAGCTTAATCGCACAAGACGGCACAATATGTCTTATCTATGACAACTACATTATTCTAACCACACCTTGCTTCCTACGCATGCTGGACAGACACTCACAGCACCGAAAAGTGTTCTCGAAGTTGCTTCAGAAGCTGCTGAGTGTCAACATGCTCCGGAAAGGAGTCCTCAGACTTTAGGGCGGCAGTGTAGCTGCTCTGAAGGTCGCCAATCTAGAAACAGAAAAAAAAAAATCACTTCGGTAGACTATGTTGTGGAGATTTTACTTTGCCTCTTTAACTAGTTCAGATGTTTAGAATCGGATAAAAAAAAAAAGGGATAAGTTACCTTTTCAGAGAGAATGGAGAGATTGTAGTGTGGCTCATACATGTGAGGAGCCAGTGATTCAGCCGTCTGCAGGAAGGCTTTAGACTGGGTCAAAGAAACATTCATATTATCAACATTTATATATGAAAACATTCCATTAAATCAGACATTCAGATTCTCACTGGGCTCATACATTGTATATAATTAGAAAAACAGCAGAAATGTTGCTTTAACTACAGCTTGCAATCCCTCATTTATAGTAACATCTGAAGAATGAGCATCTTCAAGCGTAATCATGACGCCATTCTAACATTTCATTAGCTCAGGGGCAGTTTAAGTTAAGCTTGAAGAATATAACTGTTGGTGTTTACTGAAGACTCTATATCAACTGTCTTTAGGGTATAATGCAGTGTTGCAATCAGACTTTTAAGGCATTCAAAACAATGAAACAATAGGTACTTTGTGTGCTGTTCATCATCCAAACATCACTATAATATATATCACTACACAATAATAGTTTCACTCATAACTACCATTCTAAATATCATTATCCAAAAACACACCAGTTTTATTATTCCAGCACTTATTTCAGCTTGTGTTAGCATGGCATGACTTTCAGCTGATGGCTGCCACCTAGCTGTATATGTGGGGAACACACAGCCTTTGTTGCCGTGAGATAACCAAATACATCTCATAATGTCTTGTCCTACAATATAATGTTATTGCTAAATTGATTTATTACCTAGTGCTTGTGGTCTAATAGCTAGCTAATTCCGGTGTATTAGAGGGTCTAAAATTACAAAGTTATGATCTCATACGTCATATTTTAACAGTGGAATAAAAGCTACATGACGTTAAGGATTTGTCTTCACCTGTTCGATTCGACCTTTGCGCAGCTCCAGCACAGCCAAGTTGTTGTAGGCCTCAGCATGGTCATTATTAAAAGCCAAAGCCAGTTTAAAACACTGGTAGGCCAGCGTCAAGTCTGCAATGCCCTGTAAAAATAAAACATTCAAACACTGTACCAATTTGTGTGCATTTGATGTAAGCTTTTAAGTTCTATTAACAATAAATTAATATACATTATTTTAACTGTAAACCATATAAAAAGGGGTTACATTGAGTAAAGAGTGCTACAGGAATTAAATGTTTTTGTATGCCAGTTTATTATTGCTCTGGTTCCCAAGAAAAAAAGCCTCTTGATGATGAATTTCTTCATTACATTTTTGATTAATGCCAGAAAAAGCTCAGTGTCAAAAAAAGGGTAAATTATATTTACACCTTTTGTTTAGCAAGATAATCCTAACAAATAAACAAACACTACTTAATGATTTTTGTGCAAATGCAATCATTAAAAGTTCAAAGCTAAGTGGCATAACTTTAACAAAACCCCTCCACTGAGTAGATGAGGTTTTCCAGACCTTGGATGTGATGACGTTTAATGTCTCTGACGACCTTTAGAGTCCCATTCAGCTGCTTAACAGCCGCTTTTTTTAAAAGAAAAAAATCATAATTCAGAAGTTTGATAATAACTGACATATTTTAAGTTGTAGCACAAAACCTGATAATATCCTGAGCTTATTTCAGGCATCTAAACAAAAACCAATACAAAGATCCCACTCCTGAGACGAGGGAACTGGAAGATCAAAGATGTTAACTAGTTTCCGTTTTTTGGGACTCATTCCTGCAGCACTCAGACATTCTGGGATATTTTAAGTGATTGGTAACTCACCACAGCCACGTGTCCAACGTTGTACCACACATCAGCCTGCTCTTCATCATTGGCCACCAGAGCCAGAGCCCTCTCGAATGAGGACAGAGTCATGTCGTACTGCTGCGCATAGAAGCAGCACAAACCCAGGTTGTTGTACAGCTGGCAGTTATAAACTCCCATCTGGAGTAGCCGTCTAGCAATGGGAGAAACTTATTTAATCACAGATGGGATATCATTTCTCATTACATATCCTGTAAAAATGCATTACATTTCTTATGCATAAATGTTTCTCTGACCTGTAAAAGCGCAGTGCGATCTCAGGCTGATCGGTGTAGAAGTGATTGCTGCCTATGCAGGCTATAGCCTCCACGTGAGTGTTGTCCTGCTTCAGGACATCTTTGTAATACTCTGTGGCTGATGGGATGTTGTTCATCTCCTGTGACAGTATAAACAATAAATATGGCTTCCTATTTCATTATGGCAGTGTTATCTAATTTGACTCTTTAGTAAGGATCAAACTGTACCTCGTGTATGCGAGCGATTCCTGTTAGAAGAGTAACTTCACCAGGAAAATGGTCCAGACCTTGCTTGAAAAGGCTGAGTGCTGTTATTGGTTGATCCAGGCGCTGATACACCTAAGGGGAAAACATGCAAGGTTTTAGAAGCAAACTATTGGCTTACCAGGGAAATATCATATTCCTTTTCAGGTCTATTCTTGTATTTTGGGTTTTTGAACATGCTTATATGCTTTAATGTTTATTTTCCAATATGCATCAAATTGGTAGTGTTTCCCTACCTTTGCAAGGTAGAGATATGTATCCACGACCTCTTGATGGTTGAGAGCTGATCTAAACTGTTTTTCTGATTCTCTATACAAACCAAGCCTGCAAAGACCAGAGACATTACTCATAGCATGATTTATAAAAATGAAATGTCATTAAACATCAGAAATTAGCAGATGTCTGTAAGGTACCTGTAGTAGCATTTCCCCAGCTGAACTTTCCACCACCAGTCTTTGAACTGGGCGTGTTCAGTAGCTTGAGCAGCCAAATCTAAAGCCTGGACAAAATATAAGGTTTGAGTTGCATTTTTAATAGTCAACAATCTAACAAAGTATCATGAATATTATTAATGAAGTAGCTTTAGTGAACACTTACATTATTCACATCATTTTCATGATGGAAGATGTACTCAAAAAGTGTCTGAGAAAGCGAAATAATGGTTACTTGATATGAGAAGAAAAAAATATGTATTATTTTTTGTGTATGCAAATAACAGTGTCATTCTTACCCTGGATAAGTTAGGCTTTTGAGAATACTTGGCCATATTTAGTCTTGACAAATTTATAAATGGTCCTTCGGGATTGGTTAACATTGAAGCCTATAGAAACAGTGAAACAAAATGTCATGCCAAATATCATCTTCACAGTCAATATAGCAAAAATAATGTCACATTATTTGGAAATAATAATTTCTGAGAGGCAGATAATACTGAGAAGCCAAATTCCGATTGTTTCACATGAAGCCTCTCAGTCACTGCAGACTGACACACTTTCATGCACATGTACTCACTGTTCCAAGACGGATGAATCTTCCAGAAGCACTAGTGACAGGACGAGCAGTGCTGGCAGTGCGCGGGGTCTTGATGGCCTGCTCCATTGTCCCAGGACGCCCTGACTGTGTGCTGGGTCTCACAAATCCTGTTATAGGACGCCCTGATTGTGTCAAAGGCCTTGAATTCATAAAAGAAAAATTAGATTACTGTTAATTACTTTGTTGAAAATGTTGTCAATGTTAAAAGCATTTTAGCCTGGCAGACAGTACCTGATAGCCGGTGTGGGACCTCCGCCATGACTGGTTCCAGGGAGCCTCAGTGATGTGCCAGGTCCTGGCAGAAAGTGAAGTCTTATCAATCAGACAAATTTAAGAATTGCTAATATACCTACATTTAAGGCAATGAGAAGAGTTTGAACTCACGTGCAACTTGAGCAATAGAACTCTCATCCAGCATCATCTCAGCAATGCCCTCCTGGTCCACCTCAACTTCATCTATGTACACCATCTCTGTGAGAGCACGGGTTTTCAAGCTCCATGCAGCCTATGAAGCAGACAATGTTTCAATCATATAGATGGCCTCGGATGTACAGGTGAACATGTTACAGTCTTTGTTGAACTGTCGTCACCACAAAGGATGGCAGAGAGGAACATGGTTACCTCTGAGATAGGTAAAGAGGAGTCCTTGGGACAGCATGCAGTGAATCAGTGAGAGAAGAGGACAGAAATTGAGGACAGATGTGAATAAATAGGGGGAAATAGAAAATGAACGGGAAAACATGGTTCAAAGAAAAAACAAAAATGAGATGTGAAAAAGAAATGCACAGCAGTGACACGAATGTTTAAAAAAATAATATAAATGTTGGTTCAAAGACTTGCCAGTAAATATAACGTTAACATTACCTCAGTTTAATTATGTTAAACTACAAGTACTGGACTAATCGGGATTAAACTCCAGGTTTTACCGCTTTCCTGCGTTAGCAAACTAGCAGGCTTTTCTTAATGGATAATCGCTAGCATGCTAGGCTAGCCCCAGGCTAACTGCACCACAGTACCTGGTCGTACGAGTTGTCTTGTAATATTTTTGTGCAAATATCAGAACATTGTTGGAGTTTTCGCCGTCTGAAATAGCTCCACGCCAGAAACAACGGGTCCATTGTCACCTCCATCGCTTTGTCGGGGTAAAATTAGGTGTAAAAGTCGGCTACCAAGCTAAAGCTGTTTAGAACTGGGATAATGGCGAGAGTGAAGCTTCCTCTGTCGCTCGGCAACCGTGGAGGGGGCGGTGCTTCACTGCTGTGCTTCCTCTAAGGAGAAACACACACCACACAAAATATATAACAATTTTAATATTACATAATATACTCTTTCCTATAACTTGTCACGTACAACAAAGGTTACAGAGCATTTTGATTAGTTCTACATTATCATTCATTATAATATAGAAATAACAAAAACGTCCTTTTATTAAATGTTTAAAAGAAAATCATCACCTGTAAAAGAGAAAAGGGTAAATACCATAGACTATATATATGGTAAATACACAAAAGCTAAGACAAGTTTGCGAAAAAAGCATAAATGAAAGATGGCAAATGAAAATAAATCGATTAAATGAATAAATGTAAAAGGTATTTCATGGACATATCAAAGTATCCATGGACTTGGGTGTACTGTGTTTGAAATTAAAATGTGTCCATTCTTTATATTATGATATAAGTGAGGCCTATAACATTTAGTAGTATGAGAGCATGTATACACTTATATTACATTACATTATAATAAAATAATATATATTTGAAGGGGATTTTTTGTATGTACAATTCACAAAGAATGACATTTCCAATACGACACAATTCGTCAATTTGAACGGACAATCGTTTTTATTGTACATTTATTTTTAAAATGTAGCTTGGCACAACTTTCCAGCTATGACGTAGATGTCTGCTCCTGCTTTTTTTCCTCTCGTGGACGAGTTAAAGGATCTGATTGGACTATGCGCTGATCCGTCATCTTTGTGGGCGGTGCTTGCGGAATAACAGTGCAGCTCCATCTTTGTAGGATTTGACAGGAGCTTTGACCTGTGTCGAGGAGGACCGCGAGCCTCGGGCTGCAGAAGTACAAGTAGACTGCCACAATGAGAACCACCGCCTAGAAAAGCTGTTTCTCAAATAGAGACAGAGGGATTTCATCCTATCCGACTGCGAGACTATAAATTCACATGACCCTCAAAAATGTCTAATTTCAACGCTCTTTCGGCACTGGTGGAAATGCAACGGAACTAATGGGACACACGGGCTTAACATAAATCCTTTTTGGTGAATGACACTATATCAGAAAACATACGCGACAGAGAGACACACACGGAAGTGCGGACATGGCTGACAGGACTGCTCCCAGCTGCCACCTGAGACTGGAGTGGGTGTACGGATACCGGGGACATCAGTGCCGCAACAACCTGTACTACACCGCCGCCAAGGAAATAGTCTATTTTGTCGCCGGTGTGGGAGTTGTGTACAACACCCGGGAGCATAAGCAGAAATTTTACCTGGGGCACAACGATGACATAATCAGGTAGTGTAACTCACAACAGTTTGTTTCAGCACCTTGGACAGCAGCTGACCCACAGCATAAAATGAATGGATACAGTACTGTTGTCAATTGTGGGTGCTGGTGTCACCTTGCTAGTGTAATATGATATATACATGTGTTTAGCTCCATAGGGAACTCACGGGCCACACACCTACTCACCGGAGTTTATAAGGGGCTTCAGTGTGACTCCAGCAGGGCTGATGCCTTTAACCAGCTTAACCAAGGGTGAAGGCTTGTCTCTCACTACTGAAGATTACACTGCTGCCACTCCTCTTGTGACTGCATGGCTGCTATTAGACTCTATCATCAAATCTAAATGACTGATTTAGTCTATAAAATAGTTGTATTTCCTGAGCATTATGTTTTTTTTTAAACGTTGTTGAATGTCTGGTCCTACTGAAAGTCCAAAACTGAAGGGTATTTCATTTTAACACACGAAGAAAATCACCCATGAGAGGATGTGTTAAAGACAATACTTGGAATTTGATCTTTTAAAAAAATGATTCTAAATAGTCATTTATCATGATATCGTTCGACTATTAATGTATTTTCAGATTGCCTTAACAATTAATAATTTGTTGCTGGCATTGCTTGTTTGATCGTTGTCTGGTAGGACATAATAAAAAAGCTCTTTTAAAACAGCAGCCTGCACATACCAGCACTCTCAGAGCAATAATGCTAATGTGCAATTCTGAGAAAGGCACTTGAGCACAGCTGTCCTTGAAGGCATCCTTGAATTGGAAAGCTATATGTGGGTTGTGGTGAATCAAATATACCCTCAAGTCGCCTTCTCTTTGATACAACACAACAACCTGTGTTACATCACGTATACAATGAACATGCCTTTCCAACTGTTCTCAGCATGACTCAGAACAGTGCCTGTGTCAAACGCTCCAGCGCTTGTGTTGACATACATGTGTGGGTTGGCCTGGTGATGACTAGCATTATATACTGTGTCGGTAGTCAGCTGGACTCCTGCTCCATTATTAATGAGACAATAGAGATGCTAACCCCGGGCTGCCCTCTGGGCGAAGTGCCTGAGTTCAAACGTTACCTGGAGGAGTCACTGAGTGCAATGCGAGACCAATACAAGAGTAATGAATTGGTAAACCAGCACATTGGCCACCTGTACTTCCGTTCTCACTGTTGCGAGAGCATTTGCTAGGATTCAGTCAGATCAGGTTCCTTTTGGTGTCATTTTGTTGCTTTTTCTGCAGCCATGTGGTTAGATATAAAGCTTTGGCTACACAGATCTCTTGAGCTGTTGATCATTATTGACACAGACTGGATAATAATCATTTTAACTGCAGATCTCAGAGGAGTGCATTAAATGAACTCTTCCTTGGACTTAGACTTCAATCTGACTGGTGAGCAGTCCTCAGCAGTGCTGAATAACTGTTGGACTGCTCTCACGTTGCACTAACTCATGTGGAATAGATGCAGCCCCCTCAGATAGCTCTACAATCCCAATCCCTCTCTCTCTCTCTCTCTCTCTCTCTCTCTCTCTCTCTCTCTCTCTCTCTCTCTCTCTCTCTCTCTCTCTCTCTCTCTCTCTCTCTCTCTCTCAGTTTCTTTTTCTTAGCCCATTTTGGTTGTTTGTGAACTAAGTACAAATGGGTGTTTTATTTCATGAATGAATTGCTGGCTCTGTTTCTACCTCCTGGTTTATTTTGCCCTGCAGCCTCTTCAAACTGGTCTCCCATTCTGATGTGGAGGAGATAAGGCAATATCACAATAGACTGAGAATGTTAGTGTGCTGTTAATGTTAGTTAAAACACAATTAACAACCTTTTTAAATGTGTAGTAAAATTGTATTTTCCTCACACATTTCTGTAGGTGTTCCACTATGTTGCAGCTCAGTTGTGTATTCCAGTCCAAACTCAAAGAACCTGAGACTACTGCTAAAAATCCACAGGAGTCAGGACCACAGAGCTTAACTTCTCCTATTTGCTATCATGCTGAACATGCAGAACATGTACACACTGCCCTGAACAATGCACACAAATGCATTCAAAACACAAACACACACTAAAAAATCAGCTGAATACTAAAGGGTGCTTCAAGTGTGTTTTCCCCATGAATTTCCAATATCCAGCCCCAGTAGGATAGTTGAAAGGGAAGTAAATATTTTATTTATGTTATACATATTCAGTATAAATTAGAATATAACTTTCTGTGCCAAAAATCAGCTTTTGTCTTGTCGTCAGCTTTTAAAATTCTCAAAAGATCCTACCCTAGCTTTATTTTCTGCTGTTATTCCAAATCTTGGCTGATTCATGTTTGCTGTAATAGAGCAGTTAATGAGACAGTGTTATGGACGCAGGGGTAAAAGGCTGTCTCATGTTAAAATATCTTGTTAACTTTATGATGGACTACAGCCAGAGTTATGGACTATAGATGCTAGACCGAGAATGGTCTTGTTTTAGTGATCTTGGAGATATTTAGTGAATACATATATTTTATTATTCCCTAATTAGAATTGTTAAAGCAGTATGAAGGTGCATTCAATGACCTACAGGAATGTAGACTCTTGCACTCTGTGAACTGGGTGAACTAAATCTGCATAATTATTACAAATCATACAAAACAAACCATGTTCTGTAAAGTCATTATAGATTGTGTGATGTACATGCAATCTGGTCTTTTTTCGAGATTCTAACAATATTAATATTGAACAAGTTAAAGCTGTTTATGCAAAATTACTTTGTAAAGGTGAATTTGGTGAAAATGAATGTATAGGTGAATGTGTGGGAATGAGCTTTCAGGCAAGTAATGTTGACTATATGATTCAAATATACTTTTTTATTTTGTAATTCGCAGTACAAAGAAAACTATACAACCTTCACCACCTTATTCAATAATTAACATTTTGAACCATAACCACAATAAAATAAGAAGTCCAAGAAAACCTAGTGAGAAGACTGTAGAAAAATAGACATCACATCAGAGCTTTAGCTTTTCTTCTTCAGCTCCTTACCCTTACACATATTTCCAGGTGCTCTGTGCAGAGTGTCAGTGAGATGCTGAGGTCGTAGGTCAAATCATTACTGTGAGTACCTGCATGCTCTCTAAAGAGCACATCTTTCTCCTCCAATCAGGGTCCTCCGGGGTTCAGTACAGTTACTGCTAGCCGTACAGCATTATTCAGCATTGTTGTTGCCGGGACAGACGTCCTGTTAAAGAGGTGATGTTATGATAGTTTCACACAGATTAGGTGGAAACAGCTACACCTGCTCTGATTTTAAACTCCTCACTTTACCCTGACTATGTGATGTCAATGACGCCAAACTTTAGATTATTATAGTTTATTTATGAGTTGAACATTAAATATCATAACGATTTTACCAAATACCTTAATAGTGATAATGTCTCAATACTATATACTGCATATTGGATACGAATATTGCCACTTCTGGAAGATATTTACTATATTGATTTTTAATGTGGATATGATGATCAATTATTCATGTTATTTTCAGAAAGATCTGATGGAAAAATATGTAGAGATGAAATGTCTACTCATTGATGAGTACGGATACTCATCGTTTCTGCACAATACTATGTTTATTAGGGCTGGTACTTTTTATAATTGTATTGAATAGATTGATTAATTGTTCTCCAGAAAATAGTGGAACTGCCTATTAGGTATAGGGTGGCATTGTCAAATTGTTTCTTTTGTCAAACCAAAACCCAAATATATGTTGATAAACAACAAGGGAAATCAGCAATTTCCAAAGCTTCAACCAGCTTCAGTTTGAAATGTGTCTCTGAAAAGTGCCTTTACAAATAACAAAGACATTTAAGAGTTTCATTTACCTTAATGTATTAATCATTTAGCCTATTAATGCTTCAGCTTCATGACAACATGTTCAGCCAAGTGCAAAATACAGCCCTTTTCCGTCTCTCTTCCTCTCTGTCCCTTTGACTGTGGAATAAAGCAGAGCAAACCATCATCTATTGTTTACTTTCATTGCAGGTTTTATAGAGCTTTAAGCCTGTGATGTATGGGCAGGTGTTTCAGATATAGTTTAAATGGGCGGCAGGATTAAAAACATTTGGTAGAATCCTTGAAAATATCCTGTATTGTATTGCTATTCAGAAACATGCTAATCCTCTGCCTCTTTTTAATCCACTGCAGACAGAAATCCTACAAAGGAAACTCGTGCCGGGTAATGTGAATGAAAGTTGTAACAGGAACTCACAATATCGCGATGGTCTATTATAATTCCTGCCCGTTTTTAATAGAAAATAGTGTTTTGCTCACGTTGATGAAGGGAAACATTTATGCTAGAGTGGGTAGAGGTGTGTCTCATGCTCGTCTAAAAAAATCTGATCTTGTGGCTGCCTCGTATCTTCATGAAAACAGGCTGTTTAATTGCTGCAGTATTTAGCCAGTTTTGTACTTCAACACTTGGCAGATGGAAGACAGCCGAATCAAACAGCCGTTGCATACATCAAACAGGAGAACCTCGGTGATGCACTGCAGGCCAAGTCATTAGTGATGGCGTTTAGCAAGCTCTCTTTCTGACAGAAATGTAAAGGAAACATCAATCTTGTTGTAGCTGGCTCAGACTGAACTGGATTTCCCAAGCTGTAACATGGACATACTATACACATTAAAGGTGGTAGGATGTGAGACCTAAGTGAAGTCCTGCTGAGTGTTTTGGCCTGAGATTGACTCCATAGCTGTTGGACATTTTAGCGTTCATGTTGTTTCACAAAGATTAGCTGTGCGCTACGTGCCTTTGCCAAAGCAGTTTTACCTTCTGCGTCTGTCTACATCTCAAAGTGTTCCAATCATTTTTTCTCTCTTCCTCTGAAAGCTATTTATAGCTGCTTTGCTCTGATTATATAATACGTGGTAAAATAAGAAGCAAATCGTGCCAGGTTCAACAAAGAAGGTGGGTAAGCGGAGGTGATGAGAGATAACAGGGTAATGACAGGTCAAAGATCAGACATATCACATCTCAGCCACCTCAGATTCAGACATTACACTGACAAAGCTTTGTCAACTTCCTGGTCACAGCACGTTTTGAAAACAGACAAGGTGCCAGACATGAAAGATTCAGCCTGTGAAGGAGGGAGGAAAAGGACTCGGAAAGAGAGGTGAGTCAAGGTGTTTAGTATCAGGAAGTGAAAGTGGAAGAAGGCCTTGCTAGTTGAGGATGCCCGACCCGAGAAGCCTCATCCAGCCTGCTGCCTGAACACAAGCCAGGATTAGACATTCTGGAGAGTAGTTGGCAAACTGGGCATCCTGATTATAATGGAGGGAGCTCCGTGTGTTGCAGGACGGAATATATAGGCCGGGACAAGGGAAGAGGAAGAATTGCCCAGTGAATCACTCAGGCCTGCCTGGGACGTGAGTGGCGGCCGCTGAAAGGATGGGCGGGGCAGGAGAGGGAGTGACAGCTTTATACAGTGGGCTGTTGCTCAGCTGGAGAGTGGGAATGCTTGTGGGTGGGGGAGGTATGAGTGGAGTGGGGAGATTACGTAACAGTGTTACAAACATATGCCTGGTGGTGATGCGAGGAAACCCCACATGAATTAGAAAAAGGTGAAATGGGCAGATAGTTGTTCAAGGGACACTGAAAAAATATATAAAGACAAAAATAGAGACAAATGAAATTCACATGTTCACCACCACTGCTTTTTATACTTTACGAACACCCTGTAGGCACGTAGGAAGCCAGGCTGTGTATTTGAGCATGACTGAATTAATTGGACCATGTCACATCGTCAAGCTGCCCCTCTGCTTCCATGTTCAGACCCATCACAGACTTAATGTGTTCATCTCATCCCAGTGGTTTATGCTGGGAGGGTGAATGCATTGTCACACACCAACACACACACAATCACGCAAAATGGCAATACTAACCAGATGTTTTCTCCCCCTTTTCTCTCTCTGTGCAGTCTAGCACTGCATCCGGAGCGTGTGTTGGTGGCCACAGGACAGGTGGGCAAGGAGCCTTATATCTGTGTATGGGACTCCTACACCGTGCAGACCGTATCCATCCTCAAAGATGTGCACTCACACGGCATCGCCTGCCTGGCCTTTGACCTCGAGGGACAGGTACAGTGGTGAAACAATGACACCTATTTTCAAATAGTATCTACTGAAATGTACTGTTACGTAGTCTTGTTTGAATTGCAGCCCAATTTTAAAAATATCTTCTTCGAGGCACTGGTTCGTGGAAAAAGAGTGTCAACAGAAATGTTCGTTTTGAGAGGCACAGTAGCAGCAATCAAAACTCCTCTATAGAGCTGCAGGCTGGCTTTTACAGCTCACCCGACGGGCTGAGTTACTGAATGACACATCTGTGATTACTCCAGCAGTATTGGCTGGACAGCTGCACACAGACATGCTCTACTTGGTAGATTTGACAGGAAAACAGTCAGCTGCAATGTGTGGTGTTAAGGTGAGAAAAGCTTTAGCACATAGTAAGCCTTTAAATACTCTTGTGAACAGAAACAGCCGGCACATGGACAGTGGGACCCTGCAATATAGGGGTACATTATTTGTAACTTGCTTTTGAACCTTCTCGTGTTTTCTTTTGAGCAAGGTCCCTGCACACCACCAGTCAATACTTACACACTGCAGCCTCAACCCAATGTTGAAGTGGACTATGAAAATCGATACTGTTCAGAAGCAGTTCTAGGTTTTTATCTTTCCACGTCTTACCCTTCCTCCCGTGGGAGTTCTCAGAGTTATACCTCCTGTATTTTACAGTAAGAGACAGGGAGATGACCCCGTGCTATTTTCCTGCTCGGGTAGAGAGCTGGGGATTTAGATGGGAAGTGACAGTATTTAAAGGCAGAGGAAGCTTCACCGCTTCTCAGTTTAGCGGCTCTATTCACTTTCCATCGCTCCCCTTCCTGAATGAGAGGAAGTCAGAGCTGAACTCAAGACAATCCAGAATAATGCCTGGTGCCATTACTCTGCCCGTCAATTAAAGCAATATCAAAATATACACTGATGTTTGAGACATCTCTACTAGGTACTTTAGTCAGAGCTGCAGTTTTACAGCCTGTTAATACGAATTTAACTCATGACCTTTTGTTTGACTTTATTCCTATATGGAGTATAATATGCTGTGGTTGCTCATGTTACAATAAAAACATGGCTGCACACAGTAGTGCATACAATAATCTCTCAACACTACAAGGTGCTTTTTTTAAATTTGTTGGCATCTCAGTTGTCATATTTTATTAATGCCAACTCTTCTAAGTGGGATATATTAGCGAGACTAAGAATCTATAGCCATGCTAGCAGCTCTGCAAACTTAAGCTAAATGCTAACATCAGCATGCTATGATCCTCACCATGACAATGCTAACAAGTTTATATAAAGCAGATCTATTGTATACCATGTTCCATATGTTAATTTAGCATGTTGCAAATTAGCACTAAACAAAAGACTAGATGAGGCAGATGGGAAAGGGATTCGTTTTGAAGATTATTGGTCATAAACCAAATTAATAGGTACCATTTCTACCTCATGGTGGTGATGGGGAAAATGTCAGGGGAACACCAGAGTCATTAAGATTCATTTGAATGGGACCATCAAGGCCTGTACAAACCTCCAAGGCATTCCCTCTAACAGTTATTGGGATATTTCAGGCTGAACCGATTGGCGTCCAATGGCAGTAAGACATGCCTAGAGCCACATGGATAAAATGATTACTTGAGTGTTTTAGTCACAGAGTTACTTTTAAACCCCCTGATCCAATATAAGGTAAGAAATGCCTCAACGCAGACCTGTTATCACAGTCAAACACCTATTTAACAGTGGATAAGGAGGACATCATTCATCATGTAAAGCAAGTATAGAAGGATTTCCATAAAAGCTGCTCTTCTCTCTTCTGCTCTGCTGCTGCCTACTCACTCACTCAGCTATAGGAGGCTCCTCCAGCAAAAAGCACTCAAATGTGCTCAGTGGAAGCGCCAGGGGGCTGGACAACTGTTCTGCTCTGGAGCCCTCACACTGTAGCCTGTCATGCCGCAGTGCTAGCTCAGTTTGTTATGCAGTTATTAGTGCAACAGAGCAGAGTCAGTTAAATCTGTGATGTTTTTTTCTTTCTTTTTGCTCTCTTTGCAGTGTCTGGTGTCTGTGGGTTTGGACTCAAAAAACACAATCTGTGTGTGGGACTGGAGGAAAGGAAAAGTTTTGGCAGCCGCTCCCGGTCATACAGACAGGGTAAACACTTTTCTGTCTTGTCTGTCTCTGTCACAAGCTCGGTATCGACCGACTCAATTAGCTATAACCGCTGGATGGAGCGCGTGCCCAAAGGGGACATAAACAAGTTAGGCCTGATTGATTGTGGGCTTTCCGGAGCCCGTCTGAGAGGGCGCACGGCTAATGAAAAGGAATTTAAAAAAGATGAAATACAGGCAGCTGTTCTTTTCTCATTCAGCCCACACACCATTATAACTCAGCCTGTGCAAGCATACACACGCAACACTTTCTTTTCACTTTTACTGTGGGTTTTTTCGTTCCTTTTCCATCTCTTTTGAAATCTGATCTCAAGATTTCTGATTCAATTTGAGAAACATGTAACTAGATGAAAATTACATTATAATCACATTATTTTCGAACGATCATCATTTTGCATAATGACATGCTTGATAACGTGTTTTGGGTATTGTGTAATAATCATTGTCTGTTTTTTTACCCGCAGATATTCGACATATCATGGGATTTATACCAGCCGAGCAAGCTTGTAAGCTGTGGTGTCAAACATATCAAGGTACAGCTACTTCCTGGTCATTCTACGCCCTGTCGATTACAGCTGCCTCTTGAGATTTCTTGCGGCTCATTTGCATAATATTTGAAAACAGATTATGATTTTTAGTTAGTCTGAAGAATCCATTGGCTACATGCCCCCTTCTTCCCTGGCTTGCATGCTTTATCGCCATGACCATATCAAAGTCTTAAAATAGATGTATGCAAATTCATTTTATATCAGAGTTCATGGTTATTAGGGTCTTAACATAAGTAGGACGGGCAATGACTCACAGACTCTTCCCTCAAATTTGTAGTAATCTGCAGCGCACAGAGGAAAAATGTTTCCCTTTTTGGAGGAACTATGACTCTGCGACTCATCTCCCCTTTTTAGCTCTCCTCATTCAGCTTTTTGGAAAACACTCAACTGTGCAAACTGTAGCTGGGCTCTCTTCGTTTTCGGGCCTATCTCTATTACTTATTTTTCACAGAAGAGTGTCGCTCATGCAGGATGTCTTTGCCAACCCTTGCCTTGGGATAGGTACTAGTGTTCCTGGAGTGGTATGACCATTAGGAAGTTACAAGGACTCCAAAGCCGCAGATGAAGCTTATTTTCAAAACATTTGGAATCAAATGTAAAACGTGACCACTGGCCCTGGGAGGCTGAACATCGCAGCATTTGATGCAGTCGGGAGGTTTAGCCTACTGTCCCTATTCCTATGGGATAACATGTCACTGATGACTCCCTCAACTCAATCCAGCTTGACCTGCCTCCTCTCGTAGTAATTCCCCCCTGAACTCTTCCCCCACTGCCGTGGCACAGAAACCTCCTCCGGCCACTGCATCCCCCCCCCCCCCCAACCAACCCACATTGAATCCTCCAGTCTTTCCCCTCCTCCTCTTTCCCTCCCTTCTGGTTTGCTGATGCCAAGGCAATCCAGCAATTGTCCCACATAATTCCCCAGCCTTCACCCTGCGGACCATGGGACATCTGCTCCCCGGTCCTGTGCTCGCTCAGCGATTATAGCACTCAGAGCATCCAGGAGATTTAGTCCCAGTAATCCACTCACTAGTGGGCTGAGGAAAACACAACCTCTTGTGACGAGGGCCAAGGCTGCTGGCCACGCTCTCCTACATGCAGCTTCTCCCAGCTAATTATACAGTGTGTTGTGTTTTTATTCATTTAGGACATGTCAGACCGTAGCATGGCCTCTGCAGCCCACACACACAGAAACACCACACTTAGCAATCATCTGCCCCCAGCCTAAATGGTTGCTGATTAAAAAAGGACTGTATCACTGTTTTTGCGTGTTTAGCCCAATGTCTCCAGTCCTTTTGGCTTGTGACCCCTTTAATCAAATAGTTATCTTGTCACCACCACTTTCAATTTTTTTCTTTATTTCTAAAGACGCAAAGTGGGTGAACACATAAAAAGAGAAACTGAATATTGTACACCAGAAATGTTTTAATTAATATCCTAATAATCTCTAGATCCCTCAGATTTGGAACTATTGTTGGAGCCCATTTACTACAAATTATGTAACTTAACAGCATCATCAACCATATATGTAAATACTTGTGTGTGTTTTTGTATTGTATGTTTGAGAGGTGAGCTTGAGTTTGACACCATGAGGATGAATGACCACAGCTTTTAAGAAAATCAGCATTCAGCATTGATGATTTCAGTTTTCTTTGCAGTGAACTGCCAAAGAGTTGACCTCTGTTAGCGTAGCATTTAGCACTCTGACATCCTTCAGGGTCACTGTGGTCTGACAGGGGGGATATTATGAGTAAGATGAAAGCGTGAGGGGTGACGCAGAAGCTGATGAGATTCACCCCTCTTTGCATTCACCTAATTTCAAAGGTTGATGAACCTTGAAGTGATTGTCATGACATAACTCATGACTTACTGGGTCATGAGGAGAGGCTTCTACTATACCAGAGGGTCTTTTGGAGGATTTAAAAAAAAAAAAGTTATTTAGAGAAAGCAACCAGGTCCTGATTCCATATAACAATTGCAGTTTCATTTTCCAGCACAATTCTACGGTGCTCTCCTTCTCCCTCTGTGCTTTTCTTTGCTGCTCCTGTCCTCACCGTAAACCCCCTTAGCATCACGACTCCTTAGTAATTCAGCAGCGAAGGGATTAGCCGCCGCCCGTGCCATGCTGCCTTATCAGTTGCGGGCAGGGAGGGCTGTGCAGTCACGCCGCATCATCCCTGCTTCCTTTGCAACAGGCTGGGCCACAACAAAAAACTCCCACCCCCATCTCAGCCAACCCCCAGCACTTGACACACTTTCACCTGCGTATACACCTTCCCAGATTACTCGCACACGCACGCCCTTGATCTTTGCTACTTAACCTTCAGGCTCGACCCCTCACATGCAAATGCTCACTTAAGGCTTGGTCAGGAGCTCAGGATTAAGAAAGACCTGTCCTGTTGAGGTGCTACAAGCTTCAGATGTGTGATTGCAGGGCTGTATCTGCGGCTGCGATGGCTGTCTGTGATAATCGATCCCTCCTGTTAGCACACAGCAGCCCTATCAGTCAGGAGGATAGTTGTTAGTGAGAGGCTGTCACTGTGGAGAAGCTCATGTATTCATCGTGTGACTAGCAAGACTTATTGCGTTTGTAAAGGCGCAATACCACCTACAATTTCTGTCTTTTCTGAGCAGTATTGGAAAAACTAGATTTCAGATTTCACTCTTCTTCAGGTAAACCAGAGAAGAAGCCATTCGGCCATTTTCCTGCTGCTTGCCTGGGATAAATGTGTCTCTTTCTTTTAACGTGCAGACAGCCGTGTCTCTGCATTCAAGACACCCTCCTCGAGCTTTCTCCCTGTGATCTCATCTCCATGCAGACAGAGCGTCTCTCTTTCACTCTCTCCTCCCCTGTTTGATAGATTGAGCCCCCAGAGGAGGCCATACCCATGCATCCCAATGACCTTGTTCATAAATAATGAGCCCACGCGTCTGTGTGCGTCTATGTCTGTGAATGCTGATCAGGTGGTTACAGCACTGACCCCCAGCAACAGTTCCCAGTATCACGTACAGAGGAGGGGGGAACATTTCAGTGTGACCTTGCTTTCTTCCAAGGTGTACGTGTTTGTGATATTAATGGAGTTGCTCTGTGTGTGGCTGTCAAACCATAAATAACTGGATGTTTTTGACTTTATAGAATCAAAATGTTTCATAATTCTTGCAGGACAGGATTACAAGGGGGGATTATTAGCCACAATACTCTTTTTCTGTTTGCAGTTTTGGAGCTTATGCGGTAATGCTCTCACGCCCAAACGTGGTGTCTTCGGCAAAACGGGGGATCTCCAAACCATCCTCTGCCTCGCCTGCGCCAAGGACGAGGTCACATATTCAGGTGCCTTGAATGGCGACATCTACGTGTGGAAAGGGATTAACCTGCTGAGGACAGTGCAAGGAGCTCATGGGGTGAGTTGGCTGTGTTTTCCTGCTGTGTGGCACCGGGTGATTTTGCACCCTGCTGCACCAGATACAAAAGACTCACAGTAAATCTAGTAAACTTAAGCAGGGTCGGAGCCATGCACGCTGGCTACGTTTGATTCTACTCAGTAGAAAAGGATCAGCCTTTTGCTCCGCAGGATTAAATGATATCTATGGGATCAACAGCTGGGTGAGGGGATGGGTGGATGGGGGAGGGGATAATAACTACAGTACATGTGCACGGCTGCTTTTTGTACCACCAAATGTCTCACTGAAGGTTTTACAAGGTGCATTGTCGTGTATACAGAAACTGTTAGCTAAAGGAGGTCATCACTGGAGCTGTTCAGTAATAAATAAACAAATATGACACTTCCCGTTTACCTATTTCTGTTTTATCTTTATCATTTAAAACAAATGCCTGGCTGAGCCGCAGCAATATGCGGTGTGTTGCTGGGGCCTGTTCTGTCATTGCTCATTTGTTGTGCAGATCCTCACTGACAGCCTGTCATTTCCTCCAGTCAGGGATTTTCAGCATGAATGTCTGTGAGGAGGGCTTCGCCACCGGGGGCCGAGACGGCTGCGTCCGGCTGTGGGATCTCAACTTCAAACCAATTACTGTCATTGACCTCAGGGAAACAGACCAAGGATATAAAGGTAAGGACAAACCGCCTCCTCCTTCCTTTGATACTGAAACGTTGCAGGCCAAACTGTGGTCTCCTGAAGCAACGGAAGCAACTGTCTAAATCGAACAAAAGAAAAACACCCTTTATGTCATTTCTGTTCTCTTTACTAACCCCCTCTTTCTTCTTTTCTATTTTCTCCATCTCTTGTATTTATAATCTTGGACCTAACAGTAGCTAGAGGTGAAAATAGCCGAGGTGGGTAATGTGACTGCAGACGGAGTATATGACCATGTCAGTCTGTTTGTAGCCGTCTGCACATTGCTGTTCCTCTTGTTGTCAGTAAGTCAGAGCTCTGCTGCCGTTTGACGCCGTATACAGATGTCATGTTCACATTATGTATACAGCACATGCTTCCTTCATCCTGTTCTTGCTGTATTACCCAGCGTCACAGTTTGCAGATTGGCTTGACAACATGTGCTGTCATTATAATTTCTGTTAAAACCTCGGCCCTGGGTTGTCTGCAGATGGCTATATGCACCTCCTGTCTTTATTACCCCTGTCGCGTCTCTTATAATGACTGTTTAAGCGTCGTCAAATGTCTCAAATGTATGCATGCTTTTTCAAGTTTTTTTTTGCCCGTGATTTTGAAGTCTAGTTTTGTGTTTCTGGCAGGGCTGTCTGTGCGCAGCGTGTGCTGGCGGGGAGATCACATCCTGGTGGGCACGCAGGACAGCGAGATCTTCGAGGTGGTGGTCCACGACCGCACCAAGCCCTTCCTCATCATGCAGGGTCACTGTGAGGGGGAGCTGTGGGCTCTCGCTGTCCACCCCACCAAGCCTTTGGCCATGACAGGAAGTGATGATCGCTCAGTCAGGTGAGGAGCCGCTCACGTTACGATTCTATCACTTGTATTGTAACTAGTAGAATGTTTTTTATGATAGCCCTGTTTATAAAATGACAAAAAAAATGTGTTTCTTTCCGTTCTCGCTTTGGTTTCCTTCCTCAACACCTCCCACACACTCTATCCATTAGTCTATTTTTTATTTTTGTACATTTTGCTTCAATTTATGGTGACAGACTTTCTCTCCACCTTCCTACACTCGCATTTTGAGTGTCAATCCTTTGCCAAAAAATGAAACAAAACACACAATAAACAATGCCAAAGATCGTTTTTTTTTCAATAGATTTCAATGTAATGATGTTATCTCAAATTCTTCCTGCCAAATTAATCTTTTAGGTAAAATCTGATATAGCCCTAAATCAGCATATTTAGTTATATATTTACCTAATCATAATTTGAGCAACGTTTAGCTGTTCTAAAATGCTATAATAGCGGTGCAACAATTAATTTTGTTTACTTTTTTCACCTCTTTCCTCACTAAAGTCTACAATAATAGTTGTTTAGTTTATTTATTTATAGTGTCGTGGACAGTCCCCATCGATGAACTGTCACAAAAACAGTAAATGGAGTTCAGATACAGTCCAAAGACACAGGGCAGACCTCATTGCTGTGGTTGTTTGAGTCTGTAATCCCATCACTGCTCTGCCTCTTCATTTGTCCTACTTCTCTGTGTCCAAAGGATATGGAGCCTTATAGATCACGCGCTGATTGCTCGCTGTAACATGGAGGAGCCGATCCGCTGTGCAGCCGTGAGCACTGATGGCATTCACCTGGCACTGGGAATGAAGGATGGCTCCTTCACCGTTCTGCGAGTCAGGTGGGTACACAATTCCAAATGGAAAATCCTCTGTGAACTATGATGAAGAGCTTCGTCATTTTGTGCTCATTTTAGCTCCTAATTTAAGCTACATGTTTTCTGCTGTCCCCTGCAGAGATATGACAGAGGTGGTCCACATCAAGGACAGGAAGGAAGCCATACACGAGTTGAAGTATTCTCCCGACGGGGGCCACTTGGCTGTTGGCTCTAACGATAATTCAGTGGACATCTATGGCGTGGTGCAGAGGTACAAGAAAGTGGGCGAGTGCATCGGATCCAACAGCTTCATTACACACATGGATTGGTCCACGGACAGCAAGTTTTTGCAGATAAATGACGGCAGCGGCAGGAGGCTCTTCTACAGAATGCCAAGTAAGTCCAGGTTCCCAAGTTATATCAATATAAATCAATTTCTCTGTATAACACTTACAATCGAAAACCCAGAAACAGTTGCTTTGATATGATACTGTCACCGAGCTCCTTTTGTGAGATAAAGTTTCTTTGTCTTCTTCTGTTGAGGTGGGAAGGAGGTGACCAACAGGGAGGAGCTGAAGCTGGTTCAGTGGGCCTCATGGACGTGTGTGTTGGGCCCTGAGGTCAATGGAATATGGCCCAAGTACTCGGATATCAATGACATTAACTCTGTGGACGCCAACTTTAACAATCAAGTCTTAGTAACAGCTGACGACTATGGATTGGTCAAACTTTTACGATATCCATGTGTAAAAAAAGGTAACGTTTTAAATGATGGCTTAAGAGCATGAATTCCGCTTTTATCATCTGTTGTGTTACTGATATGTTTCCTCTTGATTTTAGGTGCAAAATTTAAAAAGTATTTAGGTCATTCAGCTCACATAACAAACGCCAGATGGTCACATGACTACCAGTGGGTCATAACTATTGGTGGGGCCGATCACTCGGTGTTCCAGTGGAAGTTTGTGCCAGAGAGGAAGTCTAAAGAGGCTGCGCATATAGCGCCACAAGGTAAGAGGAAACCCCCCGAAATAAGTTTTACCCAATAAAAGGATTTACATTTTACATTATAATTGCTTTAAATAGGAATATTAGTTCCATTTTCATGAAGCTGTGCGTGGAGACCACTGAGTTGCATTAAAGTTATTGTTTATTTCACAAAATCAGAAGTTCCTGCCAAAAACATTATCAAATTAGTCTGAGTGGAGATAGAAAGTTGGAAGACTCAATCTTCCCCTCAAGTACTGCAGTGGGCAAGCCTTTTAAAGGTATTGCTTTTTGGATAGAAAAAAAATACACCTGTTGAAAAATATGCTTTCCAACACTACTAAAGATCACTCATTGACTTATACTCAATAATATGAAAAGACAAGTTTGACAGACAAGAGAAGGGAAGCTGTAGAGCTTTTGGTGTGCATATTATTTATAAACAAGAGCAAATGTCATAAGATGTCTTGTATCTGTTTAAACACAAGACTATTTAATCAGTATTGTGGAATTAATACCCATTTTAAGGAGTAATATGTAAAGGTAGGTTTCTTAGTTAAATATTAGAGGTTTTATGAATGTAACTGTCTGTTACATAACACTGCTCCCACCAGCCTCCTGAACTTGAGGTGCTAAACCACCCGAGAGTAATGTATGAGACTGTTCCTTTCCTTAAGATTGCTCCTGAACCACCAGTTTTATGAATCTGTGCAAAGAGAGAGCCATCCCATTAATTAGGACAGATCCAATAAAAGTGAACAAAGCTTGGAAAGTATAATTGCATTGTCATTCCCAAGTCAAATTTTTGTTCCAGAGACAGAACACAGCTGTGCTTTCTGAATTTAAAGCACATACTTACCGCCTTTCTTTTTAATTTTCCTAATGGATCTTGTGAGTAGCCGCCCTTAGCTGCCAGTTCTGCTTATTGCCTTGTCTTGGCACGGCTGTACTTTGCTGCATCAGCATTTTTCTAAATGTGTCTTGAGCGATGTCACTGTAACGCACGGCTGCCTGATAAATAGCAGATGTCACAGGATTATTACACAATTGACCCTCACTTCAACTGAAACAGGATGAAGTATTTCTCACTTTCCGGCAGTGGGATCTTTGTCTTATTTAAAGGCAAGGTAACTCTTTACTTGCAAGGTGTGATGCAGCCTTGTTTCTGCCCGCAGAGAGCTTGGCAGACTCTAACAGTGAAGAGTCGGACTCTGATCAGTCAGACGTACCTGAGATGGACTCAGAAATCGAGCAAGAGACCCAGCTCACGTATCGACGACAGGTTTGTATTCACATCAGATATGTTCACCTTTTAAAACGTGTCTCTGCAAAATCAACAGAGAAAGGACACACTTTTCTACATGTGAACAGATTTATAAAGAAGATCTACCTCAGCTCAAAGAGCAGTGCAAAGAGAAGCATCGAGCGACGGCCATGAAGAAGAGAGAGCGAGCGCCGGGGAGCGGGGTGAAGCTGCACTTCATTCATGGGTAGGCTTACCTCTGTAGAATCATAAAAGAGAAACTGGGAAGGCAGATATTCTGAGATGAATTTCAATTAGGCTAGCTTTTTAAAATTGGACATCTCACTTTGTAATGACTCCTTTCATAAAGTCCTTTTTCTCCCTTTTTTTTACCTTCGCAGCTACAGGGGTTATGATTGCAGGAGCAACCTGTTCTACACCCAGACCGGGGAGATAGTCTACCATGTAGCTGCCATCGGGGTCGTGTACAACAGACAGCAGAATACCCAACGTTTCTACATGGGCCATGACGATGACATCCTGTGTCTGGCTATCCACCCTCTGAAGGACTTTGTAGCAACAGGCCAGGTAGCTACCAGCTCTCCTAACATCACATATTCAACGTCTTTTTATTAGTTAAGTTCATGGCTCCACAGAGATGAGCATACACACATATAAGACTGAACATGCTCTTGTATAAATCAGTTGAATCAAGACGATTGCGTTCATACTTTGGATATTCTTGTCTTTTCAGGTCGGCAGAGATTCGGCCATCCACATATGGGACACAGAAACGTTAAAACCCATGTCTGTGTTGAGGGGTTTCCACCAGCTCGGAGTGTGTGCTTTGGACTTTTCTGGTAAGTTAGCACTGTTTTTGTAGACTGTCTCTTATCCAGGCCGATTAAACATAACATGTTTACCAATACTCCACACATCCTAGCTTTCACAGGGGAACAAAATATCTTATTTCCCACATTAAAGAAACAGGAATATTCACAAGACACACACTTTACAATGAAAATCCCTATTTCTGCTGTCTGTTAGTCTTGGCAGTCTGATTGCAACAAGGTAGAGCTGTTCATCTCGCTTCCCTTAATTGGCACCAGGAGAGATGCAGTGAGATGTCGGTGTCGGTGAATCACCTGCTGTAGATCAAACCCTCTTGGCTGCTTTTATGTTGCTAACAAGGGCCAAACATCACCGAACCAAAGCAGGAGCTGGCTCTGTCCGTGCTGGACTTAATAGTTTTGTTTTTCCCTCCACAGCGGATGGCAAACGGCTGGCCTCGGTGGGCCTGGACGAAAATCACACCATTGTGCTGTGGGACTGGAGGAAGGGGGAGAAGCTTTCTGCCATGCGGTAAGTACAGTTATAGAAGAGTGTTTACACGGCTGCAGGTTTGCCTTTTTATCAGCACATCTCAAAAGCTTTGACAATCCTTCCTTTCAACACTAACGATCGTTTCAGCGCTCTTAGTTTAAATATGGACATTTATGGATGAGGGTTAAATTGGAGCCACTTTGCTGCGCAGAGCTGGCGGCGTGATTGATGGAGCAGAGGAAAAATGGGGGATTAGGTTTTTTTCTATTACGAGGCGGCTCCACTGCAACACTTGAATGGTTGGAGTAGGAGTTTGCCTCAGGGCCCAATCTGCAGATCCATAGTTGAAGAGAATCACTTTTAATCTTCAATGGGCTCATATTGGCGAGTTGGCTGCTTGTTAACAGATTGTATTTTGCTGTGAAAACATATTAAGTAATGCAAGTTTTTTCTATAGATGAACCGGGTTTCTGACGTTACAAAATAATATCGTAAATCAAATGGGTTTAAGAAATAAAACGTAGTACTTATTTCTGAAACAAACTTGAGTATACAGCCTTAAAATAAACCTCTACTTCACAGCAGGTACTATTATATAACCTGAACCAGCAGAAGTATCATACTGGCAAACATCTGCATTCCAAAATACATTTTCTTTTGCTTTGTTGCTTGTTCCACTTGATGTTCATATTTAGTATCTACTCCGTTCCCCTGGCTAGTTTGGAGCCGTGCGTTGCGGTTGCTCTCCTGCGTATTGTGTGCCAGGCTCAGGGACAGCTTGGAGCTGCACTAATCTCCTCTGCAGACCCTGGTGGGCAGTGCAGTGAGGCGGGCAGAGGGAAATGGGGCCTGACAGAGCCTTGCTTGTGCACCGCCTCTGTCTAGTCTTCAGCTGGGAGAGGGGGAGTGGGTGCTAGAGGGAGATGAGCACAAAGGGCAGCGATTAGAGAACTTAAAGTGTCAGGTGTTGTCCATCGCATTAAAAGGACCAGCCACTTATCCTCACTGTTCATATTGTGCGATGCAATAAAAGGGCAAAAGACATAAAGTGTATCTCTCATTCTAGTGCGTTTGTAATGGTTACTAGGAAGCCGTGACAGAAAATGTGACCTTAAAATGTGAGTGTGTTTTTATGTCAAAACTAATCCCGTCTTGTGCCACAGTCAGTTACTGTACTTGTATGTTATTTTATCTATTTTCTATTTTCTCTCAAAGTGAGAGAAAGATGTATAAAATACAATGTGATTATAAACAGAAATGTACGAAGGAATACAAATGAAAAACAATTAAATGAAAGTAAATAAAATATTGTAGTCCTGTCTAAATAATAGCTTGATATAAGTACTGTGGCTGCCATGATTTCAGATTTTCATTAAACATTATCATGGCCAGAATATTTCACTGTAACATAAAGTCTGTAACCATTAATAACGTATATCATATATTGTATATCGTATCACAATACATATCATGTGTTTTTATTTGACCATGTCACCCATACCTCACACTATTATACAAGCTCTCTGTGAGAATCTCACAGAGAGCTTGTATAATAGCGTGAGCCGTGAGGATGGATTCATTGTGCCTTTTCTGACGCATTGTTATACTCCAACTATGCAACTTAGTTTTGTCCAGACATTCAGATACAGAGAGTGAGGCATATTTCCACATTGCTGTGCCGTGATTAAAAGCCTCAGTGCACTCTGCCCTTGAGTTGTTGCTTACAGTCACAGTGGATTCAATATTTTTATATTTCCACTTGAAAAATGATGAAAGTAAATGTTGTTTCTCTCAAGACCAAGGTTTAAGAATAGATAAAACATCTTGAGTGTATGTGAAGAAATGTACACATCTAATGCTTTTTCTCCATGCATACTTTTCAGGGGAAGCAAGGACAAGATATTCGTTGTCAAAATAAATCCCTACCTTCCTGACAAGCTTATCACAGCGGGTGTGAAGCATATAAAGTTTTGGCATAAGGCTGGTAAGACCCGTGAGCTTTCTTTTTGTTGACGAGCCGAGGCTCTAACAAGCGGATCTCTGGCTTAGCGGTGACACATCTTACTGAGAGTTGAATGTCTGTTTCTCTTTCAGGTGGTGGTCTAATTGGGCGCAAGGGGAACATGGGGAAGACGGAGACTATGATGTGCGCTGTGTACGGCTGGTCGGAGGAGATGGTGTTTTCAGGCACCTGCAACGGGGACATTTGCATCTGGAGAGACATGTTCCTCATGAAGACTGTCAAGGCTCATGATGGCCCGGTTTTCAGTGTGCACGCTCTAGAAAAGGTACAGCAGGGAAATAGACAAACTTTTCTCCGAAAATAATCAATTATGAACCTAGATTAGAAGTGCATTCTTCTGTCTGTTACTTGTTTTTGTATAGTTTTCATATTGCATTTGACATTTTCAATTGGCAGGCTTTTCTCGCTAATGTAAATGTGAATATTTTATAGGGATTTGTGACTGGAGGAAAGGATGGTATAGTTGCTCTGTGGGACGACACATTCGAGAGATGCCTCAAGACTTATGCCATCAAGCGATCCGTCCTCGCTCCAGGCTCTAAAGGTAAAAAGGTCATCCAGTTCTCAGTTGTCCTCCCCTGTCCTTGGATCATTATTTCTTGTTATAGAAATGCAACCATCCCAATGCAAATCCATTTACAACAGTCAATGCTTTTAGCCGAGATGAAGATTGCCTCCTGGTTCAAGCTAAGGTCTCTATGATTCATCCACTCTACAGGGTTGCTCTTGGAGGACAACCCCTCCATACGTGCCATATCTCTGGGCCACGGCCACATCCTGGTGGGGACGAAGAACGGAGAGATCCTGGAGGTGGACAAGAGTGGCCCCATCACGCTGCTGGTACAGGTAAGATACCGCTAAAAATAACCCCAAAACCTGTCACCTGTGTTGAAGATGCGCTAAAGTTTATTTTCTTTTTTATTGCAATGACCTGGCAGAAGCAGTGTGCTACTTCTTTCGTGATGTGTTCAAGAGCACTCTCACTATGGAATACTTAACTTTATTTTTCTTAACTTTCAATCTCAGTTGATTTTAAGACACCCTATTTACTCGTAGTAAGAGAAAATGTGGTTGAAAAATACAGGCCCAGATTACTGGGGGCAGAAAACATTAGTCGTTTTAATAAAGAAGTTGGGCAGTAATTGGAGTTTTCCATCATTCTGTGAGCAACTGTCACACAGATAGTCGATGGTTACCTGGCTGAGGAGTTGGAGATGTGTAGCCTGTCGCCTGCAGCTCTTTCTCTAACAGCTCACTGTCGCTGCTCCTGACTCTTTCATTATTCCCTGACATATTTCAAACTGATTAACTGTCAAGAAATACTAAAATAACCATATTCTATTTTTGTTGACACGTTTATGTTGAACGACAGCAGTCAGTGTGAAGATAACCGACAAACGCATGCATTTTCTGTGCAAGTACATGGTGACAAAATGATGAGGTTGCTTTATGGCTGCAAACATTTTAACTTAAACAATTATCTTATATCATATCATATCCTAATGCATATCCTTCCTTGCACAGCGACCCAGAATCACCAAGGAGGTGGCTTTGAACAGCGATGAATTATTGCTGCCTAATGGGAGATTGTTAATTTAGTTAAGTAGTCATTCAGCGTCGGCCCGGCCCCCTTAATTGTATGCAGCCAGAGCGATGCTATTGATTGCCCTTTTCAAATGCTTCAAACTACACAGGCACATTCTGATGGATGGGATGAATTGATGAGAAACCAGAGGTTGTCCTCAGTCGGCTGCTGTGTAGGCAACAGGCCTGTTGTTTCTTATAGTATCCTGCGGCTTATATAAGATATTTATCACATAAATATATCTGATTGAGTCAATTGCTGATGTCAGGAAGGAGGAACATACAGCATAAAGATTAGGTAGATTTGCATGTTCTCTTAACCAAGAAGTTCTTTTAACATTAAAATGGTATAAGAATATAATATATAATAATAATAATAATCAGATTATATTATATTATCATTATAACATACAGAATTATAGGTAAATAAATAAACAAATATAAAAAATAGCAAACAAGCAGAATCTTAGAATATTCAATATTTACTAAAAAGTATCCATTATTATTTTAACAAACTTGATCGGTCAACCCCTTTATTAAAAAATATATATTATTAATATAAATATATGTTTTATTCATTTAACTGTTTAGACTTATCCGACAGTATGGCTTAAACCGTATATTAGTCCTGTAAGTAAATTAAGGGAGAACACAGTGATTTCGTTAAAGAAACTAAATCAAAGAATAATGCTAAGTACATTCTTTCTTTAAAAACCCCCAAAAAGTTTCCTGACTAAGTCGACAAATGAAATTCATTTTGACTTTGTTTTGTGTGTCTGCAGGGTCACATGGAAGGTGAAGTGTGGGGCTTGGCCACTCATCCCCATCTCCCTCTCTGTGCCACTGTCAGCGATGACAAAACACTGCGCATATGGGACCTCTCACCCAGCCACTGCATGCTGGCTGTACGCAAGCTCAGGAAAGGTGAGTCACTGCTCAGACACTAACAGATGAGTGCGTCCTCTGACAGGAAGTGCACTGGCCCAGGGGCTTTAACAAACCCATTGTCCTCCACAGGCGGCCGTTGCTGCTGCTTCTCCCCTGATGGCAAAGCTTTGGCGGTGGGCCTGAATGACGGCAGCTTCCTCATTGTGAACGCAGACACCCTGGAGGACCTGGTGTCCTTCCACCATCGCAAGGACATCATCTCCGATATCAGATTTTCTCCAGGTCTGCCACTCAACTCTTCACCCTGACAAAACTCCCCTGAAATCCTGTCTGAGAAATAAACAGGCCTCTAAAATCTGTGTGCCCTTCAAAGCCTCTGAGAGTGTGTAGGATGCAGAAGTTCAGCAGGTGTACACATTTCCCTCCCGCTGTCAGTGGGGGAGATATTGCTGCAGGCCTGACCCAAATGAATTGCTTTCTGTAATAAGGCCATGATGGAGAGCCAGTAAAATAGGAATGAGTGACATTGAGTGCAGACAAAGTGAGAGCAAGAAACTAAACTCTCCTGGACACTTAACCTTAGTCCACAATGCAATCGATCCTGTTTCTCAACCCAACACCCACGGGCCTCCATCTTGTACCAGAACTCACTGTTTAGAGCAGTGTGAAGCTCGAAATGTGTTTCAGTATGGTTCAAATAGGTTCATCCGTATGTTACAAGCGTGATATTTTCTTGAGAAAAATAGGTTGGTAAGGGCTATCTTTGCAGTTCAAAGTAAAAGTCTGTTCAGCCAATGTGTCAAGAAAGAAAGTAAACCATCTTGCCAGCAAATCTGATGATTTCAAAGAGTATAACACCAGTAGGCTATCAGCTGTAGGTATATTTTTACAACATGATATATTGAACATTTGACCAAGTGAAACTGTCAAAACATAACCCTTTAAAAGGTCTCCTTAAAGTGTCCTGTTAAGAGGGAACAAAGGACCTTGAGGAGTCTGGGACATGAATAGGCTCCTGTGTTTAGCGGTCATTACATTTACTATGTTCATTATCATAGTGTTTGCATGCCCAGAATGTGCTTGTTAGCTCTAGATATAAAGTACAGCTGACATGAGTGTAATGCAATTAGTTCTGCAGTAATTAACCAGAATATTGGATGAATTACACGTTTGAACTCTGAGCAAATTGCAAAGCAATGTTTTTTAATATCTCTGTCTGGAGCACAGTTGTAAAACCCCTGTCTATAACTAACCACCCTCTCCCTTGTGTTTGCTCAGGTGTTGGGAAGTACCTTGCAGTGGCATCAGGAGACACTTTTGTGGATATTTACAATGTAATGAGCAGCAAACGTGTTGGGGTGTGCAAAGGATGCCTCAACTACATTACCCATCTGGACTGGGACAAGAGAGGTACAATGCTTCCTTAAATACAATTGTCTCAGTAAATCCTTGCAAACGACTGCGACATAAACAATTACATATTCAAAATGTCTCTGTTAAAGCTCAGTTAAACACTGCGGCCCACTGGGCTGTTTCATTCACAGGAAAACTACTCCAAGTCAACACGGGAGCAAAGGAACAGTTTTTCTTCGAGGCTCCTCGCGGCAAGAGGCAGACGATCCCAGCGACAGAGGTAAGCAGCGTGTGTGTGGGGGGGGGGGGCCACAGGGAGCAGCCCTGGTTACGGTTGTTGGCCCACATTTTTTCCTTTGGGAGCAGAGGAGGCTCGCTCGAGGAGGGGCAGTGAAGCATTATCACGGCCCACTTTTCACCAGTTTCATTCTAAATCTGGCAGTGGAAGAAGACTAGTGTTTAGGGTCCCCTTAATAAAGTGTGACATTCAGACACCATGCACACAGCGGAGAGGGGAGCATTAAGAAAATAAGGGTCAGAGATGATAGATGCTGCTAGGTCGTGTTTCCTCTCCCCTTTCTCTCTTCCTGCCATGCATTTCACTCTTCTCTTGTACACTTAATCACAGGATCATTATTGACAAGTTGAGACGCTGCTACTCCTCTTCCCACCTTCTTTCCTTTCTATCTACCTTCCCTCCTATATTCTCTATGATTGTATGGGACCTTTAAAGGAATAGTTGGACATTTTGCTGTAACAGAGACACAATATATAACACATTATTCAAGATATAACGCTCTCTATGGTTGATTTGCTGACTGTAGAGGCTCTATGAGCTTAGCCTGAGTACATTTTTGTATTGTTGTTCTATCTGAATCATAATAAGGTTTATTGCAGATTAGGTTCTCCCTTCGTTAAATGCTATAAAAAAGTCATTTATTTTTAAGTAGCATTGGTTTATAATTAACTGAAAAGTTATGACTTTTTTTATGTGTTACAGCCTCAATTGCTGTAACAAAGATGGGAGACCAGAGGGGTTTAAGGGAACACAAAGCATATTTATTTGCAATAAAGGAAAACTTCACAACTTAACAAAGCTTAAACAAATGTGAAAGTCAGTAATGTATATGGGTGTGTTAAATGTGAAACAAACAAAAAAGCAGCTGTGTCCAAAAGGAACAGTCTGAAAAGGTATATTTGATCAGACTGATGATTTTATTTATATGTGTAACAAGTTCTATAAGTGAACCAAAATCATTTAAATTAAAAAACGTTTTGTAAGTGAAATTTCAAATGAAGCTTGACTTACTGCTCTCTTGTCTCAGGTGGATAAGATCGACTGGAGCACGTGGACGTGTGTCTTGGGATCGTCTGTGGAGGGCATCTGGCCTTTGATCAACGAGGTCACAGAGGTCACCGCCGCCTGCCTTAGTAACGACAGGAAGGTGCTAGCAACAGGGGACGACTTGGGCTACGTGAAGCTCTTCAGATACCCTGTCAAGGTCCGACACAGTGCCTATATTTCATTCTTTGTATTTCTGGGCTTGAACGCCTTAAGCCTTGAGGCTTTGGTTCATGCAAATGTTATGTTAATTTCTGATAATGTCACACGTATTAAACAAATGTTGTCCCTCTCCCGCAGGGGAAGTATGCAAAGTTCAAGCGCTATGTGGCCCACAGCACACATGTTACCAATGTGCGATGGACCCATGACGACAGCCTCTTAGTGACGGTCGGCGGCAGCGACACGTGCCTCATGATCTGGGCCCATGAGCCCGAGGGCCACCGGGAATTCAAACAGTGTGACAGCGAGGAGTCGGACATCGAGAGTGAGGACGATGGAGGTGAGAGATTGGCGTCCTATGAGCTTTTTATTCATTGAATGTTTCCGTTGCTCAAACCTGAGTCATTCCCGTCTTTTTTCAGGTTATGACAGCGATGTGACGAGAGAGAACGAGATCACCTACACCATCAAGGCCTTATCCACCAACATGCGACCCATGACGGGTGTGAAACCCCACCTGCAGCTGAAAGAGCCGTCTGTGGACGAAAGGTATCTGTCATTTCAGCTCAGATGAAGCTTTGCTCAAAAGAAACTCTGGCACTGTCAAAAAATGCTCTTAGAAATATCTGCCTGTCACAGTACAACAAATAAGTCTCCTGCATCAAGATGAAGCCCAACCTTCCTTCTTCTGTCAACATGTTTTTTCTTTTCCTGCGTGAAATTCCTTCCCTTTCCCTGCCCTTTTGAAATAACTCAGCCTTTTCTGCTCTTCTTCTTTCCTTTAATGGCTGTCCATCTGTCATTATCCTGCTTCGTTCTTTAATTCTACTTGAAGACAAGGGGTGGTCAGGTAAGCTCCTGTGTTCATGTATGTTGATTTATGGACAAAAGGTTAAACAGGGAGTAGTTCAGATATGTCTTTTAACAGAGAGACAAAGTAACAACATACCTGACTAGATTATGTTGTCAAATGTTTTATATTCAATGCCTTGATGCCTGTGAAATGTCCTCAGTATAAATCGTTTTTAGTAATTACCGTTTGAGGGTTTGTTGCTCTTTTGGATGTTCATTTAATGAGCTGCTTTTCTGTTGTTTTGTCTCGAAGGACAAATGGGGCTCACAATTCAATTTTAATTCAATTAACTTTAATGCCCATTATAGTAGTCAGCATCTGAACTGGTTTTAAACAAAGATTAAAATTCTTCATCTTAATCTTAATTTAGCACATAACACCAAAAGAAATATTGTAATGTACAAATACAAAACGATTATAAAAGATATCTTCTTTTAAAGTATTTTATTTATAGGTCTGGTTCTACAGCAAAGAAAGGCTACAACTAAATTATATTTCATAGCCAATTATTTTCTTGTTTAATCAATTCGTTTTTGGTCTGTAATATGTCAGAACATTTAGAAAATTAGGTTTCCTCAAATCTCAGTTTTTTCCAAAAGAGAAAAGATATTAAGCAAAGAGAAAAGCGTGTATGATTAAAGTTGAATAAATCCCTTATCCAAATAGTTGGCAATTAATACCAACTAATCAATGAATCAAATAAATCATTGCAGCTCTTCTGTGAACAGGGCTTCCCATCATTCTAATCCTCTGAGGCACAGACTCAGGGTGCTTCAGGTTAATCGATTTCCAGACATTTTTTTTCAAGCAAACATCCACGCAGCAATGTCTGGGCAGCAGTTGTCATGGAAATGGGTTTAAGTTGTCATGGTAACACAGTGGTACTGACTTGTGTGTTTTATTTCCTCAGTGGCTGAAATGTTGTGTTTGATGTGTCCGCCAGACAGTGGTGAGGAACATTTATAATTCTTACTTTTTCTTTGTTATTGCTGCCATGAAGAGGGTCGAGGTAAGATGCTTAATTTCAGGTTGATGTATTACTTTATAGATCACACACAGGTTTGGACCTCATGTAGATATCTGTAGATTGAACATGAAGCACATGCTTACTATTCGTCTTTTAGATACCTTCACACCCTGCCGTTACTGTGTTTGTCCTTACGATCTTTCCAGTAGTCATGACACATATTCAGTCAGTGATGCTGTTGAATCTTTTAAGTAATTTATATTGACTGACTGCTTAAAGATGTGGGCGGACAAAGTTCTGCCATGTAGATATTAAATATAGTTGTTTTTTTTGTATTCTTAGCATTCCACTCTTATTGAAAGGTCCCCACTCAGTCACCTTATTCAAAACTCGTCCTTTCATTGCTTCATTGTTATTAGAAAACTCTGTACACAACCTTGATACAAAATGTAATAAAAAAATATAGAAAAGCAAGGATTGTCCTTTCTTCACATGAAAACATCACATATTGTGTGCACTTATGAGCAGATGTTTGCCCAATATGTATACAGACAGGTGTAATATTATCATCATCGTCATCATTATTATCGTGATCAGCATTTGAAGCAGCTCTGTGGCAGCCGTCTCATCACAGCTGTCTGTTTCAGGCCTCCTGTCAGCAGAGCACTGCCACAGCCTGAGAAACTGCAGACCAACAACGTGGGCAAAAAGAAGCGACCCATTGAGGTAAGAAAGACCTCGCATCCTACCCAAAACAGCAAAGTCATTTATATATACCATATTCAGAAGGGAAGTCTTTCAGAGCAGCCAGAAATATTCAAAATGTTGGTTTTCTAATGTGATTATTCCATCTGAAGACGCTGTGTGCTCGCTCTCCGTCCAGACAGCCTCTGAGGATGCTCTAATCGAATAATGACTCGCTCATTCAGCCGCTGGCTCTCTGAACATCTTCGTTGTCATGGTGCTGACCTCTCTGACTTTCTGCCGGTCTTTTTTTTCCCCGACTCCCCCACAGGACTTGGTGCTGGAGCTGGTGTTTGGTTACCGTGGCAATGACTGCCGCAATAACGTGCACTACCTCAACGAGGGGGCGGACATCATCTACCACACGGCCTCGGTCGGCATCGTGCTCAACCTGACGACCTGTGAGTAGACGGTCTGGACTACACACTGACAGTGTTACTGTTCAATATAAGCAAATACACTATGCAATTAAATAGATATACAGCGGTCTTGAAATACTCCATTTAATAGTAAAAGTCCTGAATTCAAAATGGTGCAATATTAGGCAGTATTATCATTATTGTATTAGAAGGTATTTAAAGTATCACAAGCACTGTGAATAAATACTGGGTTCGATAGCTGTAGAGTACAGCATCATATCATTACATCGAATCAAACATATGTATTGCATTGTGTGTCTGTGTGTGATGTGTTGATGTGTGTGTGTGTGTGTGTGTGTTTTTTACAGCCTGCCAAAGTTTCTACATAGAACACAGTGACGACATTCTGTGCCTGACAATCAATCAACATCCCAAATTCCCCAACGTGGTGGCTACTGGCCAAGTAGGTATGTTTGTGAGAAATCGACCTCCTGTGTCACCAGACGCCTCATTTCTCTTCTCTGTATCACATGTTCTGCATTGTTCAGGGGGATGATGGTACATGACAGACAGCTATCCCCCTCCTACAAACGTATCTGTGCTATAGAGCAAAAATCATCTCTTCTGAATACATACTTTAATAGTTGTGGGATTGCCACTTTTCTCACAGAAAGACTCACAGTTACAGGAAATTGACAGAAGATATGCAATAGCAGCTTAAAATAATATTAGTCTATACATATAACTGAGATTCAGACATGGTAATCTGTAAATGACCCAAATGTTTGAAGGTAGAAGTTAATATCAGAAGCCACTATTGTCACAAAAAATGAACAAATGATTTGTTGGTTCTGTAAATAAATCTGAATTTCCTTCTTTTCAGGTGATACTGGTGACATGTCAGGTAAGGACATTTAAAAATTAGTGTGAGTGTAAAAGGAAATGTGTTGTTACTTCTGAAGAAATATTTGATGGTCTTTAACTCATTATATACTTTACGTTACTGCCATCTAGTGGCTATTTCATTTTCAATAGGTTTGTTGATTTTATCAAATTTTCTTCAAGTATAATTAAAAAATCTATTAAGGCATATTTCTAAACTCTACTTTCATTTTTATTTTGAAGGTTTGTCACATTTTAGTGTAAAATTAAGAGACTCCCAATAAATAAAGAAGCCATTTATTCAATATTTTAGCTTTTTAGGGTTTACTCATGACACGAGTCAAACTAATATCTAATACTTAAATATAGACAAATAATTCTCCTTATCTGTCCCTCAGCCACCTCTCCATCGATCCATGTGTGGGACGCCATGACCAAGCAGACTCTGTCGGTGCTGCGTTGCTTCCACTCCGGTGGGGTTTGCTCCGTCAGCTTTAGTGCCACAGGAAAACTCCTGCTGTCTGTGGGCCTGGACCCTGAACACACCGTCACCATCTGGAAGTGGCAGGAAGGTAAAACAAAAATAATCCTCCCTTAAACTTCAACCTCCTTACGGGGATTAGAAAGTCCCCCTACAGTTGCGAGATCAATCCTTAATGCACTCTGCTTTATTTTTAGGTGCCAAAGTGGCCAGCCAGGTGGGCCACACCCAGAGGATCTTTGTGGCAGAGTTTCGTCCGGACTCTGACACACACTTTGTGTCCGTGGGGATCAAGCATGTGCGCTTCTGGACATTAGCCGGTCGCGCTCTGCTCAGCAAAAAAGGTGTGCTGAGCTCCATAGAGGACGCCCGGATGCAGACCATGCTGTCTGTAGCATTTGGAGCTGTAAGTGCCTTCCAACCAATTCAAAAATAAAGTCTTCAAAATCACACATGACATCATAATTTGATCCCAAGCTGTGTTGTTTGTGCTGTGAATTGTTTTTGCATTGCTCGCTCTGCTGTTAGGCCACTAGATTAGTGCAGATTTGTTTTCTTTTCAGAATAACTTGACCTTTACAGGTACCATAAGTGGGGATGTGTGTGTGTGGAAGGAACACATTCTAGTAAGAATTGTGGCCAAGGCTCATACGGGCCCTGTGTTCACCATGTACACCACACTGAGAGACGGCCTCATCGTCACCGGGGGCAAGGAGAGACCGTAAGTGCTGCTCGGTTACATCAATACAACACATTACCTATTAGGGAGCCCACAGATACGCATACATATTATTTAAACTGTGTTTTTCTTAAACTGAGGGATTAAATACATGGATGTTTTCCTCCACAGGTCCAAGGAGGGAGGCGCTCTGAAGCTCTGGGACCAGGAGCTGAAACGCTGCAGAGCATTTCGGTTAGAAACAGGACAAGTCATAGACTGCGTTCGCTCTGTCTGCCGAGGAAAGGTAGGTTACTGACAATATCGCACTCAATAAAATGATTTTCAAACCCCATCATGTGTGTATTAACATGTTTTGCTGTTTCTTGTGTCAGGGTAAAATCCTTGTGGGGACCAGGAATGCAGAGATCATTGAAGTAGGAGAGAAGAATGCAGCGTGCAACATCTTGGTGAACGGACACATGGACGGACCGATCTGGGGACTGGGCACCCATCCCTCCAGAGATGTCTTCCTGTCTGCTGCAGAGGACGGCACAGTGCGTCTGTGGGACATCCCAGAGAAGGTCAGCCATGTTACCTCCACCCTCTCAGAAACATAGTCCCAGTACTTCCAAACTTAAATCAGTATTTCAAGATGTTGCAAGTGAAGTTAACATGGCTTCCTTATTCACAAAGTTACCTTGTTAACAAGTGGGTGCTTATCTTGCATGGCCGTGTTGGGGAAACAGAAGATGCTGAATAAGGTGAATTTGGGCCACCCAGCGCGCACCATCGCCTACAGTCCTGAAGGAGACATGGTGGCCATCGGCATGAAGAACGGAGAGTTCATCATCCTGCTGGTGGCATCCCTCAAAATCTGGGGCAAGAAAAGGGACCGGCGCTCGCCTATCCAGGATATTAGGTAAAAGAAACGAAAAGTATGACACTTTACACAAGACACTGTTGGGTTAATGCATGAAGAGTGCTAAAGTGAGCTAGAACTTTTCTTTTTTGAATATATGAAAGGCACAACAACGTCTACCCTTATCTATTTGAAAGATTATATATAACTTTTTAGGAAAGAGGTTACTCTTTTGTTAGTTTTACCATTCATATTATCAGATTTATTTTGGGGCTAATGGTCCTCAATAATGCATAAGTAAAGACATTTGCCGGGGCCCATTTGAAACCGCAGTGTGTCCTCCAGGGAAGCTATGAACAAAACATGTTTGCACCAATAAACCAGCACTATATAAATCAAATTATTATGGGTAACTATTTCACATTTACATTTTGTGTTTTGACAGAAATATGTCAAACCTCCCCTACACACCACAAAGTAAACATGCCAGTATAGACAGGCTGTTGTAACACTTCCGATCCGTCTCACAGGTTCAGTCCAAATTCTCGATACCTGGCTGTCGGCTCCACTGAGAGCGCGGTGGACTTCTACGACTTGACGTACGGCCCGCAGCTGAACCGCATCAACTGCTGCAGGGACATCCCCAGCTTCGTGATGCAGATGGACTTCTCTGCTGACAGCTGCTACGTCCAGGTATAAACCGTGGGAGGGTTCGTCAACTTGCATGACAGGGCATGTTTGTCTCCACAGATGCTGGATGTATGCTCCCTAACCTGTCCTGCTTTGAAACAGATCTCCACAGGTTCTTATAAACGACTGGCGTACGAGGTGCCATCCGGGAAGCAGGTCACAGAGCAGTCGCAAATCGACAGGATTACCTGGGCCACCTGGACAAGGTGAGAGACACAACAGGCAAAAACATAGTGGTTTTTTTATGTACTGGTCCATTTTTAGATTTTTTTTTTTGGTCTATTTGGCTTCAATTAAAAATCTACCTCAGTGGAAAGAAATCCAAAATACACATTTAGGTGTTAGTTTTACTGCAATTTTTCTGTTTGTGTCTCTAGGATTGCTCCTGAATTCACCAAACGTTAGCAATAGATAAGGCATCACATGCATATTTGATAACCTAAAAATAATTGTCTTACCGGTAATTCAAGTAATCAACTGGATTTCATGGTAATATCTATAGGTTAAACATTCTCTCCTATCCACAGTGGTCTTGCAAAATGTATGGAATTTTTCATAAACATGTTTAAATGCCATTTTCTCAAAATGAGTTTTTTCTCATACTCTGAGACAAATATCTCTACTTCACTTGCACTTACAAACAACCTAATTGCCAAAAATGAAATGTCTCTCCCTTTCTGTATGCAGTGTCCTTGGGGATGAGGTGGTAGGGATCTGGTCCCGCAACACTGACAAAGCGGACGTCACGTGTGCCTGCGTGTCCCACTCGGGCCTTAACATCGTCACAGGCGATGACTTTGGAATGGTGAAGCTGTTAGACTTTCCATGTCCAGAGAAGTTTGTAAGTATGATTGCATCATATTATTATTACTGCCTGTCGTTTTGCCATTGATGTATTATGACATTAATGTTTACAATATGCCATTTGTCTGATGATAAATATTTCCCTGCACTTTCACAATACTCACTGTAAATCACAATGTGTTAAATTGAAAAAAATTCAGACTTTGACGCCATGAAGCCTGGAAACACAGAGAGAAAAGTCTTAATGAAACATGTCTACTGCACCAACTTTAACCAGGATCATCTCACTTTTTTTACAAACTTAATAATTCAAAACCATCGGTTTTAAAAAAACTGAGATTTTCATGCACTTCACATACAGTATAACCCTTTTCCAAATTAGCACCACCACCGAACTAGAACATAAGAAATGTTTATGGAAAACTGGCTTCACATTTATTTTTACAAATGTTTTAACCTGTGACTGTGTGATTATTCTGCCTTATCTGACTACATGATAACTATGTATCACGTTTTACAGTGACTCACTAATATACAGTACATAATGTGTCTGTTTAAAGTATAACATGACAATGCCTTGTATAACAAAGCCACTTAGATAAATCTGTTTTTGACTCTAGTTTCCACCTGAATGACGTGTATGTGATTTGTTTTCAGGCCAAACACAAACGCTTTATGGGCCATTCTGCTCACTTGACTAATGTTCGCTTCACAAATGGAGATCGCTACGTGGTCAGCGCCGGCGGAGATGACAGAAGGTAAGACTGAAGCTCAAAATAACACTCCAGTTTACAAATCATATGACAATCAAATACTAAACAAATACTATTTCCTCCGTGTCCTGTCCAGCCTCTTTGTGTGGAGGTGTGTCCATGCCCCTCACTGAGGAACATCCTGAAGAGAAAGTCTCACCAAAATCTCCAGAGAAAAAAAATCCCACTAACAGATACATTTCAACAGAGAGAAGGAGGAGGACAGACCTGGCAGCTTGTAAATGAGTGGTGATCAGACTTACTGCCTCAAATCTCGGTGCATGCATTAATGTGAAAGGCTCATTTTTGTCACAGCATTAGTCCTGATTGTGAACACAGGCGGAGGGCATACAGCCCAGCGCTCACAACATCACATCATCCTTAAAAAAGAAAAGAAAAACATCTCTCTTAAACAGTATGTGCATATCATTTTAGTGATAGCTTTTTTGTTTGGAAAGAATGAGTGCATCTGTGTATTAGTCAGTTTTGCCATTTGGCGGGCCTATTCAATTGTGTTACTGACGATGCCATTTTTTAAAACATGTAGCAAACTGAATTAGCCTTAATCTGAGAGTTCAATTTATGAGGGTTTGTTTCTTTTTTATATTACGTTGGATTTACTTTTTGGATCATGTAGTCGTTTGTTTGTTCTATTTTTACTGGTGATTGCAAATCCTGTGGCCTTCCTCCTGAATGTAACATCCACTGTTATGTTCTGGATGTCAGCATGCCAAAGCATACTATGCACTGTACACCTGACCTGGTCACTGTGTTAACCCTCATGGTTCATTTATGGTTTGTTTACGTGGTTGTGTTGTTGACTGGTTGACCTCAAAGCTCCCTCGGCAGTGTTCCCCTCATGACATGTAAAACGTGCGCATACTTGTTTGAGGATTTGTCTGTGGTTAGTGGGTGTGCATGGCTTACTGGAAGACAATCTGTCCGAACCAAATTCCACAGAAAACAAAAAAAAAGAACAGCTGTAAATTGATGTTTCAATACACGGTTGCAACTCTTTCTCACTTTTCAGTGTGCTGCTATGACATATAATTGTCGCATTTTCATGACTATGAACAGTGTGACTTTTTAAAACAGTAAGTAAATGTTTTGTGTGGTCAGATATATTACCTAAATGGAATGTTTTATCAGAGAAAATATGAAAAGTGCAAAACATTTAACTATACAAAAAGTTGTTGCTGCATATTTTGATTTACATTATACCAGTGTAAATATCATTTGTATATATTCTTTTTGTATATTTTTTGTGAGATGTTTCTTAAATTCCACTTTAATAAAAATAAAAAAGCAACCATGACCTCGAGTGATATGAATTCACTAACAATGATGAAATTAATCTGGATTTAATGAAATTGACTGAAGAAATATTGTAGTTTCACTCAGTTTTATTTGAGACAAAACAAATATATTATAGCTCTTTGCTATCAATATATGGTCTATTTACATATTTTACACAGAGAGGCAAACCTTAGCACTGTATACTAAAACACTTGAACAGGGTCTTTGTTTCGTTTGAATACATGACAGGAATGACAGATTACATTTGAGTATTGTGTACTCGGATAACAATTAGCATTGACTGTCACTATCTGCATGATAGCATAATGATTAATTGATACATTTCATTCGGTTCAAGTAGTTTCACAACGACAAAACCAGAAGTACGAGTGCATTGAATCGAGTCGTGTCTATAATGTGTTACTGTATTTTGTACACAGTCCTAATAAACTGGTGAACTGGGGTGTTAAGTAACACTGACATAAGCAAGCAGGGTCATAGCTTGACAGAGAAGGAGCTTCCACAGGAGCAGCCATGATCCGCTTGAGGGTTCTTGAGCACGAGGAAGGTGGCGCGGATCAGCTCCTGGCTGAAGTCCACAGTGGCTCCTTTCACAAACTCCAGGCTGTCCTGATCCACGATAATGCCCACTCCTCCCTGCTCAAACACTCTGGATGCAGATGGAAACAGAGTTGATGGGATTAATAAACAATCAGGAAACAATGAGTGTGAAACAATAGCTTCCAAGTGGCCATTTACCTGTCATCTTCATTCCTGTTACTATCAACAGAAAACTTGTACTGGAACCCGGAGCAGCCTCCCCCCTCTACATGGATTCTCAGAAACTCACCCTTGTCCATGATTTCCTCTAGTCTCTGGATTAAAGGAGGGACATGAGCATGGTTAATGGCGTGTACAATTTAAAATAACAACCCAACACATGCAGTTACAGTAGCAGCATCACAATGTCGAATACCACAAAAGGTTATGCTGGAATGTCCATAACTGGTTTCAGATATCAACAACTTTGACAAGAAACAATTAGCACCTCAGTAAATCAGAATCCAAATACATTTGTGTACTCACAGTCAAAAGTCTCAGATGTAGAATAACTCTATACTTTAAAGCCCATATTCCCTACACAGTAACACGTAGCGGTGATACATTTATATTGTAGCTCTTCCATTGTCAACACTGGCTCTGATGTGGACAAATAAAATCTTGTGGTACAGAACCAGCTTTATTCAATCTGCAAACGTATCATTAAGTTATTTAGAGACATGCAAACAGTATGATGCTTGTCATGGGTATCTGCTGACCTTCACACATGACTCAGTGAGTCGTACTTCAGATGGAGCTGAGACAGCAGCCTGCTCCTGGGTCGAGGCGCTGCTAAAGCGCTGAAGCCCCGCTGTGTAAAGAGCTGGCTGGGGGCTCAGGGGAAGTCGGTGTAACTGTTGGCTCACATTGATGTTGCTCAGAATAGTTGAAGCCCTGTAAAACATTGTAACGTAAACATCAGACAGCAATACAGCAGAAGGAAATAGCAACCCCTAGAACGTGCTAGCTAACTAACAGTGGCGTGTTACGGGCTAGCTTGCTAACTACCTAGTAAAACGTTAACACACCGTTGTTTTTCCTACCCCCAAGGAGATTGTTTGTAGGTTATGATAACAAATTATTTGTACGATAAAAGACAGATTAACGTTACCTGGCAAGGCTTAATACTTTTGACTTTGACGCAGTTATCATAGCTCCAACGAATAACATCTTCCATAACAAATGTTACTAAGTTCCACCCTCAACCGTCGAGTAGAGGAAGATCCCGCTTTGATTGGCGGAAATCGTTGTCTGTCAAATAGAAACGCCCAGATCAGTGCAATATAGACATTTGATTCGTCAGTTAACTTGCCAATAATAAGGTATTTGGGTAAGGGCCCCATAGGTTTTTGATACCTTAATTTTTGCCTCTAAGGAACAGTTCCCCCAAAACATATGCCACCATATATTGAAATTGAGGTTTTAGTTTACAGAACAATTAGTTAATGTACTGCTTAAGGGTTTTATCTGGCGATTATATCACAGAAGGCGGTTTTTTTTTAGCCTGAGAGGATTTCTGACAGGCTAAACTGCGGGCTAATAAATACCCACTTCCGATAAATAGGCGTTAAGCAATCTCGTGATACACGGAAATAAAAAGGTGCCAGGCAGTATTCGGCTTCACTTGGACACTGTAAGAAGCTCTACCAAGGTGCGGTGTGTTCATTTTTAACTTCCTATGTTATAACTATAATAATCTTTGTTTTTTTATTTCATTATGCCAGGTAGTCAAAGAGTATGTCTTCTTTGTGTCTAACTTTTATAATCACTGCTACTTTCTGGACATTTGGGGGAACAAACACTTGAGTCATGTGATTAAACACTTTCTGCTGACTACTCTAAATCAGAATGGTTCACTGTAATGTACTTCTCTTTTGAGTAATGCTCAATATTTCCTTGTTTTAGGGTCTCACGGAAAGAAATAAGCATGGATGTCCGGGCTGGTATCATCGTGTTGTTCTGCTTGATGGGATTCACCTGTGCGGAGCCGGTGAAATTCCTTGACTGCGGTAAGATTTACTTAACTTAACCAACGCCACTTTATTGACGTTCAAATGCTCTGTAAATAATTCTAAAGAGCTGAACACATTGAACTGAATCCAATAGGGAGAGAAGCAATCTGTTTACTTGTAAATTATATTTTTGAACGATTCTGAACTGATACCAAAAGTTTACTAGACCACAAAGGTAACGTATTCAAGCTGTTTTGTCCAACCTACACCCTTAGCGTTGGATTGCTTAAAAACTTTCTTTATGATTTGATTTTTTTTTTACTTGACTGTTTCGGTACTACATGTCTGGGTCCAAATAAAGTGGGTCCCGTCCCACATATATAATTTCCTCTTCTGAACACCATTTGTTATATTTCAAATTGTTATGTCACAACAATGAACTCCTCTTATAAGATAAGATAGAACTGTATTGATCCCAATATGGGATTTTTTTTTAAACAACATTTATAATTGGCTCACTTAAGCATGAAGCAGCCAGTTGGTTCTTTTTTTATCATTTAATCTTTCCTTTTTTGTTTTTGAACGTCAACTTTAAAAAAAAAATGTGTTTTATAAAAGATAACATTTTCTCTTCAGGCTCAACTACTGGCAAAGTAGTCACAGTGGACATTACCCCTTGTCCCAATCAGCCATGTGAACTACACAAAGGAGTGTCCTACGGTGTCAATGTGACATTCAACAGTGGTAAGGGTGCCTTAACTTTTAAACATCCAGAACATAAATGCATATATTGTTAAACGTTTGACCTCACTTTTGTGTTTTTTTTTATCTACAGATGTGTTGAGCCAAACAAGCACAGCATTGGTTCACGGTATCATTGCTGGAGTTCCCATCCCATTCCCCATTCCCATTGAAGATGGTTGCAAGTCTGGCATCGTGTGTCCAATCCAGCAGCAGCAGAAGTATAACTATGTGAACTTGCTTCCTGTGAAGACTCAGTATCCTTCAGTAAGTAGTACATGTTACAATGGCAACAATGTTTCCTTTTTTAATAACTAAAAAACATTTCCATTTTTAGTTCTTTCACTTCCTCAAAACTTTTTTTAATTGTAAGAAACGAAACACACTATGTTCACTGATCATGCTTGCACTCTGTCTTTCTAGATAAAGCTGGTTGTGGAGTGGGAACTGAGAGACGACAACCAAAAAGACCTGTTCTGCATCCGGTTCCCAGTTAAGATTGTGAGCTAAACAAGCAGAAGTACCTCTTCACCAAGTGATTGTTTGATTTTAAAGGGATTTAGCTTTTGAGTAAAAACCAATGATACTAAATGATTCTCGTAAGATCTAATTTTATTCATTCCTCATTGTGTTTGTTTTAAGGTGTAATCACGTTCACTAGTTCACAAGACTCTGCTGCTCTTGCACATCTTGAACTGCTGATTTTTGTCTGTGACCTGCCTAACAGTCAACATTAAGAAATGTGGATGTGCAACGCGATTGATTTGTGTGATTGACGCTGAATCACATTCCACTAAAGTGCATACTTGTCTTACTTGCTGCTGTGTAGTCGGAAAAGGTACAAACTGTACTTCCTCTTTACTAACACTTTTGTTATATTTCTTACTGACCTTGTCCTACTAGATGAATGACATTTTGAAATTGTAAGTGAACATAAACTATAATAAAGAAACATAATCTGGACCAAGTGTGACTATGATATGAACAGTGATTGAGTACAAATTATTCTAAAGGACCATTATGGCATTTTTCAAATGATCCAAAATACCTGTCATATGTGCACTGAATTAAAAGGCAAACTTATTAATTTCTCCGAAATAATCTTATGACAATGCAGAGACTGGCTTTGGCCTAGTGATTAAACCAACTTGTCCTTATTTCAAAGTAAATGTGTCTTGCTAATGTGTAGATTGTTATACATGACTTAATGAAGACAAACAATTCTGAGAAGGTATTGGTCCAAAGAACGACCGGCAGAAGGAATATTTGTATAAATCCAAAGAAAACCAATTTCTTTAAATACGTTTTATAATAACCCTTATAATTGGGGTTTTACAACCCTAAAGTAGGATTTTACGAGGTGACGTGTACAATAAACAGGCAATTGACCGAATAAACAAATGATTTTGATTCTGACAATGACATAAAGGTCTGATGACATGAATACAAAGGAGTTTATTTACTTGTATAGCAAAAGCAAGCTTGAGGTGTAGTGCGGTATGGAAAATGTAATCTTGAAGCAAAACTTGACAGTAACCCACTTTTAAAATGTTTCATTACCTTGTCAGCCATACAAAATAAGTTGAGTCAATGTTTTTTTTTCAACCTTTTTGACCAAAGGTCATTAAGGCAGCTTGAGTTGAAAGAATATAGCTTTGGCTCTTTGAGGTGCTGAATAAGTAGTAGCTACGTATATTTGAGCAGATATCAGGTCAGAACTACAGTGAAAGCAGGGTAGAGGAATAAACTGAAAAAATAATTCACAACTTGCTGCTCCACCTTCTCGGATAATTACAAATACAAAAAGGTGCAGAATACTCGGACGATGTGCTCTGACACAGATTTGAATCATGTGGAAGCTGGAAGATCTTACCACAGTAAAGTCAACAACACAATGTTGCAACAGAGCCCATATAGCCAATACCTAGCAGTAGAAGTCATTCAATGGTATGAAAATAAGTTGATGGGGCTCTTATTGTAATGGTAGCTAGGCAGGTGGATAAATCCAAATACACCCTGCATCATCAGCCCTCATTCCACGTATACAGCATGTTGGTTCTTTTTATTGTCCGTTTTGCTTCAGCTGCTCGAGCCGCTGGAGTAAAGCGTTCCCAAAGGCTTCTCTGTAACCCGGACTCAGCTTGTCCAGAAGAGAGTAAATAGTCTCATGATACTGGGTGTTCAAATCCTCATCCACTTGATCGAAGGCATAGCCCACCACCTGTATGGTAGAGTGATTTATTATAAAACAGGCCATAAAGGAGTAATAAAACAAGAAATAACACATCTCACTTTCGGTGCATCTTACCCGTAGTCCAGACTCTGTGAGTTCCAGACAATACCGGTTTCCCTCTTTTGTTTCCACGTTTATGTGGGCCACATCCCTCGCGCTGTTGAAACTTTGTGACAAGTGCATTTCAGCAACGGCAAAAAGAACGTCACTGACAACTGCCTCTGCCTCCAATTTCATGTCCTTGACGTCACGAAGCTCAACACAGTCCTCGTCAAAAGAAGAGATGACCGGTTCCTCGGGCTGGCAGTCTATCTCCATCCCCTGTATCAGAAACAGCATTATTGATTGACTCAGCTGACACACAGATGTGCAGATTATATGCTTTTAAAACTAGCTGACTGGCACAAAAAAAGCATTCTCCATGTCTACAATAAACGAGTGCACTTCAGATTCACATATTAATTGAAACAGTAGCTAAGTCTTAAACTACACCTGTTACATCTGGTCATAAAGCTTTTAAAATATCCAATAACCCAGCTTTGTACAGTTATGTTAAGCTTCAAGGCAGCACTCACACATTAGCATGTTAATGATTCAGCAGCAGGGTCGGTTTATCACATGTTTCCTAAGAACTGTTATCTAAAGTAAAAAGAAGAACTGAAACAAACATGCATCAGTCGGTTCCTTTACCTTTTTTTAGTGCAGAGTGAACTCTTTTTAAATGGTCAGGTCTACACCACAAGTTCTGTTACGATTATAAATTATATTAAATGCTTTGTACAATAATTAGGATTTGCTCATTTTACAAAGGCCCAAAAATGAATGTGCTGCATTGTAATCCATTAATATTTACAACTCAAAGTAATACCTGTTCTATTTCTACATGTCCACTATGTGTCCTTTTAGCACTGGTGCATTACTGTTAAACAAGATTCATCTTGGTTTGTCCTGTTTATGTCAGGGATCTTTACGCCACGCTTTCATTTGAGTATCTTTTTCTGCATGACAGCTTAAACCTGTTGCATTGTATCGGGCTTCGTCAACATTCATTTGTTGGCTGGATGCTTTAAAGGGCAATGAGCCCTTGCCAATGTAACCACTGATTGCGATACATGTAGCAACCTTTATTTATCCAGTCCCTTTCACTTTGCTGATCTGATGGGGATTTTAGGGCTAAAACCCAATGGATCTGTCAGTTTTTACAGGAGAATTCAATGTTATTATGGCTTGTTCCTTTGTAATTGTATATTTAACCAACATACAGTGCTGGTGAGGCTGAATTAGATATTAATAGACATTTGTACTTTCCTGTTGTGTAGACTGAACCCTGTATGGAGCAACAATTAAACAGTAGATACAAATATACTGAGACATATGCTTCTTTTACTATTGAAGTGAATATTAAGTTTACAAAGCAAGTCAGCAAGAAAGCAAGTCAGCAAGTTGTACTACTGTTATTATTATTATTATTAAATTAAAATATTTCATTTCAGAAAAATAGCCCCATTATATTATCATAAATGTAATACAGAATGATTTTTACTGCTACCTTTTAATGGTGTTTACAGTGTTTTTCTATTATTGTAGTCAACATTTTACAAGATGATTATATTATTTTTGTTTTTATATATATATTTGTAATACAGCTGTCAAATAAATGTGGTAGATGTGTACAATAATTGTTGAGTAAATATGCGTATTTGCTTTCCAGCACCACCATATTACCATCTATAAATCCTGTACCAGCGTTAATGCTGAATGTTTATTCATATACTGATAATCCTATTATTAATCACACAGCTAGAATCTGGTCTGATATACAGAAACATCTCAATAGTGTTATCGTACTTCACAGCATACTCCCTTCCATACCAACCCTGCTCTGCCAGGTGCACTTAGAGATGGGATAACCAAGATGTGGTACACCCAGGGAATCAAAACATGTGGGGATCTCTACGAGAATAACTTACGTATGACCTTTGAACAGCTGTGTAGCTCCTTCAGCCTCCCAACTAATAATTTCATAAAATATTTGCAAGTCACACACTTTTTAAGCACACTTCATGGGGAAAACCCCAGTCCCTTAAAGTCTCTCCCAATTGACAATGTTCTAAAAGTTGTTAAGCACTCCAGAGGTATACTTTCCTTGACATATAACCGCATTCTGGCCCTTACAGAGGTTAAACCCCTGAATTCTAGGACGAAGTGGGAGCAATACCCGAGTTGTACCTTTGGAGACTTAAAATGGGAGTCATTATGTGAGGAGGCCCTCACTTTCTCATACAAGTACAACAGCCGACATACACTTTTGCAGTTTAACATTATTCACAGAACCTACTTTACACCAGAAAGACTTCATAGGATAAATCAATCAATTTCAGATCTTTGCCCTAGATGTACTACAGAGACAGGTAGCCTAATTCACATGTTCTGGGAATGTAATAAATTAAAGCACTACTGGGGGTCAATATGGGAGATTCTTAAAAAGATTTCTGGGTTTGAGATTCCTTGTACACCTAAATTAGCCCTGTTAGGCGACAGTTCTGACATCCCTTCACACAAAAGGAGTAAGGTGCGCCTAATCGAACCGGCCATGATCGCTGGCAACAAATGTATTGCTCTATTATGGAAGAGTGCAGAACCCACCCCCATTTCCATGTTGCTCAAAGAAATCTCCTACATGATGTCAGAAAAAAATATCTTTAATCTTAAAAGAAAGCCACATATCTTTGATAAGTACTGGTCTGGCTTTAGGAATTATATAGAAAACATCCAACAACCTATTGTAGGCTGAAGAAGTGCTATGATAAATACACATGCTGAGGCAAGTAGTTGAATCTGTCTTTCTCCTTTTTTGACGATTACTGCACAGTGTGGCCCTGTCTGGAGGTAGGGGTGTAGACTGGTCTTAGGGGTTTTCTGTTTCTGTCTTATCATGTCATTGTGTATTTTGGTTTATTTGTGTCATTGCTATTACTGTAATGGTCTTTTTATGTTATTATCATTATTGTTTTGTCATAATTGTTTTGTCATCTTTTGTATAGCACCTGCATTTGTACTCTTCTGTTATTGTGTTATGTGTGGGGAAAAAACAATAAATAAAGTGTTAAAAAAAAGAAAGTTTATTCATAAAAACAATGATATAACAGCGACATCAAGAGGACTCTGAGAAGCCTTCTATTAAAGACGACTGAAGCAAAAATAGACCTGGTTACTGACATCATAGTTAGTACTGAATCAAAGTGAGTTTAATGAAAATGTTATTATTCGGCATGTACATACATAATACATACATCTAGTTAGCGAGACTGATCTACTGTAGCTTACTTTGAGGGCTAACGTGTTACATTAAGCAATATGTTGCTGTGGGACATTCAAACCTATTTATATCACTTTGTTCGTATTTAAAAGGCATTCATTTTGCACGCAATTTAACGGGGCTCAGGCATAGGGTCTTATTAGGTTGCATGAATGATTTCTGACCAAAATGCGTGCATTTTCCTCACCTCCTCGCTGGTTGTGTTCTTCCGGCTAGTTGCAGCTTCCAGCCCGCTCAGAGCTCTCCGTGGAGAGGCTCAGTCAAGTGAGCGTTGACGCCAGAAAGCTCTCTGTTTAGCATCAAATGTGTAGACAACCAGAGACAGAAATCACATTAACGCACGCTTTGTTCTATAGTGACTGCGTAGTGTCTAAATAACGACCTTAAAATAAACGTTGACCCAGTGAAGTGTCCGGTGCGCTACACAGATCCGCCATATTGTGACGTCATGGTCTAATCCCGGTCCCCGGAGTGAGTGGGCTCAGTCGGTGCAGAGTCATGAGAGTGTTTGTAAACAACTCACACAGAAGGTAACTTGACAGCTGCACTAATATCTTCAAGTGTGTTCATTTGCCTATCTGTTTAGTCACATTGCGCTGGTGTATATGTGGAACGTGTTATTTGTCAGTGTACAGTGCAGGTGTTAGGGTCATAATTTGAGAGATTTTTGATTTAAGGGTTAGCTAGCCATCCAGCGAGCGTGTACTGCTACAGTTAGCCGGCTATGCTAATGTTGCCTCACTCTGCAGACAGGAGTGGTTGTTAGGCTAGCTAACGTCGCTAGCCTTGCTAGCCGGCTACTAAGCTAAATGTCTGCCTTTGTTTAGCTAGCGCGACTCCCATCCATTTACTACGATGACAGCCCTGATAAAGTAAACATAGCTAAGGGTAGCTATTAACTATAAACTCTCTGTCATGCTAACGATTATTTCGCAAGTGCATTTGGCTTGTTTATCACTTGGAGGATAAATGTGTGCTTAGAATAACACTAACGTTAACTGCACATGTTATGTTATGTTGCCCTTTATTATAATGCTAGAGCAATTTAAATCAGTTCCTGTGTTAAACTGACGCATTAATGCAGCTTGTTGTTTTCAGCTGTGTTGTAAACATTATGTGTTAACGCTCATGTTGTGACAAGTGTCAAATTGCATGTGTGTGTTTTGTCATAGGTCTTTCCATAGCAGCAGCAAACTGGAGTCAGACCATTTCCTGCACACAACCCTGAGTGTCAACACATCCTCCAAAGTGACCCTTATTTTAGGATGTGAGGGGGGATTGAGTTCACGATTTCCCAATGTCTTTAAGTCGACAGGATGACACAACTGTACCACTAGTGATTCATTCATAGTAGCTATAGCATTCCGTTTCAGGGCCTCAAGATCCCTTTTATTACACTGTACTGTTCACCTTTTGAGTTAAAATGCCTTGGCCATTTTCGGAATCCATCAAGAAGCGGGCCTGCAGATACCTTCTGCATAGGTACCTTGGAAACTTCCTTCAAGAGAAACTGAGTTTGGATCAGCTCAGTTTAGACCTCTATCAAGGCACTGGAACACTTGCACAAGTGCCATTGGATAAATGGGTATGTTTGTTTTGTTGCAGACGTACAACAGATGAATTTATTTGATTTAGGAGAGACGTGAGCATTTTCTTTTCTTTCTCAGTCACTCAATGAGCTCCTAGAGACAGCAGATGCACCTTTTGAGGTTATCGCGGGGTTCATCCAGACAATTTCTCTAACGGTTCCATGGGCTGCCCTACTGCACGAAAACTGTGCCCTGGAGATCAAAGGTTTGGAGATGGTGCTCAGACCAAGGCCGAGAATGGGTAAGTCGAGTCAGCCTCTTTGATTAAAGCATTTAGATCGATGTGAAACATGTTGTCTTATTGTAACTGTGTCACCACTGGCTGTTCCTCCAGCATCTGGCACAGAGCCCATGTACTGGTCCAGTTTCATGACGAGCAGCATGCAGCTTGCCAAAGAATGTCTCAGCCAGAAACTCACAGATGATATGGGAGAGAGCTTCCAGCCTTTCGAGGGATTAGAGAAGTTTGCAGAAACGATAGAGACAGGTACGGTGTGTCTATGCTGCTAGGCAACATTCAAACCAAACATTGTAACCAGCCTATGTCTATTTAAAGTCATTTCTTTTCTTTTTCCATCTTGCAGTTCTGAGAAGAGTTAAGGTGACATTTTTGGATACTGTTCTCAGAGTCGAACACATTCCCGAACATTCTAAAACTGGAATCGCCCTTGAGATTCGAATAAAAAAGTAAGTGGGGACTGTCCATGGGATATCAGGCAATCTCCAAAATGTTCTAATTATTTTTCAAAATCAGTAACTACTCTTCTAGAAACTCCAGCCTTCATCCACTATCACTTTAAAGTCCTTGATCAGGATTTTACAAGCAATCAGAAAAGTATTCACACAGTGCTAAACAAGCTGCAGCTAATAGTATGAAAGTTATCACTATTAAACTGCAGGTCCTTGTTAAGCTCATCGTGTTCTGCTGTTGCTTTCAGGATTGTTTACTGCGATGAAACAGACGAGGAGAGCTCCAGTGTGAATGTGCATCAGCCAACCACATTTGCACATAAAAACTTGCAGATGGAAGACATGACCGTATTTTGGGATGAGTTCTCAGATGTGTCCCGTGCTGGTTGTAAATCTTCACCCACTCCAACGGTTAGTGTAGTAAGTCTTTGACATTTGCCATAAAACTGTATGTATGTATCAGCGTTTAACAACATGTTTTTCTTATTTTGCAGGAAAATGAGCCAAAACTTTCACCTAGCTGGAATCCCAAAATAATATGTGAGCCTCATCCCCAGTTTACAGAGCCTGTTTCCTCCACAACACCCTTTGAACCTGTGCAGGTCGGGAGCCTCTGTGGTCAAATTGAGTTGTCCCTCACTCTGAAAAACAACATGGCTATGCCTGGAGCAAAGGTAAATCAGTCATTATTAAATCAATATAATAAGCTATGGGTATTTGTTACTAACCAGTGTGTTTTACATGCTTTGCTTTTCAGCTGGATGTTGTTGGACATATTGATACACTTATTATTCTGCTGTCCCCACGGCAAGTTCATCTTCTTCTGGACCTGTGTGGAGCTTTCTCTGGTGGAGGTGAGAAGCCCTCTGTGGAAAGATAAAGGAGAACATGTGGATCAAGCAGGGTTATAATGTTGCATAATGTGCTAAATACATATATTAAGAAGAGAGTATTGTCCTTTGTGTGAAGGTGCACAGGAATGGGCCAAGGATAGAAAGAGCCGACCAATACAGCAAGAGGATGAGTATCGACTCCACATGGAGCTGAACCGCTGTCTGAAGAAGGACACTGCTCGGCCAGGGACGGACGCAGACCTCTTTGAGAGCCAGACCACCAGAACTGTGTCTAGTCGAGGTTGGACTGAGATGCCCTAACCCTAGAGTTTTAGACAAATCAGAAGTCATGGTTGCATTTAACTAATGACTTTTCTTTTTTCTTCTTCCTTTCCTTTCCTTTGATTTGTTTTTTTGTGTTTGTTGTAGATGATGTGTTCTTCTCCATGGCAGACATGGACATGTCTCACAGCTTGTCATCCCTTCCTCCTCTGGGTGAACCCCCCACCGTTGACTTGGATCTGTCCCTCAATAGCAACTACTCTGCCTCACCAGGAGAATCTCCTTCTGGAAATGCCACAGTAAGTCTTCGCCTGTTTGACTGCAGTCATGAAGACACATTGAAATAAGTGCAGGGACAAGCAGGGTGACTAATAAGTCCATTAGTCAATAGATAAAAAAGAGATAAGTGATTTATCGTAAAATTCTTTCTAGTTTTCTTGTTATGTCAGTTTTATACAGTTTTATGTGAAATAAAACTGTATAAAACTGACATTTAAAGACATCACATTGGACTTTAAGGAACTGGGATGGACATTTTATCCCATTTCCTGACATTTTGTAAACCAAATAATTGAGAATTAAGAAAATAATCAGGTGAAAATATTATTATGATAATTCAAATTTGATCATAAGAGTTCCCTGTGGTCTTGTTACTCTCCTAAATACTGATATCCTCAGTAAAGTGCATTACAATAACTATTTATTTTTGTGCTGGTAAAACTACGAGGTTTATAATTGACACTTCAGTGTTTTAGTTTCTGTGGTTAAATTCTCCCAAATGAGCTTCTGTTGTTAAACTATCTGGCATCATGTCTGTGTTTGTAGGCTCTGTGGGATGATTACATGGATGTCCCACGGCAAAGAGAAAAGCACACTAATGAAAGTCCCGCCCAACGGGATTCCCATTTCCCTCAAAAATTACTGAGACAGACATGTAAGTATCACAATGTACCTGTTTATGTGTTACATACTTTATACACATTTAACTACTAAATACTGTTACACCTGTCACTGTGCTGGAAGTTGGAAAGTATTTTGTAGGATTTCATTCTAACCAGAGATAACATCAGCATGTCTTCCCGATTAGATCTTTATTTATATTTGGTTGTAGATATGATAGTCAGTGACTCCGGCTGGTCTCTTTACAAACCTAACCTTCTGTTGCACATGGTTATCATTAAACCACTGAAATTAAGTATTTTGTGCATTTGTTTTTCAGCCCATCCAACGAAAACGCACGGTGATGAGTCCAGGCCAGAGCTGGTGTTGAGGTTAACTCTGAGTAGCCTGGCTGTGGCCGTCCTCCACATCGACCCGCTGCCCACCCCAGATGCTTCTCCCAGCCCCCTCGGCCCCATGGCGGCACAGTTCTTCAACATGGTGGGCCCGGGCCGGCTCGCTCCAGCTGCTTTCCTTCAGTCTCGGACAGTGTTTAACCAAGCTTGTCCCCATGACCATCTAAGGTGGCCTTTTTACATATTTTCTGCAAGGTTACACTTGATTTTTCATGCAAGTGTTTTATGTCTGTCTGATCTGGGGTTTATATGTGCAGGTTTGTGGGCCAGGGCCTGAAGATCAGCTATGAGCACTGTCAGGGGTCCAGTCTGCGGACTTTCAGCACGGACGTCTCAATGAACCGGATGGAGTTCCTGGAGTGTCTGTTTCCCTCTGAGGCCGCCATTGGTGGCTCGCAACGAGGCATTCAGTACACTGAGGTTAGTGTTTCCAGCCTGAGCTTAGCCTATTGTGCAGTTTTGGTTGGTTACACACTGCATATATACATTCAATACGCCTTGGGGTGTTGCAATATACCATTAGCAAAGATACCCATGATATTTGAATATCATCTTAATAAGTCACATATTTCTTATTCCAACACCTCTTACATATTTCCTGTTTGTTCCTCTTGTACGCTTTTGTGCAGTTATCTATACAGCCTTTCCATCTCAATACAACAATATTTTGAGTTTAAATCTTTAACCAAAATAAAAGCCTAAAGATGCATTTGATAACATTATTATTATTTTTCATTAAAAATACCATCATGACAGATTTTCTGGCCAGTGACGTGTTATATAATATATATATATATAATGTGCCGATTTCGTGACAGCCGATGTTACACCTGGCATGACATTAAGAGAGTTTCTCACTTCATTTTCTGTCACACCTCAGTTGCTGACATTTGACACCCCTGATGCTGCTGCGCCGCTGACCAGCTGCCTCCACCTGCTTTACAAACAGGCCGAGCGCAGGGGCCCTCAGGTAACAGCATTTGTTAGTCCAATACAAAACCACAGCACTACTTAACATTTAAACACATTATCAGCGTTGTTGTCCTGCTTCTCCTCAGTCAAACCATTTGTTTGTGTGTGCAGGGCGGCCAGGTTCGCCTCAGCACCATTCCTAGGAAAGCAGAGATCCAGGTGGAGCTGGGCCCCGTGCGCTGTGAGCTGGACATCAGCATCGTAGACCGCCTCAACTCCTTGTTACAGCCTCAGAAGCTGGCCACCACAGAGTTGATGGCCTCCCACATGTACACATCCTATAATAAACATGTCAGCTTGGTAAGGGCTTCCTAAGAACTACACATGTATTAATATTTCAGAAAGTATATGTAAAAGTAGTAAGCCACTGACATAAACTGAGATGGAAAAGGTAAAACAGTTGCATACTGAATGTCTAGGCTCTCTTACATGTCTAATTATGTGTTTTTTTATACTAATTTTGCAGCATAAGGCCTTTACAGAGGTTTTCCTTGATGACAGCCACACTCCCACCAACTGTCATGTTTCGCTGACGGTCAATGCTCCTTTGCTTGGCCTTGCAATCCGCTTCCCCATCCCTGACCTGCGCTCAGATCAGGAGAGGGGCCCTTGGTTCAAGAAGTCCCTACAGAAGGAAGTACTCTACCTGGAGCTGGAAGACCTGGAAATGAAGACGGAGTTCATGGGTGGCAGCTCTCCTGACCAAACCAAAATGGAGCTCACTTTCAGGGAGCTTACTGGTATGTGGTCAAATGTTTTAATTTAAACTTCCCTTCGATGATTTAAATATCTCCCTAACTGATTTTATTTGTATTCTTTGCACAGGGAAGTTTCAGGAGGAGCCGGATCAACCAGCTGTTCGGTTCTTCAGGGTGTCCCACACCATGGATGGAGACATGACGACATCTGAAAGTGTCAAATTTGATTGGCCGAGGTAAGTTGATCTAACCAACCTCAGCCCTATCAGTCCATAACAGAGGCGCCTCTCATTGATATTGCATCTCTTTGGTCAGGGTTGTCCTAAAGATGAACCCCACAGCAGTCCACTCTATTCTTGAGCGGGTGACGGCTGAAGAGGAGGGGGCCGAGGACCATTCCCTTGAGGAAGAAGAGGAGGAAGGGGCTGCCCATTCACTGAAGGATGTCTGTGACTTTGGGAAACCAGAGCCATCGCCCTTTTCATCACGAAGGGTTATGTATGAGAATGAAGAGGTATGTCCTGGCCAAAGGGAAAAACATTTGAATTTACAGCCAACTACTGTTTTTGTTATTACATGTGAACTTGCATGTCTGCTTTAAAACTTTGAGAAAATGCAATTGAGCGAAATACATTGGATTAAAAATCTATCCAGGTGTATAAATACGGCCTCATTTATTTATGCAAGTCTACTCTCTTTATACATAGTAGCATTTTCAACATGATCTCGATTTAGACCATTTATAAGGCATGCTATCAATGCACGAATATATGTGTGATATTAGAAAAACACTATTTAGACTATAAGTAATTATGCAGCCAACATATTTCCTTATATTTGAAAAGGAAATGTTTTGAATTTGCCTAATTCAAGAGTAGTTGTTTCAGTCCCGATGAAGATATCGGTCCAAAGCAGGTTGCAGGTGTAATCATTTGCATTCAGGAGCGAGTTTATTCTGATAGATGTTTTGTAATGTATTACAAATGCATCATTATGCAAACAGCGACATGAGCACTGCTTTGCATGCCAACCTGTTGACATGACCAAGTTTAGATAATCTGTATTTTTATTTTTACTCCAGATGGTCATCCCTGGTGATGTTGCTGAGATGACGGATTTCCAGGAAAAAACCATGAACAACTCTCGCTTCATCCTTGACTTGTGTTTCCCCAATGTGCAGTTAGTGCTGCCCAGCAAGGCATTTTATGAGAAACTACACAACAGGTACCACATTTGCTTTGTTTTTCACATGTAGTAGCTGAAAATCAAAATATATACTTACCCCTCCATGTTCCATGAATTCATTGTATATTCCCAATATTTTAGGATAAACAATGACCTGCTGCTGTGGGAGCCCACTGCTCCCTCTCCAGTGGAGACGGTGGAAAGCATGCCATATGGAGTGGGGCTCTCTGTGGCCAGTCAGCTGATCAACACCTACTCCAAGGACAGCTTCAGCCAGTTCCGCTCCACCGGCCCCGAAGGTGAGGCAACAATAAAACATTTCCCAGTAATTTGCATTGTGTCAGGTTATTTAGTATTTTTTAAATTAGGGACAAGAAGCATTGAGAGTTGCAGAAGCACCAGAATACATCTGTTGATAGCTAAAGCTGTCTATTAGTGGGTACAATCTTAAAGTAAGAATGAAAATAAGAATAATAAAAACATTAAATATACCAGAATCTCAGGTCAGGATTTTGATGTCTAAATCTACAATTTCCTCCTGATTATACTTCAGGTTGTAGAAATGTCTAAATTGAAATGGTTGTTTAAACCATCAAGTGATTGTCTCATCATTCACTTGCTTTGTGTTGTGCTTACAGATGAGACCAGTGGGTCAGACGAGGAGACCATGCACTATTACTGTCCTGCCTCTGACCTGGGCCTCAGGTCCCGCAAGAAGAAGAAACCCAAAGCCCAAAGCAAGACATCCCAGAGCCTGTTCTCTGTCATCATCAGTGTCAATCACGGCCTGGTGGCTCTTCAAACTAATGCAAAGGTAAACAGTTCACAGTGTTTTATCCAGACATTCCTTGTATCTGGTTTTACGCAAAGAAGAATTGACTTTCCATGTTTCTCCCAGAAGGAGGATAAAACCATACTGAAAAACAAACATGGCGAGTTCTGGCTGGAGGTGAAGAATGCTGTGCTGTTCAGTGTGACGCAGTACGAAGGCTATAAAGACCAACACTACCTCTGCTTCCACACCAGTAACATTTGCATGTATCATCAAGGTAAACTGACTGCACTACAATATAATCTAATGCTGTTGTGTGTATGAGGTATCCTGTCATAATGTAACTTATATATGGATCTCTCCTCTATAACCATACTGTTTCTACATCACCCTTATGCCTCTCCCTCGGTTGATGTGCTCAGGACTTGTGGATGGAGGCGCGTCTAGCTCAGATGTCAAGTTGCCATGCAGGACTCATCCCCACTGGTTAGAGCCAACCATCTACCAATCAGAGACTTCCCCTGAGAGAGCCTCGACACCCTCAGAGTGTATTGGTCTGGAGGCTCGCAGCATGCTGTCTGTCGCTGTTAAAATCTCATCACAGAATGCAGAGCGCAATGTCAAGGTACATTACACAAATCACTGACGGGTAAAAGGCCAAGCCGGGTGAAAGAACAGCTGTAGTTCACCTCGCTGTCTGTTGAAATGTGTTGGATTGCTGGTGAAGAAACATACTTTTTAGACCAGTCCCAGTTGTGAGCAGTTTCCACATACAGTGATGTTCAGTTTGTTAGATTTGAATAGTTTTAAGGCTTAAAGATGTGAAACTACAATAGACAGTGGGATGTCACCGATTGGTTTGATGTTGTTTTGAAGCTTCAAGATTGGCACTTTTGCCGTCGTCATCCCAGATACCTAGCTGGTTTTACGTGATTTATCTTGTCACTTTTTGGTTAAATTGGCTAGATGTAGAGTGTGAACAGTTTCCCCATAGTGATGTTCAGTTAGTTACATTTTAATCGTTTTTAGAGGCCTAAAGATGTGAAACTACCATAGGCTCTGGGATGTCACCGATTGGTTTGAAGTTGTTTTGAAGCTTCAAGATTCACACTTTTGCCGTCGTCAAACTGTTTTTTTTAGTCAAAGCTGCAAACAGAGGTTTGCCAATGCATCTCAGACTCACCCCAGATACCTAGCTGGTTTTACGTGATTTATCTTGTCACTTTTTGTCAGATTGGCTAGATGTACAGTAGAGGGTGAACAGTTTAGCGATCATACAACTTTTGACTTTGTGTCAACAGGGCTTAAGTCAATATTTGAATCCTGGGCAACATGATGATATGTTGATTATTGGATTATTCCTGACACCACACCTGCGCTGTGGCTCCTGTTTCCACCACATTCAGTCAACATTTCCCCATTTGGCAGAACTGGTGTTTAAAATATCATTCCGATTTTGTTTTTCTGCAGGAGTTCCTGGTTGCTGTTGGAGTGAGAGGAGCCACGCTGCAGCACAGAGTGGTCCCGCCCAGCCTGGGCTGGTATGACCAGGTAGGCTTTGCACAACCTCTTTTTTTCTTTTGCCTTCACACAGATGTTCAGCAAGCAGTGGAAGAAAATGATGCAAGCAAATCACACATCTGTAATCTTAATACCATTTTCTGTTTAACAGATTGTCGACTTTCTGAATGTTTCCGATGAGCCTGTGTTGGGTTACGCCCCTCCGACGTCTGTCACCACCTTACATTTACACCTGTGGAGCTGCTCTCTGGACTACAGGTAATTATAGACTGAAGACCTCCCACTAAATTAGTTTATGTGTAATATGAGTTATATGTTATCTGTGTGTGTTTTCTAATTAGTTTTTTTCTTGACAGACCCCTTTACCTGCCAATCAGATCACTGTTGGTTGTAGAAACGTTCAGCATCTCCAGCAGTGTCTCTCTAGACCACTCTTCTTCAACGCTCAGGTATAAGCAGGCTACTGGTGTTTCTGATACAAAATCGAGAAATGTAATCACAATTGAGTCATAGAAAAATATGTTTTATTCACAGGATAATTTTGGATGAAGCAGCTTTGTTCCTCTCAGACAAGAGTAATGCTGTCTCCGTCAATCTGGCGCGCGGTAAGATGACCACCAAGATCTTTTTAAAAGGCTGCTTCGAATATTACAATTTCAATGTGTTGATCAATGTTAGCTTTTATTTATTTGTCACAGATTATGTCCAAGTGGTAGACATGGGTACTTTGGAGCTGAGGATTACAGCTGTCAAACCTGGAGTGAACGGAAAGTTGGTAAGAGTTGTCTGTCTTTAGATGACATTCATGTTTTTTAATGTGTGCTCTTGAAAATATGGTTGAAATTTTATTTTTTGACTGTCTCTTGGGGTGTAGCTGGAGCCCAGATTTGAGCTGCGCTGTTCCAGTGACGTTATTCACATCAGAACGTGTTCGGACTCCTGCGCCGCCCTCATGAACCTCATTCAGTATGTGGCCAGCTACGGAGACTTACTGCCCCCTGCAGAACCAGAAGCCAAGCAGAGCAGCACAACACAAAGAGCCAAGGTCAGCACTAACGCTAACATACAGTAGCTACAATAGGATTTACAAAAACTCTGTTGGTCGTACGTGTTTAAAATGAGTGTGTTTTTGTACAGGTGGAGCGTACCAGCCGGCCCACATCTCAGACACTGTTGCTTGCGGAGACAGAGCAGCAGATGTTGCAGGACCTGATGAGTGAAGCTATGGAGGAGACCGACGGGCAGCAGGCACCAGGGCTGCAGCAGAATGGTGAGGTTCAGCAGATATTAAAGTTTTAGCTCCATAAATGATATAGCTGAACTAGAGGTTATTCTTTTTGTACACATCCATAGGTGCATGTGAGGAGCCAAATCAAGACCACGACCCGCCTCGCTCAGACCTATTCTTGTTCCCGGATGAGAGTGGGAATTGTATCCAAGATTCAAGCCCCACTTACCCCATGCTTCACTCACCTCTCATCACTCCTGTCCCTAACTTGGCCCAAGAGACGGACGACTTTTGTATCCTGGAGACACCCGGGTCCAGAGGACAGGTCAGGACACACTCCTTCACACAGTTATGTTTACAAGAAACTCAAAGTGTGTGTTGGTTCACTGTGAGTTATATGTGTTTCAGGATCTTGACCAGGAGCCGGTGGTGAAACTTCTTACCTCAGATCCTGTGGAAATCAAAGATGATTACTTCAGTCAGCCTCTAGACGGGAGCGATTCCAGCCGCGGGGCCATGAACTTTCCCACCCCCGAGGTGCGCTACCTCATCAAAGAGATATCTGTCATCTGGCACCTGTATGGCGGGAAAGACTTTGGAGGTGCAACGTTCACACCCTCTCCTGCAAGAAGCCGGGGGTGAGCAAAACAATGAGTGACCGTGCACACACTGTATTAAATGTGCTCAACAGACTTGTTTGATTCTACCCTTTTCTCTGCCTTGCAGGACTACACCCCATTGCTCCCCCTCTCAAACTCCAGTCAGACAGGCCAAGGCTTCAGGACGGGCCGGAGGCGGAAGAGGAAGGAACGCCGACGTCCTGATGGAGATACAACTCAGCAAAGTAAAGTTCCTCCTCGACTGGAATGAGCCTTAGTTGTTAATTACAGTGTCCTTATAGCATTTTCTTTCCTGAGTGCCAGCATCTTATTTTCAAATTTCAATGAGGAGAGAAGAACGCTAAATCAACACATGCCCATAGTCTACTTGCATATACCTTACATCATATCTTCACCGTTCACAATCTTGTCTTTGACTTTTTCCCTAGGTGAGATTTCAGCATGAGGTGTACCCACAGGCCCAGGTGGCTTCTGGGCCAGGGATGGATCAGCCAGTCTCTCGGCAGGTGTTTGTCGTGCAGGACTTGGAGATTCGAGACAGACTGGCTACCTCACAGATGAACAAGTTCCTCTATTTGTATTCCAGCAAAGAAATGCCTCGAAAAGCCCACTCTAACATGGTGAGGGATCCAACACACTCACATTAACACAGTCAAGTTGTGGCTTTGTGTAACGTCTTTCTTCTTTTGTCTCAGTTGACAGTGAAGGCGTTGCACATGTGTCCGGAGTCAGGCCAGGCTCCACAGGAGTGCTGTTTGCGTGTTTCACTGATGCCTCTTCGCCTCAATATTGATCAGGTAAAATCTCATGCAGATGCGTATATTAAATGTAAGATAAGATAAGATATGGACCTTTATTTATTCATTTATCCCTGTATGTACCAGCATCTTCAGCAACATTAGGGTGAAAGTCTTGTTTTTTGTTTGTTTGAAGGACGCACTATTCTTCCTGAAGGACTTCTTCACCAGTCTTGCTACTGAAGTAGAGTTTTTCTCCCCGCCTGCTCAAGAAGGTCAAATCAATTCCCAAATACCTAAACTCAGACATTGAACAAAACCTTCACTTTGAAACACTGACTCATGATAATATTTGTTCTGCAGCTGTGTGTGTGACCACAAAGAAAGCGTCTGCCCCAGAGATCTCCTGCAGCTTCTCCAAGCAGGCGGGCAGCAGCCAGGACCCGGCCCCCATCATCTCAGTGCCTGCTCAGAGACGCATGAGCCACAACGGTTACTCCACATGTGGCAGGGAGGAAGTGACTGACGACGAAGCCTCCACTCCTTCCTTCACAGACCAACCAATCTTCTTTAGGTCTGTGTTAAATAACCAAACAATGAAACCTCTTTTAAAGAAAAAAGGAATAGCTTGTTTCATGTTTGCCAACGTTTTCTTTTCCTAACAGGGAGTTTCGATTTACCTCTGAGGTTCCCATTCGCTTGGATTACCATGGGAAACATGTAGCAATGGAGCAGGTAAATCATCTAAGAGGGTTTTGTATTAATATCACATTATTTAACTTGTGCTTTGTGAATGATTTAAGGACGTCTTTGTTTCAGGGAACATTTGCAGGGATCATTATCGGGTTGACGCAGCTTAATTGTTCAGAGCTGAAACTGCGGCGCTTGTGTTATAGACAAGGGTATGTTTATCTCAGTAATATCTCACACCCCATTGTGCTGCTTATTATTTAATATCATGAAAGTAGCAGACCTTATTAAAAGGTGTTGTACATACTCAGAACTAATACTCTTTCCCAGGAAATTAATCCTTTTCTAATATGGGTTTCAGATTATTAGGTGTGGATAAGCTGTTTTCCTATGCAATAAACGAGTGGCTTAATGACATAAAGAAGAATCAGCTTCCAGGACTCCTGGGGGGTGTGGGGCCCATTCACTCTCTGGTCCAGCTCGGTGAGTTATATACAGGGTATGAATCCAGTCACAGGCGTTTTGTGTTATCAAGTGAACCTACATTACACAATGTCCTTTAATGGTTATTGGATTGACTTTCCGTTTGCATATCCAACCTAAAACAAACGAGCTATAGGCACAGTAACTACAGTCAATCGCTAATGAGAGGAGATTTAAGTTTTAGTTTAATTAGATTTGGTTACACGGTTAAAAAAAAGAAGAAAGAAATCTGCTGCACATGGTGTCAATGTATTAATAGTGTCATCAATGATCAACATATAATATATATGCATTTGTCTTTTTACATTTGTATACATTTCCTCTGTTTTATACAATAATTAGAAATTATATAAACGATTACATTTTATGATATTTAAATATACTTATATATTCACACATTGTGGCTCTTACACTTAGTCAAAAATGACAAAACACTTCAATTAAGACAAGTGATATAATGAGCTAGACCTATTACTGCTTGTCTTTTTTTAACCCGTTTCAATTGCTATTCAATACAATCAGTTTATCGTTACCTCTTGGCAGCTTTTACAAATGTAAGCCATAACTGCAGAATATTTTTTTCTCCAATATTTAAAAAAATGATAAAACCGGGGTTAATCAATGTCTTTGAAGCTTGGGAAAAATGTAATTCATGATTTCCTTAGATAAGTGCAGTGAAAGTAATTTACAGTATATGAGCCTCCTACTTCTGGTAATGTCTTCCCTGTCCTTAAGATGATTGTTCTGTTCAGTTCAGGGATTCAGGGACTTGGTCTGGCTCCCGATTGAGCAGTACAGGAAAGACGGTCGGATAGTCCGTGGGTTCCAGCGCGGCACGGCCTCCTTTGGAACTTCCACTGCTATGGCCGCTCTGGAGCTCACCAACAGGATGGTGCGCACAATCCAGGTAAAGACCCGTTTCCACCATTACTAAAAAAAAGTCTGGATTTACTACTAAAGTCATTACGATAAATCTGACATTCTTGTGTTTTGTGTTGTTTTTAGGCCGCAGCAGAGACGGCCTATGACATGGTGTCCCCAGTGCCTGATGAGAGAGACACGAAGAGAATAAAACGCTTCTCCCATTACGGACTGGCTCATCAGCCGGTGGACCTGAGAGAAGGTGTAGCCAAAGCCTATACTGTCGTAAAAGAGGTAAACAAACCTAAAGATACCATGACCAATATTTTCACTTCACTGGGCCACTTCATTCGTCACAAGCTGTCATAAATTGAATCAAGCTTTAAGCCACATTTTTACAAAACACTATTTTGGTTAGATAATGCAGCCCCTGATAACACCACCTAAACTGTAGGACTCGTAATTAGACGATGCTGACTGCAATGAAAGACTCAACGCCACCAAACTCCATCTTATGTTATTGTTTTGATTGAAAGACCCCTAGGTGCAGAAAATGGCATATTGAGAATGTAATTGAGAGAAACTGTTTTTAATGAGGAATTGGTGTTGTTTCTATCAACAGGGCATCACAGACACAGCCCTGACCATCTATGACACAGCCACCCGGGAGCATGAGCAGCGCGGCATGACGGGGGCAGTGGGGGGGGTTCTCCGCCAGCTGCCCCCAGCTGTGGTGAAGCCCCTCATTATGGCCACTGAAGCCACCTCCAATGTGTTGGGTGGAATGAGGAACCAGATTCACCCTGATGCACGCCAGGAGGAGTCTCAGAAATGGAGGCAGGGCGAGGAGTAACACTTATTGCCATATGGTACCTGAAACCATGACTGTGCAGAATAAATGTGTCGGAAACTTTCTTCAGAACGTTGTTTTGAATAGGAACATCTCAGAAGTGCTCATACAGCCCCGGTGTAAATAAAATACTGTTCATCTTGTGGCATTTTGAGCTACTGTGATTCAGCTTGTGTCAGCTTACCAGTTCCCTCACAGTGCCTTCATGGTTATCAGCATCGTCTAACTGTAAGTTTAATCAAAGGGATGGATGAAGATTGATGGATTTGTAAGCCACACATCGTCTTTATGTGGAAAATGTTCTGCTGGGGGATAGATAGATAGATGAGGTGCAACATCGGCTTCATTCTCAAGCAGCTTTGTTTACAAATTGTGTGTGGGGGTTGGTGTCAACAAACATAAATATAGGTGTAATGACCCTTAATTAATTTAACTTTGTTATTTACTGTAAATATCCCCCTAATGTGTAACATTTCATGCAAACTGAATGTGTTACAGCTGTGTAAAGTTCTGTTGTCAGCACTTTTATGTGACTACGGTTAACTCGCTTATATTAATGACAGGTGGGAGGAGTACCCTAACTTGTTATAAAGTTTCACAATTTTCTTTTGAGCTGTGATCAAAGTTGTGGGATTTTCACAATAAGCTGCTGTTATAAAAAGCTGCTTTAAAATTTAAAAATAGTTTCTAATGTTGTGTGTGCCATTCTGACACTCACATTTTCAAATGATTCAAAACCATGAAGCAAAGTCTTAATATCCTGCACAATTGTTTTTTTGTGTATATTTGACTGATGATACTAGTTGTGAAATGTTGTGTTGCAGGCTTTTGATTTGCCTATTTTCTTGTTTATGTGGACAGGATAATATTTCATGTACATAAGTGTACAGTTGAATTTGTATTAAAAGCATGAAAGTGAAATAAAAACGGTTAGATTAAGAAGAGTAGTGGTTGGGTAGCTATGATATTTACATTTCATAACTAAATGTAATGGAGTTGAACGTTTCTATATTTTATGCTGAAACATTTACAATATTTGATCAGATGTAGGAACAAAACGTTTTTATTCAAATTGCCATGATTTTCTATTACTTTTTTTATTCGATTTACGTGTTTGTTTGTGATTCGCAGTAGAGAAACACGCAGCGTTTGTCACGAACAGTTTTATTTTGAAATATAGGACGTTACATCGGAAGTTGTCTGTTTGCCATGGAAACAGGAGGACAAAGAATATGTTGAGTATATCGTAAGGTTTATAACTGTTTACTGTGACACTTTATAGTGATGGAGGACGACTTATTAGCTGATGTGAGTTTTTCTTTCGAGAATCCACTCACTGAGGAGGAGAAAGAGTTACTTTACCTTCGTGCACGCTCGGCTGGACTGACGTTTTGCGGGTGCGCGCACGCATCTTTCCTATGTAAACTGGTTCACTCATTGAGGTAAATGATGTGTAGAGTTAATCAAAACACAGACAGGAAACTTCACTATTATTTTCCCCACTGCTATATGTTTCTCTTTTAAGTTATTCTGATTGATTTACGTTTACATTTACAGATGTCTCATCAAAAGCCGCAGAGCAAACAGAGACTCATTGGTATCAGGAGAAGACAGCGACCTCTGCGTTGGGATCATTGGGATGGGTCACATGGGGAGACAGTTGCTCACCTCCCTCCTTGAAAAGTCTGGCATCAAACCATCACAGATTAAGATCTCCAGTAGAACACCAGACTCTGCAGGTACATTGGCAAAATAAGAAACTAACTGGACTCGAAAGACCATGGTAGATACCTTACATTTAAAAACACTAAAATCCCATAAAAATAAGTGTGTCTTCTTACTTCTCTGATGTAGGAATACAATGCTACAGTGATATTGGGTCACATTACATTGAAGCGGTTGAACATTAATTAGACTTTCCAATAAAGAATTTGCTGAATTTTCATTTATTAATCATATAAAATATATTTATCATATAAAAAACATTACATGAAAGCTATTGAAACGAATTAAAAAGAGCAGAATTCCCTTAGAAAATATTCATAAATGATAGAAGCACTTGGATCCAATAAACAGAGGTGTCTTTTATTTGTCAAATGTAGAAATAATATATGGTTTGGATTGGGAGTCAATGGGTCAGTTTATACAAAAAAAAATCTATTCCATTCTCGTCTTATATACTCTAAATCCTGTCCATGTGTTTGCCTTGCTGCTTCCCTATTTCAGTGGAATTTATCCAGAAAGGAGTTGAATGTTTATTTGACAATCGCAGACTGGCAGCGTGGGCAGATGTTCTGTTCCTCTGCTCTCTGCCCTCTCACCTCCCCAAAGTCTGTGCTGATCTCCACTCTCACCTGTCAAAGAGCTGCCTTGTGTACAGCTTCACTTCTGCTGTGCCTGTCAACAGGTACTCACACACTCAAACACATACAGCATTGTGGATTTTCAGTCATTGGTATTCAGTTCCTTTTGATCTTTTATCCCAGATTGGCACAGCTTCTAGGACACGACTTCATTCTCAAACCACAGTATGGCTTTGTCGCCTGTGACACTGCAGATGTGGTGCTAACCTGCACTCATCTGACCACGGCTTTGACAGATAATTTGCTTATAAAGGCATCGTGTCCTCTTACAATGAGCAGTATGTATTTCATTATTGCAGACTTTGCAGTTTCTGTTCAGAGCTTGTGTAATGTTATATAAAATAAAAGAGAAAGCCTCTGAAATTTGGTGCAGTGATGCATCACACTTGATTTGAAGTATGACTGCCTAAGCTGACTTGTAATTCCTATTTTTAGGTGGCATTTATCTTGGTCTGAGCTGGGTGTGTGCAGTATTGTACAGCCTGCTAAATATCTGCACCTCTACCAGTCTGGGATCCAGTGATGCTCTCTCTCTTATCAACAGAATCCTGAAAGAGAAATGGCCACACGCTGTGGATTTAAACACACACAGTTTCATCAGTGCATCATCTACCCTGCTTACAGAGGAGTGAGTGTAACACTATATCGCTCTATAATATATTTCTGTCATGTTTAAGTTAGTCATGTCATTCCTGATTGGACTCCTTTTTCCTCACAAAGACCTTTTCCCTGGATTTCTCTCGCTGATGCCCAGACCAAGGAGACGCCATTGCTGTGCTTTCTATCAAGCAGCAAATCTATGTAACAGTGCATCTCTGAGACACCTGCAAAATAAGACAATTAGCCTACACTCTTATGTAAAACTTAACAGTTTCTTATTTAAGGATGTCCACTCAAAGTAAATGTTGTTCCTTATGTTGCATATGTTGTTTGGCACATTATAACATGATATAAAGTGATTATTTAACTATAAAAAAGCCTCAACAGTACTTTTCTGGATACCTGATATTGCATTTCATATGTTTGTATGTCGTTCATAATGAATATAATTCATATATTAAATCAATACATTTGCATCTACACCATGGAGCAGTAGTTGGTATCTTCTGGCATACTACCAGAACATAATTGAATTTATTGAACATGATCTGTTTTTTGACAAAAAGATATTGTACAAAAAATATGTTAAACAGTGCAGCAAACCTACATAATCCACATGGGATACAGCTGGGCATAACATAAACAAATACAGTTACATAAATAAAACACTGGGGTACAGTTTATATACACAGATACAAACATATTCACTATATTTCGGGGGGGGGGCTTTCTATAATTTTCCATAAGCAGATGTGTTCAACAGCCTTGGATGTCAATGCTCAGACTCGCAGTTTCGTCAACGTTCGAGAAAAGGCGGAAGTGTCAACATTTCAGGGTCTGTTTTTTCCTGAGAAGCAGCAGCACACTGGAGAGACCCGTCACATGATTGCAGTGATATGGAGGCGCATTTCCTGATAGCCTGATTCGGACCTAAGTAAAACGGGGTCGAGTTTTCATACCATTAGCGTGACATCGTGGTAAGTCTGTGCCCGGTGTGACCGCAGCTTCCTCGGCTGCACTTTCTCTGCCCGCTCGGTAGCGTTAGCTGATGTGAGCTAACCAGCTAGCCTCCTAGCTAATGCCAGTTTTAATAATGAAGCTCGGGAGAAAAAACCACATAAACATAACAGCTCTTTTATATGTCTTTAACTATAATTTGGTCTATATGTTTCATATAATGTCAAACAGTAGTTAGTGTATGTAGCCAGCGTTATGTTAGGAGAAGTTAGTTTGAGTGTTTTCATCTTTTCCTCGCTGCCTCTGGTTGGAAGGGGCGGGGTTTTCTCTTTTTCAGCCACGCAGACTGAGGTGTTTGTCTTGTCTTTACAGCCATGGAGGGATTAGAAGCCACATCAGAGCTCCAGTCGCGGCTGTCATCCCTCTCCTTCTCGTCTTTCCCCGGGGTAACATCCAAGCAGAGCGACACCAGACCGCTGGACAGGTAGCCTGTTGCTGCAGAAAGTGCTGCTTATAGAGCTGCTGCTGTAAGGAAACGCGTTGAATACTTCTTGAAGCCTAATATCTTCACTGTTTAAATATTGTAATGTTTTTTTTCTGTTATCTTTTCAGGCTCCAGAACACAGACCTTTCACAGAGCTGCAACCGAATCCAAAACCAAGCTGAAATGGATGAAAACAAGGAGGATTCAGTGCAACATTCTGAGGTATTTATTGTTTAATATGTCAGAAGAGGGGAGAGTGCATTATAATGTAATTTCTCAGCTATAACATTAGTCTTGTGTGTATGCCTTTTTCAGGGTAATGAAGAGGCCCCAGCAGAGCGGGCCCCGGGGGAAGGAGATGAGGAGGAGAACAACAGTGCTGGGAGCTGTCAGCTCTCCGCTGAGATGAAAGGTGAGGACCTGCAGAGCACGCCATCATGACAGCTGCCGTGCTTGTCTATCATTTGGATTTAATTTGATTTCATAAATCAAGTTAGAAATTACATTTGTTCTTTGATGAAATTAAGCCTTATGAAAATGAACCTACTTTGAAAATCAAATAAAATTACCATAAAAAAAGACTTATCTAATCAGGATAAGTAATTATCAGAGTTGTTTATGGCCATGTTTTCCTCCTGATGGCAGCCCAGATGCCACCCCTGAAACCCCCAACTACGTGGACATCTGCTGCACTGAAGGAGCTGAAGGCAAAGCTTCGAACGGAGGATGACAGCGTGGTGACAGTGTACCGAGGCGACATCATGACAGTTCACGTGCCCACTGTCCCTGAAGCCAAAAAAGTATGCTGGGAGTTTGCCACAGATGGTTATGACATTGGCTTCGGTATATATTTCGACTGGAGTCCTGTCACAAGCCGCTCTATCACTGTGCACATCAGCGAGTCAAGTGATGATGAAGAAGAAGAGGAGGAGCTTGAAGGTTAGTTAAATTCAGAATGATGAGCCTATAAAACATATCATTCATTTTGCTCCTACAAAACACACCATAATAGGGTTGTAATATGTTTTCCTGCAGCTGGGTGTGTTGACTTTGTGTGTTCATGTGATCCCTGTTGCAGCACCCGTCGGTAACGGAGATGTTGAGAAAGGCTCCAAAACTCAAACCAACTCTAACCTGGCTGAAGTCTTACCTGTATATCGCCAGGACAGTCACGTGTCTGTCCAGGGGGGGAGCCACGATTTTCCAGGTGAAGGCACTTACCTCCTGAAGTTTGACAACTCCTACTCACTATGGCGAAATAAAACCCTCTACTACAGAGTTTATTACAGTGCCTAAGATGCAAGTTTATGAATGTATAATTTACAATCAAATACTACTCTTAGGATCGATGAACTATTTTTGATTCCAATGTTGGGGAACAAGATGAAGTTATAATATAGCAAAAGATAAAATATAAGTATATCTATTTTTATCACTTTCAGCTTGTGTTGCCACATGTTGAATTTATGATCAGATAGTTTTTAATGCAACATTTGCTCCAATGTCTTGCTGAGAGATATTTGAAGAAGCCTTGCATATCATGTGCCATGTTCCTGTGTATGCACTGTGTTATTTAGTCAAGTGCCCGTCATAAAACATATATTGTCTTCAGCTGTAACATTTCTATGGTAGCAGTGATCAGGGAACACCTGCACAGAATATATTTCACAAAGACCGGTGCTTAATCAGCAGTGCTCTAAACATGTGTTTTTGTTGCCTGTGTGTGTGCATACACCTTCTTTGATTATGTTGCTTTGATGTTACATGCATTTATCCTTCTGCTTTGTATCGTAATTTATTTGTATGTGTTTTATTTAATCACGTGATAATGAGGAATATTATGATATAGTACAAATCTGTGCACGGAGCCGTCTACTGTGTGGAGTAAAAATATATAAGTTGAATGTACTGAAGCAAGTGGTAACTGTTTTACAGTGTGCTTTTTATGACACAAATAAAAGCCATCCTTATCACATAAAGCTCTTTATTATGTAATATAGATTCAATATTTACATTTGACTCCCTTATATTTGCTGTTTTGGAGGTAGGGAGCAGTTGTAATACTTCTTCTTACTGTATTTTGTCCACAGTTCTTTGTAAGAAAATGTGAAAGTGTTTGTTTTTTTGCATACTTTAGAATGATTATGTTGCTTTGTTCCAAATCGATGCTGCCACACTCACTTGTGCACATGTTCCCAAAGATGGCACAGATCTGGCTGCTAATGGAGTGACGTTGTAAAGCATCCGGTTTAAAGCTTCCCATGTTTGCTTATTCAACCTGTACTGTAAGTTAAGGTCACATTTCTTCCTAAAAATTTATATTCCACAATAAAGACAAAATTACGATTTTCTTTGTGCTTCATTTGGGAATTGGATCAATTATATGAACACTGATAAGTAGCTCATCGTTTGGAAACTGAAGAGCAGGTAAACGTTGAAACATGAGACTTAAGAGATGTCATTAAGGTGTGTGTGTGTGTGCGCCAAGACGCCACGTTTCATAACATTCTCACTGCTGAGCCAAGATTAGAAAGCCCTTCAGGAGGGTCCCTTGTGTTTCCATTAAATTGTGTCATTAGGGGTTCAATATAATTGTTACAGATGTGCTGATGAAACCAGGTTTTATTTTCAGCTTTCCCCAAAGGCCACTCAGAACCAGAATTATATCAAGTGTCCCTCATGTTTTGCTGAATTCAAAGAAAGCAGTAGGATAAAGAGTATTTATTTCTTACATGATGCCACTTCAACTATAATTCAAATTACAAGTCTTTGATGATGACTGTTTATTTGATGGAGACATGCAGTAAGTGGTTGTATGTACTGATACATATTTTTTGAAGACATGTTTTTTCCATACACTGTTTCCTAAGGAATAAATATATGATCTGCACCAATGCAGCCAGCAAATCTAGTTGTTATGTTATGTTAAATTCTGTTGTTTTAGGCTGCAGTTTGTGGTGTTATTGACCTGTATTATAATGAAGGTGTGTGGTCCACCCTCATTAGCTGTAGGCCTATATGAGGGAGGCAGAATAATAACAAACAAATTCCACCCTAACCAGTAGAAAAAAAACCTAACAAGTAAAACATATACTAACAATACGCCAATAGTTAACACTTAAATCATTGTAATGCAATGATGTAACTGAACATTACAAGCATATTCCTCTACAAAAATAGCTGTAATCTGTGTTTTCCTCAGATAAATATAAGGCTGACATTGTTATACAGGTGCAAATATTTCATCTGGCTATTTTTTTGTGTATATATTTTAGTGTGTCCTTTCTTTAATTCCAGTTAGCCCTATTTCCACTTAATCAGCCAATACAGGTGAGGCAATACTTTATTCACTGAAAACATGTTTAGCTTTTTAATTCATTCTTGCATAGTGTTCAGGGACACAGCGGAACTTCGCAGGTGTTGTTAATTAATACCTTAATTGGCCTACTGTCTCAGCTGTTCGTCTTCACAACGCCCCTCAGCCAATCAGAAGTGATTACCGATGCTTCAGATGGCACCAAACTTTTCAGTATCTGCTGCAGTGCTCTGAAGGTATCTGAAACAACATGGGGAGGCTGAGTTTTTATGTGCTTTGTTCCCTGCGTGATGCTCCCCGTCAGTTCATCAGGTAGGCCTTTTTGGAAACCCTTCATACCGCAGTTTACACACTTAAAACCCCAATTCGAACATGTCGTCGCGTGTCTCGCCCTCCGCAGGAAATCCAACCGAAGTTGTTTTCAGGTCCACATCCCACTGCCTCTCCCCAAACACCTGGTCATCTTCGGTCTTGGAGAATGGAAAATCAGCGAGACCACAATCTCGGTAGATGTTCTGGTCAGTGCAGAAGTACCAGCCCAGAAGATTGGGACTTTGTCTCCCAAAGAGAGGTTTGTGGAGAACAAGTCTACATCTTAATATCAGTCTTTATACAGTCTAAATGTGTACATTTTTTACTTTGAACTCAGGTGCCTGATCTGGGAGGGGGACTGGAGCCCTGACATTGTCACAGTGGCAGCAGCGAGAGGCAGGAGAGGAGTTTATGGCAAGATTGTGCTCACAGTGTGTGGAGAGGTAAGTAATAACTGTCACCAGTTCATGTTGAGATTTTTAAAAAAGCCATTGGTGCAGGACTCGGAGGAATCAAAATAGTTTACTGAAGTAAGCATAATAATACTCCACTAAAAGTAAAAACCCTGCTTTTAAAACCTTACTAATATAAAAATATGCAAGTGTTATCAGCAACATGTTTAAGTTAAAAATGTTGATAGAGTTGTAAAATGGTCCCAATGTTTTACAATTATATAATGTTTTTAGATTAATGATTCTGCTGTGTCATCGTGTGTTGTGCATTTTACTGCTGTAGATCTTTATGGTCGGATCTATTTTAACTTTTTTTATACTGTCAGCTAGTTTAAGCTTTGTGATGAAGCATCTGTGAAGTTGATCCAAGGGTTTTGAAATGCTATATTTAACTTTATAAAGCAGGATCATTTTATCTCCCAATTTAGGATATAATGTTTCCTTCAAATGATCACAAACGCATCTGAAGATGTGGTTTTCACTGAACAGAAAAGGGATGAAAACTGTTTTTAAAGTAACTACAGCTGTCAGATAAATGTAGTGGAGTTAAAAGAACAATATTTACCTCTAAAATGTAGTAAAGTTGCCTAAAATGGAGTTCAGCCCCGAGCCTGTTTTTCAGGCCTCAGGCTTGAAAATGACATTCCCAGAACAATTGACTATATCTTCACTTCTAAAAGGGGTACATTAATAATCCTTTTCTCAAAGCAATGATAAACCTGTGACTTGGATGTAGAAAAGTCAGAATCAATATAGAATATTTTTTATTTTAAAGTAAATTTAGATTGAACATGGTAAAAGAAATTTAAATTATAGTGTCCGTCCAAAAACATTACTTTATAGTGAAAATCACCCTTGAATGATGGGATAGTAAACTAAAAGCTTTAGGAATCCAAACTATAACATATAAGTACTGTGGGTGTTTCTCAATGTCGAGTAGACTTGCTTGGTAGCACATGTCTTCCGAGTCACTTGCTTCAGAAGCGAGGCAAGAATACTTCCTGGCATTCGGAAAACGAAGAGTGGAACAGACGAGCAAGTGTGCAGGTGTGCGTCATATGAGAGGCTCCGCCTTACATTTTCCGCCACAGATTTGGGGAAATCATTGTGGGGATTTTAAGACCGCGGAGTCTACACATGTGCAGCCTCGAAATTTCTCGCTACGAAGTACGCCGGGCTCGGTAGAATTCCCATTATGCTGGGCATTGGAACAGTCCTTCGGCGGCACTCGATGACGTAGTATGCTTGAAATAGTGGCTCTGGAGCAGCTTTACTCGACATTGAGAAACACCCCCTGTATCAAGATTGATGCAAAATAAGTGACATTTGACCTTTTTAGAGAGATTTAGAAAAAAAGACCCACTTCTGGGGTCATTTGGGTGCATTTTCCATATCTCTGGCCCCCCTCGGTCGATTTTGATTGACACCTCTTTTTAATCGTTAGAGCCAATAGAATCGAGGGGAAGTTCCTAAAATCCTAATCTAAACATTACCCATTGGTGAATGAGTGATGCGTAGCCAGAATGCCCCAGAACCGGAAGCTGTCATACACACTAGTAGCTATAGAGAGGCGAAATCCCACCCATCTGCTTCCGACCTTATTTCGGAAAAATTATGTATTGAAGTCAATGGGGAGAGAAAGATTATCTTTCGATCCCGTTTGAATTGTGCCACGAATTACACGTATGATGTTTGTCAATCTTAAAAAATCATTTCCATGTCAAAAAAGTCACAGTTTGTCGTAAAACTGTTGAAATATAAGACTATGAAAAATATGCAACAAGAAGGACTACAAATCCCAGAATCCCGGTCCCGCATGCTGGCTCTTACGGAACCGACTAACTCCCCTTGTGTGTATGTACAGCTCTCAACACGCCCAGACTTGTAGTGATTTCCACCTCGTTTAATACTTTTCGCCTCATTCTGAAAGAAAGAAGTGAAATGTGCCAACGTGATGGCCGTCTTGGTGTGTGGTGCGAGACGGGAGATGTAGTTCATTGAAAGGTTTCACACAAAAAGTGTTACTTCCCAGTTTTACGACACATTTTTATTTTTTTGACTTGCAAAATTATCTTTTTAAATTGACAAACATCTTATGTGTAATTCGTGGCACAATTCAAACGGGATCGAAAGATAATCTTTCTCTCGCCATTGACTTCAATACATACTTTTTCCTAAATAAGGTCCCATGGAGGTCCCCGGAAAGGCAGGGACTTCACCTCTCTATAGTAGCAGCTAATGGAGAGGCGAAGTCCCTCCCTTTCCGGTGGGCCTCCATGGGACCTTTTTTAGGAAAAATGCCCGGTACCGGGGGCATGGGGCTTAACTGGTTAAATGTACTTTGTTACTCTTCCATCTAAAACATACTGTTTATACCTGACTGATACCAACACTATTGGTTGAAGATACATTTTCTAGAGATAGAAGGCATGCTTCATTTACTTCTGGGTTATTATCAGACTGTTTTTTTTGTATTCCTCCTAAGACTTGTGACCAGCCCCAGGATAAATCCAGCGTCTTCAGCAGCACTCCTCTGATTCAAAGGACATTTAGAATGCCAGAACAGCACGATACCACTGATCTCTCTTGCACGTTACCCCAAAGCGCTGGAAATGAAACGGTGAGATAATATGCTCACAATTGTTTTTGCTGTAATCTACTTGTTTCTTACAATATTTCATTATTTTTCCTGCCTTGCAGATAACTACCAACTCATCACAATTGTTGGCGGATAGTGTTTGCTCTGATGCTGACATTCAAGTTAATAGAATTGACACCAGTGAGTCCACTATTGAAGATAAACCCAGAGTTTGGCCTACGGTAAGAGTCTTGGTCAAGAGTATTTTAATATTTGCATGCAAGATGAGTGACTTAATCTGTGATGTAGGATAAGACACCCAGACGGACAGTTATCGGTAAGAGAGGCTGCCTGACATGGAGCACTGAGGACGCGGAGAGCCTTGCGGAGGACGCAGACCAGCCTTCATCCCCAAAGAAAATCAGGCTGTCCAGGATGAACAGCACGGAGGAAATGACTGTGCCGATAAAGAATGACAACAGAGAAGGTCAGAAAACGTAACAGTCACATTTTACTGCAAAAAATGGATTTTGACAGAGCTTGTGATTTTAGCTTCAGTGTGTCCATCAATGCGCTGGAGCCATACGATGTGTCTGAGCGACCCTGACACAGCCATCCTCATCGGAGGGGAGACAGCAGGTCAAAACCACTGCAAGGACTCCCTGTGGAAACTGGAGTTAGGTCAGTGGAGTTTTGTTAATTACCTGTTTGGTTTTTTATTGCTTACTATATGCAGAGGACGAATGAAGATAAAATGGAAAGCCATAAAGTCCTTGTTGACCTCTTTCCAGACAGTGACTTCTGGTTCCCCATGAACTCCTCCTCCTCTGGATCCGTGCCACTATGTGCCCGAGGACACTCTGCGACCTACGACCCAGACTCCAAGTCAGTGTTTGTTTACGGTGGTCTGAGGGAGGGTCAGCGCTACAATGAGCTCTACATCCTTAACACTCTGACCTGGACGTGGAGGCTTGTCACTGTGGGTTTGCTGCAAGTTGCAGTCTGATATTCAGTCAAATACTCAAGCAGATGTATAGTTGTTCAATCTTCTTTTGGTTTGTCATGCATTAACCCCCTTTTAGGCAAAGGGGAGTGTTCCAAATGTGGCGTATCACTCGGCAGCCTTTTACAAGAAAGAGCTGTTTGTCTTCGGTGGAGTTCAGCCGAGCCATTCTTCTGTGGATAAATCCTGCAGCAATGTTCTGTACATCTTTAACCCAGAGTTTGAACTCTGGTACCAGCCGATTGTGGATGGGGACAGACCTCTGCCTCGGTTTGGGTCAGTATCCTTTTTAAAAAAAAAAAACACTATTCGCTGTCCTCCTCAAATGCTGTTTCTTAGTATATTGATCCCATGCTTATTTTTGGTATCAAACAGGCACTCGGCTACACTGCTGTCAAATAAGTTGATTATATTTGGTGGACGGAAGACTGCTACCTACCTTAACGATCTCCATGTTCTAGATCTGGGTAAGATGAAGATTTGGTGGCTCTGTTAGGGCAACATTTCTTGTTCAGAAACTGATAAACATGTGTTTTCTGTTTTTAAATGAAGGCCTCATGGAGTACACAGCTGTGAAGAGTAGGAATATGCCACCGCTGCCCCGAGGGTGAGTGCAGGACAAATCAAACTTGAGAGCTGTCATCAATGTAGCCATCTGGTTTTTTATGTTTGGTGTCTTTTAAGCAGAACTCGTTTGAACTTGATGTCTTTTTTTACACAAGATATAATCCTCAATGATAAAATAATACCATCTTTCTGCATTCTGTTGGATTTATTTTTGGCTCAATATGAATACTAACAGTAATAGTTTACATTTTGTTTAGAAACTGGCTAAGGAACCATTATGCTTCACATACAAATGGTCCTTGCCTTTACATGAACAGGTTTCATGCAGCTCTACCAGTTTCAGACGACAGGATTTTAGTCAGTGGAGGTTGCAGTGCAATTGGAGCTCTGCAGGATGTCCATATCTTCAACACTAGTGAGTTTGTGTCCCTTCAATCTCATCATATCATCATATTATCATAATGTAAAAAAAAAGTTGGTGTTGTGTCCTTTACTTTAAGTCACACTTATTTAAGGTGTCACAAATAAACTGCTTTGATTTCTCCTCAGAGACCAACATGTGGAGCTCAGTGGCGTCTCCCCTGCTGTGCTCCAAGCCTCGTGCAGGACACAGCATGATAAAGTTGGGCTGCTCCATCCTGACAGACGCAGAGAACAAGGAAAATGTCAGGGTCCACTGCAGAGTGCTCGTGTTCGGTGGATCAGACTGCTCCGGTACCTTCTACAAGGACACAGTCAAGTGCACATTGGAGATCCCTGGGGACAAGTGATGGGAAGAAACCCATTCGGGACCATTTCTTCTTCTTTTTTTTTTTTTAAACGGTAGAGGATGCTGTGGTCTGCCATGACAGAAAAATATGTTTCTGCAGGTGTTTGTATCTACAAGTTATTTTTCTATTTGGTTGTTTGTCTTTACTTCATATAATGTAATTGTTGCATGATGTGATCTTCTGCTATTGTTCCTTTTTTTTTTTTGTGTCTTTTTAAAAACATACATACCTCTTTCAGTCAATACTCTCCAAGCAGTAAACTTAGAGGTTTTGAACTTTGAATAACAAATATCTCTGCTCTGCATGTTTTGCACATTACTTAATGTCCTCTACCTTGTCTCCACATATCAATATTTATTTGAGGGTAAACTGATGGACTGGGTACAATGGATAAAATCAAAATGTATATGAAATGCCAATAAATATTTTTTTAACTCAAAGTTTCCTTGTCTTCTAATCTAAAGTAACACAAAAGAAAATGTGATTATTTCCAAAGCATCTTTATTTTTTACAAATGACTATTACAAAGTTGTTTTAAGCTGCTGAGTAGTTCTATGCTCGCAGGTCCTCGGGTGTGTCCGGCTGGCAGGACGGGTCGCTCACTCTGAAAGCTTCAATCTCAAGTAAGGTTTCATTCAACCTTTTGATAGTTGGATACTGCTCGACATCCACTTTGAACCTGTAGAGATTAAAGACAGAGGGGGGTCATGCTTCTATGTAGCCTGTTGAATGTTGAGCAAAGCAACTAATGGCACGTAAACAAAGGTAATTAAAAAAACTATTAAATATATATAGTAATGATCCCTTTTTTTGTATTCCCTTTTTGTTGCAATGAAATTCATGTTGATTACTAATTGTTCAGGGAGACTGAGTGTTAATCTGGTATTTATGTATCAGTTTTAATTACATTTCTGATCACCTACCTCTCTGCATTGTAGACCTGTGGGACCAGACAGATGTCTGCCATGGATATCTGAAAGGTAAACAATAAGTCGGATATAAAAGTCTGTTTATCACACTGCTGTAAAGCTTCAATATGTTTCCATACAATCTTTTTCAGAATGAAATGATATAAGATTATATAGAAAGATACACATTGCAGGAACAGAAGGAAAACCAACCGGGCTTATTTCAAGCCTCTGTCAGGTTATAGGTAACAGGATTAATATAAGTCAAATAGTATTGCAAACTATTCAAATATGTATACAACAATCATACATATACATTTGATCAATCAAAAATAAATTAGTCATGCCTCTTACCTCGTCACCTACACAATATTTTCCTGCTGTTTGCTTCAGAAGGGGCTCAAGAGCTGAAACAGATGTTCATATTGCAAATGAAAATTGATGAATCTTAGAATAAGGTGCCAAATGTATTTTTTAGAAGATGGGCCTCTACCTACCTTGAAAGCCTCGATCAATGAAGTGCTGGGCCCACTGTACCTTTTCTGTTCCCATCTTCTGAATCACGTGCAAATTCTGAAAATGTACAGACATTCATTATTAAGTAACATGTGTTGTGACCTTTATAGAAAATGTCACACCTGAACTTTCTGCTTTAGTCTGACTATACCATAATTTGTCTTCTCACCTGCAGAGGCTGAATACCAGAGGCAATGATGTCACTTATCATCCGGACCTGGGCACGTTTCTTTGGGTCTGCAGGGAGAAGTGGAGGCCCTGGCCTGGTCTCATCGATGTACTGGATCACTGCCAGCTGTGTGGGCAAGAAACCATTATCAGTCATTTTCAAGTTGGTTAAATAACATGTGTTTTATAGGATTACATACTGTAGGTAAAGCATTTGGGGACTCACTGACTGAGAAAGGGTGATGCCATCAATTTCAACTGCAGGCACTTGTTGCATGGGGTTTAATGTCTGGTACTGTTCAGTATGCTTGAGCACATAAAGAACTTTGGTTAGACTAAAAACGTTAATTGTCACAAACAATATATTATTTCTGTATTGAGGTTTATCGCGTGTGTCTAAACTGTACCTGCTGACCCCCATCTTTGATCAGATGGACTGGAACCTGGTCATATTCAATGCCTTTTAGAGCAAAAGCTGATGCACAAATAATAAATGATTAAATTGTTGAATTGAAAATGCGTCAAGTTACAGATAAATTGTCAGATTCCTTGACATAACTTACCAATGCGAACCCTCCAGGAGCAGGAACTTCTGAAGTATCCATGAAGAACAGGCTACAAAGAAAACAAAACAGAAACTTTAGTCTATTTGGATATCGCATTACACAGTTACCGTTTCTTGTGTCTACTGGTTCACCTTGTCTTGAGTTGCCATAGCTATCTTCCTCGAGTTTTAACTAAACTATACTGAATCCACTACTGCAGTTTTTCTAGTTTAACATCATCCTCCAGTAGCCAATAGGATGTGCTCCTAAAATCCCTCCTACCTACTCTTTGGCCCATGACTAAGCAACATCTGGCCTTCATTTGGTTCACATTTGGTGCACACACACTTAGCAAACAGCTAACAGTGGAATAACAGTAGGCTACCTTGGCGAGGCAAACTAAGGACAAGTGCATTGTTGTGGCTGTGGTAACTTTATCGCATTAATGTTCAGGATAAGCTGTGCTGCTTAGACGTCGATTATGTCCTTCACATTTAACAGAACAGTCTCTTACGTTCACTAATTACATAATGTCATGAACATTGCTCGGGTAAGAGGCAAATCTCTGTCGCTCTCAGTCTGACTCAAGCTAGCTTTCCTGAGTTTTAGCAGCAGTGTGGGGGCACAGTTCAGCTCCGGGTTGCGTAACTAACGTGAATGCGTTTTATCCAATGAAAAGTCGAGTTTCAGAGTTGAGGCGGGATTATATAATTCCTCATCTAGCGATTTGATAGAACGCACCCACAGTTGACCAATCAGACTTCCACTATTCGTGGAAGTGCGACCATGGAGCGAATAGCAAGCTTGGATTTTGTAAAAGCCCGCCCACTGGTAATACATTTCAGTGAGGGAGATAGCTGCATGTTGTTTTTGGCTGGCCACCGTCCTACCTGCGGAGTTGGACCAAACAAGTTCGTAGTAACATGTCCATTATGGCGACCACCGCATTAAGATCAGCGCTAAAGGCAAAGGTAAGATATCAAAGTATTTTATGGTTTATTTCTCCCCTCAGTTGCAAATGACGCAGGCAGGTTTGACAGCTCACTTTGTTTACAGTACAGTAAATCATGTGCTGCAGGATTTAGGTCTGGGTTGCTTTAGGCATTTGTTTCACAGATGAACTTCTCTTTAGAGGATATTCTATGTGACATTTTGATAATGCATCAACTTTAATGAGATAATTTATAGTATGAAGCAAGTGGTTTACTTTTCTGTGTTAATATTTGATTGAACTCTACTTCAATAAACTTGACTTTGTCCTCAAGCCATTTCTGTCTCCTAGTTGCTCATTAATCTTGTGAGCCTCCAGTCTGCAAACAGTCTAAAAGTCTGCAACTGGAAGGAGCTGCTTATGTGTATTAAACGTTTTACAAAGTATGTAGCCAAACCTAGGATTATTGTTTTTGGACGGGTGGATGATATTCATTGCATCTGTAAATTCAGACGTCCTACTGTGTTTCTTTCTCAGGTCCCACTTCAAGTTGGCCGCATGTGCTACTCCTCAGTGGTGAGTTGAGAACGGCTTACACTTAATTGTCAGGCTGCAATTACACTTTACATAAAATCTCACACATTGATCATTAACCTGCTATCTTTAAGGTCAACTATACATGATGTTACATCTCTCCCCACAGCCCACCACCAAGCTATTCATTGATGGGAAGTTTGTTGAATCCAAAACCTCAGAATGGCTGGATATACACAATCCTGTAAGTATTCCACCTGTCCTGGATCAAGAAACTGTACTGTACTGTACTTGGCAACATCCAATACTTGGTTCATCCTGCTATAGCTGGAGGGCTTCATTATGCTAAACTGTGGTTTGGTAGCTCAAACATGGTTTAAACAGCAAAATCTATGGAGTTGCTTAATCTCACGTGTTAGATAATGTCCTTGCCTGTTGGTATAAACTGGTTTTAGAAGTTGAGCATCCTCCAATAACCTTTAGCAAATTTGCAAATGTAGAAATGTGTATTTGGCCTATCTATTAAAGCACATTCCCATTATCTTTCATTACGTATTAACACATCAAAATTAATTTAGAATGATGAAAAAAAACATGTTATAACAAAAAAACTGTTTGTCATAGGGGAATATTTATTAAATTTCAGCAACACTTGGATTACAAGTCATCACCTAAAAATCATAAATGTTTTCTTAAGGGTTGAATGGGGAAATCAAGTAATGTGTTACTGATGAACTCTGACCTGCAAGTTTAGGAAAGCTCACATATCTAAGTTAAACATATGCTAGGATTCACCTGTTACCTAATGTGAATGAACTCCAACATTCCCTGCAGGTTGAAAAAAGTAATCTTTAGAATAATAACGTACATTTACACGTTCCTTTTTTTGTCTCCTCTGCAGGCTACCAACGAGGTGATCACCCGAGTACCCAAAGCCACCCAGGAGGAGATGTTGGCTGCCGTGGACTCTTGCTCCAGAGCTTATCGCTCCTGGTCTGAGACCTCCATCTTGGCCCGGCAGCAGGTCTTTCTGCGCTATCAGCAGATTATCAAGGACAACATTGTAAGTCAGAGGGTATAAGGTTGAATAAGGTGCAACTGGAAACAAGACATTACCATTTAGGACTGTTCAACTTGAAGTTTAAATTCACTACTTTTTGCAAATTTGCTTTTTGAACATTTCCACATTAGTTCAGAGCCTGCTGTTTAAACTGTATAATAAAACTGTAGTTCAGATAACATCTAAGAAAAGGAATAAGAAGGGCCCAAACTTTTGTTTCAGAAAGAACTTGCCAAGTCGATCACACTGGAACAGGGCAAGACCCTTGCAGATGCAGAGGGGGATGTGTTCAGAGGATTGCGTAAGCTTATCTCACTCACTCACACACAGACACACACATGCACATACAGTATTGCACCTTTTACAAAGGGCAACAAACATGTAAGCGTTTAAGCCATGCTACATTTTAGGCAGGCTTTCAGTTTGTGGTTGCAGGAGTAGTTAATAAGTGATACTAAACCAGAACAAAGGGCAGTTTCTTTCTGAAGGCTTTGAATGATTGCCACAAGTGATTGCTGGTTATTAATGTGGGATTAATATGGAATACTTTTTTTGACTGTTGAAATATATCTGATTCAGCTTTCACTCATTTCACCAGAACAATATATTCTACATTGAGGAAGCCTAATCTCTTATTAAATCATTTTCAGAAATAGTTTTTTAGACATTGTCTGGACTTCCACGCAGTCAACACACTCAATACTTGTCTCAGTAAAGCAGATCATTTACACTCACACACACAGTTTGTATGCTACAAATAAATCTATGTTTACTGTTTTTGCAGAGGTTGTGGAGCACGCCTGCAGCATAACCTCTCTGATGCTCGGTGAGACTCTGCCCTCCATCACCAAAGACATGGACACCTACACTTACCGCCTGCCTATCGGGGTGTGTGCTGGCATTGCACCCTTCAACTTCCCCGCCATGATCCCTCTCTGGATGTTCCCTATGGGCATGGTGACTGGCAACACCTACCTGCTGAAGCCGTCCGAGCGGGTGCCGGGCTGCGCCATGCTGCTGGCCAAGATGATCCAGGATGCCGGAGCTCCGGACGGGACACTCAACCTCATCCACGGCCAACACGACGGTGAGAGTTGGTCTCTGTTACCTTTAGTTACTGTCGGAACATATTGTATAGGGCAGATGATTAAGGCCACATTTACTAAATATGTGACATCTTGACATGTTCACTTGGAAACATGATGTACATACTCTCTGTCTGAAACTTCAGTCTATTAAGCATCACAGGTAATGATGGTACAGAGACACACTGACCTTTGACCCCTCTGACGTTTAGCAAATCCAAACAAATCAATTTCCTTATTGAAAATATGGCTAATTACTGGTTATTTGTTAATCTACGACTAAACAAAAAGCTTCTGATGAGTTTTTATTGAAATATTATTTACCATTTATTTTATGCATGGCAAAAATGTTTTTGCTGCTTTTTCTCTTTAATCTTAGTTTTTCCACAGAAAATAAATCTTGAGATTTTGATCGACAGTGAGCCTTTTTATTATTATTTATTGATCCTTCAATAAATACAATTTTTCTTCTTTTGTCATATACTCTGTAATGCGGATACACACTTTTAAATATCACTTATTAATCACTGTCGTTATTAAATAGACATCTCAGTTATCACAGCTGCTGTCTTTCTTTCACAGCTGTGAATTTCATCTGCGACCATCCGGCCATCAAGGCAATCAGCTTTGTTGGCTCCAATCAAGCGGGGGAGTACATTTATGAGAGGGGCTCTAAAAATGGCAAGAGGGTCCAGTCCAACATGGTGAGTATCAAACGAGAGTCCAACACATGTTGTGAATGTCCAGCAGGTGGCAGCATTGGCCAACAGATGATCCTTTTTTGTTCCTCCTCTCTATCAGCTGTACGGATGAGACTCCAGCTGTGCATCTACGTTCAAGAGCCACAATTATAAATGTGCCATCTATTATTTAGATTTATGTCAGTCAACTGAATCTATATTATGGACTGAAATGTCAAACACATTTACTATACAGCATTTCCGTGTTTGTACATCATTTCCTAATTTTCCTAATATTATGTTCTGATTTGTGACTAGCAGCTGCTGTAAAGAGATTAAACAGCAGCTGGCTAACCACTTTTCTTGTACTGTAGGGAGCCAAGAACCATGGTGTGGTGATGCCTGACGCCAACAAGGAGAACACTCTGAACCAGCTGGTTGGTGCAGCGTTCGGGGCAGCGGGGCAGCGCTGCATGGCTCTGTCCACGGCCATCCTGGTGGGCGAGGCCCGTAGCTGGCTGCCGGAGCTGGTGGAGCGCTCTAAGGCTCTGCGCGTGAACGCAGGTACTGCACCCCATCACCCAGATCTTCATCTGTCTCTCCCGAGCCCTTGTTCCCCCCGAGGGCCTTGGGTTTAGTCAATTAGGGGCCACCCACGCTGCCTTAACCACACCTCTCGCCTTTTGCCGTGTTGTAACTTCACATTGGAGTCAGCTGGGAGCGAGGGCTCATTTAGTCAGCCCTGCTGCAAATGTGTGGCCAGATCTGCGGCCAAGACCTAAATAGCGGTTCAGAGCATCAAGTCCCTTCGAGAAAAGGAAGTTGATGCGGAGTAAAATAGATGATTATCCCTGCCTGCAGTGATATGGACTCTTATTTTTGTAGTACACAGGAAACCCTTAAGTATCAATTTTTGAGGGAGTGCCTCAGGGTGCCCCTCGTCCTGGTTTTGCGTGTTTGTAGCAAAAGACATATTTGAATGTCAGCATCAACTTATGTGCTCACATCATACAAATGCCATGGTATGAAACCTTATAGCTGGTTGTTTGTGGGGCCCCGCTAGGAGACCAGCCTGGGGCAGACGTGGGGCCTCTGATCTCTCCGCAGGCTAAGGAGAGAGTCTGCAGTCTGATCCAGAGCGGTGTGGACGAGGGAGCCCAGCTGCTCCTGGACGGCCGAAACGTCAAGGTCAAGGGTTACGAGAATGGCAATTTTGTGGGTCCCACCATCCTCGGCAATGTCACAGTACGTGGGTGTAATGTCTTAATGTGCACATTAGTAAAAACCTTTTTAAACTGCCAGTAAAACCTGTTCTTCTGTGCTCTCCCAGCCTCAGATGAAGTGCTACACTGAAGAGATCTTCGGGCCTGTGTTGGTTGTTCTCGAAGCAGAGACTCTGGACGATGCCATCAACATGGTCAACAATAACCCCTATGGCAACGGCACAGCCATCTTCACCACAAATGGCGCCACTGCACGCAAATACACTCACGAGGTGGATGTGGGCCAGGTAAGTGGCTGCAGCCTCCGAATGTGTTCCTCTGTTTTGGGAGAAAGGAGACATTCACATCCCTCTGTCATGTCTATGCAGCATCTCCAGGGGAGAGCACATCACATTTCTGTTTGAAAACCTTTACACACATTGAAAAAAACTATTATTTTCCATGTCAAGTATAGCCTTGTTTGCCCCTAACCTAATACGCACACATTCGGCATCCCCCTTCCCTCCACTTCCCCACCGGTAGAGACTACAAATAGCTACAGCAAATATGTGTCCGTTAATAGAAGACAGGGGGACATAGAAACATTTTTCCAGGTAGTATCCAACGAGGGAAATCTTTAATTAAATCAAAAGGGATTCCTAGGTTGCTGTTCAACGACGAGGCATAAATATGACCAGCCTTTACCCTGTTTGTTTGCCTGTGGAGCCTTAGTTATGCCCTGTGTTTGCTGTTCACATGTCGGGGAATGCTGCGCAGGCCATGTGCCGTTCTCTGCTCCAAACCTCGATGCAACAAACAACTACTTTTTTTTTTTTCACCCGGCACCTTCGCCAAAAGGCGATAGTGCGTCCAGACCTATTCCCGCTGTTTTTAAACAAACAATGCTGTGCCCCCTTTGCCTTCATAACAAAATGTTTTTATTTAGTTTTTCTTCCCTTTCATAAGATGATGCTTTGCTTTCAGAACTGGGAATATAAGCCACAGCTTTAGCTTTGTTTATTGAGATCATGTTAGCTTGTTTTTTAAACGGCATGGATATACCGCATCTCTTTTCAGGCTGCATCTTACTCATACTAGCAATTTACAATTGGGGGGAATTGTATAACAAAGCTTACACTTATAGAAATGATAGCGAAAACTCTTGTTTTCTGCAGGTTGGAGTCAACGTTCCCATCCCTGTCCCACTGCCTATGTTCTCCTTTACTGGATCAAGAGGATCCTTCAGAGGCGACATGAACTTCTATGGCAAACAAGTATGAAAACAACAAACCCATCCTATCAGTACAAGTTAAATAAATGCACAACTGTAGCAGACTGAGTTTGGATGAAAACGTTTTTATTTGTTCTCTACAGGGCATCCAGTTCTACACACAGATCAAAACTGTCACCTCACAATGGAAAGCTGAAGATTCCATCTTGACAAGTCCTGCTGTTACCATGCCGACCATGGGACGCTAACTCCATCCATGAACCAGAATACCCAGACAGTAGACACCCTTAATCCACACACAGGACACTCTAATGTGTAGAAGTTTTAGTATTCAAAAGTTAAATAATAATCTCCTTTTTTTTTTTAATACTTTATATCAGATATGTATATATAGATACTCTGTAAATGTAAACCACTGCAGCCAAGGTTTTAACAATGAAAATAATCTGTACAGCTGAGGCCATGTCATTTCATTAAATACAACACAGATATTAAAGCTTTGTAACTTCATTAAACTTTAGTGTTATACCATAAATGAAGGTTGCCATGGACACAGCTTTGTATTCCTATGATTGTTTTTATCTGATGCACATTTCGGTATGAGCACTGTGTTTTGAAGAACAGATCTTCTAAATGTGTTGTGACAGAATTCAAACACCCTCCATGTATGAACGATTACTCACAGGCCATATATACATGCATGGTAAGATATTTATAATTAGCACAAACAAACAACTCCCATTCTACTACACACATGATTGACACTCTGTGGGAAGCATGGAGGCAAACAATCCAGAGTGTGATGTGCCATGTAGAGGCCACTCTGAGGTCATGTGGTGTGTATATCTGGCAGGGTGTTGGGGTTGGGGGGCAGAGCGGGCTCGGGCCCCTGGGTGATGAAGGTCGCCCGGGAGAGATCCTCTCTGATCCTGGAAGACAGTCATCGTTAAGTAAAGCTGAAGTGCATTTCTGATAAAATCACACGTAGGCACTCATGTTCTCACAGCCGATGCTTTTTAAGCTAAACATGGAATGTGGCACCAATACACCTGCACAGGCTTTATAATTGCAAGTATGAGGTACAGTTTTTATTCCCGTACATTCCTTTGGTGTCTTACCCGGCAGCATCGCTGGCAATAAGGCTCCTCTTCTCGGAGGAGGCAGACAAAGCCATATGTTGGCTGTCTTTCCTATCGGGAAAATGCAGAGTTGCAGTTAAACACAGACCCTCAGAGTGAAAAAGTCATGTTTTAGCACACTGGTGTCTATTCAGTCAGGCCTGCAGCCCGTCTTGGAAACGGGGTTAGACTGGGTCAACACAATACACTTGGACTTGGTCGCCAAATGTTCTGTTATTCTGCAGGACTAGGTGCCAGACCACTGGTAACATGAATACACATCTTCTCTTGCCTGCCCTACCCCGATACATCCAGCTCCCCTGCACACTCCTTTCTGAAAATCATGTTACCAGCTGCTCGCTAACCACAAGCGTTCAAAGAACAAAATAAACTACAAGTGCACGTGAAGAGGGGCCAATAGGCTGAAAGCAAATGGACGTGAACAGATGTTTGTTTCCAAGCACATGACTTTGTGGCGGGGCCTATTTTTACTATTGTGCCCAGACTCTTTCTTCATTCTTTTTAAGCAGCTGGATGGAAAAGAAAATTGGTCGAAGCCTAACTGATGTTTTATGGTATCCTCTTCTGCTGAGAATATGGCTGTTTAAAACATTAAAAAGAGGGCGGAGTCACCAGAAGTTCAGCCAGAGCTTCTGCTTGGTGTCACTGCGCTTTGTTCTTCTGAGGCAATTTATCCACAAGGCCATTTTCAGGGATTACAAGTGGATTATAGAATATTATTTAGGATAAAGTTAATGAGCGATAACCAAATTACGAGCGGAGCACGGCTTTCGCCAAACATAATACAATTATTGGAGCGTTTTATTACCTTTCCCTCTGTCCATTCATTTTAGCAAAGAGAAGCCTGAGCACTTGTTCCTTCTGCTCCCAAGTGAGATCTGAGATTTCAACCTTGCTGTCTGGTTGATGGGTCCTTGAAAACAGGTGGATGACATTGACTTTAATTTAACAAAATGTATCATGTTGTTGTGAGATGACCACTGACAAACATCAGATGTTAAAAATATCACAAAGACACAGCTAGGTCACTGAAATGATGAGAAGGGGACCTACCACCTTGCAGCCGCCTCCAGGTCTGAATAGACAGAGTTGGTACTGTGAGGTCCTTTATGGAAGGTGCGGATGGGTGGGAACTTTAGCTTTCCTGCTGTGGCTTCTTTTAGCCTCTGGCGATAAGCCTGTAGTGCCTCCTTTTTGTATTGCTGCCTGCTGGCCATGATCTCCTGCTTCACCTGAGCCAGAGCCTCATGGAAGAACTGCTCCAGCTCTGTGCGCTGATCCACGATGGAGCTGGCCAGCCGCTTGACGTGCCCCAGCTCCCTCTCCCGCATGTGAAGCACTTTCTGCAGCTTGTCTAGTTCTACCTGGCTGGCCTGAATGGTGACCAGAGCCTTCTCCTTCTCCTCCTCCTGTATCTCAGGTTCCTTAGCTTTAAGCTCGAGGGCATGCTCCAGTGAAGCCACCTTGGCCCTCAGCTTGGATATCTCCTTTTTTTGGGCCTCCATCTGAGCTGCGTTTCTCTTTACCGTCAACTCAAACACGTTCTGCATGAGTAGACAGAAGAAGTAGTGAAATGCATGAACACCAAGCTGACTTGAATTTCCATGCCAACATAGATCTTAAACAGATTATGGTTTGTGTGCTCGCCTGTGCTGTCATGAGTGGCCTAGGTTTCAACATAGTGGATTTTGAAACCTTCATTTACTGTCATCATCGGGGGGGGAAGATTCATGTGCCCAATATTTATTTGTCTAAAGAAATCAGTGCCAGAAGCCTGCGAGGGAGAAGCCACTGAATTTGAACCCATACCCCAATGGAAACTCGCCACAACCGCTGACCACTGAGAGGCTGGGTAGTAGTCAGAAGGTGGGGGGGTAGGAGACGGACCACAAGCAAAATACACAGGGTCAGCACAAGCAAACAACACGAGGGGAAAACCACCTGAAATATATTCTGCACAGGTCTGACAAGTGTTTCATAGCTGAAATGATTTTAAAATATGAGTTTATGGATATGAATGGCCTCTATCCAAGGACAGTCGGGGCTTAATAGTTACACAACTGTTTGCTATCCTTTGGTTCAAATATACCTTGTCCAGTTCCAGGGAGGCCTTTTCCTTAGCCATTGAACGCGTCAAAGCGTGCAGGTCCTCTGCCTCCTTTATGTGATATTTCAGAGCTTCATTCAGACGGACGTTCTCCTTAAACACAGAGCGCGAGGCATCGTCCAACTGCCTATATAGATACAAACAGAAAAAGCCTTTGACAAATCTTTATTTCACGTCAAAAGATATTTCAATCAGAATCATAAACAGGCTTATTACCAGGTAGGTTAACACATACGAGGATTTTGACTTGGTGTTGTAGTGCATACATATAAATAAAACAATTAAAAACACAGATAGAAAACTATTTGAAGAGAACTATAATAACATTAAACAAATATAGTAAAATATAGCAGTATTTACATTGAATATGATTGAAATCGTAGAAATAGAATTGGAATAAAATATGTGCAGTAATGGAAAAACGAAATAATTGTCCTGGTGTTAATATGAAGATTTTTAAACATGTTACACATATTTGCTCTCAGTTTCCCGGTTCCTCTTCATAAACGTTGGTCAATGTACTTGACTTTTTAAGACAAGCTGGGTCTGTTCAAAATTAAATCAATTACTGACACTAAGACCAGAGCGGCAGCACCACACCACACCAGTATCAATGTTGATGTTTTATGAGCTGTACAAAAATGACTAAACATAGCGGAGGCGAAATGTACATCCTATGGCCTCAAAAGTAATAAACGCTGGGCTTCCCCACACACATTACACTCTCCTCTGGGATGGAGATGTGATCATTGGCTCCGGTGATGTACACTATCTGAACATGACCAACCGGTGTGGTCAAGGAAATAACATTAGTCCTAGTTATATATATATTTACACACATAAACACTTGTGTGAGTACATTTTTTTTTCTTTGAGTTCTGAGAACATGAAAGTGCAGTTTAAAGAATAAAATTAGATTGTGAGAGGGGAAGCGGAAACACACACTCACACAATGGCTTCATTGTGGGCCCTCTCCACCACCACAGCTATCGTTCGCTCTGCTTCCTTCTCCAGGCGATCCTGCGGGGAAGTTTGCAAAAAAATCACTTCTTGTTCCACCTGGGATAACATCTTCTGTCATCTGTCCATGAAAATTATTTTTAAACCACTTTTGTTTCACTGGTTTTTCCAAATCGATCAGAGTAGGATCATTAGACTCGACCCACCTTTTCTTTGAAGAATCTGCACTCCACTTTGTTTAGGTTTTCCCTGTGCTTCTTGTCAGAAAGATCCATGTTTTCTCTAATCTAAAAAAATAAATGTTTTATTGTTCTTAGTAGCATTAACAAATGGAACAACTGCTTTTAATAGAAAAGTGGTTTTCCTCACATCACTGAGCTCCTGCTCCATCTGTGCTTTCCTCTTCTCAAACTCCTTAATTCTCTTCATCCCATCTTGGATCATGTTAAAGTCACTGGACTTCTTTCTGAACAGTTCCTTCATCTCATTGATTTGCCTCGTGTAATCATCAACCTGTTAGAAACAATCAGATCATATAGATTCATTATAACAACAGTATTAAATGCATGCCTTAACCCTCAAAATGCAGCTGCTCATCTAAATACTAAACAGTGTGTTACGGAAGTTTGTGAAAGATGAGACATGGGTGCATTTGATGAGGGGTCCTTCCGCTATAACATATTTCAATGAAAAATATGTGATTTTAACATCATTTTTGTCAATTACTATTGTCATATCTGTGCACAGTTAAAAGAAAAAGGAAAAAGCTGGATAATAAATCAACAACACCCGAAAAGCATAAACCAAAACTTGATAAGATCTGCACTTTTGACCAACTGAAACTTTACATCTGTGAAAAGTCATTTTGTGAATTAAGATGCGCTCCACCGTGTTTTAACAATTATTTGGTGGTGACCAAACTGGATGGGTGTTGCATCTAAGCCTTTTAATTGTGAGGAAAACCCTGCTAGTGCTTCAGAAAAATTCCCATAAGTGCAGTTTGAATCGGTAAGGAAAGAAAATACTTTCATACCAGAGTTCACACAGGCCATACCCATTTGCCAACCAACTTAAGCACAGACAAGTCAAGCTGAATACCTCAAGATGCTACTGTGGAAAAGCCAGTCTGAAGAAAAATGTGACAAAATGACCAAAGTCATGAGAGCCTAGAAAAACATCCACCCACAAACATGTACATGACGACTAAATTAGAGGTTTTCATCCCTCTGAATACAACGTTAGGCCTAATCGTTATTCTTCACATAACTTTGTATGTTCATCTACACCAATGCGCCAATCATGATGCAAGTCGGTCTGCATCACAAGCAATTCTCAGTGTGTGTGATCTACCGAATGGTCAACCTACCCCAAAATATGCACCCATTTTGAGTTTAAAGGGATTAGTCTTGCATGCATTCTGTCTTTTTCTCATGGCGTGCAGTATATACCGTTTTTTTTATTTGGCTGACGGAATTTCATTACACTACTGCTGAATTTGTCTCTCCTGAGACAAAAGCCAGGCGGTCATGCTCACTGAACTTCTTTGTTAGCTAAGTCAATTTTCAAGATGAACCCTATTATCACCTCAAAATTAGAAAAGGGCTGTGAACAGCGAGCCTTGAAGTCACGTGTTGAGGGTCAACCACATGACAGTGTTCTTTCCCCCTTATTGGACATATGTGACAGTTCCATACATGTCTAAAATAGGGATGTTACAACTTGGTCCAGACCGTGCCTCTTTTTTCCTTCTCAGAAGCTTATTGGACTCAATTTTACCAGCATGAAGTAAGAGTTGGGAAATGGAAAACAGCTGCTAGCAAAAGTAGCAACAGTTTTTTGAAGCCTTTTTGTCCCGTAAAGCCACTTGAACGTTGTCATGTCAGTTTGATAGCTTGATCTTCTTACCAACAAGCAGCAGGGGTCAGTGAGGATAAATGGAGTCAAAATAAGTTCCTTTGTTGTATATTACGCAACCTACACTGTTAGAGTAAGGATAAGTGTGACTTTTGATGGATGGTTAACACATCAGGACCAGCAGCAGTGTGACTCCCTTTCCCCGTGCAAGCACTTTTAATTCTTCTGTGGCCACTAGCATGGATTAAAATAGCATTAGAGACCCAGTAAATCGGAATGTCAGGGTTTGTTCTTTTGTTTTATGGCTGCTTTGTTTGGTTGTTGTTTTCTTACATAATGAATGCCAATATAATTGCACACAAGACAGCTGTTAAGACACAGCGCAGCACATTTGTACTACTTTAAGTAGCTCAAAGTAGTAAATTACAGCAATGTCATATTCTGCTATGATAAAGCAAGCTACAGCATGTTTGGTGTAAGCTAAAATTGCTTATCTTTTTTTGTGGCCGTTTAAAAAAAAAATGAACTCACCAGTTTGTTTTGCTCCTCCTGTGCAAGTCCCTGTTGATTTTTGAGGCTTCTCTGCAGCACGTTGATCTGTCAAAATGAGTCAGATTAAAAACAGTTAAAAATAGTTAATCATTCATCTTGTTTATTTTACAAACATAAATAACGTGTTTTTATGACCTTCTCCGCTTTAGCAGCATCTTGTTTCTTCAGAAAGCCAGTAATATCGATGGAGTCTTTCTCCGCGCGATACAGTTGGTTGGTGAGCTCTTCGTTTGCGCGTGCTAACTTCCGGCAGGCCTCGCGATACTCCACGAGCGACTGTTCGGTGACCTTTAACCTCAGCTCCCACAGCGCAGCGTTGGCCTTGGTTTTTTCACTGTCAGACTCTTTGTCCGCTTTTGACTCATGCTTGCTTTCTTTCTTTCCTTTTCTGTGACAAAATACAAAAGTGTAGTTGGAGTTTTGAACGCTAATGCAGTACAACGTGTAGCCTACACATAAACCCAAGTTACGCACTTACCCGGCTTTCGCCCTCTTCACTTTGGGGACCTTCTTCTTCGTCATTGTTGCTAGTTTTAAATGGCTACTGTGATAGCACAGAAAACACCTCCGTGCTACAAAAGGGAGAAGAAGTGGCTCGGTAATTAGTCCAGGAAGAGATTGGCTAACGGTACCGAGCTCCTGTGCAGCCCACTTGTTTGTGTGGTGCTGTTGCCATAGAGACGCTGTAACCCGGGTGAGGGTTTGAATTTCTCTGCTATATGACCTCTGGTAACCCTATAGGCAAACTACTATATATTTAATACACACAGACTTATTTAAGTTTGTTTGCTTGGTATTGTATGCACATTCTGATGTGATTATCTTTATGTAGCCTATGTATGTTTGTGTTTATGTATGTAAAAAGCACATGTGTTCTGTAGGCTTACATGGTTAGTGCAAGTTTGTTTATTATAGGCTACTGTATCATTTGTTGTATGGATGTAGAACTTAGATGGCATAGATGATTATTGGCACTAATTATATTGTGAACCTGTATACACAGTTATGCACTGGTATGAAAAAATTAGCAATGTATAGGTATCATGTAATATAAAAGCAAGTGTGTAACAGTAAGATAATGGATTATAGTGATATAACAATAATAATAAACATAACAGAATGAAAAAGTACATTATTCACATCTATATAAAGTTTAAATGAGTTTATCACAACAAATAAGCCAACATTAAACAAAAATAAATCAATGAAGAACAATTATTAAGTCAGTAAACGTAAAAAAATGGCCCTCAAAATGTCCCAGTACATGGTGATGTCCAACAAAGAGTCTTACACCCATACCAGTGGTGTATTACATTTCTTCTTTTATTACAAATATATGAGTCACGGACCAACAGCAAATCCTTAATTATAACCCTATTAAAAAACGTAAAAAATCATGTTGGATTGACTGTTGTAACTAACACCCTTTTCCTTATTTGCATTTATACATCATCACCTATTGCTTTTCTAACTTTGGTTGCAGGGTTTGGTTTTGTGTCTATCCTCTTGGAAAACGTGTGTTTCTCCTGCCAAAAGGTTCTAATCTATCAACCCATCACTCTGGGAGATTGTAAGATACAGATGTCTGTTCTGCTCAACAGCTTCCTGACTGACACGCTTTCTCACTTCTCTTGTAATTACAGTCTTCTCTGCTGGGCTCCATCAAACAGGATCTGTTTGCACATGATCTCCTCCCACATGATGACATGAAAAACATTCAGCTCTTGTCAGCAGTATTGTCCAGGTTGTCCTGAAAAGAACTATGAGTTAGTCTTTGCCATCCCCACAGTGCTTTTTCTAAAGTTATGGGAAAACCACTGAGATCAACCTAAATGCTATTGGCTTACATCTTCCAAGAATTTAATCCAAAAAAAACAATGTAAGGTTAGCGTAGGTCATAATTAAAGCTCGAAACCACAGAATTGTCTCCATTATCTTGTTCAGCTTTGTGCAAAAGCCTGAGAGTGTCCAGTGTTGATTATTCATCAAACAAGAAAGTAAATATCACAAAAGTGTTGGGTGTAGCTTCTGTAAACTGAATCATATAGGGTCATTCACAGCGCTGGCATCATCAACAGAGTTTGAAGACTAAATTTAAAGGTAATTACTATGACAGTGAGGAGAGAAAACTGAAATAACCCTGAGCTTTTCAAAGCTGTCATTATCATTGGAATTGTAATGACAAGGTTTGGGTCTCTTCAATTGACTTCTTGGGGTAGGACACCCACAAACATGGCATTCCTGAGGGTAACATTGCAGCATATTAATGATATATTGCACAGTGTAGATTACAAAGCTGGGGTCTCGTTTCATGCTTTATGGTTTCAGTTAACTTGAAACAAAATACCAAAATGTCCTTTCGAACATTGTTTGTAATGTGATGTGTCATGCTGTAGAAAGGCACTTATCATACAGAGTTTACAGCAGTGCACATTTGGACGACATCCTAACATGATTTGGCAACATATAGATGTTCCTTTATATTTGTTTAGTTTATTGTATGTATATTTCTAGACTCAATATTTAAAATTTCAGTTTCAGTTGTAAAATCTAAATTCATGGCATTTTACTCGGAGGGCAGTACCTTCTAAGGCGCATTATAATGCTATTATTAAAGTAGGTGTATAATTAAAACTAAACATGCTGTGATTCATGCTACAAATGGCTTGAGGTAGATTGCAGCTTTTCCAAACACTGCTCATTATCCACATCACTTATCACATCACTAAAATTACCACAAAATGTGTCTCAACATTAAAAACAAGAAAATATTGAACCATGATTTCCAAATAACGACACACCCTGGACAAAACACTGCTTCTTTCTATATGTTTTAATGGGACATCTTTATCCAGGGTTTATTGTCGCATTATCACACTGTTAACATGCAACCAAGACATCTATGGGCGATTCAGTGAGAGGTCCTGCACATGTACTCTTTGATAGGGGCAAACGACCATTCTGGTGAGCCGCAGGATTGAAAAAAGTAGCCACAGTATTTAGAAAAAAGGAAGGACACAAGAAAGTCCAATATTTTTAGTCCAAATTACAGTGTTGGAACAGTGCTTTGCACAGTTGAGTGTCCTGGGAGTGGAATGGCATGATGGGTTAACGCTGGTGCCAAGCCCCACCCTCCCCACATTGTCCTCTCTGTGGACTTTCTGCACTCTCTTGTGCCAATCTGCAGGACCTCTGCCCTTCCCTTACCCTCCTGCCTGGGATGTGGACAGCTTGGTTTCGGCCTGCTGCCTGAGGTGAAACAGCCTCGTATAAGCTCATGTTAGGTCAGTGCTGGGGCAGGGTCATTTCCCCCAGGATGCCTCAATTGCTAGTCTACCAGCGGCTCCTGGTTTAGATGTGTGTCCTCTTTCTGTTGATATAAAGTGGGTGAAAAATATCACAGCACAGTACAAAACTCAGTTCATGTAAGGTCTCAGAGTGTCTGCTGTGGGATATCCTTGATGCCTCTGCATCCTGCACTAAAGCCAGAAACTTTGCACATCACATGAGAAAGCATAAGCTGATACACTTCAGCATGGCTCATGATGGCGCGCCAACCACCCACCAAAAGCAGAGAAACAGCCACTCATGCTTTTCATGCATTCTCTCGTGAAACGTGCCGTGCTGTCCAAATATTTTTCCCTTGGAAAGCCTGTGGTTAACACGAGGATGAGTGGGAGTCAGATGATTGCTAACATTCTTTTAACTTTTATGCCAGCTGGAGTACAGGTTACATTTGCATTTTTTAAGGCTGGTAAAAGGACTGTAGCAGCTTTAATATGGTGATCATTGCAGGATCACAATAAGGAGATTGAGAGTATTAAAAAAAACACAAGATTCATTTGAGCTACTTAACATGATTTAGTAGATGTAATATCTAATAAGACAAAGGAAGAATCCATTAAAAAGCATAATGAGCCACATTTTCTGAAATTAGTACTTAGAATTTCTGTTTAATTTATTGTCTTCCCTTTGATCACAAGTGTAGTTTAATTAAATTAAACAGAACTAACCATTACTTATATTTTCAATTCCAAAAATTAGTGTAATTTAAGAGATTTAGATGTGCCTTTAGAGCTGCCAAATACAAACTTACATCACTCTTAATTTAGGCACTTGTTAAGTTGTTAAAGTCCAAAGAGTTGCCGGGTGAAGGACATTCTGAGGCAAATGCACCCATAAAAAGTATTATAAGACCATTTATTTTGGTTTTCTTGAGTGTGAACCCATTCATTTTGACTTCTTTATAAATCCTTTTCCTTGGGGGAATTCGTGGCTCCGGTATAACCAGTAAAGATGAGATGGGGAAAAAACACTATCAAAAATAATCCTCCACAAAAAAAAAAAAAGAAAAAGTTGTTGGTAGGCAGGTAGTTGGTCTCCAGCTCAGCTCACAGGAGGGGGGACTCCTGATGGAGTTGGGATGGACCGCCACAGGATTGGTGGATGGCTGCACTCGGTGTGGCCCCATGCCAAGCCCGTATGTCTTTATATAGTGTGAACGGGTGACCGGACAGTCCTGAGTGTGCATCGCATCCACTCTGCGTCTCTCCATCTCCACTGCTCTCTCTCTCTGCGGGGCCCCTGTCAATCTTTAACTCCAGCAGCATCCACCATATCTTCTTCTTCTCCTCCATCTTTACTCCTGTCTCTTTCTTTCCCCGGCTGTGAAAACAATGGCCACGCCGAGCCTGCTCCTCACTTTCTCCCTGTGGCTCCTGGCTGGGAGCCTCATAGTGGAGGCGACTTACTACCGGCACCACCGCTACGTCCCCCACGTCTACCGCTACCGGGAGCACTCTGCCAACACGGAGAACCTCCTCCCTGAGGTCTCCAACCCGGAGCCTGTAGTCCCACAGCGGGGTGAGCCGATCTACCCCGTGATCCCCGAGGTGTTCCACCCGGCACCTGAAGTCCTACACCCCTTACCAGAGGCTTTCCACCCGGTGCCCGAAGTCGTGCATCCTGCACCTGAGCCCTACCACCGAGCTGAGGTTTTCCATTCGGTGATTGAAGGATCCTCCCCCGTCAACATCAGCCGGGTTTTCTACGGGATCATGTTTGACGCTGGGAGCACGGGCAGCAGGATCCACATCTATAAGTTCATCCAGAAAGACCCTGGTAAGTGCACCACTTTCCCTCTCTGTACCTAAACCAATAGTCGAGATTTGCAAATACTGCTGGCTCCCACTCTGTCTACTTGCTGTTAGGTCATTCACTGTGTGGTGTGAGAAAAAACATTCACCGGCACAGGGCCAGAGCAATACAGCTGCTGAAAGTGGCTGAGGTTCACTTGTAATGTTAACTGCCTGACTCATATGTGTAGGCAGCAGGTCAGGGTGTAGGTGATACAGTCTAAATATCATGAGTTGCAAAAGGAAAAATATGCAATTATATGTAGTTGAGTTTCTATTTTTTTCCCAGTAGTATCCCTCTTGTTTATGATCTGTTCACTGACACTGACGTCTTTTTTAGTTGAGCTGCCAGTCCTGGCCAATGAAATGTACCACGCCGTGAAGCCTGGTCTTTCTGCCTATAAAGACAACCCTGAGGAGGTATGTATGCGCCTTTAAACCATCAATCAATATTAATTATCAGGTATATTAGGGAGTTGTTCACAGTCTGCAAAACCACTGGGATTTTCTTTGGGTTGGGTTCATGTGATGTAAACAGTGTGTAATTACAAAAAATGCCTGCTTCTGATGCTGTCACTGCTGCTGTCTGCTACCTGTGATTTACACATGTTTTTAAAGACTTTGACCACTGAATAAATATCTTAGTTTGATTATGAAATGTTCCTCCATTTGATGACTAAGCTGCCTGTAACTGATTGTCATATTTTCCATAGGGTGGCAACACTATCCGCCAGTTGCTGAAAATTGCCAAGAAGACAGTGCCAGAAGACGACTGGAGGAGGACGCCGGTGGTCCTGAAGGCCACAGCGGGTCTGCGTCTGCTGCCTGAGGATAAGGCAAATGCTCTTCTGAAGGAGGTAAGACACGTTTTCTCTCTGCCGTCAGACAGTTTGGTATAAACAGCACCCGTCCCGCCATGGAACGGGATGAGAAACCACTAAGTGCTTACAAGTGTCACTGAAAAAAGCAGCAAGTCTGCCCATTTGGTGGCTATCATGTTGTAAAAAAACAGCTGTTGTGGGGTTGTGTGGAGTAACCATATTTGTCATTTAGAGTATTAAATCCAGGCTACTGTTCCAGCCATGCTTGTGGTTGGGTTATCTGTCACTCTAAAACAGAACCAGAGCCTGAATACACTTTATCCTGCCACTAGCAGAATATTTGGGTGTGCAGCCTTGAATGTTTGTTGTGTTTTAACAGATCCAGCTGATAACTGTTATTAAACATCTACAGGTGCGAGAGGTTTTTGACGAGTCCCCTTTCTTCGTGCCAAACAACAGTGTTTCTATCTTGAACGGAGCAAAAGAAGGTAAATTAACTCTCAATGTCCTGTAACCAATTCGTACTATATATAATAAACAAAACATATGATTTGTATTAGTTTTATTTAAGACAGTTATATTTGATATATCAGGTGCTTTAAGTGCCTCCTTTACTCCGGATGCATCAGACAATGCTTCTTTCATAATTGTTTTTACAAGAGCTCTATTTCTACCTCACTGAGACAAATAAGTAAGCCAGTGTGAGTTGTTGCCCCACGCCCAATAATTTAGTGCGATCCTCCACATCACTCATTAAGACACCCTCACAATGTAATGTTTCATCATACAATATCTGCCATTCATTATCCTTACTTTATGAGCGCAATAACTTGACATCCGAGACAATTGTAATTACCTGGGCTGGTCTGCATTTTGGTTACACCAACTTTAATATCAGCATAATGATAGAGAGCTGAACTAAAAAGTTAAGACATTTAAATGTGAAAGTTGAGCCTAGGTTCGTTGTAATCACTTTTATACTAATACAGACATTTTCACCCATGTGCTGTTTTAGGAGTCCTCGCCTGGGTCACAGTGAACTTCCTTACAGGTAAGACATTGCTTGTGTTTTGCTATGCTGGTGTTAGTGGTCAGGAGGCTCATATCTGAGGCTCCAGTGTACACAGAAGCCCGGCAGTGAAAGACTCTTGTCTCCTGTCTGAGGTTATGAGTTTGAATCACTGGCCCCAAACAGGTTGCAAAAACAAGCAACATTTCCTCACGTTTTTCACACAGCTATGGAATCATCTCATTTATTTTAAACCACCACCTTAATCTTAAAACTATAAATGTTTTTCCCTCTTGGTGGGGAAAAATGTAATCTGTAAGCATGCTTCATCCTGACAGTAGTGGTTGTGAATGGAACGAGTTCTAACTAAAACTGGTGATTAAGCTAAAGTAATACACAGTATGCTCTGTTTGTTTCACTGAAGAGGAGTCATATCATGGTTTTAACGTTGAGCTTATTCTCCATAGGTCACTTGTACTCCAACACAAGGAGGACAGTGGGCATCCTGGACCTGGGTGGAGGATCTACACAGATCACGTTCCTTCCCAAGTCAAAGGTGAATTTTTGTATGTCCTGTATAAGCTTGTTTAAATAATTTCCTACCAAAAATGCAACACTAACATTGTTTTTTATCCAACAGAAAACTATTCAGTCTGCTCCCGCCACTTATATTTCTAATTTCAACCTCTTCAAACAAACCTATCAACTCTACACACACAGGTAAATAACAGATAAAGAAGATGCTATATTCTTAATTAATGAGATTTTGCTTGATAACTCTTATTCTATATGTCAATATCAAATAGCTACCTGGGAAATGGACTTTTTGCGGCCCGACTGGCGACTCTTGGAGCACTAGGAGCCGATGGTAAAGTATTTTCTTATAGCCTCCCTATTTGCCGTCTTGGCCATTCTTTCATAAATGTATAAAGGGAAGATTACAAAACTGTTTCTTGTTGTTGTTTTCCCAGGTCTAGATTGGAAAGTCTTCTCAAGTTCCTGCCTCCCGAAAAAGTTCACAGAAAACGTGACTTTTGGTGGAACCACCTACAAAGTTAGCGGGATTCCTGACGGTAAGATAAAAGCACCCTGAGGTTTAGATTGCTTTCCCAGTGCTTTGGATGAAGTGATCCACACATTCCTTTCTCAACTCCAGTAAACAATGGAGTACAGTATAATACAGTCTCTCATGAGAACATTTATGCGCTGAAGTTTCTGTAACCTTGGCGCCAAACGCATGTTTTGTCATCCTCTCTCTCTGTGTTCCCTCTTGAACAATTATACTGCAGTCAACCTTGTATTTAAACGAAAAGAAAACTGTCAGTTAACTTCACAAATAAGGCAGTCACTCCCATACCACAGTCAAGTAGCCAAAAGATGCTGGGCTTGTCCCTGAGTTGTTATTTTTTTTGTGTAACGAGCGGCTTGATCTGGACCGCTCACAATTATGTGGTAAAAATAGACAGGCCAACAGAGCCGCACTCACTGCCGCTCTTGTTATCACATGGTTTTGCCGACACAATTGAGCCAACCATACCCATGGGGCTGTGTGAAACTTGTACTTCTGGGGCTTCCCTTGTACGGTGAACCCCTAGCTTCAGACACTGTCTAACCTCAAACTCGGTCTCCAGACTCACAATGGCATTCCAAACATCGCTGCCCCAAAACACCTTTAATTCATTGTTTACTCAAACATTTCCTATATAAGTTAAGTCTTATTTTGTCTACATTCAACCATTTCTCTCTCTCTACAGGCTATGCAGGCTATAAGCTGTGCTACTATGAGGTTATGAAGGTAATCAAAGGAATAGTGCACCAGCCTTATGAAGTGAAGGGCAGCAGTGTCTTCTACGCCTTTTCTTACTACTTCGACAGAGCTGTGGAGTCTGGCCTCATCGGTGAGTGGGCGCAGAGCAAAGAGTAACCTTCCAGTGCCATCGTCTTTCATGCTAATTATCTTCCCCTGCACAAAATAGGTATTCAAATTGCATGTTTGTTTTTTCTGCACAGATGGCAGTCGAGGTGGTGCGGTTGAAGTCAGGGATTTTAAGAAGAGAGCCAAAGAAGGTAAGAGTTACATGTTATCTTCTTGAGGGTTTCATACACATGTGAATGAACCCAACAATCTACAAGTTATATATATCAGTCCTTTAACCGCTGAATTGAATGCAACAGTCCAGGCCCTAAACAGCAACGACACTCAAACTTTTTTTGTACCAAAAACACTTGGCACAATTGGCAGAGCCCATCCTGTCGAAAATCATTTAATACAGTAGTAAAATGTATTATGGAGATGGGTTATAAGACAAATGTAGTTTATAAAAGATCAAATACATGCTAACACCACTGTAAAACGTTGTAGCGCTCATTAGCTTCAGTGATTGACACTTGCAATGTCCATGTAGAACCAGATTTTAGCAAGTAGGAAGGAGTTGATGTGTTATGTAAGGCTGTTTGTGTTGTGAGAACACTGTCACATGGTCTTGAGGAACATGTCTAGCTCAGGCTGGCAGCTGGGCTGAAGATGTCTGTCTGGTGCAGGCAGGAGGGCACCTGACAGCCACACACCACCTGGGGGCTGACACATACTGAAACACACAAACTGTGTACACGGCTATTTAACACCGCCACCCTGCTGCAGCCTTGTGCTGACCCTCAGCCCTTCTCCTCGCACCTCCCTGTTTATTCAGCCAAACAAAACAGATAGGTTATCTTTTAATCATGTAGCATAGAGGTTAGAAAGGCTGCTTATTTGCTAAAACATGGAAGGTGACATCGTGATATAATGCAACAAGGTGTAATATCCTTTTTTTGTCAATTGTATATTAAACCTGTTGCTATTTGTGTTTGCAGTGTGCAACAAAATGACCAAGTACCGTGCTATCAGCCCCTTCCTCTGCATGGATTTGACATATATCACTTGTCTGCTAAAGGATGGCTTTGGCTTCAAGGACAGCACTGTGCTGCAGGTGAGTGACTCAGTGCTAGATTACTATATGGAGAGTAGGAGTCTAAGAGATACAAAATATGAAAAGCTACATGACAAAATGTTCATATTCAGTCTGTACAGTGTTGAAATGGTTTCGTTGTGGTTTAAATGACCCCCCCCCCCCCCCCCCTGTCAATCTGTTCAACAGCTAGCCAAGAAGGTGAACAACGTGGAGACGAGCTGGGCCCTGGGGGCAACCTTCGACTACTTCAGAAACCTCAATATCCACTAAGGACGGCTCGCTGTCACTGCAGCCGGCACTGAGAGGGACAGTTTGTTACTTTTGGGCTTCCCGTCCTCCGTCCACCCTTGATCAGACACACCTGGTCCCGCCACGCCCCTCCTCTTTTTCCCTCAACCTCCGCATGCTGCGAACACTCTGAGAACTGTTGAAAAAAGAAATCACTATATTTTTATAAGGCCAGCTATTTCTACTGTATGTTGAGCTCATAACTGGTGGGCTTGTTTTTTTTTTTTTAAACGTTTACATTTTTGATTCCTTATAGGGGTGTCTGATCTGAAATGTCTTTCTCGCCTGCCTGTTAAGTGTGGAGGGTAACCAGCATGGTATAATGGTACTTACTATGATCCTGGTGTGCACTGTACAGTACAGTGGGATTTATTTAGAGACTAGTTGCTGAAACAGCAACAATCTTTCATGCTTGTAAATCAACTTTCTTCACATTCTAGGGGTTAATTATTTTAACCTGAATTCATTGCCTCATAGTGACTATTGGAAATAGAGACGTTTTTAACCATACAGCTTATTTTCTTCAACTTTGCACATAACACTTTATTTGCAGATAGTGTAGCTAAGAAGTTTGCTTTGATATCGACAAAAGAGTTGTATATATTCATCAACCAGATTAGGATTGACCATGACTTCAGAGAGCGCCATGGAGAGGCCTCTGGCAGACTGAATTGTATAGATGTTACATGTATGGGCTTAATGTCTGTAGTTTTAAAGTCCAGCCATTATTGTTTGTTTTGTCTACAGTGGAAAGGACCTTCAGCATTGCTTAATTGCAGGGGCCCAAGGTCAAACTTTATTTTAGACAAGCGGTTAAAATAACCTCTCATTAAGCATGGATAGTGAATCAAACAACGTAATTTACAGCTATTAAAAACGGCAAAAATGTAAGCAAAACATTTAAAAGCTTTAAAACCCAGCTCTTTCATTTGATGCCGTTTTCTCAAAAACATTAGCCATTATGAATTCTGTTTTTTAATGCTCTTGTGAACTGTACAAATATTTATATAACTTTATATAATTTAGTGTATTTTAATTATCCTTATCCAACATTAACATTTGCATCTAACTGTTCTGTAAACCATGCTTTTGCTGTTCTTTCAGTATTCAACATGTTAAATAACTACTGCTGTATATACATAATGTAAATGTGTATTAGTGAAATCTTCACCAGGAACTGCTTTTACGTTGCAAAAAACTTTGCGCTGCACAGTTGATCAGATATACCTGTATGTATGTATCAGTATGAATATCAAGATGACTGAAAATATGTAAAATGCTGTTTTTATTAAATCCAGAGAAAAAGTGTATTGTATACATGTATGTTTTAATAAAACATGAGAAATCTACTTTCTGTGTACTTTTACATTTTTATACCCAGACAGTCTTCTCTTTTTCAAATTGTCAATGAAGTAAACGTTATTTTTCCTTTAAATTGAGCATAAAATTAAGCTTCTTATCAAACTACAAACATTGGATTATGACTATTCATTCTCAATACTGTTACCTTCATCCGAGAATGTAGCTCTTCATTAGGGCTGCTCAATATGAGGAAAATGAGTGATAACGCAATGAAATAAACAGCTATTAAAGTCTACTCTGCCATTCTTCTGCTTTCTGTACACTAGCATTGACATGTTTCGATGTGCTCAGGCCAGCTGCAATGTAGTGTTGTAGATGTGGGTTAATTTAGCACCAAAGCAAAGACAAGAAAGAAGACAATCACAACGGTTAAAATATATCTTAGTATTTAATTCTTTCTACATTCACACATTTTACAGCCTCTGAAACTTACAATCTTTAAAGATCCACTGAAAACGAATGCATCACTTGCTTGCAAATGACATGATCTGCTCCTGTAGAGGAAAAAAAGACATGTACTCAGAAACTCCGTAACCTTTGAGTCACGCGTACAAAAAGCCTGTAACAAGTGCGTGGCACTGCTGGCCTCTAAACAAGACCTGTAAACCAGCAAACTCTCAACATTTAATATGGAAAAAAGTCACGTTTAACTTTTGTGCCTCCATGGTGAACTGCCTTTACAGCCGGTTACAGTTGTGTTGGTCTGAATCACTTAGTAGGGAATAAAGTCATTTCACATGAGTGGTCGGTAATAAAAGGGGTGTGAAAACACAAGCCAACACCGCTGTCCGCTGCCCGAGGGCCAGCCCAGCACCCCACCCACACACTTTTGGTAAAACTAAATTTGGGGCTAAACTTAGATGCCATAGTAGTAGGTTCTGAACCCTGGAAATTATAGACACCGCTAGTAAGCTTTTAGCTTTAAAGTAAAGCTCCGTGTAATCAGAAAAAGAGGGTGGAGGGTGGGGTCAGGTTGGAGGCGGAGTTCAGGTGGTTTATATTATCTGTGAGATAGCCAGGTCCACTGGAATGTGTGGGAACATATGTTTGGATTTAGAAGCTAGAAGAGAGGAGCTTACTTTTAGCGTTGGGATCATGTTGGTGGCCTGCAGACCAAAGGTGCGTAGGAGAACCACGGGAGCGGCGTTAGTGGAGTAAAGGCGCTTCATCAGGTCGATGGCGGCCATCATGGGAAGATTTTTCCGCTGGCGTTCAGTTTCATATTCTAACAGGTGCTGTATTGCTCCTGCACAAACAAACAAAGAGAATATGAAGACATAGTATAAGCTTGTGTCTGTCTGTCATATGTTTTCTGCATGAACTCAAAACACTGGTGCTGCTTTGACTTCAGGGAAAGGAACAGTGGAAAAATATTTCTCATAACAGCATTTCATTTTTTTTCAAAACCCAACTTACATAGAGTTCTTGGCAGAATGAAGAGACAAAAAAACATCAAATAAAATGTTGCCGGAAAAGCTGTTGCTTTTTATAATTTGGATCAACAGCATGCATTTGAGTTGGGGCTATGGAAAAGAGCTTAGGGGAAACCACTATGGTTTGCAGCGCTTGTGTCTGTTTAGAGTTCTCACTGACCCAAGTCCTTCCCGTCAAAGGCTGCCTGGCTCAGGCGCTTTGTGAGGCAAGCCACATCCCCAAAGCCTAGGTTGGCTCCCTGACCCGCCAGAGGATGGACACGATGGGCTGCATCCCTGCAAAGACAAACATATCCCTTACAGAGGGCTATTTTATGCACTGCGCCAAAACGTGTCATTCCTCAACCCGGGGAGAAAAACCAGTGATGGAGAACAGATCATATCTCTTACTTAAAAAAAAAGTAGCAAAACCACAATGTAAAAATACTGGAAGGAAAAGATACTGTTGCTTAAGTAAAAATATGCACTTCTGTATCAAAATATACTTAGAAATAGCAAAGTAAAAGTACTCATTACGCAGAGTGGCCCATTCAGAATAATATAATTATTCAGTTGATTCACTGGATTATAATTATTGATGAATTGATATGTTAGCATCACTAATGTTGCGGCTAGTTACGTGGAGCTAATTAAAACAACTTTATATACTGCCTGGTAGCTGAATCCATTATTAAACATCATTATTTATAATGTGGGGTATATTTTGTGGTAATTAACTAAGATTATTTGCATTGAAAGTATAAATTTAAAGTAACAGAAAACTAAAAAGACTAAAGTAAAGTACATGTATCACAAATTGTATTAAAGTACAATAGCATAAGAAGTTACATTCCTTAATGATTAGTAGAGAAAACAATGAACAACTCCTATGCATACTCATATAAATCTGATATTCAGGACTTCTTTTTAACAGTATTTGACTTACAAAATGTGCAGAACATTACTTTCCTTATGGCTATCTTACCCAATGAGAGCTACGCGGTGCCTGATGTACTCTGAGGCATGACCGATGCCCAGAGGAAACATGACCCTGGACTTCGGGCTGATCCCCGCCACACTGGGGGGAAGCTGTCGAGGTGAACCTGCGGACGGCATTAAGACAGACAGGGCGCTGCGGAACAGAGAGCCGGCCGTCTCAATCAGCTCCGACTGGTTCTCATTACTCCACTGCACAAACAGACAGAGACATATTCACACAGAATGAATAACGACCAGAAGAGAGACAAAACAGACATTATCCCTTTGAGTGGTCAAATAAATTAGCTGACATAGGAGTAAAGCTGAAGTCCAGGCCAGCGAAAGTGCTCTTTTCCCCCTCCCTAACTAACTGGTTTGGCAGGGCTTTGAGAGCTGGGCTAATTAAAAGAAGATGCCGGCCTGGCTATGCAGTTGAATTAGCTCTGTTTGAAAAACATTCCATGCAGTAATGGTCGACACTGGGAAACCACAGGTTTAATTAGCAAACCAGGCCTGAAACCGAACGTGACTCAACCGTGGTGACCCCGTCCATCAGCAGGCCCAGTAAAAATAGCCAGCTTGGGAAAAAGGAGTTTCTCCAAACACAAGAAAAATGGATAGGTATGCCATTCTCTTAGTGAAATATTAGTATTGTATAACTTTTGGGCCAAACAATGACAGCATTGTTTGTATGAGTCACAGAAAAACAGCTCAACACTTAAGTGGGTCTATGGAGAATCCCTGCCACATGTAGCACAAATACAGATGTTGCAATATCTTCTAGACTGTCTATGAACACAACATCAGCAGTTTAATGGTAACAAGGCATGACTCACAAAGGCAGAGTTGATAGCGTCGACAAAGCTCTCCTCATCCAGCTCCAGCAGCTCCTCTGCGAGCCAATGGCTGGTCGACCACACCAGAGAGCTCTCTGTGTCCGACAGCTGCAGCGCACAGAGCGGGGTCAGTGAAGAGTTATCAAATACTTATGAGACCCGAGGAGACTTCGAGTAGAAACAAATACTGCAGTAAATAATGCAGATATATTACCGGTAACATTGCAATGGGTCCAGTTGGGAGGAACCGCTGCCATGCGACATTGTTCTCTGTGGGCTGTACAACACATAAATCAGATTTAATTAAATATCATACTGAAGTATTGTGGCATTGCATTGTATGGCACACATTTCTAATTACATATCTTGCACAAGATATTACAAAGGGTACTTCTGGATGGATTTGACATTAAAATTACTATCATAAAAAAAACACTTATTGCTTAAGAGTGTATCTTTTATGGATATAAATTGTGGGGAGTATGGGTTGAATGTGATGCTCACCTCTGATAGATTCAGCACAGCGACCACAGCTGATTGGTCATAATTCCACTTGACTGTGACTATCCCCAGGGCCCGGCGCACCATTGAGTTTGGTCCGTCTGCACCGATCTGAAAACAGATGAGCAAAAGTCAAAAACAAAAAAGGCTTAAAGAAATGCAGACTTATAGTTTGTGTTGATGGGATTAAACTAACCAACAGCTTGGTCTGAACCGTCTCTCCGCTGGCCAACGTGACCTTGACCCATGGGATGGAGTCAGCTGTCTGGTGGGGCATCGGCCACGCGTACTTCACCACCTTGGACCTGTACTGAACTCGCACGTTATCTGACAAACAACAAGGACATAAACGTGGTGACTACAAAGGCGACAGAAAAGAAAAACAAAGCAGTGGTTCTTAAAAATAAAAATGGCAACTGGTGTGGCTCTCACAACAAGAGGATCAATCTTCAGTTGTGTGTTTGTAGCATCACACTAAATCAGTGCTTTACTACTTTCTATGTCCAAAACGAGAGGATGCTCTTTTCTGCAGCCAAAGCAGTGGGAGATCTATAAACCACTTCATAAAACATAATTGGTTTTCCTCCCTGGCACACAGTAGCCGAAAAAGTTGACATTTGACAATCTCCCTAATGGTCTTGGCCTGCCACATTGCCCTAACTAATAGTGTTTATCTACAAAAACACCAGGCCACACTTTGCACATGCTGCCTGCTTTTTGGATTTTGCACTCTTCCTAAAATATCAGCAGCAGGTCAACCCAAACATGAAAGGACCCCGAGTTACGCTGCCTCGTGCCGACTTGGAGTGGGACCCATGCACAGATCTGCTACTGGTTTCTGAGCGCTAATGTCAAGTGTGGGTTTCCAGGGGATGAAGAGCAGGGTTACATTGAAACCAGCTGTCGTGGTGCACACTTTTCATGTACTGCATCTTGAGCGTAACAACACCACGGCTAAAATGGGAGGAGAGAGAGAAGCAGGCACAGTGGAAGGCACATGAGGCAAAAACGTGCCGTAACCACACATCCGTTGTTTGGTGCAAAATGTTGAAAACTGTTTTATAAATATGTCACTTTAACTGTCAAACACGTAGCAGAGCAAAGTTTTATTTGCGAACCTCACAAAAGTTGGTCTAATGTCAACAGCATTACAGCACCATACACTGTCAGGGCTTTGGTGTCTTAAGAGGTGGTGAAGTTTGGGAGCACATGGCAACTTTAAATAGGTCACTGGACCACTTCACGTGTCCTCAGAGGGTGACGGGGCCCGGCAGTTCCCAAAATGTGAGGGTTTGATTGAAATTGCAGGAAAAACATAAACGGCTCCATGGGCTTAACTCGTCTTTAAAAACAGTCACCAGGAGAGAGTACAAATAAACAAACCTGGGGGAAGGATGGAATAAATGTGGCTGCATTAGCTGCCAGACTCAGCATCCATTAGGCAGATGGAACAGGAATCAAAAGGTCGTACAGAGCACTGCTGCTTACTGTGTGGGGCTTCATGTTTTAATCATAACTGCTGTGCTTACCAGAAAGGCTGTCCAGCTGTTTAGTTAAAGCAGCCACAGCGATGTCGTTCTCCACGATGTATGCCATCTCGTCCTCCAGGTTGTCCTTATCGAATGTGATCAGGGCATCTGAGCAGGCGTCCCAAACCTAAATGAGAGACTCATTATGCCTGTGGTCTACAACTCTATCCTTAAATGCTATAATGCTATAGCTGGGCAGAGAAGTGCAGCTTCATTGAGCTGAACACATCAAAGTTGTTAGCTGCTGTCTAAGGTTGGCACAGCCTACAGACATCAACCCAGAGCCATGAGGGTCACCAACACCCTCCGGCTGCTCGGCTGCCTTCAGCTTAATGCAGCTCTCTGAGGTAGAAGACTAAATGACATTTTGTGATGTGGATTTTTAGAAAACATTTTCTTGGAAACACAAATAACCAATGCGTGTTTGTGAACATAAAGAGGGAGTCAATATTTATCCGCAACCGAAAGCGGCAGAATGAGATATAGTTTTAGGTTACTCTAATTCCAACCCTGAAAGTACTGTTTGACTTAAACATGTGGGGGTGAAAAGTGTTTGTACAAGGTTAATCCTCTCCTGGGTTGTAACTATGGTGACAAAACCCTTCATTTTGCAGTAATATGCTGCTGCACTGCTTTTTTCCAACTTGCCATAAAGTAGGGGGGACATACCCTACAGAAAACCACTAATGGCAGTGGGTTTGCAACTTGTGATAAGTGGTTAGAAAGAAAGATTTATGGAGACCAGCCCAAAAATGTTTTGGTTTTGTTTAGTGCTGGGTGAAATGATGCAGCTTTGGGGTAAGAATGCGTTACTACATACTTCACCATTCAAAGAATAAACCTACTCACAACTTTATAGAGAATAAAGTAGCCAAAATGATGCTTTAATGGAAGAAAACTGTGTTTGCCTTGTGTTTCCAATCTAAACCCTCAATGCTTACTGGACATTTAACGTGGATGAGCATTTTACTGAATGGAAAGAATGTTACTTGGAACTTTCCAGTGAAATGTATATGACTGAGATTCAATCGGCAAACAAGCCAAAGCAGTGGTAGCAGAGTGAAGGTATAATGGGAGAGGTATACTACCATAATCACTGTAAGGCACTGCATGATGACATCTTAGGCCCAGAGAGAAACCCTGCGGTCGGGTGTTCGGTTCACACCGACCACATCTTACAAGAGCGACTGAGCCTGCACCCAGAGCCGTAAAGCGGGTTCACTTTGCAGCAAACAACCGCTCTCCTAATCTTTCATCTTTTTCCCGTTGTTCACATGAATCTTCGTAATTATAAGATGTGGGGAGTGACTACCAATTTGGGGACGTTAAAATGATTTATCCTTCATTGAAAACATGGCTTTAATAAATAAAACTTGCACGGTCAAACTCCAGTACTTCGAATATGCCAGGAAAAGTTCTTTTTGATTTTTTTATAAATATACTTTGTGTTCTTTGGCATTGCTCTTGCCACAGATCCTGCCAAGCTGCTCAAAACTAAGGCATAAATTGCATGAAGGTATGAACAAAATGCATGTTACATGAAACCCCTGCTTCCAGACATTTTTATGTGAACAATTACATACCATACACATGATTATATGATACAGTATTGTGTTGCTTGTTCATTAAGCTAGATGAATGAGTAGAAGCCGAGTGTCACAGATTTTTCTCCCCACAAATTGTATGGTGCTGTGATTGATGGTTGACAGAAATACATACAGTATTCTTAAAACTAGAAAGTCTGGAGGACATGTGAAGAATAACTCAAATTGTGTAACAGGAGGTTTCTGGAAGATGCTCCATATTAAAGTTGGCTTTAGTTATTTTTGTTTGTTTTCTCTGAACTTTTAACCACATAAATGTGAGTTACAGTACTAAAACATTGTGATGCAATATTTCAACATACCTGCATCTTTTTATAGGGTTTGCACCTCATCTGTGTGATGTGATCCCATGCTCCAATACCTGTGTGTGCAGAAACACATTTCAGAACAATTACAACACTAATTGAAAGTAACAATGTATACCTAAAGTAGTATGTATTGCAAATAATTGTAATCAATCAAAAATGATGATTTGGATGAATGTAACATATCTCAGTGGAAGTCAAGTGCATATGACTTAATGCCAATCCATTTAAAAAAGACTCTGGAATTACCTAAAATAGAATAGAATAAGAATGTAAATCATTGTTTAAAGTTACTGCTACAAGTTGTTGCCTTTTAATTTTTGCACAGGCACCATTGGGAGGCATCGAGGTCACAGCAAAGCACAACATTTCCAATAACTTCATGACCACACACCACTGCATTCTTATAAAATTCTCTCTTGACATTTAATTGGCAAAATCTTTGATCAGATAAACGGGTTAAACAGGGTCAAGGAGGTTATTTGAGATGTAGAGCAAAGCTCAAGTGTGTTTGTTTCTCATTGGCACCTGTGCATATATTATCTGTTACAAAAATACAATGGTGCAGCGTAATGCATGATAATGTATGGTTGTTATTTTTGTTTTGTTTCATGCTATTTTTTTGTTTTTGTTATTTAGCATGAAGGGACTATAACTGCATTTCATTGTGCAACCCTGTGCTTTACAATAAACATAAACTGACCTTAAACAATTAAGACATGAAGCATGATAAATGTGGATGAACTCATGTTTCAAACAATCAAATTAATTTACCCAAAGTAATATTATTATTATTATAAATGTTTATCTGTATTTGTTTGTTTTTGGGGTAGCAGAGGAAATGATCTAATTGATCTAAACACTGCGGAAAATTACAAAATGAATCTGCTCCGTACTTTTTAACTATCATATGGTTAATAACTAGATGCACCGTCTATGGGTAATGTTTAGCTATTTCTATGGATTCTAGATCCACTGTGGCAAATTTAAGACTTAGAAAATGTTTCACAGACAAATCCATCAAGCCCAGGGAGGAACAGGTATGATCCCTGCTAAGCTTGGGTGACTGGACAGTGTCTGATCCCTTGATTACGCTGTGGGAGCCATTTAATTTCTCACAGGAAGGGAGGTAATCCCAAAAGAAATAACTTTTTGATTTATTTTCTGTCTGTGATGAATTTGTCTTTTCAAAAGTACAACGCCTTTAAAAATGAACATAATCCAAAAATAGTATAAGACATGTTCATTTTTGTTTGTGCCAGGTTGTTTAAGTATATACTTTACCAGTGAGGAAGGAGGCGGAGCCTGGACTGATGGAGCTGACTCTAGTGCTGTAGGTGTCTGGGACCTTGTCCATCACTTTCTTGTTGCCAGCTTCAAGGAGAAGAATCTTCTTACCCTCCAAGTTGGGATCCATGCCTGGCAAAAAACATGTATACAATTGGAAGCACATAAATGGATCTCAGCAGTGTTGATACAGTGTTTAGATCTCAGCAGTGTTGATACAGTAAGAATAACATATATTTAAGTTGCGAGTGTAAAAAACATTGTAGAAGACTGTTTATTCCCCTTTTGCATAATTTAGTTAGTATTTAGTAGCTTTAAGACTAATACACAAACGTTTCTATGGGTTTATCTTATGTAGTGCAGGTTTGCATGAATAAATATGTCACTCACCCAAGGAACATGCCATTGCAGATCCAACCAGTCCTCCCCCGGAAATAATAACATCATAAACCTCATTTTTGCCAGACTCGTCCCTATGTTCTGCACACACAAATCCTCTGCTGGTGATTTTTATAGCAGATACATACTTTTCTGCAATTAAACACCGACCAAGTCCGTTTAGGGACAGCGTTGCCCTTGAGAGCTTGTGCATGATTCTGTCTTTACTCTGTCTTCACATGGAACAAGCCCCGCAAAAAACAGGAGGACAACTTTGAAGTCTGGATACTTTCATATGAAAATCGGACGGATGTTTCCCCTGGAATTTGTCCTAATAACAGCAGCTGTGTCCCTTCTTCTGTAACCCAGCCATGTTTTTGTTGACATGGACAGTAGAAGCACTTCCGGGGTTTGTGTCCAATCACAGAAGACGTCTGTCACGTAGACGTATGACTGTCGCGGCCGCCGTCGTTTCTGCTTCTGTCCACAAACAGTGCTAATGCTACCAAAACTGAGTAGAGTGTGTTGGAGAAGATACTTGTTTTCTCTCAGGTGTAGTTAATATATATAGTTTTACTCTTTATTTCAACAACAGTCCTCTTTAGCTTAGCGAATAAGCTGCAGTGAGTGTTTTTAGCGGATATATAACGTAGACGTTAGCTTGCTCAAAGTTACGTTTGGAAGAATACGCCGAGAAACACTTCCTAAAACTCGTCTTTTAGCAGGTTGGCATATGATTATTACTTGTATTTATTTAACAATATTTTTATAAATAGAACGAAGCTTAGCATATAAGTGTTTTAGTAAATACGTTTAGTAATGTAACTTAGGGAAAGCTACTAAATCGACTTTATATTATATTACTGCCAGACCTAGGTTGAGAGCGCAACGATCTGGTTACCACGGTAACCCATTACCACACTGGAGGTGGAGTTGTCAGCAGGTCTCATGTGAGTTGAGACGTTGAGACCTGTAAAAAATAGTTGTAAAAAATAAAGATTTTGCTATAATAATTAACTTAATTTAACCATTTCGAAAAATGTATTAGATACATTTAATATTTTATGTTGAACATTGTGAGGAAATATTGAAAATGCCAATTACAACATCCCAGAAAAACCAATAAACACTTATATCTAGCACCCAAATATATTCACATTTAAGAAGCTGAAACCAAGGACTGTTTTTGTTATTGCACAAGAATATTACTTAAATTATCTTAAGTCCTTTAAAAAAAAAAAAAAATCTTTCTGTTAAATTTCTGCTCTTATTTAAAATGTAGTTCAACTGTTCAATATAAGAAAATGCCCAGAGATCAAATAATTGAAAAATGATAACTGAGTGAGTAATGTTAATGTGTTCAACTTTTTGTTGGGATTTTTTGTCAATTTCTTTTGATAGACAAATAGATCAATGGACTACGCATTTAAACCCTAACTCAAACAGAACAATGATTAGTTAACAGAAGTAAACAACTCCTTATTTTCATGTCACAGCTCTCAGAAATATGCCAAAGTTGGAGACCTTGCTGGAAGATGGACTCAGATCAGAGTTAATGCTCAAGCAGCATCTGAAGGCCCTGAGTGAGACCCTCAGGCAGCAGCTGCAGGAGACACAAAGGAGACAGAAAGAGGAGCTTGAGAGGAGGATTCATCAGAACTCTCTGCTGTCAACAGATGTGGACCCAGAGTCAAGAAATGAAATCAAGCATCAGGCCAAGTAGGTTTCCTAAATGTATTTTATATTTAGTCATCATTTTAATACATTTATTTTCTCAAATACCTTTTTCAGACATTTGGGAATGAGGAAATCTTCCTCTACCTCTGCCCTGACCTCAGGCAAAGAGACATTGAACCATCTCAGACAATCAGAGAAGTCATTTTCTCCAGCCTGTCTATCTTCAAACTGGAAGAACGGTTCAGTCAGGGCTTCCAGGCTGGCTCCTGCTGGGACACAGTGTGAACGGTTTGCTGTATCTAAAACAACACAAGAGATGAGAGAAGATGAGGCCACGGCTGAGTGTCAAAGGAAGTTCTGCGCTCGCCCAGTGCCCAGCCACGTCATCCAGCCCCTCTATCAGGAGATGATGGAGCTGAAGGAGAAGGAGAGGAAGCAGGGCCTTGAGCACAGGAGGGACTTCTGGCTCTCTAGTCAAATACCTTTCAGCTTCCAGGAGAAAGAAAAAGAGAAAAGGGAGAAGCTAATAGCGTTGATAAACCAAGACACAGAAGATCAGAAAACCAAGGCTGCTGCTGTAAGGAAACCTCCTCACAAAGAGGTCAAAGACCCGTCTGATTCACGGCTGAAAGGTGGGTCTTCCTTGATTCATCAAAATTCATAGTATACAGTAGCATATGCCCTGTAGAAACTAAGCCTTTTTATAAGCATTAGACAACATTCAAACCCATGTTGTTTTACTTGTTTTGTTCATGAATTCATAGATAAATTGTGTATGATCTAAATTTGTCTCAAAGAAGTTGCTGAAAATGTGTCTTTCCCATTTCACTTTTTAATTCATGGTCACAGTCAGCCCTATTCATATTTAAACCAAAATGTACCAATGTTGGCTTCTCTGTAGCCTTTACAAAACAAAAGCAAAGTTATGACATTTATTATTAAGAGAATAATTGTTTATGTTGTTTATATAATGTTATATTGGATGCATACAGTATATCTGATACACTAAGCGTCTTTGAGCATTAGGAAAAGTGCTATAAAAATACCATGTATTATTATTATTATTACTATACTGTTGAGTGACATGACTTACTCTTCTGCATCACCTCACTGTAATTCCGTGCAGACCAGGAGCTTGGCAGACAAGTCCCCACTCAGACGGCAGTGCCACATGAGAATCGTACTGTGTCAGGCAGCCCCAAACTCCGCACCGCTGAGCGCAACAGGAAAGAAAAGTTGGGTTTTCTGGATGAGAGACCCAGCTTCCAGCCAAAAATCCTCCAGCGTGTCCCTGACTTCAGCAGGCTGCACAAAGCCTTGCAGACAGAAGGGCTGAGAAAATCTCAGAGTAAAGATATGATCAAATGTCAGCCCTTCTTTCTGAGGACATCAGCTCTCCCTGCAAGGCAAAGTAGGACCAGCCCTGAAAAATCACAGGTAAAACATATCATTTACCACAGACACCATTTTAAGAATATGTTATAATTGTTTTATTTGCCTATTTTAACTTGTTTCGGTTAAGAATATGGGCTTAATTTTTCAGTCTCTATTGTTTTTAATCTTTTGCTTTGAAGTTTTTATCCGCATTTCAATAATCCCCTGTCAATCTATGGTAGGTAGGTCTGAGACTAATTAATAACTTTTGCAAAAATATTACATAAATGTCTTTAAGGGCCAGTATCTCTCGAGGAATTACATAAGAAGACATCAAGGACTCCAACGCACCAGGCCCAGATGGCTAAACATTTTAGTTTTACATTTCTCTGTTCGATGCATGGCTCAAGACACATCCACCCACCACTTTGTCATACCCTTCCCTTTTTTTTTTTTAATTAAAGCTTCACATGTTCTAGATGACAAACTCATTACCTAAACCCTTGCTCGTTTATATAAAAGCCTAATGGGAACAAGAGAACCGTTTTGCCAACTGTACAACACTTTATTGTGTCTTCCTACCGTCCCTCAAAGACGTTTTTATGTCATAAAATGTGACAAATAACTTTGACCTGGTCACATATGACTCTCTATTCTGTGTCCTTGTTTGATGGTTAAAGATGTATTGCATTGGTTAAGTTCTTGTGGGGCTATGTGTTATTCCCGTTCAGACCAGTCCCCTCAGTTGTGGAACAAGAGAGCTATTTAAAATATGTTCAGTGGGTCCTCTTTACAAAGGGAATATTCAGTGATATTTTTACTTCTTCACCTCATAATTTATCAAGTTCAACTCAAGCTTTTCTTTTTTAGACTTGTCCCCATTTCACCAAGACCATCCCTATACAGTGCATGTTCCTAGAAATGTGTCTGGGTGGAGTAATTGCATAAGAATAACAGTAATTTACACTAATCCAAAGTGGTAGAAGGAACTTTGTGATCAGTGAAAGTTCCTTCCTGCCATCCTTTCATATAATTTATCACTCTGCCCAAAATTATACAATTACCAGAGATCTTTTTATATGAGCTATGCCAATCATTTTTGGGCAAATTCCTCTGATTTGACTAATACTATATATATACTTGCCACATAGTACTTACCAATGTTTTGAGTGTGGCACTTAAAAAAGCTACTTCAGTCACATTATTTGTAGATTAACATCACATAGGCCAAAACAAAGAGACTCTGAAAACACAACTCTATTTATTTTGAATATCATAGACATTAGCACCAAACTGTGTAATCTTAAAGACATGTCACTAATTAATCTTTGACATGTTCTGTGAATGTTGATGACATTTACTGTATTGATAGTTCATGCAGTAATTGTTGAAACAAAAACATAATGAAGTAAAGAGGAAAAAGAAAGACATTTAATATAATTGATATGGTTAGAATTTCCCTCTCAAACGATGTATTGTTTTTGCCAGGCATTGTCAGTCTCTCTGATTTGGCATGTCTATATCAAGGCCTTCATAAATGCATCTGACTGCAGTCTACACACTGATGATATGTGGTAAACTAATATATTGGCTTCTATTTCAGCTAACAAATGAAAATGTTTCTACTTCACAGCTACCTACAAAAAGTAATATCAGCAGAAGCAAGTCACTTGGGGCCTTAACATCCCTGTCTGCAGACACACTCCCCACATATATCACAGATGCTGCAAGGAAGCGCTGCATGGCCATCAGGTGACTTGGATTATTTTTTATATTTCTTTGGAATGTTATACTTGTATTCCTCTTGGTTCTACACACTAAATAGGTCCATCCTCTGACCTTCACAGAAAGTCAATGGAGATAAGGGATAGCAAGAATGAAGAGAGTGCCGAGTGGTTGAGGAAGCACCAAATGAGGTCGCAGGCCATGAAGAAGACTATCACTCTCCATGCCAAGCTGCTGGACCCACACGAGAGCTTGAAAGAAGTCTTTAATGACAAACTTCAGCACCATCGGTGAGTACTGGTCAAGTGAGCCCGTTCTTCTCCAAATGTTCAACCTTTGCAACTCGCATCACAACAACCACACGAGCCTGCCGCAGGAGCTCAAACTATAATCTTCTCTTTCATGAAGAGAGGCTGACCAACAAAGGATGAGAGACTACATGAAGGAGTTACGGGACATGAAGGCACGAGTTAGCGAACGGCCTTATCTGTTCGAACAGGTCAAACAGGTGAGTTACAAACTGAGAAGATCACATCACGTTGTGAATGATGTTCCCCTCAAGCGTAACTTTGAGTTTCTTTTACTGACAGAAAAATGCGAAGGCTCACGCAGAGCAGACATACAGGAACACGCTGAAGACAGCTGGTTTAAAGGAGCAATTTGTTGAGGAAAATGGAGAAGTAGCATCTATATCTGAGGAGGATTCAGACGAGAACTGCAGCACGGAGGAAGACATTCCCAGCAGGTATGCAGAGGGAGTATTTTAGCAAGTTTTGTTCATTCACTATGTAATACCACTTTTTCCGGTAAAATCACGAATAGCACTAGTGCTTGGGAGCCAAGGACTTCTTGTGGTTTGGTCATATTGCATTACATAATTTTCTAAGCTTGCTCTGCAGTCTTTAGTGAAGAAAGACCCATACTGAAGCCAAGTAAAAGTTCAATGTAATTACCATACAGCCATTTTCTAACCCAACATGTCTGATTTAGGGAGGAAAATGTAGACGACGGGGAGAAAATTGAAGATGTGGAGGAGAAGAGCGTGAAGTCCAAAGTGGAAGAAATGCCATGATCAAAAAGGTCAAGGCGGCAAAGCGTTTTTTATGGCCTCTCCGCTACAAAACAACACTGTCCTCAAACATGATTTATGTTACGGTTAACTATCGGCACCGAGCATTTGATAGTTTAGGATGTGCAACTACAAATTATGAAATGACAAAACATCTGGATTTTACAATCATGACTGTTAGGGATTACAGCTGGAAGAGTAGTTTAAAAGAACTGTGTATGTTTATAAGAAATTAGTATTATATATGCTTTAAGTATACTTTGTCTGTATGATCTCCATTATATGTCAAGCAGATACATTTTTTTAATTTTATGACAAATTATGCTACGAATATGAACACTGTAATTGAGAGGATGATGAGCACTTGGTCACCAGAATAAACTGATCAAAACAAAATGGGGACACCAGTTGATACCACTTTGTCTGTGAAACTAAACACACTAACTTGTGTTTTACCCACTCTAAAATAAAGATTCTTCTGATAGCCATACAAAAATGATTATACTTTTTCCATGAGAAATGTAATCTCTTTGGCTCCAAGTTGTATTTCAGTTTAAATTATTATTTTTTTTAATAAATGTGTGTCTTTAAATCTGTCAGGTCCTGTAAGGACACTTAGCATCTGACATGGGTCTTTCTGGGATGGTTGGGGTAAAGTTCCCAGTTATTTCTCCAGCCACAGTGTAGCTAAACAAACAGCGCTGACTGTGCATCTGCCTTCACAATGACCAGTTCAGTGCTCCGCTCCCAGCCCATAGACCCACATCAAATACATTTGCACACTGCCCTCCACTGCAGCTTGTGCTTAGACAGCAGACTTCCAGGAATTTGTAGGAATAATTTTTTACTGACGAACCACATGGGAATGTCTGCAAAATGTATACTGTATAATTATAATTAAAACGTAGTCATGGAGACCAGTACATACCATATGGTTACTTTCTGTAGGCCACTGTGTCACGTATGAAGGCAATGTCTAATTTGTCCCAAGGCAACACTATCAAAGACTTAGATTGATATTTAATTTAAATATATTATATACAATTACATGTTGTCTCCTGCCAGACTCTACTCTAATTGAAACCACAAGATTCATTTTGTACAATAAAAGATAATTAAAGCATTAAAGCCAAAATGTTGCCACATAGTAATTCTGGATGTAATAAATAATCCCTTCGTTCAGATCTCAAACATCACATGACGAAGCTTCAAGGGCTTCATCCTGCCAGGTTGTCATGGGAACACAGTTTACCCCCCCCCCACTCTGCCTGGTAGTCCCTCAGGAGAGCGCTGCGCACCTCTGATTCCCCCGGAGCTCAGCTAAAAACAAAAACAAACCCTCCCAACCTGTTAGATAATATCCGAGAGAGACGCCTGTGACATCTATTTAAACAAACTGCGGTTCCTCCAATGTGTGTGGAAGCTCAGAGAAGCAACAAACACATCTCATTTAGATTAATGAGAGGCTGCGCGCTTGGCCACCAAATGGTACGATCACGCTGTTTGAGGAGTGGCTCTACTACAATATAATTTCTCCGAGGTGGTGTGTTCAGGTCTTTTATTATTCCAGCCGCTGTAAGATATAAAAATTCCCACACATTTTATTCTGTAAATGCAGGGGTTGCCCATGTAGGCAGCTTAAGAGAAGACACACCCTAGATCAGATGATATAGGCCTCAAGTGGACTTCACTGTCACAATGCCAGACACTTTCTGATCCTCACATTACTTTTCTGCTTTATTACCCTCCCATGTGCTGCCAACATTTCAGATCCTGACACTCCCCCCTGCCCTTCAGTGACCCCCGTGTTCCTGCTGTTCCCATCATCCTCACACCTGTTTCCTCCTCTTCATCAGCCTAGTAGTTTGAATACCAGATAGGGCTGCACTATATGAGGAAAATGACATGTTGAATATCGCGATAATGATGATACCTCCGATAAATAAGCAGTTACTAAAGTATATTGCTTGTTGAATAAAAAAATATGAATGGAAAACATTTCCAACATTCATACTTATCACCAATTAAAAATGTAACTTAACCCAAAAAAGATTACAGTGTAGTGATCACTAATTTACTCATGTACATAATTCACTCATGGAACTACAGGTTGGGGGTATTGTTTCCGCACGGACATATGTGTTGCTGATTGTATTTATTGTGTGCCCTCCTGGCTTCTTCTGGTCTTCTTCCCGGGCTGTGACCCGACAACATGTGGTTTCTGCTGCTCATTAAAGCACCACTTTGTACCTTCAATGCACCGCCTCCGACTCCTATCTCTCGGCACTACAACAGTTACATTTAAAATACACTTTCTTTCAAATAAAAAAATCAGTGTGCAATTTCGTATTCTTTACCGGTGTGTTTATTGCGCAAGTTGACATTGCGATGATAAAATAGATATTGTGCTGCCTTTACATTCTTGTATATTCTATTGTGCTTCCTTGTCCTGCTATTTTCTCTGACAGTCGGAGTTTTCGAACTATTGTGAATTCAAACGTTTTAGATCCCCAGCTTGTTCTCAAAGTCGTGCTTTTGGATTCAAACCTCTTTAAACCTGCCTTAAAACAGACTGAATGAAAAGCTTCTGTTGTATTTTCTCATTATTCTGTTGTTTATCTTCTTGTTTAATTGCATTCCCTTAATTTTAAAGGAACAGTGCAAAGACTCCTTATCTAGTAAATTGCAGAGTTGTCCTCATGTATAGTCTCACCTGCAGGAGGAGCTGTGGCTCATTGCAGCCTCTCTGGAGCAGAAGAGAGAGATCCCTCTTTTTCTCCTTCAGTGGCATGAATAATATCCCCAGTGCTGGAGAGAGAGAATATCAAGAGGCAAACGGGCAGGGGAGAGAGATAGCAGCCAGTGTGACAGATAAGAGCGTGGCAGAACTTGTCTCCCTGACTGCACCGTGGGGCTGGGGAAAGAGAGAGCAAGTGCACCAGAGTGTCAGGCAAGGCTGCTGTCTGCACACACAAACACACTCACACACACTCAAACAGAGAGACCCCTCAGCCCGGGTGCACCAGAAGAAGTTCAGAGAGAAGACTGACTTCAAGAAGGTACAGTATGTGTGTGCATCTCTAGCCGAGGAATCCTGTCTCCAACAGTTGTGTCCCCCTCTGTGGAACTAACATACCAGCTTTGTGAAACTCATGATGCTTCACTTTGTTTTCCAGGTGGGTTGGTGGAGGTTTCGTCTCTGGATTACCTCAAATGTTATGGCTTTCCTCAAACTGAGTCTTCTTGTCCTGTAGAAGAGTTGTGTTTCTCCCCTCCAGAAGAACTTGCCTCGTGTTTTGATCCAGAGGGAGGATGGAGAAGCTGTCAGAGAAAGACAAGGAGCTGATACGAGGCAGCTGGGAGAGCCTGGGCAAGAACAAAGTTCCTCATGGTGTCGTCATGTTTTCCAGGTAATCTTTTACACACATCAGCAGGATTCATTTGGAATTAAGCAGTAAAGTGACTTGTAAGTGAAGAAAACATAATTTTTCTGTCATCCTTATTTCATTAACATTCATTCTAACAACACAAGTATCCTGCTGTTTTCTGTGTTGTAACTTAATAGCTGTGGTGTTAAAAATATGTGTCTATGTAACAGTTGTGGAGAGAGATTGAAGCTGCACACTTTCAGCATGCACGGACCGGAAGCTTGACTTGTTGCTTGGCGACAGACTGCAATAATCCACAATTTACTTTGAGACAGCTGCCGCTAAAACACAGACTATCCGGAGAGAACTGTAGATGTATGATTTATAGATGGATTGTGTGTTTGTGTGGACGTTTTGCATCCCATGCCGTGTGCATACACCTGCAGAATAGTGTGGTATTTGTCTGTGGCAGACTGTTTGAGCTGGACCCTGAGCTCCTCACTCTTTTCCACTACACTACAAACTGTGGCTCCACACAAGACTGCCTCTCCAGCCCGGAGTTTCTGGAACATGTTACCAAGGTGAGCTCCGTTCACCGCAGTCACCACTACGAGTATACAGTTTGTACTACGGTTTAAAGCACTTTCTCTGTGTGTATTTGCATGTGTCTGTGCAGGTGATGCTTGTGATCGATGCAGCCGTCAGCCATCTGGACGACCTTCCTTCCTTGGAGGACTTTCTGCTCAACCTTGGGAGGAAGCACCAGGCAGTGGGAGTCAACACACAGTCATTTGCCGTAGGACCAACATTTCATATTGACACTTTAATAAAAAAGCAATTTCACATGTCAGTTTGCTGTGAAAAAATAGTTTGTTTTTCCCAATTTTGTGTCTTTTTCAGGAGGTGGGTGAGTCCCTTCTCTACATGCTGCAGTGCAGTCTGGGCCAGGCCTACACGGCACTGCTGCGTCAAGCCTGGCTCAACTTGTACAGCATTGTGGTAGCAGCCATGAGCCAGGGATGGGCCAAGAACGGGGAGGACAAGGCCGACTGAGGGGCACAGCGGGGGGCTGCTGAGCAGTTGCTGTCAAATCACTCAACATGGTTGCCATGGAAAAAGGTTATGTAACTTGCAACATTGTGGCTTTGGCTGCTGTACATTGGCTCTGAGTGAGGTTGCATACTGTAGCGAATGTATGGTGTGGTTACAATTGGAATCAACCAAGCGCAGGGTTTCTTTTCTTTGCTGTGGATGTTTAGCTACCAGACAATGCTGCTGTACAGCTGCGAGGAGTTTGGCTCTTCTAAGTCTGGACCTGTAATCAGAGCGCCTCGAACTGAGAAACAGCAACAAGGATAACTGTTGAGTCTCTTTGTATATAATGGCTTTGATATATCTACTCAAATAACAGTGGCTGTAGTGGTCTTTGTGGTGTATCTTAAAAGAGTTGCACAATTGTGAAACACTAGACATTATTTTTAGGCATCACACACTACTCAAACTGTGATGGTCACAGCACGGCAGCTCTATCTAACTGGAACACAGAGATACTTTACAAAACATGCTCAAAGTTTTGGGACAAAGCAATGTGATTTTTAATAAGCATATCCTATCACCTTAATCATAATCACTGCTGTGTTTTCTATTGATATTATACATCTTTACACCTACTTTTGTGTGTGACTGTTATGTAATATTTATTGATTAAAAGATATTCAATAGATACTGACAAGAACTGTTATACCCTCTGATAGCTCTCTTCTGAGATCTACGACTGTTAAGGCACCCACACGGTGTGTGAGGCTCTCCTCGGTAGAGGTTGTGATCATTTCAATAGGCTTCAGCTGACTGTTAATCTCTAAATTATAGACTGTTATGTTTACTCTTTACTTTGGGAGTAAAATAATTATAACATCTTTGTTCCTTGGCTTTTTCCAGTCATTGTTAGTATAAAGTAGTTTTCTTGTATTGTAGGCGCTTATTTCAGTAATGCTTATTAACTGTGTTGTTGTGGCTACAGAGTATCACCTCCGCTTTAGAGGTGAGGATATGAAAAGTACTTCTACATGGAAGTAAATATTTATTTTGGATGATGAAACAAAGACAAACTTTATTGAAGATTATTATTTTTCCTTATTACCACATTACAAATAATATCGTGATACTAAATGCTGACAGAGTGTAATATGTGTGTGTTATTATTATCGCTGCCATAACACTGTATGTATCATCCTCAGCTGTTATTGACATTCATGGTCATAATGCCAAGTAACTTAGCAACAGTGCGCCAAGTATTAGATAATAACACCATACAACTGTAAATCCAAGCTGCTGATATGTGGTTATTATCGCTTTAGTCTGAGTTTACATCTATAAAGTTTATTTTTATATTCTGAAATCTACGTGTTGTTAAAGAGCATAGATTTTTCTTCAAATGTGATATACACTATACCCTCACAAATATAATACATAGTGTGGATTTCCAGTTAATGAACCCAAAATGGCAAATGTTCTGCTTTTAATTGGGTTTCATTTAGTGAAAATATAGATGTTATCACCTTGAAAATGTGCAATCAAAGCAGAGTTAACTATTGAAATATGTTATCCCTGCCTAGTCTGTTCACTCTGTAATTTCTAGCCCACATGTGTAATGTTATTTAACTGACTGTGTATGTGATGTATTTATGCAGGTTGTTCTCCATGTTCCTGTTTTACCTGACACTAGGTCTTGTTTAGCAGGCAACTGATAACTGTGCATAATGGTTGTGTCCCTGTCTACCTCATCATTATCAGCTGCTATTGAACAGCGATGACTTCACCTAGTTATCCTTCAACCAAAAACGCACAGTAGTATTTGAGTTAATGCAAGCACGCACTCTTTGTAAACTGGGTTCTATCTTACACTTTAAAGAATAAAACATGTTGTGTGCTTACTTGGGACTCAATAAAGTGATCTTTGTGGATATTTTACTGCTAAACAAGCTCAGTGTGTGTTTCTCTCGCACTCAGGTTGTTTGTCACAGACTGATGATGCTTACAACATAATGGTCAGCGTTTGAAATCAATCACACCATGCCTGATTTGCTTCCCACTGACAGCCCATCCCCTAGTGTTACATAAGATCCAAGCGCCGAATGGCTCATCGCCCTTGGCTACTGAGACGAGGGCAACTTCAGGCACATCAGCCCACTTACTCATGCAACTGCACAATGTCACAGCAAGATTGTTTACGGATTTTCACAAAATCCTGAAGAATTTAACAAATTAGACATTTCGTTTTTGCAAAGTGGACTGCTTTTTCTCCTCCAAAAACAAATCAAATCCTTATAGATGTGTGCGTGTGTTCCTGCTAGTTTTCGTGTGTCCTGTTATAGGTGAAGCTGTACCGCAGTAATGAGAGAAGTGAAGAAGAGAGGGTTGTTGTAATGAGTTATCCGAATACACGGGGCTCATTTATCCCATATATACAATTTGCGTGTATCATTGTTAAAGTCACATCCATGAGCTGGCTGTCTGTTCTGCTGTGGCTGACATGGCCTTAATCTGTCTGTGCTCTCCCAGCATACCTCACTCTCCCACTGAGAGTCTGCTGTATGTATCGGCTCCATGCTGCATGTCTCTCTTCAGCCTGAGCCACAGTTGTCTAGTCACTGGGCTTCATAGAGACTGACCCTAACCTCTCAGGTCACCAACCAATGGTTGGATTACAACGAAATTCAAGCTATTAATTAAATTACAACAAGTGTTTGGTAATTCATAATTACGCCACTATAGCTCTACAGTCTTACCTTGTAGTGCACGAGGATTTGCTCTGAAGCCATGTCGTGGTCTTGAGAGGTGTCTGCGAGAAAAGACGAACACACATTATTTTTAGAAAGTCTGCAATGTGTTTTGGAATGAAGGGGTATTGAATGTTGTCATGGCAACTGTTAAGTGATGGTCCAGAGTCGTGTGTGTGTGCACATTTGTTTTGGAGGAAGGAGAAAGGAAGCGGATCATTACTCAATCCCTCACTCATCCTAGATCACACTGTGGACAGTGACTGTGCGTAAGGGCTGAGGCTTATGAGGTTTTGATCGGATCACTGCTGGGGTCTGCAACAAAGCCAGCCAAGCATCTACCACAACAGTGAGAATACGCTGTCTGCTACTTCCAACTTGAAGAACAACCAGTAAAACGATAAGGCTCGGTTTATTTATATATATTTCAGATTGTAAATATAAGACAGAAATGATGCCCATGTCTCAATACTCTCTGAATATCCTATCCTGTGGTTTCTCAAACCCATTGGTTCATACTGTACTGAAAATGTTAACAACTGCATAGCTCAGTTAACAAGAGATCTGTTATTTAACAGTTCACCTGGGGATCGTAGTTTTTAACAAACGTTTATTATTTCTTTAGGACTATTTTCAGCAGTGGATTAATACACATTTGGTGTCTTTCAACTTTTAAAGGAAGGCTTTCACCCACGTTTTTCAGTCATCCCTCCCATGTGAGACTAAGGCAACATATATAATTTAATCTATGCAGTCATCAACACAGGCTGCACAATGGCATGCGTTTAAAAATGCTATACATGCTCAAGCGTTCTTTAAGTTTATTTTCTTCCTTTCTATGCATGTAACTACACTGATTGATCAACACTCAATACTGTGCCTGAACGCATCTTGTGTAGTGTAGACACAGATGGAGGACGGAAACTGCTTTTCCACCAACTAACATGCTTTTTTTTACTACAGGCTCATTACACATTGTTTGAAAAGGTATTTATGGCATGCATGTGGAGTTCACTTGAAATAAACTATGCCTGATAATGAAGCAACATGTCAACCAATGTAACAATGAGTCATTGATGTGTCATTTTCAGGCAAAAACGAAGCTCTATAGCACGGAGGAATAACCAATATCCGCCTTTAGCTTCCCACACAATCTTATCCTAAAGGTACAGAGGATCAGTTCCATAAATTATTGAAGTCTACTCATTTTTGATTTACTTTGAAAGCTTGTAGTCCAAAAATATGACCATGATATGTAGCAAGTGAGCTACACAGCAGCCATGTGCTGCATCTCCCGGTGTTTTGCATTATAAAACTGTTCTTAACACTTTCTGCCTGGATATAATGAAGAAGGCATTTTTTACCTGAGACATTTTGATCTCCTTCCAAGTTTACAAAAACAAACTCATTACAAGGTTCAGATTGAAAGGTTAAAAATATTGTAGAAAAACACTGTTTCAAAGGTCAAGGGTAAACTTGACTCTTAAGACAAAACATGAACAACAAGTATTACCGGGCTCAACATAAATGAAAATGTGATACTTAAAACTGAGCCAAAATCCATCTGCTGACAGAGATTGTGAGATGGGATCAAAGATCTTGCATGGATATGGTTCAACCGTGTTGTATGGTTGTAATATTGATTGTCAACTGCTATTTCTCTTATACATTTGTTGAAAGACTATGGTGAGCGATCCTCTAGGGAAGATAAAAAGTTCTAAATTGCGATGAGGCCTACTTTAAATGAAAATATTATGCAAATACTAAACAACGGCAACTTATTAAGCAACATTTGCATGCCGAAACAAACCCATATGGGAGTAACAATATGTTTGCTGCAGGAGGCACAGATTTTTTATTCTAAGCATCTGGGCAGGAGAGGGGCGAGCGACGGGCCCTGCACCCGGAGGAATTCTCCTTTCACTGAGAAGCATGCTCTCAGCAGTTGCCACGGGTGACAGGGGAAATGTCAGGGACTTTTCTTTCTTCTTGTGTTACTCTTAGCAACGGAGAAGCAATATAACGGCAGGCATGTTATGGTGTTTCCTTACAAACCCTTTTACTGCAGAAAAAATGACATCCATGTTTTCTTTTCTGAAGAAAACGTACTAGTACACCACTTTGCTGGAACAGCATCCACCGTTGGCACTGTGGTGCTTCCATTTTCCAATGTGGTTTGGATAAAAGCAGATGCTCAAACAATTAATTGCCCCATCCAGACTCAGATGTGGTTTCAAGGACCAATGAGGCCTGCTGTGCAGAGGCCTGTCCCCAGGCTAGTTTGTATGCAGACACACTGCTTCAAACACTAAGCTAACATGCACCTGCATTCATTAGCCACCTCTCCCACACTTTGTTAAAGGAAGAAATCTTGTCTGTGATTTTCTGTGGGGAGACAGTTGGATCAAGGAAATGGGATTGTTGATGTATCGTTTCTTTTATGCATAGAGTACCATAAGAAGACTGATACCACACTCTCATGTGTGTATGGTAAATATTTCAGCTGCAGCCAACAACAGATTAGCCTAGTTTAGCACCAGGAAACAGAGGTAAACAACTAGCATGGCTTTGGCTCTAAATGTAACAAACAACAGAGATAATGTGTCAATAAGCAAACATTAGAGATACTGTTTTAATTTACCTTATTAACAACAAACTAACCTTATTTACCCTTTGACAGTCCGTGTAGCTTCCAGTATGTGTGCTAAACTAAACTAACTAGCTGCAGAGAGTAGGCGTAGCTATCCGTATTTAACATACAAATACATGAATGGTTTCCAAACAATCTCTTCATCCAACAATCTCTTCATCTTTTTGCGAGAAAGCAAATAAGCTAATTTAATGAAAATAAAACTATTCCTTTTAAAGTTCTAACATAAATAATACACTAGCACTGTAAGCACAATATCCAACCTCCTATGGACACTACCTAAAGGCATCATGTGCACATTCACTCTTGCACTACAGCTAACCACATGAAGTGTGGCTCACTGCCTCTCAAGAACCCTTCATCAAAGACCACAGTAGAGGAGAGAAATAACGACTTCATGGCACAAGATGAGTGGATCAAGCTGAATTAATTTTAATTTCAGATTACAGCACTTCACTTTTGACAGAGGAAAACTCATAGGCTGACATAGATCAATCTCAAAAGCAGCCTGTCCCCTAACCTCAACTTTAGGAGATATAACAACCCACATTTACAGCAAGCTCACATATAATGTATGACGTAAAGTATTTATGATACACACATTTCATACTGGTGGACATGTCTGGAAAGCAAATGTACTTTCAAATAGACCTTGGATGTCCGACAGTATATGAAGAGACATGACATGATACAATACAATTAGTTAAGCATGAACATGGACAATCCCTCCTTGAATGGCCATTAGAGTTAAGAATATCCTAATAAGTTTTATTTTGTATTTTCAAAGGAAAGTGAATTTAATGATCTGTGTAACAAGCTTCTAAAAGAGAAACCCACAGGACATGTTTGTATTTCACAGTCAGAAATGTGGAGATGCTCTTTGATGTTTTTTTTTCCAAATAGATTTTACATCAGGATTCTCTGCACTGACCACTTCATTCACTCTCTGCTGCCAGCTTTCATCTCCTTTATACAGCATAAGAAATTACAGTTAGATTTCTTGTAAAATGGAGCAAATAGATTTAATTTTATGCAATAATATGCCATGATTTTTATAAAAGTACAGCTGAAAAAAATATCAAATCACAGGCAGCTTATGAAATTATGAATAAACTATAATAACTCAGGACACAAAATGTACTGTACTAAAAAGAAGCCTACCTTTCCAGTACTGAACAACAGTGCCGTCACTGTTAATCAAACAAGTTAGAATTAAGATGTCCAAAGATAAATCATATACAAGGAATATTTTTGAAAAATACACTGTATGATCAAAGAATACAAATGCTGAAAACTGAAAATGTTTTGATAGAAATTAAGAACAAGGCACCAACACGGACACAATAAAAACATCCTTAAAAAGCCGCTGAACTGCAGTGACCGGAAGAGGGATTTTGATCGCATCAAATGGTCTTCATCAACATATAACATTTGCTCAGTTCTCCTTGACTTACAGGATTTTAAACATGTTATTAATGTGGGCATCTTTATGACTTCTCTATGTCCATGTTGCTGCATAAATTGACCATTTTAATACCCTTAAAAACTCCAAAACAATGATAGCAAGTAGACCTAGTGCCAAGAATGTTTCTCATAGCGATCCGCTTACTGCTTGTATGTTGAATAACAGAATGAACTAACCATTGAATGGAAATCACTACTCTGGGTTGTTTTTGTTGTGTTTTCATCTCTTAGATGTTTCTCCGCTCTGTAGTTTTCAGTCCATGCAGCATATTTCAGGCCATGCTGGATTGTCACACGAAAGGGAGTGTTTTTGTTCAAGGCACAGCAAGAGACATGAATAACAAACAACAATCAATTTACATTCAGTTTCATGAGAGAAAAACTTTCATCCCTCTACAAAGGACATCAAAATAACCCTAAAATACACATTTTGCAAACATACTGACTGACAAATAAAACAATGAAATAAGCATGTGTGAATCTTCTCCTGGAAATGCATACCTCATTCAACATAACATGCAGTTGAGTGTCACACATAGGTTAATGCAACTGAAAACAAGTTAAAGTATGGTAGTGCCTGAATTGTACTGTTTTTATTTGTATTTAGGACAAAGATCTGTGATAAACGCTGAACAAACAAATTCAAATAAAGGATTTTGAGCTATTATGGCAAATTATTATTAGTATTTTTATATAACGGCATCATAAGGAACACAGTATTTCACATAATGGAAATGTAAAATGAATAAATTACGGTACTCAAAACATTTTGAGAGAAAGTAAACTCCAAGGCATCATTTTAATAGGTTCATTTGGGGAAGAAACCCCATTTACTTCGAGAAAGATAATATATAATAAGGGTCAATACCACACGCATGTCTGTCTGTTAAATTTAGAGCTATTGCCAGCAGTCAGCTAGCGTAGCTTAGCATGAAGACTGGAGTCTGTCCAAAAGTAAAAAAAAATACCATCATGCACCTCTAAAACCCATTGCTACAGTATGTCTTATTTGTTTAAACCATAAAAAATGGTGTAAAACTACACTTGAGTTTTCTGGTGTCAACAAAGACATAATATCTCCATCTCTGGCTAGCGCTTTGCCTCTGTTTCCAGTCTTTGTGCTAAGCTAAGCTAATTAGCTGATGTCTGTAACTTCATGTTGACTATGCAGACATAATAGTTGCATCAATTGAACTAGCACAAGGTTGAACCATTACTTTAAAACAAATAAATAAATACAATGATGTTAGATCACATACACAGTTAAAACAGCATAACAAAGAAATACTCTGATTAAGACAGGACAGCTCTGCTAATCCGTAAACAATCTCCATTAGTCTTCATCCCCAACCCAAAGCACAATATCAATGACACCAAAAATACTGTAGCAAAAATAGCAACCTTAAATTGATAGTTTACAACAAGCTTCAGGTACAGTCAAGCTGCTTGTGCCTCCTTGGAGAGAGTGTTCAAATATATTACAGTAGTCTCTGAGTTACATTAGGCCCTCCGTCTGTCTGCTCTCTCACTGCAGATGGCTTCACAACTAGCTGCCCTCACCCTCAGCCTTGTGAGCTCCGCCGCCGAGGAACCAGATTTCACCCGTGCCCAGACCACACTGTCAGTCTGCCGGGGCAAGCCTGCTCACACCACCCACACTCATGGGAACTTTCACCTCCGCTCATGTCCAAGTGGCACAGCATGGACAGAGTCTCTCTGATAGCAACCCAAAGGCATTTCCACCCCAGTCACTTTCGTTACTTCTCCTTACCTTTTTAACTTGCAAATGAAGCCATACACGAAGCTGGGATGCCTGTCATGGAGCAATCAGAGAAAGTAAATTGTACACTAAGGGATATCTATTAGTTTGATGTTTGGGTCCAGGTGACAGGTTCAGAATATGTTTGTATATTTATAGTGATGTGTACATGGACCCTGCTCCTGTATTTGTTCCTCTTCTGGTTCTTTATTCTTCCTAAGCGCAGTCTGGTCTCGGGGGTCTGAGGCAGCAAAGTTGGAGTCTGAGGTCAGAAGCGAAAAACGCAGCTTTGCAGCATTAAGCAATCTGTGTTCCCCAGGTGAAGGACGCATTGAATCAGCTTGGGGGATTTGGTGTTACTGGAAGCCCACAGTGCTGTCCATGAGTGGGCTGGACAAGTAGGGGACTGGGGGGTCTTGGAGCTCAGTCTCAAGGGTTTGGGTGTTTCCTTCCTCACACTCCTCTTCCTCCGCCGGGCCGTGGCTTGAACTCTGGGAGCTCGCCATGGCGCCGTAGCTGTGGTGGGCCGGGGAGGGCATGGGAGTCAGAGCCAGCTCTGGCTCCAGCAGCACGGAAGCCACAAACAGCTGAGGGAAGATCAACATAGAGTTAATGACGGTGTCATCACAGTGGATTAACATGAGATAAAAGCATGTTGTAAACATGGGTTTGTTTACCTACCCTACACTTACGATGTAAAAACTTTCACCAAGATAAGATCTCAACAAATTAATAGGACTGAGTTTCCATGTCCCAGGTCAAGTTTAAAGCAGGAGTAGCCTAGTAATTTTTAGGAGACAATTTAACCTACATGCTCTGAAGGATCTTGCAGTACTTAGACAACCTTAATTAAAAGTAAGCAATACCACAGTTTAAAAAAACACTCGATTATAAATAAAAGTTATGCATTCATAACTTCACTTGTGAACATACAGAAGTATTGAGAGACACTTTTATACTAGGTAACCTTTTTTTATTTTTTATTAAATGTATTCATTAAACACAATCAAATCATTGGATTGATGCTATTACTGATGCTTTCATTATTCCTTTTTCCTAATCTACTGCAGTTTACATTATCTAGTTTATATTTTAAATATCTGCAAAGTAAATAAGGCTGTCAGATAAATGTAGTGGAGTTGAAGTTAAAACAACATTATCCTCTGTAATGCATAGGAGTAGACGCTTGTTGCAGAAAAACTATGAAAGCACCTACACACTGTAAGCTTTACTTGAGTAAATGCATTAAGTAATTGTACACCACTGCTACAGGTGTTTTTGCATGTGTTAACCCTTTTATACTATTTATACTAACTATTATAACAATCAAATGTACTAAATGTATCCTGTAAGACATGTTTAAATGTGTACTGTCAGGCAAATAAGAGAGAGAAGTGATACTGTACATTGGAGGCAGTGGTGGATGTTACAGTGCTCCTGTCTGCGTCAGTGAACGTCCCCTCTGCAGGCTGATCAGACATCTGAAACAAAGACAATGCATACTATTCATTCAGTATTCAGTATTAGTGCGTCCTCAGCTGAACTTAGCTTTTGTAAGTTACAAAAGGGCTGACCTGGTAACTTGTTGACTTGTCTGGTTGCTTCCTAAGGCACAAGCGGAAGAGGGAAAAGGCAATACACGAGAGCAGGGACACTAAGGTGAAGAGGGTGATGGGATGCACTGGACCTGTGACAGTAAGGAGAGATCGCAAGACATAACAATGTCTCAATGTTTTAATGCACACTTACAATAAGATGACGGTCACTGTAACAGGACAGAAATGTAGGTGATACCATACCTAATCTGAGCATAGAGAAGAAGAGCAGCCAGAACATGCAGAGGATGGGAGCCAGGACCACCTGGCTGACGGCGGCTCTGTGGATCCGCTGGCTGAGTTTGGTGGGAACGTATGCATAGTAGATGTTGTATCTGTCAACCATGTGCTTCAGAATTAAATAGAGCAGACCTAGAAAGGCAGAGAAAACACATTCAAAAATCTAAAACACTACAGCACATGCGTCAAACTCAAGGCCCGGGGGCCAAATCAGGCCCTTGGTGGATTTAATTTCGGCCCGCAGGATAATTTCGAATTACTATTAGATCTGGCCCGCCGGTATATTGCACGCACACCTTCCTCAGCTCAGAGCCTGACCCCAAACATTGATGAACTTGCACCCAAGATGAGATGCCAAGTATCTGGCTTGAACTAGCATCACATAGCAGCAAACTGAGTTTAATGGATGTTTCCTTTTGCACTTTTTTTTCTTGCGACAGCAGGGCATGTTTGGTTTTTTCTTTGAGGGAAATTGTTTTTTTGAAGCTGTTGTTGGCCTGTGGAAAAATGTAATCATAAGAAATGACTCCGGGAAAGCTGCAGATAGAGCCATAAGAAATGAATGCAACTGATTATTTAATGTTTAATGTTGTTTTTATAGGCAATAATTCAAGCTTTGTTAGTTCCAGGTTTAATATGTGCAATAAGTTCATTTCAATAAGTTTTGCAATAAACATTGAACCAGTCCGGCCCTCGACTAGTACCGCTTTTTATATTTTGGCCCACTGTGTATTTGAGTTTGACACCCCTGCACTACAGCATTCTTTGGCAACATTTTTTTTTTTTGATAAAAAAAAAAAGAATGATTGATTGATTGAAAATACAAAATGACAGAAATAGAAACAAGACAATTGGAATTAAAATGACATTGGGTTACTTTTACTTCATTTACTGGATAGCGTATGTTATTACTTTACATACTGTATAAATGATGTAATGAAGAGTCCAATAAAAAAAAAAATCCAAATTCATTCAATCGAAAAGTGATATTTAATATTTAGTTCTCTCCAATCTACCAACATCCACCAAACCAATTACACTTTGGGGTCTCAAACACTGAATAAATACGAGGCTCAGTGTTCTGTTTAATGCAATGGTCATTCAGCAACTCAATTGTGACATGGTTAGAGTGTCGCAATTTGTGACAGAAAAAAGGCATCCTGTGTTTCTAATTTGTGGTTCCACGCAATGAGGTTTAACTAAGCCAATATGAAGATTTGCCTCGGAAAATGTTTGTTGACCAAAATGCCAATCAGAATAAAGCAACACTAGTCAAATGCACAGGACAGCCGGGTTGTATACATGAAAGGGCCGGTTCGGACTGAGTATTTTGACTGCTGAAGCAAATAGAAGCTTGGTGAGCTGTGGGCAGAGACAGGAGCAGAGTGGGCGTCTGGCTCGCAACTCACTGTGTCTGAGTGTCTGGGACTGCAGCAGCAAATTCACACAGTCTGCATCGGACTGGCAGGCAGTGGAGGAGAGTGAGGTTACAGTATGAGGGTAGACAACATATATATATATATATATATATATATATATATATATATATATATATATATATATATACACACACACACACACACACACACACACACACACACACACACACACACACACACACACACACACACACACACACACACACACACACACACACACACACACACACACACACACACACACACACACACACACACCATACTAAGTGGGAAGGTAGATGGGGATAAGAAAGTATGTTGCTCACCAAAAGGTGTAATGATGGGACATGTGATGCTGTAGGTCATACTGACTGCAAAGATACACATGGTCCAGGCGTACTCCAGGCCAAACTGGAACTCATAGGCCTGGCTCTGCAGATGAAAACACAGTTAGAGTTTTTACATGATAAAACAGAGCACAATCTAATGTACCTGACAGGAAAACACTGACCCGTTTTACATGAATGCGCTCAGCCTGGGACTTGGCGAAGCAGAGGCGGAGGGCATACACTGTCAGTGCGGGGATACGAAGCAGCTCCATAGATGTGCCAATCATACTGGAGGTAATCACATAGTTTACAAAGAATGCACCGTTGTCAGGAAGAAACACACACCTGGATCAAGAAAACAATGAAGACTTAGTGTTTGGTCTCAACCGAGATATCTTACGAGCAATCATAATTGATATAGTTCAACAAAAGAAGACATCTTACTGGAATTTGACTTCCTTCTCATTCAAGAAGTTGACATCAAAGAGCCATGTGAAGAACAGATCCAGACTACAAAATAAAAGCAAAAAGGGTGTTAAATCGTTAGAGTTGCTGGGATAAAAGTGTAAAAGAGAATGAATATGTTTGTTGATTGTCTGCAGATGTGCTGTAATATACCTGGACAGACCAAGTGAGGGCAGGATGATGACCATGAAGACCAGCAGGAAAAAACACTTGTGCATCGTGACTTGGTTCTCTCCAGATCTACGACATCAAACGAATAACATTGGAAAACATCGTTATGCAATGCATGTATAGTTAACAAAAACCTATCTAACGCAGTTGCTTTCAACATAATGAATTCATTATGTGAAATAATGTAATGTAAAGTCAGCTGACTACATTTAAACGACTGTTGCGTTCATTAGCACACACTGCACTTTTCACTTCAGTAAACAGTTCATTTGCATTCGGCTCTTCGCACATCACGCCTGCACAACACGTTTGTGGCGGTGGTTATGTAAAGTAGTGGTGCTCATAGGTGCTGCGCGAGGTTATCTCCTTATGCACAGTTGTTCTGCTCCTCCTCCTGCAAGTCGCCATGTGCTGTTCCACTGCGCATGGCGACTACTGTGCATATCATTATCCTCACTGGGAGATCTCTATGACAACCTGCCCAGAATAACAGTGCAGGGAGAGTGACAGGAAGGAGGGAGCAACAGGGTGAAAGAGAAAAACATTATCGAGATGAAAAAAACAGAAATGCTGAGAGTTGAGACAGGCCTCTACATAAGAAGGGGCTATTTGAAGAAGCGAAGGACAGGCATTTTAATTTCATAGCTGAGAGGAGAGTGCTGGTCGGTGGCTGGTGAGTACCTGGTCCAGTGGGACTCAAAGAAAGCAGAGTAGTAGACGATGAAGGGCAGGAGCACTGAAAACGCCCACAACAGGAGGGTTGGGAAGAACTGGGTAATGATAGGGCTCTGGAACGGACAGAGAATGATTAGTTATTGAAACCTGAAGAGGGTTGAAATGTAGCATTAAGGTTCAACTTGAGCTCAAGATCTGACCCGCAGGCTGTCCACAGGCCTCGTGACGTTGAACTTGTCCATAGTGTTGACGATGATGGCGGGAGTGGTGAGGAAGAAGAGGAGCAGAAAGAGGAGGATGTTGAGGAGGACGCAGCGGAGCCACCAACGAGATCCGCACACCGACAGGTTTTCCCTGGTGACCGGAGAAATAATGAGCCTCAATTTAGAAATCATCTAGCAGGACCGACAACACACTACTTTCCCCTGACACGCCTTTACTGTATGTATTGACATAAGCTTTAAATAGCCAGCTCAGTATGTGAGCGTGTTTCCACTGCACTGGACTGGAGAGTGAGTTGGGAACCGCACATTTCAATGCTCAGTTTTAATGAAGGAACAAAAGGACCTGCTCAACCCCGCAGCCTGCCACGGCTCCAGTCGTCTAGTTAGTGCAGAAAACACATAAACACAACACACACACACACACACACTGCTGCCAATCAGGCGTGAAGCACAAACAGTGAGCGCTACCATGTCTGTGGTTAATATCCCATACATATGCATCCCTCACTTGTTACATAATCTCGCTGCGACTGCTGCATTTGCTCTCCAAGATAACACACATGCATTATAGCTAATCCAATCATGGATAGGGAATGAGCTTGAATGGTGTTTGAGAGCTGCTGCACACAAGAAACAACACACTCATCTTAGGGCTCAGACACCCGGTAAAAGCTGAGATGCATAATTTGCATAATGTTTACCTCTTGTCTAAATAAATAGACTCTTTGAGGTCCATCATCGCAAGATCATTTTGCATCGACAAACCTAATTACAGCCCACAGCACTTTGGTTTAAAGCCTACCCACGATCCAGAGGTTTCCAAAGATACAAAATATGTTGGGTAAATTACAGGGAAATGTGTGTTAATGATGCATAAGATGTGTAAAAGGGGATATTACACTCAAAATATGTGTGTGCCTGGGTTTACTCTGGTTTCCCCCACAGTCAAAATACATGCAGGTGAGGTTAATAGGTGGTTGGACTGTAGGTGTGAATGCGAGTGATGGGAGAGGTTATAGCTCCCTGCAACCATGCACTCAATAAGTACATATAACGAATACATGGATATGCTCCATAAAAGATGCATCACAAGCTCTGCTTATGGTGTGAAATTGTCAGCTGTATTTATATCTAATTTTGCAAAGATCTTTACACAACAAGCATATTTGGCTTTACGAAAACTTGTTAGCTATGGCGTTCACAAGTTTAAGTTGACATTAACCTAAAACCTTTGCCACAATTTGCCAGATCTCGCACATAATGTGTTTCCTAGACAGATAAATCAGACAGTGTGGTTTTGAAAAAGTTGAGAAAATGCTGTTTAAGTGTATGTTAGATGTGTGTTTTGTTAAAAATGAGTGTAAAATATTTACTTTGTTGACCATGGGGTGAAGGAATCAGTCATAATCTGTGATAGCATTCACTTCTCCCATTGGGGTGAACCGATTCAGAACCTGTTGCCAGTCCCATGAAAATCCTCAAGACACACATACAGTAATAGTCTCTCAGTTGTTTTATGTGCAGGAAAAGCAGCAGGGGTTGTCGATGTGGAACATGTTGTCTTTGAGGCTAATCAAGGGAAAATAGGGTTGACGAGGTCCCAGAGATAAAGCAAACTATGTGAGTTTTGGGAATGTCCTTACTGACCATATGATGTCACTGGGGGCAGGTGCGTAGCTGACCCCCCATTTGTGGGAATGCACCACGGTGGTGATGCTGGACTGCTGGGGAGAACGACGGCAGCGAACACAACCATAGTCCTTCACAATGCTGGAAAACAAATCAAGGTGCAGAAATCTGGATCAGTATTCAGTAATGAGTGCTCTTTTGTCCCTTTGTGGTTTGTATGGTTGACCCCTGCTCTGAAAGGCGTAATGATAGGAGCTGACAGACATAAACCTTGATGTCACGTTGTTGTTTACTCACACAGCAGTCATCCTTTCATCACGGAAAGTCACAAAGGCGATGCCGAGCCTCTTCATAGAGATGCGGTTCTTCTCAGCATTAAACTCATCCGTCCGCTTTTCTTCTAACTCGCTGTAGTACTGCTCTGCATCCACCTGCAGAAAAAAAGTTAGGCACATATCAGTCACAGCATCTTCCACTCTCAGAGAGATCCCCAGACCTACAGTACCTTCTTCTTGGTTGCAGTGCCATCCAGTGGTAACAGACTTTCTGTGCAGCACAACTAAGCTACAACACATTTACTTACTTTAAATTAAGCGGGTAAAAAGTACCTTTTCAAAGCCACAGAAGTCGCAGCAGAATATTTGAGCACATGGATGGATCTTGATCATGATCTTCCCCTCCTTCTGGGCCTTACTGGCAAAATACAGCCTGCCTTTCATTGCCTTCCGTCTGCAAAACACAGCGTTGTCAGATAAATGCATTCACACTGATCCCAAACGGAGTTTTTCCAATCTGTTAATGTACCTCTCCAAGTCCAGCCTCATCAGGTTGTGGACGTCGAGGCAGAAACGAATATCAGTGACAGTACAGCTGGGGTAGGCCTCACTAGTGAAGGGGGCAAAATGAGTTAATTGTAGTGAAGGTAGTCAAAATACTGCATGTATAAATGTGCGGATTTTGGTGACATAAGTAGCTGATTTAACTTGACTTAACAATGAAAAAGACAAGTAAACATAAGTACTGAAAGTGTTTGGTGATGAGTCCTGGGTCAGAGATCTCTCTTGGTATGGACGTTATCATCAGCGTCCTGGCTACCTGCAACATACAGTACGATACATCCATCATTAGAATCATCTATAATAGACTCGTATCAAGAGGTATCAGCCACACTAGCACAAGTCTCTATGATTCTATGATTTTATGATTATGAGACAATGGGCGCCTGGGCAAAGATATGTAAAGAATCCTACCACCTATCTTGAGACACAGATTCAAAGATACCTCTTTTTGGTCATTAGGCATCTTTTTGTAGACGTTTTTCCTGGACTTTTGTTTCTCTTTTCTGTCTCTTTACTGTATGTCTCTTTTTTCGTTATTTTGTGTCTCTTGGTGTTTTTAATCTGTTTATTTGGGGTATTTGTCTTTGTAGCTATTTTGTGTCTCTTTATGATTGTTTGTTGTCTCTTTTGGGTCATTTTGTGTCTCTTTATGATCCTTTGGGTTTCTTTCGAGTCATTCAGTATCTATTTGTGTTCTTTTTTTTAGTTTGTTTATGATTTTGCAACAAGACATTTTAGCAGTAACAGAAGCTGCATCCCAGCAGGCCCTTTGTTTGTGCTCTGTTGGCCGGTTTAGTCATCTGTGCATGTAAAGATGGTAATGACAAACATATCTTTACATGTAGAAATTTGGTGCACAAATTAATTGTCCTCAAAGAATAAATCCTTATTAGTCCTTTTGACCGCTGCCTTTCCTCGAGAAACATCAGCATGTTGATCCATCATTGGTCCAGAAATTAAGGTTAACTCTCAGAAATGGTCTTTTATTTCGCAGTGTAAAAATGGCCAGGCTTCATGTTTTAACAGAATACAGACCTTCTCATCTTCTCTGTACTCCAGCCGTACCAAGTGGTGAGCCATACACATCACCGTGATGATGAAGTAGACCAGAGCCAAGATGCTGTGGAGCCACAGAAAGCTGTCCCTACAAGAGGCACAAAAACTCTGCTGTAGTTTAAACAAATATAGATAGTCCCGTTTCTCACATGTCTGTGCTGCATCACGAGATTTTAGAAGTGTTGGACTTACTTTGCGCTCACATTAGCCAGTGTTGTTCTTCCAAAGTTTTCAGGACTGTCTCCTGTAGAAATAATGAAACATGACAGAGGGAGACATTTACATTTTCTAATGAATTAAAGGAAACTCTGCCTCTTTTGTCTGAAGCAACAATGAAGTCACCATTCAGAGAAAACGTTTTCCATCCAATTTAATGAAATCTCTCACATCTCAATGACATTTCACCCTAAATTCGAACATCGCAGTCATGCCTAAATCTGCTGTTTTAATTTGGGCAACCTTTATTTTCCGTAACCATGGCAGCATGTCGCAGGGTGTTGGTTTATTTAATGACTGGGGTGACACACTGGTTCATAAGAGCCAGAAGTAATAAAACACTTTCTGTGGACAGCCCTGCTCCTTGTAGACCCCTTAATGACTCCTGCATTCATCCTATTATGGAACGGCTTAGTCAACACTTGCTACAAAATAAGCTGCCAAACTGCCAAAAGGCATTTCTGCTGCGACTTAGCAGCTTTTCTTCACCGTCCCACCCCTGACACCTACATGTGTATGTTGACAGGAAATTAAGCACTTTCTATTTCGATAAATCCGAGGCTTGATGAGTTGCCATTGGTATGCTAGCAACTCCCATTAGATCAAATGCAGCCTTTGTGTGTATAAGCAGAAGTAGTTTCACTTCATAAAAATGCTTTTTGGCCCTTTTTAAGTTAAAATGACCTTTCCAGCTGAATCCAGCATTGATATAGTTTTAGTCTTTTTTTAAACTCAGCTTTACCGCAGATTGTTTTAAGCTATAGTTTTGGTGCATTAAAGCAATAAACCCTTTGGTGTGTAGATGTGTGTGATTGTCTCTGTGTGGCCAGGCTCCGATCCCTGTGTTTCCACTATGTGCCTCTTCTGAAGTAAAGGATATCCTTTTAGCTTTTTAAACAGTCGGCCGGCGAGACCATCATCTAAAGACATAAATACCCTGGAGGTCTCCGGAAAAGTTGACCGGCAGGATTACGGCCAAAGACAGCAGGCAAACCACCGTCATGAGCAGGATGATGTGGCGCTGGAAGGACAGGTATGTGACCGCATCGATGCCGCACTTGCTACGGATCTCCTCATCCCTGTGGGAACAGATAGAGGGGGAACTCAGAATCCAAAAATAAAAGAGTTCCTAAACACTGTATGCTACATGGATCGAAGAGAGTTTTACAAAATGATCTTGAGGTGTCAATAAATACATTTCCATGTGCGAATAATCAGAGCGTTGCAATATTAATCAAAAATGTGTATGTAGCTCTGTCTATTTCCAGGACAAATAGACCTACATCTTATACCTCAACTTGAGTAAAACTGTGCCACTACTACTTTGATGCCAGAAGTTGTGGGAGGTTTAGGAAACCTAGTATTATAAAACAGAACAAAAAAAGCATAACATAAGAAGAAAAGATGCTGGTGAAATGGCCCACACATTGCGAACTCTCAGGGTGGGTTTGCACTTTCCCAGGGTGAGACACTTGCACGGTAGCTAAAAACAGAGGCACCCAAACTTAACCATAATACTATGGAAACCATGGACACCGTGGAAAGCGCTGTTTTACTGCCCTTAATCTGTTGTGTGCAGTCAGACTGGAGCGAGAGCAAATATTCAACGGGAAACCACGGCACCAGCGGTCGCACGGGAACAGACTGGTTTGTTTTTGCTGCTAAATGACATATAACAAGACATTTTACATTTTCCGGTGACATCAGCTTTGAAGACACTGGGGCCAATAAAAGGATGGAAGCTAAGAGGAGACAAGTGTACAAATATAACCAGGGCAACTGCTTAGTGTACTTACTTCATATGGTAAAGTGACGAGAGCCATGAGCAGAAGCCCTGGAAGGAGAGGAGAATCATAAAACAACCAATGGATTAGTTCTTAAAGATAATAAATGGCATATGTATGCAAGTCTGTGCACACCACATCTGGCTATTTGCATGCATCCACCATTTGCATAGTAATAAGGTCTGCAGAGGGACATAGAGGGGGAGATTTAATAGGTCTAGCCTGGAGCAGTAACCACTTTACTGCAGCCTCAGCTGTGAGTAGGCACAGGGCGATGACTCCAGTCTGACTCTTTGTCTTGCACCGTTAAAAACATGCACGGTGTGACCTCAGTCTCTCACACAGGTGTCATGGAGTCACACACAGTGCAGAGCTGAGTCATGAGCCAAACTTTCCTCTAGCAACAGTTGATGTATTGCAATCTCAGACATGTGTATTGTGGGGTAAAAGTGACAGCTTGTAAAATGACTGTAAATAAATGAGAACATGATCAGTAAGACTGCTAGACTGTGTGACTGCGGTTTGAATTAATCTGACACAATTAATCTGAGTTTCTTAATGCCTTCTCCTGTATAGAAGTATTCTGCAAGTCTCAAATATATGATGTTTACTCTTATTATGATATTTGTGGAGATTTAAACCATGAGTGGTGCTGTAGAGCAGTCTTACAATGAGCCATTGTATTTATTGACAGCTTGTGTTCTACCAGCATTACTACTGTACTGTATGCACTTAAACACATAGATAGATAGTCACGTTTATTGTGAAACGCGTGACACGAACTGAAAAAAAGGAATAAAAAAGGAATGAAAATCAACAAGGTACTTTGTATTGATTTGAAAATGCTTGGTGCTTTTAGGAGCTGATGAAAAACTCAGAACCAAACACAAAACTCACCATGTCCTTGGTGTCCGAGTCGGAGGGGCTGGACTCTGACGGAGACTTCTCCTTCTCACTTGGTTCGCCATAAAACAGGGACGTGAGACTGAAATTGGAAAACAAGATGATAAAAAAGAAATGTCAACATTATCATATTAGCGACAAGACCTTATCAACAGATCCATGATGTACAGTAACTCAGTGCTGTAACAACGAAGAGATGATGTAACTGCTGCAGACAGTCTGAAACCAATACTGTGTGAACATAGAGAAGACATAAAACACATCCAAGGTCCAATCTAATAAAGCCAGTGTGATGATAGAATCTGTGGCTATTTCTCTCTGGGCTGTACCACTGACAATTCAACAGCGTCTCAAATTAAGCAGTATAATTGAATTAAGAGGGAGGACCGCTTGGTCCACAAAACACAAAACACACAGATGCTGTGCCGCCCTCGGGTGCTGCGAAGCCGTCAGGCAGAAATAATCCAGACTCAGGTCAAGCAAACTGCTGCAGACTCACACAGACGGCTGAGTGGACCTACACTCATTTTGGATCCTTAAATGTATATTAAATGATTATTGATTAAAGCTTGAGTCTGACCTCTCTCATAATGATTTACAGCAGCATGAAAGCAATTACAATAAGGAGGCTTGAATATAATCCACCACCTTTGCTGAATGGTTGACAAGAATGATGATTAATATAGGAAAAAAGTACATATAATTAATGCAAAGATTGCAGAGGTCATTTTTTTATAGAAAGGTGGGCACCAATAGTGGAGGTTATTAAGCTATCAGATATTTATATATTTTTATATATAAATGATATATTTATTCTTAAATGAATAATATGTATATTTTCATATGTTTATTGGAGTGAACATTTGTGCCTTTGTAAAGTTTAATTTATGTATACATTTTTTGTAGTTTTATTTACATATGCTTGAGTAATTACCATTGAATATGTTCAGTTTCTGTTGTTTGGAGATATATAAAACCTTATAAATACTGTGAAAGGGAATTTGAAAAATAACCAAATAAAGAATATATTTAAATGTTATTTAAAAAAAGTTAAGGCGAATAATTTTCTATTGTTTTCATACTTTTACATTACATTAAACTTCATTTGGCTGAATCCAAAGCGATCCAAAGCGACTTATGATAAGTGCAAAAACAAATAAGATTCATACTCTGAACAACAAGGAAAGTGCACTGTCAACATATCTAACAAACATACCCAGTGATTCATAAGCTATCCTAACAAATATTGTTTTTGTAACCAAAGATTATTCTTACATCCTGTTTCCCTTAATACCAACTTGTTGTTTTGAAATAAGTGTTAGTTATTTTATGATTGAGAATACTCCTCTGTGTTTACATATCTTGGAAGTGCTAACAATTTAATATTTTCACTTTCAAGCACGAGAACATTTTTAGAGTTGCAGTCCAGTAACAACAAATTATTTTAAGAATGAAAGGCAGACTAAATGTTGCCTTCTTCGCAGTGCCATGTATTCTCAGCAGAGGGAGCTGGAGGCTCCAGGATTAAGGACCCGGGAGGGGTCCACAGAGGATTATTTCTCCATCTTAAATCTTGTCATCGCTCACAAACCAGCCAGTGTATCAGACTTTTAGTGTTAGCTGGATTCACCTGTCATTCTCCATCAGCAGAGCCAGGCGGCCATAGTCCCACGCAGCCTTCCTCAGACAGGAGAAGATGAGCAGCAGTAACTGTAACACAGACCCAGAATATGGAAGCATGAAGTACCAAGTCTGATTTACACAAACACATCCTCATCTGTTACAGGCCTTATCGTAAACCTTTATCATAACGCTTGATTTGAAAGCTATGGCTCATCTCTGCATTCTTATGAATAGTCTACAAATAACACACAGGTTCACAATGGATTAGCAGCAGCAGCTATAATGAGCCATCTTCCTTCTATAGAGTGGCACCGTGGTTGTCTTGGAAACTACGAGAGACAGGTCAACATGCCCCAAGAACACATGCTGTTCACCGCAGCCAAATTAGTGTGGTCAATAGCAAGATTAAATATGAATAGACTCCATTCTGCCACAAATGAGGAGCTTACAATGAAGTAAAAAAGTTCATTCAGTGAAACATCATAGCACACAATAGTGGATTCAGGCTGAAAGCCCTGGTTAAAGATGAGAGCATAACTGGGTAATGATGGATGAATGTTGACAAATTCAAATTGAGTGAAAGTGATGATGAATATTTGATTTTAATTACAGCATTAAATCATTCACTCATTTGGTTTAGTGGGCAGGGATAAATGTTGGATGTGATCTCGAGCCACGCAGAGTATCAGGACGGCCTATAGGCTAGTAGCTGAATAATGAGTGTGTTCGCATTAGCAGTCAGGGTTCAAACTGCTTCTTTAAATTAAAATCCCTCTATTCCTCGCTCAGTCCTCTGTGTCCGTGCCCTTCCTGTTGTTTTGTTTCTTTGGTCTTGATGCGTGGGCATGCTCTCCTTAAGTCCCACTGATGATTTATTATTACTCTGTATAATGATGATGGAGTGAAGAGGTGTCATTAAGAGACAGCCCTCGCCCCATTGCGTTGTCGTGACAACTAGGCAGCCACAGAACGCGCCAATTAAAACACAGGAGTGGCAGATTGAGAGTGATATCAACGCAGAGATCAAGCTTGACAAGGCCTGACAGCCCATCATCATCTGGTGACAGGAGGGGAAATATGCCACTACAGTGTGTTTGGAAACACTGGATACACTCTATTACACTTTGTGAGAGGAAACATGTTGATCTATAAGATTCAGATCCCGCTTGTTTGCAGGATCTAGTAAATTATTACTAGATCCAAAAGCCTGACAAATACATCGCTCCACAGTGTTTTCCAATTTTAAGTTTAGTGTTTATAGAGCTGCACCAGACAGATAAGTTGATCAACAAAAACATTACAAGAAACTTTATAGAGAATCAATAAATGGTAAAATATTTGTATTATTATTATATTTGGTTTGAACAGACTAAACTAGAGATTTGTAAACTTTGGCAAACTGGGATGAATATTTTCACTATTTGCAGATATTTTATTGCCCAAGCGAATCTACAAAATAATCTTCCAATTCATCGCTAATGAAAATTATCTTTTTTTGCAACACTAGTATTAGTTTAAAGGTCCCATGACATGGCCATTTCTACTGATCATAATTCCATTGTTGAGGTCTACTAGAATAGATTTACATTGTTCAATGTTCCAAACTCACATTGGTTTCTCATACAGCATCTCTGTATGTGTATTCACTCTCTGTCCTAAACGGCTTGGGAGCTCCTGCCCCCCCCCCCCCCCCCCCCCCCCTCCCTATGAGCCCACTGTGCTCTGATTGGTCAGCTCGCCCACTCTGTTCTGATGAGTGGGGTCTGGGTGCCGTGTTGGCGGGACGTTGCGCGGCTCGCTGCTCCAAGGAGCGGACAGTGTGAGCTGGATTACTGGTGTCGTTTCCTTGCTGCGTGGGGTCTGCGAGACAGCGAGATATCGCGAAACTCTGCGGAGCAGCGGCTGAGAAAATATAAGGCTGAGTGAGTGTGTGAGGAGCTCCACGGATTGGTCCATTTGGACCTGGGTATGGTTACGTCACTATACTCAGGAAGAAAAAAATGGAAAAATACAAATCTCCAACGAGGCGTTCTGGGGCAGCATAGACAGGTATTTTCTGTGTTAGAGTTTTACTCGCTACAGGGTGTACTTTGAGGGTTTGTGACTTTGCAGACCGTTTACATGCAGAAAAAGCTACATAACACACAAGGGGACGGGTCATAACCGGAAAAGCATGACATGGGACCTTTAAGGGACATATCCAAGAGAAAAAAACAAGTTAAAGTTCCTTACTTAGCAGACAAATATGAAACTCAGTCCTCTGTTCCTACTATCATGATATGTAAAATCCCTTTTGTCTCTAACTGATAAAAATCACACATATTTAGGATTGTACATCTAAACATCTATCATTTATAACTGGGTGGTGGCAGCTCTGGATTTATGCACAGACCTTGTTATCGAGGCCCTTGAATTAAGCTGCAGCAGTATACTGTACAGTAGAGGTCACCTAGACTCTAGAGCATAAATATGGACAACAAGCTCCTTGATAAAGAGAGCAAGTGTGGTTAAAACAAGAGTGTTTTTTTCCTTTGTATTATTCATTCCTTTTTATAATTTGTCATATTCAATTGAACTTTTACGGAAAATGTCACTGTTTCAGCTTCTCAGACATGAACATTATATATTTTTTTGGTCCTCTATGATAGTAAACTAAAACTCTTTTGCATTGTTGGTTCAACAAAACATGACATCACCATGGGCTGTGAGAATGTATGCACCTTTTTGTATAGACCAAACATTTGATCAAAAAAATTATGAGCTGATAAAATATCATACAATTAATAATAAATGAAAGTTAGTTGCATTATCCCTCTATGTGCATAAGTCAGAAAATGTTACTGCACTGGTCATTATAGTAATTGGGACGATATGATAATGGCAAATGACCTTTTGAAAATCTGTTGCGTATTATACTTTCCAAACAGATGTTAATAGACCATAGCTTATCTCTCATTAATTGTGTAAACTGTGTTAATGGGTGGTTTGTTGGGTGTGAGTCTGTACCATCCAAAGGACAACATTGATTGCGAGGACAGTTGGCACCCCTCCAAACGGGAGACCCTGCAGGACGCTGCTGCGGGAGTGCGCGCGATAGCATCTCTCTGCAGTGCTGTTTTCCTCCCCGAAAGAGTCCAGGATGCTCAGAGCATCTGCAGCGGCCCCCCCCCACAGGGGGCGCTCTCGTCGCAAACAGCTCAGAGTGCGCCATCAGCACTGGACCATATCTGAAGGGAAAAATAAATAGGAGAAATAAAGAGAGAGTCCATTAGCCAAGATTTGTTAAGTGTTGGAGAAACGTTTGCTGACATTAGCCACCATAAGCTACCAGCCATACAAGAACAAGTTGGAACTGCGAAAAGCTATGTGTTTCACTGCTGATGAAAACGTTTGTAAAGCCTGCTTTAAGTTGGACTTAGGCATGTAATTTGTTGCCATTATGCACATCCATTCAATAACGACACACCCTATACTAGCCTGTATTAACATTGACTGAAAATGTTGATATTTGTGGGAGACGGAGGGTGTGGTGTTGGTAATTAGCGATGAAGTTGAGATTTAATGGTCGTTTTTTTTAATACACAATTGTGATGACTTATTTTTTCCCAGACAAGTGTGTGCCACTCACTCTAAGTGCAGTTATGAGAGCACTTTGAAGAGGTCTAATGACCATCTCATTCCATTAGCAGTCATTGATCCGTGTCTGTTTATCTGACAAATGGAAGTGCAGACGTCACGTGAAAGTGACAAACTGATCTGATGACAGTTTTACTGCACCTCTAGTATATGTGAAAGGAAGATGCTAACAAGCCCATTTGACGACGTAAACAAGAGCAGATTTTTGTTGTGATAGTCTACTCTAACAGTGCCAGAGTAAAAGCTTAAACTGTGTACACTGCAATAGTAAACTACATGTTGAGGATTCTTTGTGCTTCTGTGTACTTCCCTCTGTCTATAGAAGCATGTGCACAATATGGTCATTCACTCTGCCATGACCACAGAGTGGAGGCCTAAACCAGCAGCACACACTCTCGATCAATACAGTCCCGACTACCAGCTGCTCGGCTTGTGTACACTCTTCACCGAATAAACAGTCTGAGGAAATGGAGCAGCAACAGAGTGCTGACAAAGCTTTGCATCAATACTGGGTTTCCACCTGAGTGAAAGACATCAGTCATCAGATTTCATGGGGAAAAAAACAGATTCCTCGATAAAATCTGAAATGTTGTTACTGTGACTCCAAGCAGAGTGTAGTATACACAGTGTGCTCCGCAGCAGTAAATGGCAGCCAAAACTGCATCACAACCCCCTGTTGTCCAACTCTCACAAGAGCTGTGAGCTAACACGAGATTGAAGTGAAAAAGGGAGAGGAAGCTAAAGGCCTCCAAACTGGCACACATTACTGAACCCAACTTGGTGTGATTTATCACTGCGCCAATGACATCACTTCCTGAGAAGCTTAATCATAGTTTTGTGAAGCATTTACCAAACAACAGTTAATGTGCAACAGACGCCATAGCAGGATGTCTAGTGTAGGAGGCTGAGCTGATCAATGGCGGTGTCAGAGAGGTCTGGAGAAGTATAAAAATACAACGCAGTAATCTTTTAGCGGATCTTTCTGCACCACTGTGGTCTCTTTCCTCGTACTGTTTTGAAACTGTATAGCCTTAAATCAATACTAAGATGCTGTCAGATACACAGCATCTGAGCCTCCCTGTGGAGACAACTGGGGAGGAGATCTCCTGAGGAAGGATCACAAAGCAAATGCATAATGTACAAACACGTCTGCATAGCTGTGTTTATACAGAAGCTGCTGTACATTAAAGCAGGTTTTCTCTCTCTGCCAATAAAGAAAAAAGATATGCACAAAATCATCATTTTTACAGCTATAAATGGATTAACAACCACATAGGCTTTTAAATTAAGGAGGGAGCATGCAGTACTCTTGAGAGAGAGAGAAAACATATTCATCATAACCATTTAGTTAACTGGTTTATTTATATTATTAGGATTATTAAACGTATTAGGATTATTAAACGTTTTAGGATTATTAAACGTAAATCACATATTGAAATGTGAATTACAGGCACGCGATCAATAGACCAATCAATTAGCTTAAGCATCTTGACTAAATTCCCTTCATTTTAAATTGAGATAAAAGCCATGCTTGGGATAACAGGGGATAATGTTTGCAGCAATTGCCTGCTTTTTAATTAATTCAACCGTCATGTGGAAAGCCTAAAATGGCTGCAGGAAAAAAAGTAAACAGTGCCTATTTTTATACCCCTGTGATTAGCTGATAACACACATATCAAAGAGCAACTGTGTGACATGCAGAAACAGGAGCATGACGCCTTACTACACACACACACACAAACAAAACAACACTATAAGCTGGAAGTAAACTGGAGCTCTAACAACATCAGACATGCAGAAGCTTAAACGGACCTTTATCGGCTCATTGACATCTTCTTCTTCCTGCATCAGACGAGTCATTCACTCTGAAAGCTGCCGGCTGCTGATGCTAATAGTCAAACTATTCCTCTCCACCTCCAGAACAGAGCAGGATGCTGAGGATACAGGCTGACTTGTGGTTTCACACAACATTAGGACAAACGTCACAGCATGACTCAGCAGTTTAACCACTAATCACTCCATGGATATTCTGTCTTTCAGTCTCACCCCTCGTATATAAACACTCAAACATGCTCACAGTTCTCCCATGCTATCCTTTTCTTCTCCATCTTATTGAACTCTGCAAATCCGAAGTCTTTCTAATCCTTTCCCTCTGCTCATTTCTCTCCCACTCATCCCTGACTGGGGCTTCCAAGCCAACGCAGCAGCTTACAAACTGATGTTTGGCTTTCGTTGTGCCTCCTTTTGGCAGCATGAGTGAAATCTGCCCTCTGTGCTCAGTAGGTCTATTATGATCACATATGCTGAAGTCAGTACAGGAGCAGCGAGCCAGTGATGAGATATACCTGAGTTTGAGTCAGAGAAGCAGAATAGGGGAGGAAAAAGCTAGCTCTGGTCTGTTAATCAGCTCATTGCACCATAAAAACAGCTGAGGTATCTGCGTGTGTGAGAGAGAGAGAGAGGACACTATCCCTAAGGTAACACAGACAAAACAATTAAACTGTAAATCAGAAAGTCAGAAAGTCAATAACATGCAATAAACCCTGATTCAATCCAGGAGTCTCTCAGCACTTCCTCCCAATATTTTTTATTGAATTAGAGGCTGCCGGAGCCTTCGTGCTGACTGTTTAAGAGCATTGTTATTGTAGGTGTGTCAACAACACATTTTGGCTTTACATATAAAGAGTTAAAAAACATTGAGTCACGCTATTAGATCTCTGAGACTGCATAGACTTTGAGCAAACATGATAACATGTTAATAATTGCACATGCTTTTTTTCAACAGCTATTCAATGATTCAATGCAAAGACCTACAATTAAGAGAAGACATACTGTATACAATAAATCACAGTATTAGAACTAAAAAACAAAACAAAAAATCCATGTGATTGTTGTTTAGCATGACATATTCCAATTAGCACTAAGGTTGATAGAAAAGTCGAATTTTTTTTAGACATATATTGCAGTTGAAATGAATTGGAAATCAGTCCAAAGGCTAACACTAACACAAGGCTAAAAACCAGGAAGTGAAAAGTGTTGAAGACATATTTAAGTCAAGACCAAAGTGGTGGACTGACCATTGTTGCCATTCCCACCTGCCCACTTAAAAAAACACACTATAGGTTTAAATGTCCTGCCAAAAAATAACCAAAGCACTCAACTAATCACTTTTACCATCCTTGAAATCCCTTGAACAGATATGTTTGCTTAGCCAATGCTGAAACAAGAAGCTGAATCTATGATATCTCATATAAAGCCATGACAGGAAACATCTTTATATGTTAACATGTTTCAAAGGGACTGGTTATTAATTCATAGCTTTACCCAAGCTTAATCAACAACATAAAGCATTTGGAGCACAGCACCCCTGAAGAGATTTCTCTCCCAACACTCGGTTGGATCAAGATTCATTACCTGCATGAGGAAATGAGAGAGAAATGAACCATAAATAAAGTGTGAACTTGAGTTTCTTCAAAACCTCTGCACCGTATCAACTGTCCGCCACTGTGAGATAAAAGACTACCAGCAAGGACAATTTTCAATCACCATAAATAAAAGCGTGATGGCCTCGGAGCTGTTGTTTCCCTCTTGACTGCAGCCTTGTTAAACATGGCGTTTCCCCCTGCCACGACACCTGCATGGAAGAGAGAGGTTTGCAGTTCCCCTGCCAACAACGTCATGTGAAAGACCCAGAGATGGTAGAATATTCATGAGTGATTACTATCTGTGCTCTGCATGTTAATCTCAAACTGAGCCCCTGATTATGGAAATCCTAGTGTTTAAAAGATATTCTATTAAAACAAGCTGTCTCTAGTGGACTGTTAACAAGCCAATAAAACATGAGACATGACATGAGATGAGATGAAGCCTTGTGGAAGCTGATCTGTAACGGTACCTCTAATTTGCGGTATGACGAGAGGCATGGGAACATATTTAAAAGGCAACAGCGGGTAGAGAAAATAATGTAAACACAATTTAGCTTAAAGTGGACCTATCATGCTATATTTGAATAATATATTGTAGGGCCATACCTATATAAAACATGTCTGTGAAGTTTTTTTTTCAAAATACCAAACAGATCATGCATTTTAGCCATGCCTCATTTCGCTCTATTTGCTCTTTTCCAGCCCTGTTTTTGCAAGGGCTGATTCTGCTTTTGTGGCAGACTACAGCGCCACTTACAGGCCTGGCATATGTACTACAGCGTCTCCAGCGCTTTCGAGCGGTCTCTCATTCCCCTGATAGGTGGAGAGTTGCCCATATAGGCGGAGCACCCCTTTTCTGACGTCAGAACAATTCAAATAATAATCAGCTCCGTTGCAGCCCCGTTTTTAGAGATTTGGGTATAGAGGAAAAGAGAGAGGGTTGTGTTTTCTGACACTTGGTGAGTTCCCTGACACACAGGGGACACATGTTCATGTATAAAAGACGTACAAAAGTGCATTTTGCATGATAGGTCCCCTTTAAATAATGTCAGCTTTAAACTATGGGCTCAGAACTATGGGCTCAGGGGCCTCATTTATAACGCCTTGCGTAGGATTGACGCGAGAAGGTTGCTTATGTAGTACAAAGCAAAAAAATAGGTACAGACATTTTCCGACATTTTCCGATTCACAAAACATTGCGTACCGGCGAGGGAAGTGCGTACCGGCACTTCCTACGCCTGTTTCCCTTTATAAATCACAATCGACTCGAAATGCGGCGCAGCTTTTGCAGGCTTCACGTAACGCCCATATTTGCCTATAAATAGTCAAAGAAACGCCCATTCATTCATTCATTCTGACTGACTGCATCAAGAAGATCGCAGGAAATTACGACCGAACAGCTAAAAAAGACATCTCACACCGTGTCAGATTTTGGTTATTTTGGGGAGGTCGAGATAAATCATATTGTTTGGTGGATGCAGTTTGAACCAGAGTTGCAGCATGGAGGTCGGATCGTCACCAAAATAAATAAATAAGTGATCCGAAAAAAGTTAATGACAAAAAAAATACACATAACCTTCCTCATGCAGTGTGTTTGTCCCGGGGACAGGAGACACCCCCTTGATGAGAAACTCTAAGAAATGATCGGGGAACCCCTCCGGAGTGGAGTCAAGTATTTGGTGGTTTGTGTTCCAGCTGTCGATCAGCAACTATATATCCATAATCCACCAGTTAAAGGAAATACAACTAATGTGTTGTGTTATATTAGCTGTACAATTTACCACATAGGTGTTCTTAGTTTCCATAACTCCTGTGTTTTACGAGCGACTTATCAAGTCTTGGCAAACGGCATAAAACACGATTAAACGTGATAGTATATAAAACCATGCTCGTATCTACAACCTATAGAAATGCAAAACGGCGTCAGTTTAGACGTAATTCTGTCCTCCTGCTTACCGCATCATTTATGAGAAAACATTTCATAACATTAACACAACATATTCGAGGTGGTTTTAAATAACATATCCGTATTTATTTATTTCTCCAAGTTATGTTTTTGTGTGCACTGAGGAGTCGCAAACAGGCGTTTGTTTAATCATTTTAAGATTGGCTTTAATCAATGTTTGAAAATGAATTCTTCATATGATAAATGAGAGGTAACATTTTATTTATTTCCACATATTTCTCTCCATTCTTCCTTCTGCCAACGGTGTCGCAGTTTCTCGTCTCTCCCGTTGTTGTGCTTAGTGCGTACGCATGGGTTAGAGTTTGCGTGGAGGACCGCACATTTTCCCGTCAAGTTAGTATTTTATAAATCGCAAACATTGCGTAGAAACTGGCGTACGCCATTTTTTGAGCGTATATCCCTTTATAAATGAGGCCCCAGAACAGTCTCATAATACACACATGCACACAGAAGGATTCACACTTGTATTTCATGATCCGCAAAATGATTCACACTTGTATTTCATGATCCACACTTGTGTTTTTCAATGCACACACAAATGTGTTCCGTTTCATATTCATGTAAATAAAATCCAAATACAGAAAAAAGTTTTACATATGTATTTTTGATCCTCACATATTTGTTTTCCGTTTAAAACCGCTGCACCTGCAAACACAAACCGCTTTCTGTGCATGGATCGCTGTGCATTCGTGTGTGGGTTTTTTGAGACTCCCCTGACGGTGACCCGATTCGTACTTGTAATTTGTTCTATCTATAGCCAATCAGATGTCTCCTCAATTCTAAGCCAATCACATGACCGCGCCCCCACGAGGGTAGATTTCTTGCGTTCATGACGTAGCGCTTCATGTACACATTTTGCGCTGTCCGGAGCTGACAGGTCCATGGAGCCTGCCTGCAGGGCTAATCTCAGGACACTTCCACTCTCAGTACATTGCCACTTTCCGAGCAGGAAATGCACGCAAAAACAAGCCTTTATATTATTAAGGTACAGTGCCACTTTCCGAACCATTAATGAATGCTTGTGTACATAAAACGGCAGGCAAAACTGTTTTAAATGTGTGTTTCCTGTATGGCGAATACAGCTGCTTTATTTATGTCTGTATGAAGTTGTTGTGAGTGTGGAGGGAGCAGCTACAGGTTAGCTTAGCCTAATCGATCAGTGCACTACGAAGCCAGTGCTAGACAGTGAACTGTCAACGGGGGGAGCCCCGCCGGTCATTATAGGCCGATATTCACTCTTAATAGTTTGATCGGTGCTCTCTATAAAGGCCGATCAGGAGAGCTGGATCTGATCGATATGGACATAAATGCGAGTGAAGTTTTAGCGAGCTGCATGAGAAACTGACGGGCTGTCAGGAGAGAGGGAGGGAGAGAGGAAAAGAGATGATCCTTACTCCCGTGTTATTATCCGGTCATAGTCCGGTAATTACCTAACGGAAACGCTGCTACACAATTCTTATTATTATTATTGAAACATGACCGGTAAGTTTCAAATTTGTCCGGTAAAATTAAATTCTGTCCACGGAAACCCTGCTCCGGACTACGCAAAATGCGTATATGAAGTGACATGAACGCAAGAAATCTACCCTCGTGGGGGCGCGGTCATGTGATTGGCTTAGAATTGAGGAGACATCTGATTGGCTATAGATAGAAAAAATTACAAGTACGAATCGGGTGACCGTCAGGGGAGTCTCAAAAAACCCACACACGAATGCACAGCGATCCATGCACAGAAAGCGGTTTGTGTTTGCAGGTTCAGGGGATTTAAACGGAAAACAAATATGTGAGGATCAAAAATACATATGTAAAACTTTTTTCTGTATTTGGATTTTATTTACATGTATATGAAACGGAACACATTTGTGTGTGCATTGAAAAACACAAGTGTGGATCCGGAAATACAAGTGTGAATCATTTTGCGGATCATGAAATACAAGTGTGAATCCTTCTGTGTGCATGTGTGTATTATGAGACTGTTCTGAGCCCATATTAAACATCTCTCTCTTTATTTCTCTTAAGCTTGCCAGGCGTTTTTATTCACTTGCTTACCCCTACATTTCAGTTGAAGTCATTTTTCATTGTGAGTTTATATTATTTAGTCCCCCTGTAGTTTTCCATCCATACCAAAGAGCACCTGAGGTGGATTTACTACTCTTGTTTCCTTAGGGTCACAGGTAAGCCCTCCAATAATCCACATGGATCAGAGGCTGAATGATGGCTTAATAGTGTTTCATCAAACCGGAGTTGACAGTGCAATTGCAAAACCACACAAGGGATGTAATGAGACCGCGCCAGCTTATCAGCTCTCATTCACTTACAGAACATTAACTACAGGGCAAGTAGGGACACCTGAACATTACACGTAGACATGAGGTCTAATTATAAATCCCTTAGCATTGAATATATCCTGCGTAAACAGCGTTCACTTTTCAGGGAAGGTTTTCTACAAGACTTTGGAACCTGGATGCAGATGTGCTTCCTGCTACAGGAACATAGGTGAAGTGGGCTTGTGATGTATGGCTGAACAACATGGCTCCATCTCATCCTATATGGGGGTAAAATGGGATTTTCTGTCTTTATTGACCTGGCTTTGTACACTGAGGCATTGTTACATTAGAGCTTTGGACATACACTGAATCATACTGTTGACTAAGATATTATTGTATGCTAGTTAAGACTTATTTCCATCTAATGTACTGCATGAACCCATCGACACATATGGGTCTGACTAAGATGAAACCTCTGTGAGCACAGTAGAGGTTCTGTTGTAGCCATCGGGACAAACGTCCTCTAGCGTGCACCGGTCATTGTTTATAGTCCCATTATCAACCTTACAGTTGCTTACAGGCTTAGTTTACACTCTAGAATCTAGATAAAAGCTAAATCGTCCTCAGATGACAGCCGATGGGTTTAAAGATTGCATTTTAGTCGCTATGTTCTGCCCCTTTTGCTCTCCACATGAACTGACCACTACTAGGGATTGTATTGAAATATTGCCCAGCTGTTTTATTCTGAAAGTATCTTAGCATATTTAAATAGAAAGGCCATGTTTGAGTGCATCTTATTTGCACTCCACAGGAGCTACAGGGCTCTGCTGTCATGGTTTGGTTGGAGGGTGGTGTTGGAGGATGTGGATGGGAAACCCTCATCAGATTCAGCCTGAAGGGGAAAGGGGGCGGAGGTTTTAGCACAATCTGCTCACCACCTGCTCAGTGGAGGAGGGAGGGGATTTACTCTTCTCATACCCACTCTCTCTCCATCACACAACACAAACACATATCACCAAGGTGTGTCTGCTCACAGCTAATGCAGCATCCCCCCCAGCACCTTTCTGAAGGCCGAGAGAGCCTTAGCATGACTGGGGTGATGACTACACACACTAGCAGAGATCATCAAACCTCACACCTGCTTCCTGTCTGGCTGCACATGCTCATTGGGGACCGCTGTGTGTCTGCCCTGCTGCTGTGGACTGGGTCGTTCCTCAATACATCTGACATCAGTGATGGCTTCAGTAAAACCTCACTCACATAATATGTGTCTCTGTTGCATAACTATGAGTTTCTGGAAGATTCCCCCCAGTGCAGGAGCTGATCCTGAAAATGCCCCCCACATCTACAAAAAAGTAAAAACACTGACATCTTAATAGATTGATTCAGATACATCTCTGCTCCATATGGATGCAAAATAAGTTGTTTTTATAAATGCTTCTTTACAATAACTTTGCACCTAGATTTTTGTGAATTACACTCCTTAATATTATACAAACACCAATCATATTCCAAAGAAGCCATTGGAACCCATTTGTTTTAGTACCATATGAAAGTAAACTTCAGTTACATTACAATTGAGTGATAATACCGTTTAAAGCAGACAGCAGGTTACTACAGTATGTCATATTTGTGAGATAGCTGATGAGAAATCATTATTCTCTTCTCAACAACCATGTTTGCTTAGTGTTGGTCATTTTATGATGAAAAAAACAACCCGAAATGCTAAGACTGTTAACATTTGCCAGGTCTCTGTAAGCTAATTTTCATGTAATTCAATTATTGGGAGGCAATTATGTTTGGAATGTAGGACATCAATTTAAACCCCACATTTTCTCTTAATTATTTCATCCATAAAATGATACAGCATACTGAAAAGTGTCTGTAGTAAGTTCCCAGAGCCCATGTTGACATATCTTACTGCCCAGTTACAAAGCCAGCGATACCCGGAATAACTAATCAATGAATTGACTGATTGTCGAAGTCTGAGACCTACAGGAAGTTATGCACTACAAAAAAGATCTCCTGCAGAGATATCAGATGGGAATCATTGGCCTGCAGTGCATGTACAACAGGCTGAGTATCATGTGAGAGGATAAGATAGTCTGACATCTGCATATGGCTGTGAATATCTATATCTCGTTCCTGGTGTTGCAGTAGGCATATGGCATTGTGCTCTTTGCTGGTGAGTGGCTGTGAACGATACAACAGTTACAATGCTGAATGCGTCAGTATCACTGGGATGGACCCCTGTGGAATAGCAAGGAAATTCACAGCAGGAATCTCAAATAGCAGGGAGCCAACTCTTCACCAAAGACATACACATAACAAAGCCCAGACTATGCTACATAACGGCTGTGGTATGATGGCAGGCAGAATACAAATGGAGGTTGCACAGTAGTCGTTGTTTTGTTCTAATAATCTGTTTGTTTTCGACTTTCTGTCAAGAGGCTTTCACCAACGTGTTTACTGACATTTTGATTTAGCAGCCGGATGACATGTGGCTGAGGGGATGAGTCACAGTAATATGTCTCATTAACTGAACGATGCAATCTTGGATGTACGGCACACACACCTGCTGCACATCACATCTCACAACAGTGTGTGTCTGTGTGTGTGTGTGTGTGTGTGTGTGTGTGTGTGTGTGTGTGTGTGTGTGTGTGTGTGTGTGTGTGTGTGTGTGTGTGTGTGTGTGTGTGTGGGAGTTAGGTGCTACACAGGGTGCAATCTGTTAACAGAGTGGGTTGTTCCTCTCAGACAGTCTGGGCTCACATGTAGAGCTAACTGTCATTCTTTAATGTGTTAAAAGCCACTACTGAATATGTATCTCATGTACTGGGATATATTACTACTGTAGAAGCATTAATATTGCAATGCAGAAATAAGTATAAAGTTATTGAAGATTTGTATTAATTTCGTATTTGTTTTTTTTCATCAACCCCTTGCATATCAACACAACAAAACATGAAGTGATATATGACACTAAAATCAATATATAAATCAATAAATATAATAAATATACATATCGAAAGGTTTTTGGTTGCTGTCCTTAGTCCTCAGCCTAACAAAAATAACCCTCCTATGTTTCAAAAACATTTTAAGATTGAGTTTTAATGTAACTAAAATACTTTTCCAATGAGGCCAAGCATCAACTAATGCTTAAACCTCAAATGGCTTCTATATTTGACGTTCCTGGAGCTTAAACCTAAGTGAAATGATTCCCCTGTACAGTGTTAGGTCTTTGTCTTTACCCATTTTCCATGTGAGATAGGGCGGTTTATGGGATTTTGACGCCTTGCACTGTGACAACAAAACCACAAAAGATCTTTGTGCAACAACTTCACTTTTTTTACTGTTTGATAATCCCCTGCAGGTGGAGCTGTCACCGTTCCCAAGGTGTTGTAACAAACACAGAAAAAACAAACAAACCAGACAAAGAAGATCCATGGAAAGAGGCTTGTGCATGCTTCTATCAAATCTGCAACTTTCTATCGTCCTCTGCCTGTGTGACTGTTCAGCAGAGCTGTAAATGTACACGGGATCCATCTCCCTACTGCAAGCTCTTTTTTTAAATCTCAGATTAGTCTCCTGAAATGTTAATGTCTGTGTGATACTTGAAGGTGACCAGAATTAATTTGCTCAATATTCTTGAGAGACTTTGTACTGCTTTTGAAGTGCAAGCTCAAAATATAAAGTGATTATCACGATATCAGCACTTCATTTATGTTGTGCACCTCGGTCAAACACGTCCTTTACACGTTCAATAAATGTATTATTATTATGAAGGGGTCTACCTGCACAGCCAAATATATATTACTAAAACCTCACCACCTGTATAATTAAAAGGTTGTGGTAAAAAGTTTTTGTAGTGAAATTTCAAACCTGTAGGGATTGGTAATGCCAAAGAGTGAATTTAAAGCCATGACACTATTGTAGTATTTAAGAAATATTTCTTGAAATGCCTCAAAATGTATTGTCTTTAAAAGGCCAAACATCTCTGTATTTCTCTGCATTCTCATTAAACTATTATTAAATATTACTTTCCACTACAAACAAGACCTTTCTTTTTTAGATTTTTTTTCTCACTATATGGCATGAAATTCTTCAGCATGTGTCATACAAATGCTACGCATGAGTGACACAGTAAAAGGTCAAACACTTATTAGGAAGCTGACATTTTAAAGGCCACCTCCTCGTCAACACAGTCAGGTACATATGGCATCAGTTGCAAATAGCATTATGAATTCCACATTAGTTTTAAATCGGTTAATTACAAATACAAAATACAATTACATAGATGTTTGAGCACATTCCCAAACACCATCATCAGTTTTTGTCATAACAAAATAAAGGGTGCGCAGAAATGTGACCTCCGTTTACCTCAGGAGGAGTATATTCTAAATGCTATTTTAGGAAGAGCCGGTGAGATGGTGCTAAAACCTGCTAAATATCCAGTAGATTTAGCATTGATTCAACAGGTCAGGTTAACATTTAAAAGCATTCGGTCTGTAAAAAAAAAAACACAAAACATGACAGTCAGCATAGAGAAGATACCATGGTCACAGCCTGCCAGGAAGCCTAAATATGATTATGTTTGATTATTATTACTCCAATGGGCAATCCAAATGCAGTTCGGGGTTTTTTAAGGTCTTCCACACATCTGACTCCATGAGGAACAATAGGTGTAGTGAGAATGTGTTTAGTGTGTAATACTCTGACACGTTGCCAGAAACCTCTTCATCCTAACCGAGCAACAACATCCCTGTGCCAGGATGCAGGGAGCCCTTTAATGTTTCCATTTCACTTCAGGCTAAAATCGGGATATTTTAATAGAAACAAATTAGTGGTTCTCTCATCAACCAGACAGATTTAAGCGACTCTGTCCCCTCGCTTACTGCAGCACTCACAACAGTCTGCTGCACACCCACCTTCTTCCTCCACCTCTGTAACTTGATGAAAACGATTGCGCCATACATATCAATTATAAACCCCCTCCACATCGCTTTCAGATCACAACACGAACACATGACTTTAAAAAACATAACCACATCGCTCACCTCAGAAAGCTTCCTGATCGCTGGCGTCTGGCGATGATGGGGGTGCTGCTGTGTTTTTTCTCCAAGACCAAGAAACAAGAGAAACTCCCACCTACTCAGGGACCGTCTGACAATTAAACACCTGCCTCTACGGATGCTAGGGGAGCGTCATGTTACAGTATACTACAGTATAACTACGATGTCGTGTTTTAGGCTAATACCAATTTTAGGATATACCAATTGATTATTATATAATTATCTGTTATTATTAACTGTTTGTTTCCCCTGGTGATTCAAGTATTATATGTATTTCACTGAAAGATGCCAGCAGAATGATTAAGGCGGTGAGACAACAAAATGTAAGGCAAGTGAGGATTTGTTATGCCTTCTGAGTGAAAGCAAAATAAAAATAAACGTATATTACTCATCTGACAGCACTCATATTTGAAGGTAAAATTATTGAGGATGCATTGCCACCTACTGGAAACATGTATTTCATGCATTGTCCTAAACTTAGCCCAGGAAGACCAAACAAAGGTAGTTGTTTGGCCTATACTGTATGTTAGATTAAATGAGCCATCTATAACAATATGATGCAACATAATAACGAAAGATTTAACAAAAATGTGAAGCTTTTGAATTATATATTTCTTTACGAATTTGTGACACTTTTTCCTATTAGGAAGTATTTTAAACGAGTGTTTTTCTGTTATACTTGAGTAAATTATCTGAATATCTCTTCATTCCGTCAACAATCAAATAAAAAAATGAGAGGCCTACACATGTACAGAAGTGGTTAATATAGACTAGGTGAAAGAGTTTTGTGAAATGTTTTGAAAAAGAGACATGTTGTTTTTAAATGACTTGTACGTCAAATTCGTGCTATTAGTATGGGTCTGGAAAACCAGAGAAGGTAAAAACACAGACGCATCCAGACCAACAGGTGGCGCTAGAAAAATAAGCAGACACTTGAATAATGAAAGGAGGACCTCGATGTGGCTCAACAACACCTTCAGTGCGTTTGAATGAACGTGCGGAGCTGCGAGCCGAGGCTCCGCGGTGCTGAAAGGACAGCTCCTCCGTCCCTCATCTGCAGGTAGGCAGCCTGGACACCATCATAGCTGTAACTGCGTATTCATGGAAAATGCATGATTGACTACATCATTTCTGAAGAAAACAGCAAACATGGAGCAGAGGAAACTGCGATAGTCCTTCATTGTTGCTGCTGTGTGTGGTTATCTAGGGCATCCATTGGCCTAAATAGTGTTTTCATATATGAGCATGAAGAACCATTTTTAGCTTTACTCTGTGGGAGCTCCTTCCTTCCTTCATTTTTTGTTTTGGTTCTCTGTGATTTGCACATCTGTCAATCATGTAAGTTAGTAGATCACAGAAGAAATGATGAGATATTCTTGGTATTCTCAATGGCCCCGTATCCCTAGACCCTACTTTGCAGAGAAATTAGTTTTTTTTTCTCAGCAGCACACTTACAATGTCTTTATTAAAGGAGCAACCAGATCACACAGTTTTTCAAAAGATCTAGTAGGAGATGTGCTACTTTCACACAATTGCTTAATGTAATTGAGTCATCTATTATCTGTGTATTTCCATCAGAACTTTTTTAAGTAATCTGTGAAAGCCATAATAAGAAAATAATTAGTTTTAGTATATTATAAAATAGGCCACTTAACGTTTTTGAATGATTTTGCACTTGTATGATGTTATATATTTCTTGAAAAGTGTAAATGAATGTATTATTTTAGATTTTATTTCTTATAATTGTCAGGGTTAATAGCTCTCAATTGTTAATTAGTCAATAGAGCAAGTTGTTTCCTTTTACCTAAACGAGACAGAATACATTTTGTTACTGCAACATAATCGCTCCACAGAGCTTCGAGCAGTTTTCTAAGACTTTATAATAAACGTCTGTTTCCTCTGTCTTCACTCTCTCACAGATATGTTCACCAGGATGTTGAAACTGAGGCTCCTCAATGCCGTGGCACCTGCCTACTTCTTCATGGCTACAGCAGTCACCTTCATTTTGCACTTCTGCTTCTTCATCCCAACAATCTTCCCAAACGCCGACACATCACTGACGGGGTCTGCAACTCTTCACACAGTTGTTTTCCTTTTCTTGATGGTCAACGCACTGGGAAATTACATAATGACTATTACATATCCTGCTGAGAGTGCCAACGAGATTGTGGTTCCCGTGTGTTCGGCACACTGCTCGGACAAAGTGGACGCACACTACCTCCTCAACGGTCGCCACTTCTGTAAACTGTGTAAGAAGGTTATCCTCAAGAGGGATCACCACTGCTTTTTCACTGGGAACTGCATTGGCAACAAAAACATGCGCTACTTCATCATGTTCTGCATCTACACGTCATGCACTTGTTTGTACTCCTTGGTTCTTGGTGTGGCCTTTCTAACAGTGGAGTACTCCATCTCCTTTGAGAACCCGCTGACCTTCCTCACTCTTCTCCCCCTCTCCACTGGTTACTTCTTCACAGGTGAGTTGTTTAATATATCCAATTAGAGCTGATACTTCAAGATTCAGGCTGACTCCCTGAAAACAATGGTGTTTCTGGACCATTTCAAATATAAAAAAATAACTGTTACATACAACCACCAAAATAGAGTTGGTTCTCCAAAAGACTTACAAAACACAATAACAAGTAAGGACATTCTAAGTCCTGATCTCTGCTAAGCCTCTCTCACAATGTTAAGAAAAGAGAAAACACATTTGCCCTGTTATTGGGATTCCCTCCAAAATGTAATGGATTCTTCGTTGGCCCATGCTACGTCCTTCCACAAAGTTAATCAGAAAAAAGGAATCAGGGTTTTAGTTTTCCGTAATCCTGCTGATAAACAAGCAAACCAAACACAGTCATTTAATGTTAATTTACATTGTATTTATCATCCAAGATTATCAAGAACATTGCCGGACAATGACGTATTCTCTACCTAATTTCGTAGATTGTTTATGTTCGCACCACCAGATACCAGAGCAAATTCCTTGTATGTGTAAACGTACCTGGCAATAAACTTGATTCTGATTCTGAGGAAATGTCCCCCACAGGAACAGTCTCAGGATTGCAGTTGTTCCTGGTGCTGATGCTGTATGTGTGGCTGGGCATCGGGCTGGTCTGTGCGGGCTTCTGTTGCCAGCAGGTGCTGCTGGTGGCCCGGGGGCAGACCTGGTGTCAGATGCAGAGGGGGCAGCTGGTGGAGAACCGCAGCCCCTGGAGATCCAACCTAAAGGATGTGTTTGGAACCCGCTGGATCCTTGGCCTTATCCTACCTGTGCAGACTGCGGAGACGTGCTCTGAAGACACAGATCAGCATAAGCAAGACTGAGTGAAAACCGAACGTCATATCAAAAGCTCTTAATAGGTCACAAGCGGCACAATTTGTAGAAATGCTTTTTTTGGGATCCACGTGGTGAATATAAAATGGATACTTATGACCTTTAAAGTAGTTTGTGAAATAGTAAGCTGTTAGCACACATTCCTTTAAGGACAGGAGCCATATATTGATGTGAATAAGTGCATAGTGTAAGTATATACTTTAAGTAGCTTTCGACAAGGCAATATTAAGACTAATGAGTGGGTCATTTGGGACTTCCAGTAGTTTTAGATGGCTTTGCAGGTGCATGCATTTACAGCTTTGCATTTTGATATCATGCTATTGATTTCAATGCCATGCGCCACGCGGTGCTCTGAGATTACCAGTCATGTGTGTTGTTCTTCCACACTTCCTTGTAGATTAGGATGCTACAATGTGCCATTCAGAAAACTTACAGTAGTTTTCACAACAATCATTTTCTTTGACGTTAAGGGCTAGCAGATAAGGAAACTACAGTATGTGACTAAAGCATAAACTGCCGTGCTAGAAACCATTGTGCTGAAAATAAACCCTCACATGTTGAGCCTGATTTCTACTCAGATGAATGTGACTCAGAGAGTACAGTGAAGCTCCTTCTTTAGAATGAGAAGGGCAAATGTGAAGATGACTACCATATTATTATCCAGGGTATTATTCACAATGTGCCATATATGCTTACAGATGACCCCAAAGATGAGGTATTCACTACACCGCTTACGATAGGGCCCTCTGTATAACAATATTAAGGACTTTCAACTGTTATGCTGCTACTACAGCTTGTGACATATTCCACAACCTGTCAAATATGTTTTGGATATTAATAAATATACTTTTTAGAGCTATTTTGCCTATTAATGTTATATCAATAAAGATATTCAGATCACATCAAGCAGCAGTTCTTTCTTTGTAAACATACACATTCTGAGTGAACACATTGACTGAGAGTACACAGTCTTTCCACAGTATTTTAACAGTTGTATGACATTCATTATAGTGACATTTGCTAAAGAAAAGACAGAACGCTCCTCCAACAAGAACAGTCATGAAAAGTTAATGATTAAATAAGTATTTCTTAGTTTTACAACTGTACTGTACAAGTAAAGAAAACATTGACATAGTAGCATATTGTCACTGAAATAAATAATACAATAACAAACCTTGACTTAAAGGTAGGGTAGGTAAGTTTGAGAAACCGGCTCGAGATCGCTAGAATTTGAAAATACACAACCGGAGAAAATCTGCCACTTCCTTATAGAGCCCCTCCTCCAACACACACGAACGCGCACATGACCAATGAGCTTACACCCTAAGCTGCTCAAGCAAGGATATAAAGTGCAAACATGAATACATTCAAAAAGGCACAGGAATCCGGAAAACATCATATTAAGATCGTTTCATCAGCACAGAATACTCTTTTAAGTGCATCTAAAAAGCTGTCAGTAATCTTATAACTAAAGTGCAAGAGTCAGTAATATGAAACTATTTTGTTGTTGTATTTTGTATTGTGTATTTTTATAGTTTCAATGAATATGTAAGCTTAAGCAGCAGGAATGAAAATGGCAGCAACATAGGCAAAGTTAAGAGAGGATATATGGCTATGCACTTCACCTGCTACAGTTTTAGCTTTTGCTAATTCCTACGTAGCTCTTAAAAGATATATTTTGAAAAAAAGGAATTGCTTAAGAAGTGAACGATAGAAAACTTGTTCTAATGTGCTTGGTTTTTAAGTGTTCACACAGACATAGTATTGATCAGAAACCTTTTTACAAATAAATATAATAACACCAAGTAACAAAAATGTGATGGTTTTTCCAGCCCCTAGACTCTCACTGCGAGCCATCCAGCTGTTGTTTGAGAAGCTTTCTTACAAAGGAGGCCTCTGCTAATTTACTTAGCTCATTAAAAATTGAAATACAGGCCACATGTATCCACACCGGGTTTAAAAATGATGCTAATATTTTCTCTACAGAAATCACATTCAGGGTGAGTATTGGGGGTGGCCCCATGTGCCCGCATATGTGATCTACACATGCATTTTATGCAATTAGGAGTTCAAAAATATAAAGGCCATAGCCCTATTGCAAGTTAAACTTGCTATTTTTGAAATAAATTCATTATAGGCAAGGGTTTGAAATGTAAGCATGCTTCTCAACTCAGTTTAACTCCAAATCAGATCAGTAGTTCTGAACGTTAAGATGATCTGTACTGTTCGGATAAATGCATTAAGAATCTGGTTAAGTTATTGTTTTTTTTATTTAAATGGTATACTGTAGTTACAGTATATTGAGACAGCTTTCATCTTAAATATTTGAGATTCAGGTTTTCATTTTGTGACCTCCTAATAGGTCACAAAATGCTGGTCATGTTCTGCGATATGTATTACGCCAGGACTCTCTGAGCTTTATCCCCACTTTGCTCCTTGTCTGTGTGCTGCACAGAGAGCAGCAGTTTAGTCCAGAGCTGAGGGTCTCTGCTGCCCAGAGTCTCCAGCAGCAGAGCCGTCTGCTCCTGAAGCTGCTGCAGCTGGCCTTGGGTGCGCTTATTCTCCTTCATCAGCTGCTTTGTGCGCAGGGTGATCCCCAGCAAGCCAGATTTGTTGAGAATGTTGTAGGTATTGCTGAAACGCTTCAGTTTGTTACAATCCAATGAGAGTGCGTCTTCCTGGTCCACATCGATTCTGTTACTGTCAGTATCTGTCCTGAATTCATCTGTGTAGGGGAGCAGAGAGTCGGCCCCTGTCAGCAGGGAGAGAGACTCCTGACCCTCGGCTGGCTGTGATTGGTCGTTAGCTGATTCAAAGTTTGAGATGGGTTTGATTGTAGTGTGCGGTGCTGGCTCTGGGATGGGGGAGCTGTGGAGCTTGTGGCCGTGGTGGTGCCTCCTCTGCCGATTCTCATATCCTGACGTTGAACTCACCCTCACCTTGGAGGATCCTATTCTCTTTGTGTGCGTGGCCGCCGGCTGGCGGGCAATTCTTGGATAAGACTTGAGGATGGGCATGTAGCTTTTTGGTTTTTGTATATTTTCAGAGCCAGTCTTTGAGGAGCTGTTGCTGCTGCTGCTGCTGCTAGCATTTGATACCATGGGTTGAAGAAGAACCACCTGTGACTGAGGCATCACTTCCAAGGGAGAAGGAAAGCCCCACTGATTTTCTGCTGGAGCCAGTGGAGATGACTAAAGAGAAAAAACAACTTTAAATATCATGCTATGAGCTATAGCATAATACCAATAATACAGTATTGATTACATACAAGGAGCACATATTCAATAGAAAAAACATTAAAAACAGTGCAACATTCCATTTCCTAAAAAAACTGTCAAATTACAATGTACATAATTTTCACTCACAAAACAAGACATATATTGCTATATTTTACCTGCTGTAAGACAAAGTTATTCATGATGATTAGTGGAGAGAGTCCAGCATAGGAGCCTCCCATCACAGCCATCTGGAGACCTGTCGCATCATGGTTGACTATCGTCCCATTTCTACTTGCATCTTTGGAGTCAGTCAGATCGACTGTACTGAGGTACTCGGAGCTGGCATCTGAAAAGGAGGAGACTAGCATATTAGTCTCGTCATGTATTGTGTAATACAACTGGGGCAGAACATTAGTACTATAAAAACATTGGCAGATAAGCCGCTCTATAGCGTCTGGAAAAAGATACCACAAACATGATGAGTAAGCCTTAATAGTGCAAAGAATCAAATAAAATGTGACCCAATACAGGATGACCTAAATCCCTATATTTTATTAAGGTTGACCTTGTAAATGAATCGATTTTTTTCTAACTCAAGGAAATGCTAATTACATATACAAGTATATCTAGTTTTTAACATATAACATACTAACATCACTACCCTGTCAAAAACATACATCTGGACAAACTTAAAGGTGTATCATTAGTGATTATTTCAAACCTGAGAAGCCTGAATCTCTCTCCAGGTCAGACTTTGATGCTCCAAGGTGTGTTGACCTGGTGGTGGTTGATGTTGTCCTGTGTCTGTCGGGTCTACTGAAACTGCTCATGCTGGTCTTTCTGAAAAAATAGAGAGTGAGAAGGTAACTGACAAGATCTGAGTTCAGGTTATGTCATGGCAAAGACAAGACTACAGGTAGGTTAACAACAAGAACGGACCCCAACTGAGGCTGAAAAAGTGAAGGGACACAGTCATCTTGTAAACATAAAACGGTTTTTTACCACTGCATTACTTTTTAATAATACATGTAGTGTCTTGATGGAAAATAAATAATAGTTGAACTCGGTTGTAGAGGACAGGATGAATTATTCACTCTGTGCTGCTTGCATGAATTATCTACAAATAACTTCTCTACTGACGGGTCAGTGTGCAACATCAATACAATAGCCCTTCTGTAAATAATTATTTTGTGTTTAATGTATTAAATTGTAACATTTAGCAGACCACATTTACAGAGAAAAGCTTATGCAAACGTCTGCAAATAGGGTTTATTTACATTAAACAGGTAAAAATACTTAACCTATTTGATTATTACACATTTTGTGTCAATTTAATGAATTGAGCCAGTTTCCAGAGTTACTCTCCTTTCAACGTTTCCTGAAATGGCTCATAGCAAGTTAAGAGAATACGTCAATGCTGACAGCAAATAGCTTAAACTGGTAGTTTGAACGGCATGTTTATAAGTTGCAGCTAACTGTGTTGTTTGTTGTTGTTTACACAGGCAAATATGAACTTACTAAGGTTACAAAAGTTGGAATGCTTGTTATGGTCATACTGTACACTGGTTAGGTTTAACTCGTTTAGACAGGTACGCTGAAGCCAATAAGTTAACAACAGTATGTGTAATGCAACATCTGCATTGTGAGTTCAGTTAGCTCGGTACCCCACCAGCTTCCATGCAGCTTAGCAACCAGCGCATCACGACTCTGTCAATGAGTTATTTTGAGAAAAGCATTATTTGTTCAAACCTTACCGATACGCCATTTGCTTGATGACAGATAACTGTTTACAATTGTGTCCACGATTAGCTAAGGTTATTTAATGTACTCGACTCTGGTCTGAGATGAGCTTCTACTACTTCTTCTTGGAGGTTTGACGGTAGATGGCATCGTCAGTGTTGCATTACTGCCATCTTCTGGAGTCAAGTGGTTTGTCAGGTTTTTCCATCAATCCTGTAGGCTATTCCTTAGGAAGTTGACCATAGAAGTTGACAGAGAAGCATCTTTAAATTAATCAAACATCTAATGCCTTGTCCACATCCACCATAGGCTACTCCTGTTCAATAACAACTGTACTACAACTGTCACAGAGTGTAGTGATATCCCAAATTCAATCTAGACAATAATGGTCTCCTGCTGCACCAATACGTTTGGAGAAATATGTTTTTTAAATAATGATGCTACAATTTTATTTTGCAAAGTAAGTATAATAACTTCACAGATATACAGTGTACTGCTACCATCATCACTTCACACATCCATTGTCCTGGTATATTACAAAAGGTTAGGACATTTTTATTTTTATGTGAACTTTTCTTATAAACAATTTTCAAAAACGTCCCAATACTTGTGCTTTGGAGCTCTCTTGAACTCTGGCCAACAAATGAACTCAAGTTGTTGGCTATTATTTGTGAAGAGTGTGAAAAGCTTCATGACAATGACAGCAATCGCCTTTTACTTACTATTAGTCATTGGTACCGGTACGATTAGTCTGTATTTAATAAAATAAATCACACAACCCAAACCGACAATCATAACAATTTAATTACAAAATAAATATTTCAATGAGATAAAAATACTCACACAGTAGAAATGTTACTTTGTACATTTTCATATAGATTTTCTTTGTGTAGGTAAGTACATAAACAAAAAATACAAAAGGACATTGTTTTACATGTTTACATCGTTTTACATACTTCAATTGATCTCTTCCTGACTGCAGTGATTGTAAATATAAGGCCTAGGTGCAGCACCCAAGCTGTTTTGGGCACCACCATGCCAAATTAATGTAAAGCCAATGTGGGGAGCATCAAAATTGACTTTTCCAATAACTAATTTTCTGATTTTTGCCCCCATCCTGTTTATATGTAATGTGCTCTAGCTTTTCCACATTTTTGTTCACAGATATGGTCATAACAGTAGTCCAAAATAAATGACATCTTTTAATTGAACAACATTAAATGATTTTGCAGGAAAAAATTTAGAAAAAAAAAATAACTTTCAGTTTTGAACACTGTTTCAATAAACACTAGAGGGAGACATTTCATTATGTCCTGTACAAAGCAGCTTCACAGTCCAACATAATATGCTGCTATGACAAGTCAAGGCGTCATGGATAATGTTTGAACCAAAGACGGTTGATAGTCAAATTATATTCAGCTGTATCAATAAATATAGAATCAAAACAAATGTAACCAACTTCAAATACCAAAGAAAGGACCAAATTACAATAACGGGTACAGTAATAACTAGTGTAAAATAAAAGATTGTCTGTTTGGTTCTACATTGCACTGGCTCCCAGGGATGTCCATTGTGTCCGTTGTGTAACAGCAGTGATTCCACCAATCAAAACACACTTCCGACTGAAGCTTGTCATTAAAACACTCGGGCCATCGTCAGGATGGCATGTCAGCAAAACAACCCAGCTGTTAGAGTCTCTGGCTGCAGAGTCAGACACAGTATTGATAGATAAGCGAGGGAGACTCTTGATGTTGATACTGGGTTAGAAATAAATAGCGAGCCACACCGCAAATGGGGTTGGGTCGCCACTGCAGTTACCTGCGAGGGTTCTGGCAACTGAAAAAAACACAAGAAAGAATAAGGCATTTTTATTGCAATTCATTTAAAGTTAGGGGTTGTATGAATTTATTTTAATGCGCCATCACCTGTCACACTCTTTTGGTTTTGCTTTTTGTTTCTCTTTTCTCTTCCTTCCTCGTCCTCGTTGCCTTTTCCTGCAATGTGAACAAAATTACCACCAAGCCTCCATTCTCTCAAATGGAAAACTATTATTCTTTAAAAAAATCTAGAAATTCTGTAGGAAATGATTTATGTTCTTACCTTTCAACTTTCACAATAGGTTTCTTGACTCTGAAAACAAATCAATAAATTTGAAAGAACAGCCAGCTGCAATTCTTTGATAATTATTGTTAGTATTAAAAACCTTGTCTCCTAGAAATTACATTTAAGTGTGCTACTTACAGTATTAGTTTGAACAAATATGTTTTGTTATTAACATAAAGTAACTGATATGGCACTACTTTGCTGTTGTCAATTAGCAGAATGTAATTTCTAGAAGACAGGGTAAGTGTTTGTGTACTTATATATATTTATGTCAAAAATAATGACTTGTTTTCTTACCTACATTCACATGTCTGATGCTCCACAAACGTCATCTCAACATATTCTTGACCGGGCTCTGATGGCCTGATTTTCAACAGCTGAAGGATAAAATCATTTAAGATTACCAAAAAAAGCAAACATCTTTCCTACAGTAATGGACGTTTAAGAATAATGATTACATAGCACCATGCCCTGCTTGTATTACCTGCATGGTGACGTTTGTGGTGAGGGTCGCATGGCACTCCAGGTTTTCATCCCCGCAGCAACCTGCACACCTCACAAGCGGCACACAGGCGGGGCTGTAGATGTGCTCCACCTCTGTCGGGTACTCCTGCACCACCTCCACCAGCTTCTCAATGGTCCGGCAGAAGCTGCGACCCCACACTTCTTGAAACATCAACACTATGGATGAGAGTGGGAGGCTGAGCATCAACCATTTTACTGTTACAAAGACGTCGGCTTGTGTCGTTTCTTGCCTCAAGAGACACATTATTTATATTGTCTGTCCATGTTTCTTGCTTCTGTTCACAGTGCACACCAAACTGCACTGTTACACAAACAGTATCAGTAATTAACTTAGTAATCCAACAATGACAACCTTATACATGCACACCGAAACATAAAACCAGTTGCAATACGCCAGTGTATATCCTGTTTTCATTTTTAAGTCAAAATGTTTGTGTAATGTACAGTACGCTTTCCTGTGGGAGTATATGTGTGAAAGTGTCCCAGTTGCGCAGTCTGGTGTGGGGGGGGGGGGGGGAACAGGGATGACTACGGCCGAACAAACAGAGAAGCAAGAGAAAACAAACATTGGAAACACGGTCATGAACAGAACCCGGCTGGATCTGGAGCTGGGCCGCCCTGCAGGCACCTCAGGGACGGCAGTGAACCTCGGGGTCACCCAATGGAGCCTGACACCACAACAGCTGTTTATAAAAGCAGACAGTCTGGGAGGAGATGGCTGGAGAAGCATGTACGGCAGGAAGAGGAGGCCACAAACTATAATGCTGTACAGCGCAAAAGGCCACGTTACTTGCCAAGTGCAGCTGATATTTGCCATTCTATTGCCACAAATGTTCTGCCTAGTCCTCTGGCTGCAGTTCTTACAGTCAGTGTATTTTTCTATGAGCTACATTCATTTATAGTGATCCGAGGAAGGAAGTGAATATGAGAAGGTAAGCAGTGGAGCAATCCCTGCTAGTCCCAACATGTCCTACCATTATCTAAATTCAGTAAATATAGGTATTATTTCCAAGCTGGCATCCATCCGTTTGGTTTGCATCAGGCTATTGTTCCTTCTCCGTCTGCTTTACAAATATGGTTTGACAAAACAGTTTACTGTTTCAACTCAGGTCAGCACAGGAAGAGCTGAAAGAGCCTATCAGTGCCCAAGTCTGCTTAATCTGATATAATTCAATGCATACATTGAAGGGATTTTACCTGTTTACAAGATTACAAATGAACAAAACATTTATTGATTTTATGGATTTGAATCTCTTGCTGTAGAATATTGCATTAAAAAAAGCACCCCAACAAATATTACAGAAAGAAAACTAGGAGACATTCTTACCTTCAGTAGTATTGTGTATGACGGGCTGGGGAAGACTCTGCGAAACAGAAACGAATGTTGGTTATTCATTCAGGTTTGCTGTGTCTCAATTGTATAGTGTTACTGTTTACAACCTTATTCTTGAAAATGCAATGCATACAAAATATCATGGACATAAAAACACCAAAGCCTGCAGGCTGCAGTGTCACCAATACCAGACACTCAACTATCTTTGTTCTCTAGTGGTTACAGCTGGAACTGCAGTGAAAGACAGGAGATGATCACACACCCTTTGTTCCCCCCTGCAGGGGAAAAGCCTTTCTGACAGGCAGCAAATCCAGTCTCTCATATATATCACGTTCCTCTGTGTGCCCAACTGTTTAGGTTCAAAACCGGTTTCCTGTGGTGTAAGATTCATCTCTCTATTTATTTTCCCATTGATGGTTTCCCCCTCCGTCTTGATTTTTCCCATCATCCCATGATAAACAGAGTGCATTTCTCATTGGCCTGGGAAAACACAAAACCTCTGGTTGACTCCATCGCAGGAAGGGAAACGTACGTCGCATTAAAATACCCTCCAGCAGAAGAGCCGGCGACAGACAACCTGCTTCCGCAATCTGTCCTCATCAATGCTGCTGCGTTTGAGTTTTCGTATCACACACACACACACACACACACACACACACACACACACACACACACACACACACACACACACACACACACACACACACACACACACACACACACACACACACACACACGCACACCTGATGACATTTATACTGTTACACTGTCTGCTCTGATTAAATGACAATGTGACATATAACAACACACAGACAGACAAGGAACTTCCCAAATGATTCCAATAACGGCTGCTGTTTTAAACCATCTGTCTGTTGTTAAAACATTACATTACATTGCATTTAGCTGACGCTTTTATCCAAAGCGACTTACAATAAGTACATTCGACCAGGAAGATACAAACTTGAAGAAAACAGAATCATATAAGTACATCAGGTTTCATAGAACACATGCATATTGTTTCCTGTTATGTACTAAAATGTATTTGAGGGTGAGGATAGCATCTGTCAGCAGCAGCGCAGTGCTTCACTCTTTTTCTCCAAAGATTCTGATTACTGTAATGAGGAATGTGCTACTTTGACGATGATAATGATGATGATGCATTGCCACCATTTGACACTCACAGTAAACCTTTCTGAGGTTGTGGTGAATCTGTCACAATAGATAAGTGGCAGGAAAGGCTTCATATTTGGGACACATCTGTCCTCTCTGCAACAGAACGCACTGTACAAAAGACTTCAGACCAGCTTCCAGTAAAACCACTTCAGTCCTCCCTGTTTATTTCAAAGTGGCTGGTTGTCTGGCTACAGACAACATGTACAGCTGTTCCTGTGACAGAAGAGCATGTTCTCTATAGAGTGGCGTTCATCGAACTGTGTCGGCTTTACAACAACACCACAGGATATAGGCTCAGCTAGCCGAGTCAGCTTCATTCGCAGCATGGGAAAGTCACAGTTCAGTTCAAGTTATTGTTAAAAAGTCACTTCCACTCCCGCGGACATTGATTATTTTTTTCACCCTCTCTAGTAATGCCAAACTTAACAAATAAATCCTTTTCTAGTGTTAACTTGAATTTGATTTGTACTCTCTTTTTTTTTATTGCTGCACATCACAAGGGCTTCTTGGCTCTTGCTCCTGAGTTGCCGTTCAGAATTTGGCGAGGTTGGGAGGATTTTCTGACCTCGGTCATGGGTTAAGACCGTTAAGACTTGACATGGTGAGGAAGCATCTCTGGCACCTTCTGCGGTTCAGAAGAGAGGAGTGATCTGCCCATAAGAAGCTGCCAGATTATGAAAGGCTGCATGAAGATCCTCACGTAGCCATTCCTACCTCCTCATGCACTTACAGTAATTATTGTTTGTGATTTATGGTGACTGTGAGGTAATTTAGCTCTGGTGGGAAGGGAGAACCACTTTACATCAATAACTGTGTATAAAGTTGTCTAATACATCTCAGAATCAGCATTGCTTCCTAAGTAGGTCTCAAGGTTTGTTTCACTTCATTTCATGATGACCTCTGTTAAGGAGTTTTTGCATAACATTGCTGTTTGTCATTTCATTTATTATTTTCATAATTTAGGTGTTAAGTGCTATGAGACCTCTGATTAATGGGAATACAAACACAATTGACCTGACCTGACTATAAACTCTCCTACACTGGGTTTTATTATGATATACCTCTACTCTGTATGAAGAACATCTGGGATTTGGGAAATACAAAAATCTGCTTTAAAGTGATAAAAAAAAAGTATATTTCATCCTAAAATAAGACAGCAAAAAAGGAATGGATTCATTTGTATCCTTACAGAAGACGAAACATATCCCACCCACTGCGCTAAGTTTTGCAGGCTTGATTTCCTTACCAAGTCTATTGTTAGTATTAGAATAAACAATAAGGGCTGGGCAGTAGACACAACACCTTTAGCCAGAAGGCCCTTGCTCAAAGTTTATGTTCTCTTTTACAGCAGAGATTATACTTTTCACTCAGACTCAGGGTGTATGGGGTGGATCAGAGGGTAAGGTTCATTTCTACTGGGTTTTACATTTTGAACGAATAAGCAAAGTCAGGTATAGTATGCTCGCATGGTTTGGTATTCTCTGTCTACATTTAACATCTAAACTGGCTTAGCATGTGTATAAACAGTCTGACATGAAGGTGAGTAGAGAAATTAGTCCCTCCAGTCAATATATGAGCAGTCTGTTCTCAGGCGAGCACAGAGAATATCGCTTACTTTTTGGCAGACGATTACCCTAATGATAAAAAACTCATTTGTGCCTACCTCAGTAAACATTGTTTAAAAATGTTGCTTGAGGCTGCAAAGGTTATACAATAGCTTCATTTGATAGTGATTGTGAAATACATTGATGATATAAGGAGGGATTGTGCCATATGTTGCTTGTTATATCACTGGTTGTGTATATGTGTAATAATAATATTCACAATGGTAATGTACTTTATGAGTTGCTTTCATTGTGTTGTGATATTTTTGATCAGGCACAGCGCGCCTAGCAGTTAATGGTTTGGTGTCTTGCTCAAGGAGTATATTGTATTGTATCGTAAATCAATAAACAGTATATTTACAATGAAAAGTCTTGAGAGAACGCTAAAGTAAGCACAGACTAAAACATTCATTTTCAGTTGGTGGGTTATATAACTGAGGGATCATTTAGTTTCAAATTAAATATGAACATAATAATAACAATAATGTTACCCATTAGTAGTATATTTTTGCAATTCATAATATGACAAGGCAATCGCGTATTGCATATCTAGATGTCATTGTCTCATATTTTCAGTAGAAGCTATGCCAGTAGCCGTTCTCATTGGATAATTAACGTGTTGGTATACGTAATCAGGGTCATGATCCCCCAGCCCACTGTGGTCTCAGAGATGTACAAGTTGTTTTCAGCCTTTAACATCTGCTTCTCAGAGACCTTCTGCTAAGCTGCACAATGTATTCTGTGCCCAGATTGTGTTGCAGAGTGAGGGGCAGTTATTTTTCAGCAAGAGAGGTCAGATGAAATCATCTATTGCAGTGTGTAATGATTGCAAAGCCGCTTTAAAATATCCTATGTTTCTGGAGTCTCTAGTGAAAGTTTGTAAGCTGCTGGCTGGGAGTTTGCTCCGTCCCTGGGTCAGATCAGAGGACCTGTTGTGTCCCTGGGCTCCGGCTGTCAGGCCACAGAGGCTCCGGGCCTCATTACTCTCCACTCCCACACAGCTGAACTGCGTCATCTTTAACCTCTTTGCTTAACTCCATCTGTCAGAGGAAGGGCAACATGCGTAGGGAGCAAAAACAAAACATGATGGGGATCCAGAATAATGGTCATAAAAGATTTTTCAAAACTAAGGTTCAAGCTGGGGAGGAGGGAGTGAAGGCCAGTTCCACAGCAGGTACTCTGGACACTAGCCAAAAAGATCTGGATAGCAGCCAGCATACTTCACAGTTTGTTTCCTAAAGAAAACAGAGACGACTTACAGATGAAGTAGAAACTAAATATAAATCAAATGCACATTTGAGTCTTTGCCATTTTAGCCTAAAAAGATGGGACACTGCAATAACAAATTACGCAGAACTGGATTAAGTCATCCAAGATTCTCTCTTTCATTCGATTCCAAAACAAGAACAGTATAGATGAGCATTGTTTTCTTTCAAAGAACATTTCAAATGAAGGGTATTCTAAGCAGCCAGAGTATTTCGAGTTAATGGAAAATGTATTGTTTTATCGCATTAAAAAATAAATGTTAAAGTGGATTCAAGATTAAATATGAAAGATTGAAAGGCTTTATTGTCATATGGACATTAGCTAAAGTGCAGAAATGGCAATGAAAGTCCCAGGGTCCTCCAACATTGCAACATAGTTATTATGGATAATTATAAAATATGCTAATTTAGGTTTGACATGGTGATGCTTGCTGGGAAACAACTCTTGTGGCTGAAACAATGTCCAAATGTTTAGACTGTGGTGTATTTCCATCCAATAAAACCAACAATGTTCGTCTAGCAGTTCTTTCACAGTTTGCACATTTCAGCTGAAAGCAGCTTATACAAGAACTTCCCCATATTTGGTGTACTTTGTGGAAAAGTGGGATTACAGTTCCAAATCCTTAGTAATAGAGAAAATAAATGTTTGACCATGGACACAAATGGTAAAGGGGTATTACAAAGGTGTAAACTGACGCTATTTCATCTGTGTATTAGTGAGTGATTATATATGTGTAATCCTCTAACAAGTCTCCTTCAACATTTGCGACAAACTAAAAAAGTTTGAACTTCGATAAATTCCAAACTTCCAAACTGACTGACGATTGGGGTGCTATTTACTGAACCTGGTTTAATTTGGACTGAGTTTTTTTTCTTCAATCCTTCTTAACTTAAGTAAGCAATGATCCCAGCTAGATTGGGCATCATGCCATTATTTATACTGCTTTACTTAACTTTATTCAGTGAGGGTGGCAGTGTGGATAAACAGACAACGGATGAGATGCAGACTTATAGTTTGGTAATCTCTGTTGACTAAATCTGCAATTGATTTGGTGATTTAGGGAATGCATGCACAGAGAAAGTGGAGCAAAAAATCCCAGGTGTAACCTGCTACTGCATCTGAAACTCACTGAAAACATATTTGTCAGCAGGAACTGTGTGTGTCATGGTTCTGGCCTGACTGAAGCCTGCCTCTGAACACGAGACCACACAGGGCAGAGAGCACTTAAGCAGAACGAGTGAATACAAACAGAGACGGCTAGACGAGTGAGAAACAGAGCTGCCTCCCTGCCTCACTGAGCGTCCTCATCCATCCTTTATCGAGAACCAGATTCCACATCATCAACACCATGACCGCAACATTAATTCTCAGGCTTCTCAAGGGGCCTTCAGGTCACTGTATCTATTCTCCGCCACTACAAAAGAAAGCAGGTTCTGTTTTGTATACAGGAGGTGGGCGAACCTACAACGACAGCGGTGCTTTTACAGGTCTGACAGTATCCAGCTGGGTCTCTAGGGTGGTCAGGTCAGGGCTTGTGATCATAGAGCTCTGCCAAAACACCAACAAACTTCAACAGAACATGTGGGAAACCTGCCAAAATACTTTCTCAAGTTATCTGGGTGAATGGAGCCTTTGAAGTGCAGAGTTATTCCACAGATTAGACACACTTTTAGTTGAGCTGCCATACAGATTCAAAGCCACAAAGTAGTGTTAACACACAAATCTCTTCCTGCATGATTTTGAAATAAGCCCTAAACCTTAAAAGTACATTTCCACTGCAGTGAAACACAACATAGTAATAGTTCGGCATTTTGGTATAAATCATTTCCGGTTGAGAGTTAGATGAGAATATTGATTGAAGTTCTTAGCCTGACTTAAAAAATTGACTGGTAAAACTAAACCTTTTTGTTTTTACACTTCAGTTTTTGAATACAGATTACAGGCATGTTTTAATTCTAACATATGCAAACTGACTCGTTGTTTATTAAATGCACAAATATGAGAGGTAGCAATCTACCACATGTACCATCTACCTCTCTGTATAAAGGCGAACATTTGAAAAAAGGCAAACATTGGCTGAAGGACTCCTCTTTTTAAGACTAATCTTTAAAATAAAAATAGAAAATACTTGGTTGTTAGTTTGAAAACATTACAAGCGATCATGTTTTCTTGAAAGAGTCTAGTGTTTTGAAAAAACAACAGCAAAATAAGGTGAATGGGCGGAGTAAAAGTCCATATAAACGCTGATTTAGATAAAGACCATTTCCTCAGTATAAGACCATTAATGGATGCACAAATGTCCCCCTTAAGACACACACACAAACACACACAACCAGTGTATAAACCATGCACCCTGTCCGCAAACATACACACACACACGGCACAGGTCTTGAGATAAGGCTGACCGGTGGTAATTGTGGTCTCTATTACAGTAAACGCTGTTCTCCCTGTGTAAACCACAGTAAATTACATCCAGATGGGAGATTAAAGCTTGCCGAGTAGACGGCTGCCCCGAGCGCCACCGCTCCTCCTCCTCTGCAGGAGGAAGGAGAAATCCATATTTCCTGATTGCGATTGTGGCCCTCCCTTGGGCCGGGACATTACAACTAGAGAGAAATACCACAAATAAGAGTCAGCAGGTCACTGCCACTGCATGGCCCAGCATGCAGACAGCTGAACAAAAAAATGCACAAGTGTATGAGAAAGACACAAAGCAGCGCTTATGATTCTCAGAAGCGGAATCCTTATGTAAACCTTATGTTTACTGTTGAAGTTTTATGAGAAGCTTTCGCTGAAGATGCTTTATTGTAACTACTATAAATGTGACATCGTGCCATCTACACCTGCCTAGTTATAAGAAAAACACACATGAACAAAAACAGACACATGTGTCTTATGCAGATGGTCAGACTCAAGCATTGTTTTGGTGCTGGCGTATAGGAAACACCTGTGTAATGTCATGTCCTCTCTCACACACACACACACACACACACACACACACACACACACACACACACACACACACACACACACACACACACACACACACACACACACACACACACACCACACACACACACACACACACACACACACACACACACACACACACACACACACACACACACACATGCAAGAGGCGAAGCAAGGGCTCACTGCCTTCCTTTTTTTATCAAAGGTAACATGAGTATTTTGTATTACATACAAACCGTTTCATGATCTCAAGAGGTTATGCTGACTAGTGTCTGTCAAGTTTGGCTATGTTGATGCAAGATTTTACCTGCACTCACCTACATGCAAATACAAAGAAGGTATTGCACATAGACCATTCCATTCCATTCATATTAATAAGGTGGGGAAAAATACCAAATGGGCAGGAGGCAACAGGTATGACAGACTTACACATATCGCTTTTGACCTGCAGATAGAAGTACAGACAGTAACTGTAACTGTAACTGTAACACACACACACACACACACACACACACACACACACACACACACACACACACACACACACACACACACACACACACACACACACACACACACACACACACACACACACACACACACACACACACGCACACACACATATATACAGTATGTGGTTAATGTGCATAGGAAGTCCCAATAATAGACCGAACAGGAGAGAGTGTCGAGGAACAAAACAGGGGGTGGACTATGTTGGTAACTCAGTGACCGAGAGGCCACCATTGTTCCAAAGGGAAGCCCAGGTGCTTCCACCCTCCATCGAGAGCCATTAATGGGACCATGACAGTTTCAAGAGGATGCATCCCATGATACAAAGCACAATTTGTGTTCTGTTGTGATAATCGTTACAATAAAAATATTGTTTCTAGGGCAAATGCTTACTCACTAACTAAAGCCCAATGATGGTGGTACTGTATGATGTCTTTAGCACTTTCTTTAGAAGCTTAATATGTATTCTCAGCAGCAATTATTTCCTCAAATGCAAACTTTATACTCACCCTAACTTATTTTTAAATAAGTACACCCAAATGACTGCTTGTTTAGTGCTATGTAGAACTGATGTTATACTGACCTTTAAAAATACTCAAAAACAGCAGGGGAAAAATCCCACTTTGGGCTATTTGGTAAATAGACATGACTTTATTAATCTATCACACACACACACACACACACACACACACACACACACACACACACACACACACACACACACACACACACACACACACACACACACACACACACACACACACACACACACACACACACACACACACACACACACACACACACACACACACACACACACACACACACACACTGAGCTCTGCTGTAAATCTCTGGTAGTAAAGCAGAATTATTAAGCACATGAGGTTAACCCCACCCTCCCTCTTGGCTACTCAGCGGACATGAATGACGGCATGAGTCACGAGGCTGCTGACAGCCGCTCCAGCTGCGACAGTGATGAGAAATACTTATTTTCAATTACTGGCATATATTTATGGCTAGTGAATCCAAAGACAGACATGTATAAATTACAATATCAACCATACTGCCGATGTTGGCTTTTTCCACATTGGTATGCTAAACAGTTTACTGTTGGAGCTGGCAGGACGGACACTTACTAGATGAGTCTCATTTTGACCCTCTGGCGTGTAAAGAGCGGCAAGCAGACTGTCGCTTGCCTGCGAAAAATTTGAAATATTTCCTTTAACGTTTTTATGGCTGAATCTTCAGTGTGTCTTTGCACTTAAGCAAAAGAGCAGAGCTATACCTTCCTTTTTCAAGTTGTTTTTTCAGCATGAAGCAATTATTAACAACTAAAGGCTTAGAGAAAGACTTACAAAATAAAAAGGTCAGATCCTCACAGACAGGATGAGCTAAAAGCTTGTTGAATCTCAGAGTTGAATGGTTTACATATGCTGTCAGTCTTTTGAGCAGCAGGGGGCCGTTTAACCTGCTTCATGTTGAAGGACCTGGATTTTGTCACTTCTATTTTGACTGAGCAGGCCATGAGCTGATTATGAGGATTAGTAGAGATGTGGTGATCCCGTGCCTCTCCCACTCACTCTCAGCTCAGCAACAGCTGTAAAGACTCGGCCTGAGAATCTGGTGGGACATGGAGCTTTTTCCAACCTTGAGAGACCTGACTCCACATCTACGTCTACATGTGGACTTCAACCATGGCAAAAGGGAAACTACAACAGACGTTATTTCGTTCAACTGGCAGCAGCAGTGTATGAAGTGTGACAGTAGGACTGAATGAACGCAAAAGTGGCCTGGTGTTGCATTAAACATGAGAGCCATCAGATTTAGCTGCCAGCCTTCAGCCACCTTGGGAGGAAATCAGAGACTGAATGGGTTCAGGAGCCTGAACGCTGGCACCAGATCAGCTAACCAATGGCACATCCTCTAACAAGTGTTTCTTCACAGGCCTTTGAATGCGATTCTCACTCCAGTTTCAGCTCTGTCCTATTATGGCACATTCTCATTGTAAGACTCAAAGGCAATGCCAGGCAACAGAACATCTTTGTCATTCCCTGCAAGCCTGACAGTGATATGACTAGCCTGAAATGAAGCTTCAATATATTTTTTTACACACACACACACACACACACTCACTCACTCACTCACTGGTTCATCTGTATTATTGTGATTATTTCCACTCCATTAAACATGCAGATGTATGCATGCATTGCTGAGACGATTCAAGACAGCAGGAGAAGCTGCAGGTGCAGATGAAAGATGAGGAAATGTAGGAGTAAACTTGCTTTCCTGTCCTTGAAGCATTGCCAACACTTTCAGGTTTATCAGCTTGCCAGTTCACCAGTATCTGTTTAAAAACTACAGGTATTAACATTTAATGTTTGCTTGATTAAGGAATTTCTCAGAAATCAAGAGTGTTCCTTTGATGGAAATTTAAAATGCAAAAAAAAAGGAAAAACAGAAAAGAAAAGGAAGAAAAGAAGAAAAAAAAATGCAAGATTGAATCCATGTCTGTGAAAAGTATGATTCGGCTGTAATTATAAGTTTAGCGAGATTCGCCAGACACAACGGTGAGTCACTATGTATCATGTGTCCCACCACAGGCTGCAGAGCATGCAGTTTGTCACGTTTCATCTTATGAATGAGCGGAGCAGCATGGTGCTCAATAAAAACGGTACGAAGGCTTCAAAGCACAATACTTGTATATTATCAACAGGCTTCTGTTGACTCAATTATACAAACATGAACATATCACAAAAAGCACGTTGTTTAATATTCCATATCACTTAATAGTTTGTAACTGTCATAGTAGCAGAACCACATAATCCAACTAAAGTATTAAAACATATATGTGGTGAGTATAATTTCAAGATGTTTCTTTCTTGCTGAGCAGCAATAGTCACTGAATGTAACTTACCTGTGCAGGTGAGAGCAGCAGATAAAGCGTCACCGCAGTCTGGATGACGAGACCGAGTTTCATTTCGCGATGTCTGCGAGTGGAGATGGGATGATGGCTCCCGGTGCACACAATGAAACAATCCAACTAAAGTGCCACACTACTCAGAAAAGGAGAAAAAAATGCTGACCGGGGAATTTCCTACTCATCCACTCCCGGTTGGTTTCATGTTGAGAATGAGTGCAGTCACGTAGCTCTGACGCCGCGTGTAACCTGATCAAGTGGATTGTGTTTATCAATAAATAAGGCCCACAGGCGAACTCAGGTCAAAGCAAAAGTCCTAAAACGACCTTTCAGCATAATATGGCAGCCAGTTTTGACAAAACAATTTCATGGCAAAACGTAAAAAAAGCAGTCTATTCAGTCCAAAAAACGTGTGACGATCCGCCCCGTGCGTAAAGTTGCACCGACAGTTTCAGTTTCCAGTCCTGCTCTGAGCTCCGGTCTTGCTTCTAATTGCCCCCACACTACCTTTTTCACAAGCTGGCCATTTAAATCTCCTCCCCTTCCCTGTTCTCCTCTCTGCTCTGCTTCATCTGCTCTCATACAGCTCACTGATCAGATTTGTTTCTTGCCTCCTATTATATATACACTCCAATGTGTAATGACAATGTATGTGATGCTCTAATTGGTTATCAGAGATTATAGCACTGCTGGTGATACTTTATTTCTTAATTCTAGACAATACCACAGGTAGATGTAGAGCACAGACTTCTTCTCAAGACTTTCTTTGAGAGCTATTCAGGCAAGGTAAACATATAGAGAGGTTTTGCTGTGGTGACAAACTCATTGCTGTCCCAGGAGGAGATTTTCCTCAGAGGCTGTAGTATTTGCAGAGACAGAAAGGGAGATTCCATTACTGTTGACACATAGAGTTAATCTTCAGTGTGAAACTTCTGTGTTTGGAGAAACCCTGGAACGAAAGGATTCCTTGTGGGCTTCCACACATTCCTTCAACAGTGCTGAATAGCTCTACTGGCTCTTGCTATTGTACAGACCACGCTCAGGAGTGTGGTGTTTCTAAACATCTCAGACACTTTAGGCAGAGTAAACCATCCCCCCATTACCATCATCCTGGACAGAGCATCAGTGAGAGCAAACAAGCAGGGATTGGGAAAGACATTTCCTCTAATTATGCTGGGCAGTCTAACAGAAGTCCTTTTCTAAATCGTATCTCTAAATGATGGATACTTTTCGGAAATTCAAGGATAGAATTAAAGCAAAGTGAACAGTGATTCTTCGTGGGAACTGGAATAAAGAGTTTTTCTCTTTTATCCCGTTGTACTGTTTTATCCACCATATTGCTGCAGAAAACTAAGCAACCACCCAATATTTCTCACAGGCTTTCTCAATTTTGGAAGGTTACATTTACACATCAACCCAAAGCTAAAATAAAGTTAAGCTGTTGTTGTGCAAGAGAAGTTCAGGTTTTGCATCAAATATTTTTAAAAGAAGCGCTTATCATCTTCTTTCTGCCAACAGCAGCACAATTTGCTGCCAGGCTCTTCCAGACGTCTTGCCATCTGCCCAGTGATCTACGTGTGTTTTTAAAGGTGCACAAGCTGATAGGGTTTATTAAGATGACGGAAAATGTTTGCAGTATAAACACTCGCTGAGAAGACAAACAAGATGGTTGGAGTGAAGGCATATCCCAGGAGAAGAGGGATCGCTGGTGCTGTCGGGTCATGAAACAACCTTTAGGCCCTCATTGCTTCTGCTGAAACCACAATGATAGTGTGAAACATGTGTCTTCATGTTGTTGTGTGTGAAAAGAAAAATGTATCTTGCTAAGATGTCATTTTTATTTATTCAAGGGAGACACTTTCAAGTTGATTGATGTATCTTTAATGAAATCCATTTTAAAAGAGAAAATGGCTTTTGCTTCCAGCTAACTGAGATAGCAGCACTTGTTATGAGCAGCGATGAAAACATAGGATGTTCTTCAAAAATATGAAGAATGTTTGAAAGCTTTTCACTGATCTGGAATATGAAGATCAAAATGTCAACTAAACATCTTCCCTAATTGGGTTTGGTGATAAGGCTTTGTGATGGAGGGGAGGTCAGCTGGTTGCATAAGTCCGTCTCTCGCAGGCTGCGGTGTCTCTTGATGTTCTGAAGACCAAACGGGTTGCTCTTAGGAACTGGTGCCAAAGTAAGCACATTTCCACTTTGCTTTTGACCCCTCATTTTCCCAGATTGCAGAGTAAAAGGTAAACAGATGACCAACATTAATGATGTCCATTTATCATTTTAGGGACAGCTTTTGGTTTCTTCCACAGTGGGGCCTTTAAGGGGAAGGTGGAAGGCCAGAGCCCATTACTTTGAAGGTTCTCATTATTAACAACAGTTTGAGCCCTACAGTGAGAGCAACATTTCTGTGTATCATGGGTGTTTTAAATGACGTGCCTCAAAGCTTTGACTGCTTCTGAATACATATTTGAAACACTAAAATTAAGAAAGCAAATTGGATGGAGAGGACAATCTGAACATAAGGCTTCTGGGAGATGATGTAATATGATTTTAGTCATGTTGGACCACCTGGACATCCGACCCAAACAGGATACGACAATATTTAACATCCAGACCCTTTCTTCCTGTCATTAATTAGACGTGACAAACCATGAATCCTTTCCTCTTGCGCCAACTGTATTATTGTGACGAAAACTATATTTGAAATGGTAAATAGGAAGTGCCCCGGCCATGAGTAAAAAGCTGCTTATCGTTGCCTAAGGCGATTAGCATTATATCACAACAAGGTCTTTCATTTAAAATGAATGTCAAATCCTGTTTACACTTCCGCTCTACATTGACATATTTTCGTCACAGACACATTTTTGTTCCAAGGTTGTCAGGTGTCATCCTGTTTTCATGCCCATGTCTGTGCATGTGTTAGCATTGTTACATTCTATAGGAAGCCAGTCAACATCTAAACAGACAATCAGAAGGTATTTTAGTCTGGAGGTATCATGAATCAGTCTTTGGAGGAATCTCCAGATACTATTTAACTTTATGCAGCTGTTTCTTTGACATCACAATGTCAGTTGGCTGTGGTAACCGCCTGCTATTTGAGGATTTCATTCTTCATGTCATGAGAAAATGTGGCTCAGTTTACTTTGTTTCATCTGAGGGACAATTATAGCAAATCATATGGTTAGTTCATTGCGAAACAAAAGCTTCCAGTGAGAGAAAAGCTATCCGTAAAGAGTTTATACATTAGCTTTGACACCACTAATTGGCTTTGTTTCCACAAGATTTGTATAAGAAGATTGATACCATTTTCAATGCATTAAACATTAAGCTAGGGTGAGGAGGTGGTTAGCTTAGCCTAGCTTAGCATAACTACTGGAAGCAAACCACAACAGCTTGCCTGATTTAGTCAAAATTTTAAAAACACTAACAGCACTACAACATCTCATGAAGTATTGCATTTCATTTGTTCAAACAGAAACAGAAAAATGACTGTTTGTGGTTTGGCAAATTATGTTCTGCAGTTATTTTAGACACAGAAGTTCTGCACTAATGGAACAACTGTTCATCAATCACTTTCTAAAGCACATGCAACTTCGTTTGAAACACGCAATGTCAGATTTAGTGAGTGAGAGAAAGTTGAGCTTCAAATGTCTTGAAATTGCATTCAGTAAGGAATGTGGATTTTCTCTGTCTCTCCATGAGGCTGTGCACCCCCGACTTACTGTGCAGAGGACCTGGAGCTGCAGCAGCGCTCTGAAAGGAAGCTGAGTGTTTGTCTAAGATAAAATGTCATCACCTCTACAAGCTGCGGGGACAAGGGCCTGCGGTTGGTAATATAGAAGAAGAAAAACAGCACTGAGAGTGAGTTATCACGGGCTGTGTCATTGCTGGTTGTAAAAGCCGTTAACTTTATAAATGAAGAACAGGAACTGCGCGGAAGTGTTCCTGCAGTCAGAGAGCAGGTTATAACTCAGGCCTGTGGTGATACTCTAAATTCCATTAAGAGGTCCCACATGGGAAGCACATTCACAAGTTCATGGGTTAACGCTGTTGGTGGTTGCTCAGCCTGGGCCGTTAAACAGATAACATTTCAATCATATTAGAACATTCTCTCCAAATTAAAACCCCAAAATGATGTTTAATTTGAAGAGAATTGTAACGCGAGCTCTAGCAGGTGTTATGCAGAAGCCATACTCTCTAACAAGCTTCCTTGCAAACTTATTTTTTCAGCCCTCTGACATGTTATTAAAAGAGATAAAGGAGGCAAAGGCTAATGGAATATACCCTTTAATAGTACGTGTTGCACTGAGATCTGAGATTGACAGTGAGATTAGATTTATTAGAGGGGGACAGTTGAGTAAACATGAACTCAATCAGGCAGCTACGTTTACTGGACTGCAGTTGTACTTGAGTGCTGCTGTTTATTTTTTCAAGTTACAGAATGTTTTTTTAAACCTCAAATTAGTTTATCCTCCCTCAGGGGCTATGTGTAAGAGTTTTAAAAGGTTTCCTCAGAAAACATACACATCAGCCACATTCATGAAGTAAAGCTGAATAAACTGACAGTAGCTGTAACACTTGTGCAGTTACCATAAGCTTTTTTAAAACTCAAACTAACATTTTTATAGCTGCACATGAACTCAAATGAAGGACCTGCTGCAATGCTTTACTATGTGAATGCAGCCCACATTTACATAAGTGTGAACATATTCCTTCATTGCACCTTTATCGCTGTTTTAAAAGGGATTTCTGGAAATATTTGTATTTGCAGCAGCCGGTTAGCTTAGCTTAGCATTAAGACTGGAAACAGGGGAAAACAAAAAGCCGGTTTCTAAGTTAACTAAACCTATATCAGCGCCTCTAAACTCTCTAAATAATGTATATCAAGTTTGTTTAATCTGGTTTCTCTAATAACTGAATACATGTGTGGATCCTGATTATAAGGATAAGCAGGAAAGATGACATACATTCACAAGGCTTATATCTAAAGTGTCAAAACAGCAAAGCGAGCAAGCTGGAATTACCCGCCCTAATTCTAACCGATGGAGATAACTTTTAAAAGGCAGCGACTTCGACTGTGGCAAAATGGCCGATTGACTGTCGGAAAAGCATCCCTCAGAGAAAAAGTACAGAAGTAAGCCGTGGCCTGAGCAAGTGTTAGGTGAAGTTCATCTGTGTGCAAGTGTTTACACAATCTGCAGCCAAACAAAATCGTACACTAAGATTTATTTATGTTTAGAGGAATACATGGACTCAAATGGCTATTGCTTGTAGAACAGGGAACAAGAAAATTGGAGCAGAGCAGGGGGAGGGTTGGCGGAGGTCAAAGAGCTAGGGAAAGTTAATAACTTGAACAAATAAATATTACAGCACACTGATGGGAATTTGGCAGCAGAGCCATTTATTATCATCAGTTAGTTCAGTTTGCTCAAAAATAAATGTCCGAGCATCTCACTGCTTCGTTGCTACTGTGCACTTGCTGGTACAAGGAGGTTCCATTAATCAAGACCATGTGTATGTTTGCTGTTTAACCTGCGATTGAGTGTCTGGTCTTCAAGTGTTGCTGCCAGGGAGATGCTGGAGACAACCAGTCCCAGATGGCTCTGTGCCTTGAGGGAAAAGATAAATGAGGACCACCAGGGTGGATAAAACAGTCGGACAGTTATACCGGCTTCGCTTGATGAACATGCATTATATTAACTTAAAGCAAATGCAAATAGAGAAAGGTTTGGCTGCAGTGCAACTCAAATTATTTTGTTCCCTTGCTCAACTGAATGGGCCTCAGTTTTCTGTGAAACAATCTGTATGACTTTCCATTTGTATAGGAAACATTTCACGTGACATTGGCTGACGTTTCCTTTTCCATTACTGTAAAAAGAAAATAAGCAAATAAATACACAATTTCCAGCATGACGAGTCTGGGGTTGTGAGAAAGGAGGAGCAGTTAAAAGTAATCTAACTAAGTAACCCTTTGTCAGCTGCACAGCAAAAAAACCTTAACAAGACACACATATGGCACAAATATTTGGAAATGATTGAAGATAATTGCATGCATAAAATATTCAATCTTCATTATTTAGTGATTACAATTCAGTAATCTTTATCCAAATAAAAGCTGATCACTGAGATAATTGCTAACCGAGTCCTTTACAGCTCTTACATAACACTACGAGACCTTTTGATCCCCTCATTAAGACTCTGTTCTTTAGACACCGACTGTGAGGAACTTCCAATATGCATCTCAGACGAAGAACAGAACATCCATCCTGTCTTTAAGACTGTGACATCCAAGAAATATCGAGCGTAATTACATGCATGATTGCTTTCAGACTATACAAATCTGTTACCAAAGGCGAATGCTTTTTATCTCCTCAGTGATCGGCTCCGAATGATTGAAAGCTGTTGTTTGACAATTCCAGCGGTAAAATCAACAAAGGCTGGACGCAGTTCTCGTCTGGGCGTTTGGGAGCAGATCTGGCATTGAAAGGGTTGGGGGTTAAAGGGTGTCATGATAAGCATTGAACCACAGTGGAAAGAGCGGGTGTTGAATGAACACAGACCGCTGACTGACTCCCAACACCCCGAGCTGTGAACAAGTAAAAATGTGCAGCGCTAATCAGGAGAAAATAAACAGAGCAGCACTCCCCGGGCATCGTGGTAGGAATGACTGCAGGATGGTGAGGCCTTAATATCACGAGACACAGTCAACACATATTCGTTTATATGTGAAAGCAGAAGCACCATTGGACCAATGATTATGATTTTGACTGGTTTGGGGGTGTGTCACTGGTTGCAAGCAGAGGTTAACTCATTCAAAAGCCAACAAGGCCTGAGGGAGCTTCACAAATGGTGAGCCTCGGAGGAGCCAGTGCTCTCTGTCTGGGGGACTCCGTCCTAATCTCCAAGATCGGGGGAATTTTCCCATCAAGATGAGAAGCAGATGTCTCTCTTTTTCTGTCTTGCTCTTCTGCTGTCGCACCGACTACGTTTCTTTCTCCCTCCCTTGTTCAGTCAAACCTGGGGAGGAACATGAGCACCATGGGAAGGGTGGCTGTCCCCAGAGCCCAATCACATGCCCAGTGAGCCCTTTAGTGGGAGGCACTGTATTAGGTACAGAGCTGTGAGCACATGGAGCCGGTCCAAGAACTTCAAACTTTCTCATGGAAAACACAAACAAGGCGATTTGATAAAAACGTCATGTTCTGCCGATTCCCACTTAAGAAGTGCTGGCTTTAGGTGGACTGGAGATCATTTGACGTTACTATTTTGTTCCCAGTGTTGATGTAGGGTGTGACCCCTGCCTTCTGGCGGGGAGAGGAATCATGGGGATCAGACTGGAGGGACCAGTCCACGCCTCCTCTTCTCATCGTGCCCCTGGAGTTGGTACTTCCCCTATAAATGCTCTAACGCTCCGCCTCATGCACCTGCAGGTCCCTGGGCCCTGGCCTCCCTAGAGTCCAACCCCTTGGCTCCTGTGGCCAGCTCTGACGTTCATACTCTGTCTTACAGCGTAAACAGACAGAGACGAACTATGGGCCAGTTACTGGGTGTTTGGTTGTGGTCTGTAAACAGATCAGCCAGAGGAGGAACAGGAGCTCCCAGTGGAGATGAGACTAACCCACTATCCTGAGGCGTCAGAGCACCGGGATGAGATATAAGGCTTATGTGGATGCCTGTTAAATGTCCAAGTTGCCGTGCCATCATCAGAGATAAGGTGTATGGGTATGAGATTGTTTAGGCAGCTTGGATTCCAGGAATGTCTTACAGAGCATCCCTCAGTCAAAGCACCAAGGTTAAAGACCCAGATTTGAACCTCCTGAAGTTACTCCCTCACTGAGAAGAGCAAGCAAAAGAGAACAACCCTTTGGGGATAATGAATATCTTGTTCAGGACAATCCCTGACAAAAGACAAAATGGTTTGTTGTGATATTTCTTAAAGGGGAACTGCACTGTTGGCGATCCAATTGCATTGTGGGAATTGCATCAATTTTCATACTTAAAAAATATACACCGTGAATCCAACAATAATTTAATGAGTGCAATGCAACATAGGTACACTGCTCTTTTCACAAAAAAACAACCATACAGTAGATAAACCAGAGCTTTTGGGGACCTTTTGGAACAACACAATATCAGGTAATATCTGCATCCCTTAGCATCAGCCTTGGTTACAGCTTAATAATACACTACCATCTATTCACTAACGCTATGTTATTAAAATCCTTTTTTTGATGTTTATTAAAAATCAAACCAATCAATTCTAGAAAAGTGTTGACTATATCAACTTTACATTGCTGTGCTATAATGAGCAAAGCTCATCTGAGGCTGATGCCCGAGTCATGGCTGAAGGTTACTGAGGAAGATTACTGAGGCTGCCAAAGTTAATAAGGCTGTGTTTACATTCTGCGGCTCCACATTTAAGCAGACCTGAATGACCCGGGATTAAAAGGGGGCTAGTAGTGGCTTGATTGCAGTCACACACACACACACACACACACACACACACACACACACACACACACACACACACACACACACACACACACAGCCGATGAGGCTTTGAAGGCTGTGTTCACAAATTACTGAGTGCTTTCATATCAGCAGGATTGCTTGAATGGTATGCTATTAACATCCTTCATTAAATCATTAGATGAATATTGAATAAAACCCCAAAACGTATGTACGCCCAGATAATCTACTTGTAAACTACTTAGGGTTGAAATTGGTTTATAGTAAAAGCCATATTACATTGTGCTAGTTCATAAAGTTGACAATAATGCACAAATATACTTTAGCTAAGCTTATAAAACAACTGAAAATCAAAAACTGATACACATGGTCCTGATTATGAATGCGATTCCTCAGGCTTCCAGATGTTTGCAGAAAATATTTTGACTTATAAATTCAAAATAAAATACACTCAAATGCACACATGTGGTGTTACTTATGTAATCTAGATGGTTGTACTCAGATAAGGACAAAATATTCCCTCAATTACACTCTGACAATTGTTTGCCTGAAAGCGCAGGGGTTTTATATTATAGGTGATATTTGGGGTAGTTTGGATTTGTATGGCATGTTAGCTACCATTACAAATGGGCAGATAGAGTGGGTTTGACCCTTACTCTCAAGTTGGTTCTACTTTATAACCTCTGATGCTTTAAAGTTAGGAGATTTACATGACTGTTGATATTAACTCAATTATTTCATAATTTTCAGACTTGAAACTCTGACAATCATCAGGCCTCTATGTGCCTGTGATCAGAGGAGAATCACAGTTTTTGTTAACACCTGATCCTGTATACTCCCAACATACAAAAGCAAGCACTTAGTACCGCGCTCATCTATCATTTTGACATATTTTGGAACCGAACAATTGCCACTCTGCTCTAATGTTCCACTGTCTAGCCTCAGAGGTCTCTCCGTCCGCACTCCACTACACCTGGCTGTAAAGAAACCCCAGCCCACAGGCACCTGCGCAGCCAGCACGCTGCAGATGGAGAGATTAATCACACAGCGGATGAATGCTGGTGATTTATGGGAAACTGTGACAGTGTGGTCATAACATTTAGACTGTGTATGCGGGATGGCCTGGAGACTAAACGGTACGGCAGGAGACTAAATGGGCCATTATTTTGAATGCAACGCTACCGTTCAAACCAAAGGGGGTGTCCCTGACTCCTAACCAGGGAAACAGAGGGAAAGGAGCTGTCCCACGTCTACCGCCTTTGATGCCTCAGTTACAAGTGATTCCCCCCTCCTCTAGTCCTCTTCCCCTGTGGTTTTCCTCCTCTTCGTATTATTATTGCTATTACGGCTTCTTCCTGAGAGGACATATTCCCACACTGTGACCAGAATGAATCTGGGTCCTCTCTGTCGTGACTTCGTCCACTTTCACCGCAGACGTACCCAGCAGCTTTATGACTCTGCCGGAGGCGAGCTTAGTAAGGGGATCGCCATCCCAAGGGACCAAACTCCACACAACAGATAAGCTCTGACAAATGGGTTCTGGCAAGTCGTTTTACACACTCACGTGATATCAGCAATTACACTGCTGCTCCCCCCCCCCCCCCCCCTGTGTCCCCTGGGAGGGCTCTTATCAATGTGAAGAAGTCACTAAAGGAAATGCCAACTTAACTTGAGGAGCCTGCGTCTTCTGTCTGCAGTGACGAGGGATTTGCAGCAGCAAAGGGGGGGGGGGGGTCCTAGCTATTAGGCAGTGTGCCTTGTGGCACTGTGGACAACGAGCACCAAACTTTGTGTTGAGCACTCTGCAGGGTCCAGGATCAGATTACAGGTCTCGGAAACGGGGCACAGTGTCTGGAAGCAGCAGGATCAGGCTGAGCATGCAAGCATGGGAAATGTGCTCATGAATAGAGAGACCTTTTTACTCTGGGCAGGAAACACTAATCTGCAGATGTTGAACAGCTGGTAGACATCAGAAACTACAGCATGGGAAATAAGTACTCATGATATACAGTTCACACTGCTGAGATGTACATTTAATAACCTCTGAGATAGAGAGCTACTGCAGGAATAGTCAAACTGGAATGAACAAATTGGATTTCTGCATGGAGAGGCTCAGTGGAATTGAGCATCACTTTTCCTGTTTCTGTGCTTTTTATTAAGTGAATGTTCTCAACCTGAAGAAGGCCCAATTGACAGTTAATGCATATTTTTCTCCTGTTGTGGAAATGAGATTGAAGCAGAGGAAAAGATGAGAGTACATGACAATTTTAGAGATACAAGCAGATAGGAATTCAAGTATTTCACTCATTGTCTTGTCCAAAGCAGATGTGTCTGAGATGATGTGATGCATGTAAGCCAAGAGCTAGCCTCTTGAGATATCGGACATATTTTAGTAGAAAAAACCTCAAATTAACAAGAAGTGCTCATTCCCATGAACTGGTAGGGGGAAGATACTATGTATGTTGGTTATTATCTTGGACAGTTTTGGAATGCAATTCAAAGAAACAATCAATCAAAATGTGTATAGGTGTTTCCTTTTGACAATACATTTATCTCCAACTGCAAACAGAAATGTGGAAACACAGGAACATCTGTAGCAGTGCACTTGATTGAGATTTGGAGAACAGAAAAAGGCACTTTTGAAAGATCAGTGGTCTGTCCAGCGGAGGTTATTATGTTGTATTTTTATTGAGAACAGAATCTCTGCAAATGACACATTTATAATGCTGTCATCAAGAATAACAAGAACAAGTATCACAAGCATCTGTCTCAAGCACATAAACTGTGCGACCTCAATAGTACAAAGAGTTATATCTTCAAAGCTTTTAAAAGCCAGCAGATGTTAAGTCAGTATCAGATCGGCATTTCTTTCAACCCATTTTGAAACGTTCTCACTAAAAGGAAAAAACTAATTTTATCACTATCGGCCTTATAAACAGAATTAAGAACCAACCGTCAGGAACAGCAGACTTTTTTAAGGTTCAGCAGTTCAAATACTATATGGCTGTTCAACAACAAAGACGAAAACATTAAGAAAATGCAACCAAGGAAAATATATGGGCAAACTATGTAAATCATGTGTTTCTACTTGACTTGAAAAGCCACCAGCCCAGTCAGGGTAGAGAAGAATTGTCAGTAATGCAGTGTTAGGTGACATCAACTAACGGCCATCAAAGAAAGTAAGAAGTTGAGTTGTGATATACAGCGTAGTCTCTGTAATGTTAATGTGCACCGCAGCAGGACATAAACAAGGTCAGGGGACTGAATGACGTCTTTCGGGATGTAAACACATGTTTACAGTCGAAATTTGTTTCATGTAAATCATCAAATTAAATTAAATAATCCTGTTTTTTCAGATAATTGCAACCTTACTTTATTTACATTATTTCCATCTTCAAAGACTGTTTTATAAACTTCAGTACATCTGGGTAACGTATATAAGCCTGCAGATCTATTACCGCAATATCGATCATTTTGAAGTGATCAGTATGTTCCATATGCTGCATGCTTTATAGACAGATCTCACTGACTGACTGTACAGAATGTCACTTTGGACTCAGACTCTGGCAATCGCAATAACATCTGAAATTGCTTCTAACCCTAATTCCCATAAAATTGTTTGAAAATGGTGTCCTGCTGTGGAGTTGGAGCACCCTCAATCATAAAGACAGTACGTTTTTCGGGAGTAGCCAATGCGATAAGTCCTGGCATTCGTAAGAAAGACTACATTCACAACGAGCACTGATGCGGCAGGCTGGGGAGTGAAATGCAGCATTTCCTCTGGGATGACTGAGCATGAGACTTCTGCAAAGTCAGATAAAGGTGGTGACACTGACTTTTAATTGAAGGTCATTGTGAATAAAGAGGAATTGAAAAGGAAAATAGGAATAGAGCTAACTTTTTAATGTATCTGAGGAAGAAGTCTACCAGAGGATTTCACCTTACATTCAATCTTTAATACAATGTTTCATGTGTCCTTGGTGCTCTGTTTAATGCCGGTTAAGGAAGCTCTCATTACACTTCATACTAGGAAAAGTGAAAGCTTTATATTTAAATCCCTCAAGGGAGGTATAAGAAGACAGCCTCTTTAGCCAGACTCTGTCTTCTGTGTCTCACAGAGTGTATCTGCTGCTCTGTATCAAGTTGTTTTAAAGGAATGCTAACCTTCATACACATGACATATTATTAATAATGGCTGTTGTACTGTCAAAAACAAGATCATTTATCTGTGGTTTATCTGATACTGTCATACTCGTGAAGTGAAGTGATTAAACGCAGGGGATACAAATAGAAAATAGAAACAAAAAAACAGAATGAGAAACAATGTTTTTAGAAGCAACACTGGATGTTTGGAAATCCTGAAAGGCAGATCTGTTGTCAGTAGACACTAAATTGCATTAAAATGCCTCTTGTGTCCCTCTAGAGTCAGTTATCTGATTTCCTGTACTCAAAACTTAAAAAACACAGTTACAAATGACCAAACGTTATCCACAAAGATAAACCAAAGCCCAAACACATGATGAGCATTTGTTGGTATTACATTATTTTAACTTACATAAGTTAACATTGAATAAATTGATATAGGATTAGAGCAAATTCATGCGGTTAGGAGAGGCTTCAGGCGCACTGCCAGAATTATCCTTTGATGGCCTTTCTTCCCTATGTGCAGCTCCCAGTTGAGAACATCCTTTAGAAAATATTCTTTCCAATGTAAGTGTGAAACACACCAAACAATAACAAGTCCCTTTTCTTCATCTTGAACATTTTGGTGCAAACTCTGCAGCCATTTATTGCACTGTATATTTCAGTGTCTTTGGAAATGGTCTTGGATTTGCAATTAGCAGATCAACCAGAGGGTGGCACTCTGGTAACAGCTGTAAACTGAAGGTGAACAACATAACATCATGTAATAGAAAGGAAGGATACATTCAACAATATCATTATACTCACACTGTTGGATCAGGATGTGTTCATGGAGCTCAGTTCCAGAGAACGGAAAGAAAACACAACTATTAAGAAATAATCATGTTTTTACAAAATTATAGTCTATAGATTTGAAAAAGCCATATAGCATACTTACCCTGGATTCATCTTTATTCAAATACAATGAATTCAGTAAGCTGTTCTGAAAATACAATTTGATCTCTATCTCACAATGCATTTATGAATTTATAAAAAACTATAAATAAATTATGAATTGAGGCACTGCTGCTTAGATAATGCTTATAATGTGTTATAATATTAACGTTTAAGTAAAGACAAGCAGAACAGACAAGAAAAAGATATATGAGAATCTATGACACCGATAATGAAAAACATCATCATCATCGCTCTTGTTGAGTGTGAAGGGCGGGAACATGTCACAAGCTATTAATCGCTAATAGCTAATGAGATGACTCTTGGTAATGGCTGCATTTACTTTGAGTCCACATACATTTTTTATATTCAATTGAAGTGTTCATGTTTCAACAGGAAGTAAGAAAATGACAGATTGTAGATTAAATCCTGTGTTTGTATTGTATGTGAAATAGTAGCCTTTACACTGCAAAGTCAATGTGGTATTATTGATGTAGATTATGTGGAAAAGGTTTAAAGTTAATATTTTCTCCCAAAACGACAGCATTTGCTTATCGGCCAATTCAATCAAATGTAATTCGACCTTTGGCATGTTATCTGCTCTATGGAGGCATAATATATCTAAGGCTATAGCTAAAGAGAAGTTATACTACAAAAATGTATACCAATAAAACGGCCTAAAAGTATAGTAAATTCACTATAATGTTTTATTGAGTACCACAGTCTTATTATATATCCCTTTAGAAATATTAAGTTGTATAGTGATACAACAGCAGATAAAATGCCAAAATGCCAAAAGTAATATCATATTGATCCATTCATATTAACCCAAATTATTATATAAATGGACTTGCAATATTGCAATGTTGATTTAAGATTGCACAGTCAGAGTAGATAATCCCATCACCATTACTCAGTTTTTGCTGCACAGCAGGAGCTTGGGACCATTTCCTGTTATAAAACTCCATAGGAACTCGGCTCTCAGTGAACATTGATTCTCTGTAAACTCCTCTGTGCTGAGACATGTGAGAGGGAGTCTGACCCTGCAGTTTAGCCACCATTGATGAACTAATTAGTTAAATCAATCTGAATCTGAGGGCGAAAGCAGCATTATGGGTGACGCTCAAGGGTGCACAGAGTCAGCGGGGATAAGGATCGATATTTCTATAAGGAACTGATCGGAAATGTCTGTGCAAAAGTGCCATTTTTGAGCAAGTCGTAAACAACTTGCTGATCGAGAGTTTCGACATTATTGTCGGCTAGGAAATGGTTAGCATAGTTAAAGGTGGGGTAGGTAATTTTGGAGAAACCAGCTCGAGTGCGCTAAAATTTGAAAATACACAGCCGGAAAAAATCTGCCACTTCCTTACAGAGCCCCTCCTCCAACACACACGAACGCACACATGACCAATGAGGGCACGAGATAAGTTTGTGCACAGATGGAAGGCTGACAGGCAGGTAGGCCATCCAGTCATTTTAGCCGGGCCGTGCTTTTTACAGTACTACGGCTTCCACAGATGACATTTTTTTATGGATTTTTTGTCAAAGCACTTAAGATATTCATTGCTATCGGGATGTTAAGCGCATTCCATGGAATATAACAAAAAGTGTATCTCGAGCCGGTTTCTCAAACTTACCTACCCCACCTTTAATCAGAGAGTGGAAGAAGAGTGAACATTGAATTTAATAATGCATACATCTATGATTAGAGCAAATTAATGCAGTTAAGAGAAACATCAGACAAACTGGCAGATGTATCCTTTGATGGTCCTTCTGTAATGAGCAGCTCCCAGTTGATTTCTATCATGGTTGTATGGTACCAAAATGTATATGAGAAGATGATCGAGATTGACACCAGTTCTGACCCACTAGGCTGTGTGTTCATCCAAGCGTCTCCAACACCTTGCTCTGGGCACAAGCTACAGGACACAAATCTGCGAGAACAAGGGTGTTGTCCTCATAGCCTTCTTCATTAAAGAACAAATGACAGCAGCAGGTACAGAAGGCTCTGTGGATAATTTACAAACCACTTAACAGAGCTTCCACTCAATACCCATCTCGACCTTGACTTCCCCGTGTCAGCATGCCATCAGAGTTCAATGAGTCGGTCTGAGAATTTACCCTCCTGGCTGATACACCCCCCCCCCCCCCCCCCCCCCCCCGTATTAGATCTCACTTAATGAGCCAAGGGGCATTAATCTGTCGTAGGAGCCGAAGATGGACACTCATCTCTTGATCATCAACTCCCCTGCACTAAAGCTGAGGCAGAGCTGCAGTTGGAGGATACTATAGTGTAATAATCCCAAAATCCCCACAAAAACTCACCTCAAAAGCTGCCGTGTATTTATTTGAACATTTAGTCCCGATTGATCATCTGTCAGTTATACTGCTATAACTGAGTAACTGCTTCTGTCACTGATCTCCTTCTGATCCTAGTGTAGGATGTGAACAGGTGAACTTACATGCCTCCTCCCCATCCAGTGCTGCAACATTTTAAGGTGAGAACCCCATGAGTGTTTAATAATACAACACAAACATTTATAACTGCACTCTTACACATTAAGCACAACCAGGCAACACCAGACAGCACAAAAACGTATCAATTATTAATGTACCGTTAATGAAAACATCCAACAACCCTTTATAAAGAGCAGATAGAGGCGCCTGGTTGTTCGTTGTTGATGTGCATTTTCATTTGGTATTATGTAGCCGTGTTTCTGTCAACACAACAATGGTGCAATACAAATAAAATATCTGCAGATGCAATTTGTTGGACAGCATCTGTTGCAATAAACATCCTGAAACAATCTAAATTCAGAGTGTGTAAGTGTGAGACAGCCCTTTAGCTAATATCGATGTGAACATAACTAGCAATCCTGCCTGGTCAATCACACTAAATACCCCGTCCCTGCTGCCTTCTTCCTCGGCCCCCTCACACTGGCGGCCTAATCCATCATCCTGACTGCAGTGAGGAGGGATGGAGCATGCTGAAAAGCTGCAACGAGGGATTTAACTTTGTTATCTCCAGAGACCATAAATCTCCGCCAGTCCTCTCCTCCCAGATTCTGCAGGTGAGATCAGGTTAAACTTCACCCCGAGAAACACAACCTTTGTCCACTTCAATACAATGGGAAAATAAACACCCTGTCTCATGGTAAAATGATGAAATACATGCCATGAAGGATGTGTCGATTAGGGTTAGGGTTATGTGCATTTGGCTGTTATGATAGTGTTTTTTTGCTTTCATTTAAAGATAGTTCACATCGGTTTGTGTAACAACTTAATTAATTGATTATTGTTTTGAGCAGTCCTTCAGTTGCCTCGAGGATAAATGATATCACAAACAGTCTGCCTTAACGGAGAGTAAACCTTCCAACCAATCCTAAACAGACAAATGTAGACATCTAAAACTGAAGGTGCCTCTCCACTGATAAGCTTTACTTGCTGTAATTGAACATTGATGTTTGAGCTTTCACTGTGCAGAAGTTTATTTTGTACAAAGAAAGCTGTTTTCAAATTCATATGCCAAAGTAGGACTCAGTTGTACTTTTCTTAAATCCGAGAATTACAGGTATTTTTATGAGTATGATTTTGTTACATATCAACTATTTCAGAAGAAAAGCAACTCACTAACGTGTGATGTGGATTTTTTCCCTGTAATTGTGTTTCTGGGAAAAAACAGACATACATTATTAATCAAAGAAAATCACTTTCACATGGGATCTATGAATTGTTTTTTGCCGTTCAGCTCTGTAAATCCCTTTCTTTATCTTTATCTTGAAATGGACAATCTGTGTAATACCTCCAAATGTGTCTAAATATACTCACATTCAAGGCAAGACCCATAGACATAATGTGTATAGAGTAAAGTCATATATACCGCACAATGAATAATCCTCATGCTGTACAGTATTCTATAAACATGTTCCTCTTCTTGGAAATCTCCTTTGATGGGATGGAGAGCCTCACAGTGACATCCAGGCATTTGGAATTGTATATTGATCTTTCTTAAGGTCAAAGGTTAGGTGCCTTTCTTATGTCGAAGCCACATGTTTAAAGCATATTGTGATTTTCAATTTTGCTGATGGTTTTTAGTGAAATGCCTCCAACGTCCCCTGTCAGGCAACGTTTAAATCATGTGCACATGCTTTACAATGCATGGTCCATGTGGGTATGACCTTCCGAAAAGTGGATATATAGACAGTTGCATGTGACATTTTCATGAGCAAAATACCCTCTCAGTTAGATGTAGTCAGCATGTAGGCTAATTGCCTGCTGGGTCTGTTGTACAGTACATGTGACAGTGCTGGCGCTCCTATGAGCTACACTATGTATTGTGTAATGCACATACAGTATTTAACCACCTTCAACTAAAAGCATGTTCGAACACGAATGAAACATGTCAGGGAAAAATTTGGCATGACGAAGAGGCGAGGGTCTGTGAATAGTCTATTTTTAAAAATGCAGCCTGGTCATTGTATATTTTATTTATATGCATACTGGTATCCCTAAATGAGAGCAAGCAAGCTCATTCTGCAATCGGTGCCTTGAGGCAAAACAACTTCTGTTGCTGAAGAGAGACAAAGAGGAAACTAAATAGGCCACTCTGCAAGACTTCATAAGCAGGTAACGGTTTTTCTTTGCATGGAAACAACAAAGAAAGGTCATACGAGACTTTAAAGGACATTCTGATATTTCATCTTGCAGCCACAATGAATGAAAGAGAGTAAGTCAAACCTACACTCTGTGATGCTGTACAAGAGAGTCGGCTGTATTATAGGAAGAGAAATGTCAGATTTATTTTCTGGCATTGGTCACACATTATTTGCTTGGAAATTTGAATATTCATTCTGTGAATATGCTCCAATAGGATTATGTATTCCTAATTGTTCATACATTCATTGCACTCTGTCTAATTAAAGCCATACATTACCACAGAGAACTGGTGATCAAAGTTATTAATTATTTACCAAACTTTCAAACGTGACCTTTGCAGCCATGCAGCCACTGTTGAGCTCGCCATATTCAAATGACTGTTCCTTCTCCTGCCGAACAGAACCCCTTTCTCTCTCCCCGCTGCACGACTCAGGTTATCTTTAGTGCACATTGAATATTTATACAGCAGGTGGCTGGGGAGTTGGTCACTGATCTCTAAGGTGACTTGCTGAGCCTCTGTGGGGGGTGTTGGTGCGCTTGGGTTTGCCTGGGATGGAGTCACATGGGACATATTGTCTCCTCAGTGTGTCCTTTTATTCCACTTAGGCAAAGGATTAGGTTTTATGGTTGGATGCCTACAGCAAGCGCAGAGGATAAAAGTCAATGAGCTACAGAAGAGTGAGGCAGTTACGGTCAAACTATCATTTGATTTATATCCAAAAATTCCATCAAATCTCAGCATGAAAATCAGAACCAGGATCTAAAAATAGAAGGCACACTCTGCACATAATAAACACGGCTGTACAACAAGAGAAAGATTGTGTGTCACATCACACGTGAAGCAAATAATGGGAAAATGTTTGAGGATCTAATGAACATGATAATAGGCTTTGGGTTCTTTGAAATATTCTCCTGAATTAGACGAGGTTAGAGGAGAGGAATGCAAGGCAACGTTCAGCATGCACAGAGAATTTGTGTTTGGGGATGCAATGAATGCTAATCGTGTTGTCTGAGATTGAAGTCAGCCTCATTCCATCTTCGTGGCTGGGGGACAATAAGACATGATATTAAAAAAGATAGGAGAATCTTCCTTTCATGATGGCTTTTAAGATAACACTCCAAGGATTGAATGATTTCTATTGAGATCACTTGGTCGTGATGACACGTATTACAGTGCGGTATGTGTGGATTTAAAATCTAAAAGGCTAGAACTTGCATTGTCACAGCTCATGCATAAACCAGATTCTTAATGTGGGTTATGGCTGCATAGACTTTCAATGAGCCCACTGCTGTCACAGAGCTATTTTTCCATTGAGTTGATTTATTTTAAAGCATAAGCAGCTGATAGAAAATAATACAGAGTGGTACCTGGAACATGAGGGGAATTCACCAACAAATGATCTTCCAATGTGGCTATTTAAATTGTGTTTTGCATAAACTATACCAACTTGTAAAAAGCCACAACAAAAGTAGGTGATTGAAGACAACTTATTTTGGACTGTAGCTGCACACTGTTGTCAGAGGGTGTCCAATAATAAATGAGCAAATCTCAAAGAGCGTGGAGAAACTTTCTGGGCACTGGCTTTTTATTCTTGTAGCCACAAAGCTGTCCCTGCACTGAATTTGTGAGATAAGTGCTTTGGAGCACAAACAAACTGAAACAAAAGAACATGAGGTGGAGATTGGTTTAGTAAGTAAGAGAGGGGGAGGAAGCACTTCTGGAGTCCAAGGGCATCATAAACCCCAGCATGTGTCTGCACAACAATGCCAACAAGGGCGCAAATTCTCCACACACCGGGAATCGATTTCACACAGAGAGAGGAGGACTTGGAAAGGACTTGGAAAGAGGCGTATCGGAGAAACACTGGAATACTGCATCTTGTGTTATTGGATTTGGAGCCCAGTTTTCACATCTGCAAGCTGGGGGATCCAGTCAAGTGGAGCTTCCTCGAGCCAACCAGAAAAGCTATGGCCAAGGAAAAGAGAGGAAAGAAGAAAAGGGATTGCTCTGGGTTTAAATTTAGTATGAAATTCATGTCATGATAAGCGTTATGAAATATGAAAAACATTCTATATGGCATAACATAATGTGCACACACTTCCTAATCTGTAAACCATTCTAGAAAAAGTGAATAACACTCGTGGCCTGTATTTAAATGTAGAGCGGGGTCAATACAACCAGTGAGTGAAACAAAACTGTGCCATATTCGTTTTTCATACATATTTTATAGTGAACAGCAAATTGCAACACTTTGAAAAGAAGTAGCATGATAAAGGTGTCAAAATATATTCTTGGTTTGATATTGTTGTGTGGGGTTAAATGAGAGGATTTGTTTAATCTTTTTGGTGTTTATATTCTACAACCAGCTGTGAAAGCAAAGTTATTTTAGACCGGTTATCTACTGGTGATTTATTTTTAGATACAAAATGCAATTCAGAGAGAAATATCTTTTTAGACCAATAAAGAAGCAATTATCAAGCACCAATTGAAATGTTACAAGAATATCACAGTGGTGCCAAAGGACACTTGTAACATCACCCGAACATGAACATTACAAAAACTATCATGGTTACTGCCTTCATCAAAGGTTTTAAATCAAATACCAATTCGTATTCTCACTTAGGGAATTATAATACCATAATGGAGGAGGAAAAAAAGTAGACTCTTAAATATTAAAGCTTTAGTATTTGACAGATACCATACAGATTTGTATTTATATGAATGTGTTTTTATTAAGGGTGCAGTGGGTCAGCTCTTCTGCTCCACACTGCTGCTGAATACAGCATATTTTTTTTTGTACCTTTCCTAATTGAATTCAAAGCATGTGATAGTTGTGACACGCCCCCTGGTGGTCGGTGTGTGCCAGGCTCATGGACAGTGATAACCTTGCTGCTCTGCGTGCAGGAGCATCACTGAAGGAATGTGGATGTCCTGCTCGTGTTTCTAATTGTTGATGCAGCTCCGAGGGTCTCTCGCAGGGTGATCAGGGCTCATCCCCGGTCTCTTCTCATCTCTGTCCGCTCGGACCAACAATGCTAAGCATCGAGAGTGTTTTGGAGAGTGCTGCAGACCAGTCTTGCATCCGGCTGGAGCCCCTGGTGAACACGCACTTATCGGGAAAGACGACGACGACCGGTGGCAGCTGCGATGTCTTCACAGATGGCAGCACCAAAGTGACAGCCAACGGGGTGCACGACATAGAGGACCGGATTCTGAGGATCACCGGCTACTACGGCTACAACCCGGGGTACTCCAGTCATAGAAGTGAGTTCAAAGAAAATAAAGTATACTGATGGCATCACCATTGGATGCGACGATTTCACGCCTTTCCTTGACAGGTGCGTGAATTGAAGACAACAATTGTATGATGGAAATAAATGTGTATCAATGTTTATTTGTGTACCCCCATTCACACAAATCATCCTATCTTGCAAATCAGTATTTAATTGTGCAAAATCCACTATTGCAACTCAGCTAATTGGGTTTTAATCATTGCTATTATAGAGCAGCATGATGTCAATCACTGTGAGCTGGAGGCTGGGTGATGCTGGCCCATCCATCTCTGAGATGAGACAGAGAGAGGGAGAGACAGAGAGAGATAAATAGAGAGAGGGGGGAGAGACACAACAAAACTAACATGGCTGAGCATTTACACAGCAGAGTGTCATGCCCAAATGAAGTTAACATTTTCAAATTCAATTTCAAAGTCAATTGTTTAACTGTAGCCTAATGTTGTCCACATCACATACTCATGTTCTGCAAACATCACTTACGCAGCAGCCTCATGTTCAATTCCAAATATTTAATTCAAACAATAAATATCCCGATGACAAACACAGCCGCTGCTGCTGTGGTGCATGTGAATAATGCCAGCTATCTCCTGACGTGTTTGTGATTTAACAGGCACTTCAGGACTTTAAGCTTGCCTGTAATTTTCATCCGTCGATGTGGTTTTGATTGGTAGAGCAATGCTCTGAATTTTGCTGACTCAGAGACAATGTCTGGGATTGGAGAAGGGAGCTGATGGTGCACTTTGTTCAGTGAAATCTTGCCCTCCAGTTCTGTTGAAATACGGCCCGTGCCAGTGGGATTATAACAAGGGAAAAGAACAAACATTGCAGTGTTCTTTGCACAGCTAATCAGTGCTTTTACAAATGGCTTTATGGTAATGAAGCAATGGGTGCAGAGCTGCATTTCAGAACGTTTACACCATTAGAGAAGTCACAGGTTCTCATCTGGGCTTCCTAATTAAGTAAGTAAATAAAACTTTATTTATATAGCACCCTTCTCCACACGAATGTACAAAGTGCTTTACATACAGTACACAATACACAATACAAAATACAACTAATTGGCTTATTCATTGTACTGTGTCCTTATGCTATACAATTTGGATTAACTGGTGCTTTTCTTAAACAAACCCCCCAAAATCTAATAGATCGTCTCTCTGGGAGCCTCTTTCAAATGCTGGTATATCCCCCCAAGTGAGCTGGACTTGACGTGTAAGCATCCTAACTTCCCTTTCTGGCTGTTATGTAAGCTAAGATGTGTGTTTAGAAGAGAGGTTTTTAACATTCAGCTCAGACCTAGTACCAAATCCTCTGTGACACAGCGCATTACTCTGACAAACTTGTTTTGAATCTAGAAGGAAAACAAAGATAGGGCCTTATTCAATCAGTTCAGCTGAGGCTTCTTTGGATGAGCTGCGAGCACCTCAATGGTTTCTTAGATAGAGACTGAGGAAAAGGAAATGAGCCTGTCTCTTATTAACTGCCTGTGTATCAGGGCTGTCAGTTCCAGTCATTAAAGCATGAATGCAATCAAACGCTTTCATTTGGGAATATATCTCTCATCCAGATTCATTTATTGGAAAAAATTACCTGATTAACAAGGGGCACCAGAAACTTCAGAGAGAGATCAGATTGAACAACTTTGACATTTCAAGGGCCTTCAAAAAATGGTGATATCATGTAACAAAGGAGCAAATGAAACGCCATATTTCATGAGATCATATTTTTCACAAGAGAGCTGCAAATATTAATGGCTTAGTTGTTTGTTCGTAAATGAATCGCCAACTACTTTGATTACCCTGTTTTGGCAGTTTTTCTGAACAAAAAGGTAAAAATCCTGATTCCACCTCCTTAAGTTGGCAAATGATATGCTTTGTTTACTCCTCTATACAGTAGAGTAAACTGAATATCTCGGAAATGCCCATACAACTAATCAATTAGCCGCTAAAGAAACCTAAAGGTTAATAGACAATTCAAATAATTGTTCATTGGAGCAATAGTCCCCAAATGTGTTGCATCTATCAGTCGATTCATGTATAAGTTGTCTGAATAAAAACTTCAACTTTGACAATCGCTTAATAATTTAAATATTTTTTAAAGCACAAATGCAATGCTTCGTGCTTCTCAAATGTCAAACCAGGATGCCTTTCTTTATATCATAGCAAACTATCAAATAAATAGAAGATTAGTTAATAATGAAGATTATTGTTAGCTGCAGGTTTGCCATTATGCCTCTGCCTGTCCCATCTCAATCTCTCCTTAGAGTATACCGTAGCAGACAAGGATAACAGATTGGATGTCACCTGTGATGTAATTGAAGGTATAAGGAGCAGGTGGGGATTGTAAAAGCATCAATGCCAGGACTATGAGAGCCAGTGTATCTGCCAGGCTCGCGGTTATTACATTTCTTCGATGAAATATACCATTTGTAGCTCTGTGTTTCTCCATCCATCCATCAACTGATTTGTATGCATGCCAGAGTCAACAGAAGGTATTCCTCAGGGCAGCGTACTTGTCACCATTTTTCCTGCTGGCACAGCTAAACAAGCCGCTGCTGGTGCTGTCACTGCGAAGGAGTCTGGTTATGTTCACACCCGACTCTCTCTTAAATGTGTTTGATCCTCCTGAGAAACAACAATGTGGAAAAGTCACATTTGTTGCATGCTGCTTGCTGCCTCAAAGCATCACATACTTTGTTTCCATGAGTTGAGAATCCCATGTCCCTCCATCTGAGTATCATATTCTATGAAGGGTAGGACAAAGGACTGCATAAATAGGACAGTAGGCTCACCCTGCCAAGCTTATGGGGTAATGACATATTTAGTAAGATTCTGGTGCCAGTTTATTATTGCCACTTGCCATCTGCGTTGAATTAGAAGATGCCTCTGAGGGGGATTGTGGACTACATTTGGGTACAGGCTGTAATTCAAACAGCAGGGTCATTATATAAAGAAAATGGGAAGGTAGACATCTTTCCAAAAAAGCAAGGTGCAATGCACCAGTTAAGTACACTTAATGGACAACTACACAACAAAAACCAAGAGAGAAATTGTCAAGAAATTGACAGAAAAAAACAGGACAACATATTTTATACAACCGACTTGGCTGCTGCTGGAGGAAAAAACCAGAGTGTGTGCAGTAAATTCTTCATCAGCAGCATCTTCCAAAAACTATTACAATAATTCACTGTGTATCTCTTTTTGAGTCTAGCTAATTTAGAAAAAGAGCAAGTCTGTAGTGTGGGCGCTCACCCCGCAGGGTAAAAAGGTAGGATGCAGGAGGAATGACAGGCACTTGTATTGGCAGTCTAACTCAGCACTGTGACTGTGTTTTTCACTGCAGGCATCACAGCAAGACAACAAAAACACACAGGCACTCAGAGGAGAATTTTGAGGGAAGGGCGTGAAAAGCAAGCATTGATCACAATGGGGTGTGTTGTTGTGTGCACTCCAACAGAGAATGTCTGGGGAGATGTACAAAGAAAGCTGCCTTAGAATACATTCATGCTTGTACTGATCGGTAATTCCTTTTGCATTTTAAAAGAATTTATATCCAGTGTTAACAGCTGGTAAAAGGACTGTCTTCCTCAAACATTGCCTAAAACCTTCTGTATGTGCATGCATTTATTTTTGACTGTCCCGTTCCCATGCCTGCTCTGTCAGGGCTATTTATAAGCAGCCCAGCGTCAAATGGGATATGAGCTTTGCCTGAACGACTCCTGGAGTGCTGCTGGTCTATCACGCTTCTGGGAACGAGTTAAAACCCAAGTAATGGATGCAATATTTCCTCACAGGAGTTACAGAACTGCAGTCATGACACGCATGTTGTAGAACTGTATGTCAGTAGACTCAATATTTGTGGCCTGCCCAAGCAATTCACTTCATGGCTGATAGATTTTTCCCTTGAGCAATTATTTGCAAGCAAAACAATTAATTAAATAATAGAAGGGCACATTAAGTGAAGTGTGTTTTATGGCCTTTCAATCATGCTTAATAAAAAACACTCCTTTCAGCAGCCTGACACTGCCCTCTTGTGGTCTGTAAATTTAACAACAACAATAAAGTCCACGTCCTCCAATGAGATGACAGACAGAACATTTTAGTACCAAATCTAATACCTCCGTGTTAAATCAGCATGAACAAATGTATATATTTGTATAATTGTATTGAATACTGATTTTACATCTGCTTAGTATCCAGGGCTAAGTTAAAGGGTTATTTCCCCCAAATCACTTAAATGCATAAACATATTCTTACCTGTAGTGGCTTTGAAATGTGTGTCCCTGAGATTTCTGCGATCACAAATCAACCGAGATGACAGGAATTCACTTGGTGCTGAAAGCATGAAATGAAAAGTGTAATTTGAATAACTTGTCTTGGGCCAAGTAGTGCAACTGCTCTGGGGACTCAAAAGGCCAGAGGAAATTTACCTAATTGCAAGTTTGCTAAAAAATGAGTGTACCAACAAAGACAGGTCCGGCATTATTACCTGAGTATGTGGCTTTGCCTGGTAGAGAGAGGTAGACAGGTATGGGTAAATAATAAAGCTACAATTAAGTCTGCTCTGGAGTCCAACAGTGGATCACTTTGGTCACCAAAACATATGTAATCACTGCTATATGCTTTTGTCATATGACCAATAGGACACTGGCATGAGTACAGGTCAGCAGTTCTGTACCTCCTTTATGGGAAGATATTGCAACCATTATTTGGAAGATGTTTTTGCTCTGGGGTACTCATAAAAAAGGGTAATGCCGCCATATTTTTTTTCCAATAATGTCCTTTCCACTGGGGATAAATGCACAAACCTCACTGCAAACACCAGGACTATTACTACAAAAATAAATAGGCCCTATGAACACTGTCTTTAGAAATGTATGTGATTTATCCAACACTGTTTCTAAACACACATTGCTGTTGAATTTAGAAACGCATGATTGAATTGCTTTAATAATAACAAATAAAAGTCAATTCATTTCCATTGGTGATGGTTATGTTCAGCAGCTAATAGATTTATAAACCTCAACACACAAAACTAAAATTCTAAGGGAAACAAGACACAGCTATGGCCTGTTCGGCCCCAAGCCTGTGTTTCAGGTCTCAGGCTCGAAAATGACATTCCCAGAACAAATGACCATATCTTCCCTTCTAAAAGGGGAAAATTAATAATATTTTTTCTCAAAGTAATGATAAACCTGTGAGTTGGATGTAGAAAAGCCAGAATCAATATAGATGTTTTTTATTTTAAAGAAAATTCAGATTGAACATAGTAAAAAACTGTAAATTATTATTTTACTTATAGTGAAAACCACCCTTGGATGATGGTAAGGTAGACTAAAAGCTTTAGGAATCCAAAGTACAACATATAATAAGTACCCTGTATCAAGATTGATGCAAAACAAGGGACATTTGACCTTTTTAGAGAGATTTAGCACAAAAAAAACACTTCTGTGTCATTTGGGTGGATTTTCCATATCTCTGGCCCCCCTTGGTCGATTTTGATGGTTGACATCTCTTTCTAACCGTCAAAGTTCCCCATATACACACAGCTTACCAAATAAGGAGTGATAGTGACGCGTAGAAAAATCGGACGCTGCGCTAGCCTCTGGTGGCTACCATTAGCAGCTCATTTTTCTCCTCCGATTTTTGCATAAAGATTGAATTATGGATTATCAATAATTTTTTCAAAGTGACAGACACATTGCTATAACCTATGGATTAACTTTCAGCCGCGTTTTTTCTCGTTTTAATGCCATTGAACACGACTTTTGATCAGAATAACAGCTAAGGTGAGCATATCTCCGTGTTTTGCTAACTAAAGCTACTCGTGTGTTGTCTGTATTTGCTTCCCCTGTCACGAGTTCAGATCGCTCAGTGATTATCCTTATATTTCTATAATCTGTGGAATCTCAGGATGTTATCTAAGCTTGTTTGTGCAGATCCAATAAGTATATTGATCGGTATAGCTAGAGTTCTGTGCTAACGGCCTTAATATGTTGTTGCCCGTGGCTAATTCAGAGGCTCAGCGTTAGCATTGTGTTTTTAAAAAAAAAATTTTTTTTAAAAAGATCAGTTAGTTGAGTTTCTTCCCATTACATGGACATACAACATTCATAGTTTATTACACTTTTGCAGATGTTGTGATTTCGGCCCCTTCGGCGGGTCCGTGGGGCTTAAGAGGTTCTTAAGTGACATAACACAGACTGACTGTGGGTAAATGGTAATGTAATCCATCATGTTCACCACTAGATGTCCTCATCATCAAATGTTCTAAACGCATTGAGTGATGATATGAGCTCCAATGAATGGAAAGTAACAGTCTGCAGGACTTAATTCATAGTCTGCCCAGTCTCCACTACAAATATAACCTCAGCTGCAGGAAACATTCATGCCTCTGTTTCTCATCTCTCATCCTCTGCTCCTCACTGAGAGGTGAAGAGAGAGGCTGAAGACAATTAGCAGCTTGCACCATAAACTGAGGAGCATCGGTTCATCTAAATAACAAAAGATCCTGAATTGGGAAAATGCGTCAGTACAGAGAGGAGGCCATCTGTTGCTATGGAGGTAAAGAGAGAGGATGATGTACTATGTGCTTTGATCTGATGCAACAGCTCCATTGTGTTAAATACACTAAGCTTCCTGTTTATTATTTACACATATCTAGGTTATAGACGGTTAGGATGTTTGGTTTTCGTTGAAGCTGGTTTTGTTGTTTGAGAGGTAATAATTCAACGTTATGGTCATTTTGGTGCATTAGTTTATGTTGGTGTTGATGTCCTGGTGTACGACATGATGCTTAAGGGCTGCACAAAGTATGAACATTTGAACACCTAAAAACAATGTGAAAATAAACAATAGAGAAAGGAATGATCCCTTTGTGTCTTATATTTGAAATTGAACTGGGGCCCCCTGTAAGTGTACGTGCTCCAGGTATTTCTCTTAATCTGATAGCGATAAGCATCCCGGGCTCTGCTGACTCGGCCGTTTTCCATCCCCTCGCTGTCTAGCTGTTGGCTCCTCTCATCAGCCGGGCTATTTTAAGTTTAACCCTCCTGTCTCAGGGGATCCATACCCCCAGCTCATCCCGGTTTACACCCAACCAAATATTAGTTCAGCCACCATGTGAAGCCTCATCCTCACAACGTCACTCAATGCATTAGTGTAGCACTCATACCGTTACACTGACGCTGACCATGGGAATTAAGTGTGATTGCAATGGGATATTTTCCTTGAAAAAACACAGTGTTGTTTCCTCAATATGTGATATTTCATCCAAACAAATATTTATTTATTACCTTGGTTTTACTGGAAAATGGCCCTGCATTGTTTCCATTGTAACAAACAGCCAAACAATAACTGTGCTGTCTCGCAGCCTGAGGATGCACACAGAAGAACTCTGATCTGCTATGCTCTCTATAAAAGTGCCAGGAATGTGGCTGATGAGCATTGGAGAGAGAGAAACAGGAAGGGAGGGGCTAGACAAAACAAGTTTAAATATATTGCGCCAAAAAGGCAATTCAAAGCACTTAAAACATCAAAAGCATAAAGACAAAGTGCAAAGGAAACACATTATAAAAGGTAAAACTCAAAACTGGCATTAACCCGCCAAGAGAATAGAAAACAAAAAACAAGGTCATATAGAATAAGTCAGGTATAAAATACCATTAGAGTTACAGTGATGTGAAAGCTATTGAGTATTCTTGACCAGCATAGACATTACGTTTAGCATACTGCATGCTTACTTTAAATGCTTTCTCTATCTCAGGTGGGAACAGTGAAGGTAAGAGTGCGACTGTTCCTGGCTTGGCTTATTGATTTTACTGGTGCGAGGCTAAGCATAGCATAGGTTATATTAAGATCACATTACAGGCTGCAAGGCCTCATGTGTCTGACCACATGCACTAGACACTGATATGTTGTTTATGTCAAGGCTCAAGCAATATTTAGGTCCATTAATGTTCAGGCAGATTAACCACAGCTGGAGATAGATTAGACGGAGGGCTTTCCTTGAGATGGAAACTCCAGGCCGCAGTGACTCACACGGCCCAGACTCACCCTCCCCAGGTCCTCACCTTCTGCCAGTGTCAGGGTTTCCCCTCACTGTGAACTGTGATGGAAAAATTATGTAAATAACTTACTGAAATAGTATAATCACAATGTAAATAATTGATGGAAAAACACTGTTAAAACGTCCGGCACAGACATTTCAACTTTGATTAAAGTGACTGCCAGTCAAAAGGACTTACAGTAAGTACCGTAGTTGGACCTGCATTAGAGCCGAGTAGCATCAGCGGTTTCCTTTTGATGTTCCTTACTCTAATACATTTTCCTACAAAATCTATTACCATAATGTATAAATAAAGGAATGTTATCTTAGTATTTGAGTAAATGTTACTGTCTACCACTATAGAGAAGGCAAATATTGCTGATCTGCCAATGGAAACAAAAAGCAATATATGATCAGATTGAGGAGAATAACACACAGAAGTTGTGGTCACCTGTTTCATGGAGTCAACATGAGAGGCACACATAATGTAAACCACAGTGATTTAGACCCATTGGATTGGAAAGACACAAGTTAAGGTACAGTAGCAGGCATATTCCTATTTGTATGGAAGATGGTAATGTGGATAATGTGTGCAGCACATCATAGTAGTGATATGTAAATGTATACCAGTGGTGTAAGTACCTTGTGGGCAGAGGCTCCCTTATCTCTGCAATGGGATACTTCAGTGGATATGTTTTATATATAGGACTTTCACTTTTCTGTAAAGCTCACTTTGTTATGCTGTGGTGTAAAGCAACAACTGTTCGAATAATCTATCTCTCAGAAGTAGAGAAGAGCAGGAGCTGTGCCAAGAAGGGAGAGAGTCATTGGAAGATGGGGGACAGGAGTATATTGATAGAGGGAGACAGGGAGGGAAGGCATGACAAGAGCCTGGTCAGGTAGAGAGGTGAGCGGAGGAGAAGGAGGGAGAGAGAGAGGCAGCGGCTAACGCAGCATAATTAGCCTGGGCTGCTTGGTTACCTTCCAAACAAAGCTGCTGATTTGTGGAGCGAAAGAAGAGGAGGGGAAAAGCGAGAGAGACAGAGAGAAAAGAAGAAGAGGAGGAGGAGGATGGAAAGAGATGAGGGGAGTGATTGCGCCATGCCAGACACACTTGAAGCTCAGTCTCCCTTGGAGACAGTGGCAGCTCTGGATCACGGCATGACAGTGCAACAGTAGAGTCTCCACTTCACGGCACTAACACTGAGCTATCTCCACTGAGCTGTGTCACTATCAGAGAGTCAGAGCAGCAGTACCAGAGAGCGCTGGGCTGGAGAGGAACAGGGAGTCAGGACTGGAGTGCTGGGAAGAAGACAGAAGAGTTTGACAGAGCTCTGGGAGGAGGGGCAATCGAGAGCGTGAAGAAGAAGCAGAGGAGTCAGGAGTCTGAGGATGCACGGAGCAAGCAGGACGAGCTGCTGAGCGAGCAGCCTGGGCACATTTACTCACACACACACACATCCTCACACACTTCCCAAGGAAGGACAGTGCGTTGTGCCCCCAGTGGAGGATGAAGAAGCACTCAGCCCGAGTGGCTCCTCTCAGCTCGTACAGCACCCAGGTCCTCACCTGCCCCATCTCTGAAGGTAAACCCAAAGAACCGGAGAGGCCCAGGACGCCATTTATAATCAACTATGAATAGTCAAGGTGCATGTGTCGGCATGAGATACTGGCAGCGTTAGCACAGATAGGTTGCTTTAAACTAGTACTAATTAATAGTGCTCATTGTTTTGGACACCTTTTACAGATAAAAAAAAACGTTTTTCCATAAGGCATCAATGAAGTGATGTGAATGTGTTCTATTCAAGGTGGATAAAGTACTCAGATAAAGTAGTAGTACCACAGAAGGGTCTACTGTTACCAGCAGAAGTCTGCATTCAAAATGTTGCCTACTTTACAAATGTATTTGCATCAAAATGTTCTTAAAGTACCAAACGTAAAAGTATTCATTCTGCACAACGGAATATATATTATATAGATTTGGATTAGAATTATCGTTGGATATGTTTTACTTTATCAACTGAAATGTGTGGAAATCACCAATTGATCAATGTAGATTTAACCTATTATAATGCATGACTCATTATTTGTGGATTATATATTTGTATCATTATTCTAAAGTTTTCAGTCACTTAAGTTTTAAAATAAATGTACAGTAGGGCAGTAAAAAGTACAATATTTGCCTCTGAAATATAAGTATGAAGTAGCAGGAAATTGAACTACTCAAGGTAAATACAAGTACATCAGAAGTTGTACTTAAGTACAGTACTTGTATATGTGCATGTGACTGTCCATCACAAAATCTAATGAGCAGCTTAATTTAACACGTTTTACCACCTGGGCTTTTTGAAACATATCACTTTAGTGTCCTGCTGGCAGAGTTTGGAAGCTTAATGTTGACAGGAAGTGTAGTTGTAGCAGCAGCATCTGTTTCTGGCTGCCCAGCCCTCATGGAAAATAAAACCAAACAGGCCCAAATTCAGCGGCTTTCACATCTGGTAATTCTGTCCACCTGCCCTCCATTCATCTCACTGAGCATTACTATTCACTCATCCTCATCCCATAACCAACAGCCTTGTACTTCACTTAAATCCCTTTACTTTTGATCTTTGTAACACAAATGACTGACTGGTACTGCTATCAACATCATCATAGCTATGATTCACATCTCCTGCCGTGACTTGGATAGAAACGTAATGCTGTTCGGCCCGCAGTAAGCCTGCCCAACGCTGCAGAGGCAACTCTGAGCTTCATATTGGATTCGGCAGGGGTCCATCCATCAATGTCACTGGCATGCAGTGTCAGTGGGATAAAACACAGAATGGATTGAAATGTGAGGTTCGAGCAACCAGCTGCGTCACACAGACTGGATAAGCTCTGTTAATGGGTGCTAGTAGTGAGTGATCCTCTGCAGCAATGGGATTGCTGTAATGAAATGGCATGATGATGACGCTTTCTAATGCTTTTTGAACACATTTCTTGAAGGTAAAGTTTAGTATAGTATAACTAAGGATAGCCTTCATATAGTAAGGCATAGGTATTTTAGTTTGAAAAGAGGTGGAAGCTTGTCCCAACTTCAAATGTAGGTGCATACTCTAAGCAGCTCTATTGTTAGTGGTTTGATGTATCTTTGGAGAGTCTATATTTTAAAGTTTAGGCAGAATTTGATGTGATACCTTTGGATCATCATATTTAAATAAAAGAAACCTTTAATTTGAATAATGCACCAAATTATGTCTGATGGATGATGCTCAATGTATAGGTCTAAGAACTTTATTAATAGCACTCTTACATTTCAGCCAAACAAGTACACTTACTCTGAGTTGACTGAATAGCACTTGTTTTACTTCAGTGAAGTCTTTAACAGTGAAACTATGCTGACAGGCTGTATTTATCAGGCATTATTGTTTCTCTTGCAACTTTTAGCATCAATACTAGTCAGCAAATAACCCGTCTGTTATGAGAATACAATTTTGGCCACGAGAGTCGTTTTTATGAGGCACGGTAATAGTAGAGTTATAATATTACTGCATCTTGGCAGCAGATCAGCCTGTAGTGGCTTTTACCTCATCAAAAGAGGACAGAAGAGCCCGTATCCAACACTATAAGCTTTCGTTTTTTTGTCAGTGCTGTGAAACACGAGCCATCTTAGCTGTTGGACAAGGAGTAGCAGACATAATGAAAAAATAAAAAGAATAATAAAGCGGCTTCTCTCTTGCAGCAATATCAGATCTTAGTTTTCCAGTGTTTAGCAACCACCAGGCTCATTAGGTTGATTAAGAATTGTAGCTGTGACAGAATGTAATTACACCAATCCCTCGATGATCCTTTTGGAAAGAACTTGTATCGTGTTCGACATTTTTGTTTTCCCCACAAGCTGTAGTTCTGCTCCCAGCTGGGATGTGCTGTAAGGTGAAACATTTTACAGACTCTAGGCTAATGCAGCACTGATGTAGTAACTAAGTATACTTCAGTACTGCACATATGGAGAGTTTTGTGGTGCCTTTACATGATTTGAGTATTTCAGTTTTATGCAACTTTGTACTTGCTTAACTACATTTCATATTGTGTTGTTTACTCTATTAAACAAGTTGAACATGTTATGACCTTTGAAAACCCCTAACCCTTCCAAACCTCTCATATGGCTTAATTTAAGTCACTCATTGAGACGCAAGGAGGCATAACTTTCCAAAATTCTCAGAAAATGTAAATTCTATAAAATAGTAAAAAATATGAATGCACAATTTGTGTAGCCAAATATGTTTTTCATTTCTTCACCTTGGTTAGGAACAACTGGACTTAATTGCCCAAATGTGTATTAGGTTGTTAAAAAGCTCCAACATGACTGGATACAACAGATCACTTTTTTTATTTTTTTATGAAGTGATCCTCTTACTCCATCGCACTAACATGAATCTGATCGGTCTAATCTAATCACCATTCTTTCTCAGGTATAACAGTTGCAGCCATGGGTTAGATTTAATACTGTTACTGGGTGCCAGCTATGATCTCATGCTTTCATTGATCTTATTAAGTCATTTTGGCAAGACTGTTGAGTTATTTTCTGAATGAAATAGGTGGCTCTGGGTGGACTCACCAGTGAAAGGGTTTCACACAAACAAGCCAGAAAATATCATTATCGTTATTTGATCTAAGGAATGCGCTTAACAAATACTGTTGCAGCTTTCTTTTGGATGAAACAAAAACTAATTAACGTACAATCCACTTTCCTTCATTAGACCTGTCACTGTTTCCTGTTGAAGTCTCACTGCATTTGACAGACAAAAGAGTGTCAGATGGAATACGAGAACCCCAGAGATGCCCTGCTGCAGCAGAGGGAGATACTCTGGGTACAAATGCAGGTGCTTGCAGCGCTGCAGTGTCTGCAGCCATGGTGGAAATGGCAGAGATTCCCGTGCTGAGCTAGCAAAGGGAGCACAGGCAGCAAACATCCAGCACATGTCATCTTTTATTCCTGCCCTGGTGTAAATTGATCACACTGTTGAAAGTTAAAGAACGGATCTGAGCTCTCTCCGGAAATGCTCCCACACACAGCACTTCACATATTAAACAGCACAGTAAGGGTCCAGAAGTCCCGCAGTCGATTTAGGCACTGGGCATGATCAACCAAGCGTCACTGGCATAAGATTAGGAATAAACCTCTCTTTCGATCTATATGTAATGTTGGTGGTAGTGTACATCTTTCCCAGTGCTACTCCATGACAATCTTGCTACATGGCAACATTTTCATAGCAGGAATGTACCAACAGTCAAACAGTGGCTGCCAAGGTTGACATGACTTTCTTGTGGAATGTCATGTGGTTAGGTTTACTCTTGCTTTCTGGGCATCAGGTTTCTGTGCACACCTGACTACAATGGGTGTACAGTATGTGCTGCCTCATGAGGCCACAAAGCTATTTATGACATGCACAGCCACAATGCTAACCCAACACATTTTTGACAAAGTCTTGTCTTGTGCATCAGCGCCCTTCCAGCATGAAATGCAAACTGTGGTAGTGATCACTGAGGGCAATTGATCAATACATGCTTATGTGCTGGACCCCAGCCAGGGAGACACATGCACCACCCTGTATATACAGTAATATAAAGTATACGGAATATTCAAGGTTTGGCTAATATAAAGGATTTCAAATACAAAGCTGTATTTATGCAAAGCTGTATTTATGCAAAGCAATGCGAGAACGGCTTTTAGCTGAATGCTTATATTATGTCATGCTAACATTGTCCTTAGAACAGGAAGTACAACGTGCACATGTAGAGATCCAGCGATGGATTTTCTGTTTTCTGTAATACTGTAGTGACATCACTATATAACACTCGTGCTTCTTTTGACTAGCACATTGTAGTCTAAGCCGGGGTGGGACATTTATATGCGGTTGACCAATCAGAGCAGACTGGGCTCTGGTTTCAGACAGAGGGTGAAAAGAGGTGCTGCAGCACAGCCAGTATTAAAGACCTTTTTCAACATTAAAGCATGGAAAAATGTCACAGTAGAGCCACAAAATACAAATCTTTTTGTTGTGTCTCCCACCAGGAGAGGATGGCTCAGAGTCTCATGCAGAGACACCGGGCAGCGAGACCAGTGAAGAGAGCCGGTCCTATCAGACATGTACCCACACGGCTCTGAAGGTGCTGGGGGGTCTGCTGCTGGTGCTGTGTGTCTCCTCCTCCTGGGTGGGTACCACTCAGGTGGTAAAGCTGACCTTCCAGTCGTTCTCCTGTCCTTTCTTCATCTCCTGGTTCAGCAGCAACTGGAACATCCTCTTCTTCCCCATCTACTACTCTGGACTGGTGGTTACTAAAAGGGAGAAGCAGACTCCCATACAGAAATTCAGGTAAACTGACAATAAAATGATATTTGAATCCAATGAAAGAAGCGTTGATATGGCTTTTGCTAATGTGTGCTTGAGACTGTACGTAAAACAGCTGTGGCAGATGTGTCACTTGAGTTCATCACCAAAATGAAGAGAAATAGTCTAGTAGTGTTTAAATGTATATGTATATACGTTTTTCATTTGTAGAGGGCAGACCTAAAGCAAAGCCAAGTCTGACATCTCTTTTTTTGCCCTTGTAAAACAGGGAGTGCAGCAAGCTCTTTGGGGAGGATGGGATGACTCTCAAGCTTTTCGTAAAGAGGACAGCCCCCTTCTCGATCCTGTGGACGCTGACCAACTACCTTTACCTCATGGCGTTGAAGAAACTGACCGCAACTGATGTCTCTGCGCTCTACTGCTGCCACAAGGCTTTCGTCTTTCTTTTGTCCTGGATTGTTCTCAAGGACCGTTTCATGGGGGTTCGGGTCAGTATCCTCACAATAACAACTATAATGAAACTTTCAATAGCTCCTGAGTACTAATGCCTGTGATGTCTCTGAATCTCTACCTGCAGATTGTGGCAGCTATCATGGCCATCACAGGTATTGTCATGATGGCTTATGCTGATGGTTTCCATGGTGATTCTTTTGTGGGCGTGGCATTAGCTGTGGGCTCGGCCTCCACATCAGCTCTTTACAAGGTTAGACCACTTCTCAGTTTGAACCACTTTTGGACTGACTCTAAATGCTTGTAACAGTGACTGTCAATGTGTATATTAATGTTTGTCTCACTATCCAGGTGCTGTTCAAGATGTTTCTGGGCAGTGCAAACCTTGGAGAAGTGGCTCACTTCCTTTCCACCATGGGCTTCTTCAACCTCATCTTCATCTCCTGTGTGCCCCTCATCCTCTACTTCACCAAGGTGGAGCACTTGGGCTCACTGTCCTCCCTGCCCTGGGGATACCTGTGTGGACTGGCAGGACTGTGGCTGGGTGAGAGTGCATCAATACCTGTAGAGAGAAGAGTGAATATCATGGTTTCACCCACCTGTTCAAAGTGTTTGAATGAATGTTAATTGTTAATGCTGCAGCAAACAGTTAATTTATAGTAATATGTTTCCTTAAAAAATATATGTATTTATAAGATGATTTCTAATTGTTTACATGCTTACAGTCTGCTTTTCACTGCATTCGTTGGCTATTGGTATGCTTTTAGGGGCATTGCTGCCACAAACAGACAGCATAATGTAAACTAGCTGCATGCAAGCTACTGAAAACTACTATTGGTCATAAACTCCTCAACGTACCTTCAAATTAAAAGCTGTAACTAATGACGTTGTCATTTTTGTTTAAGAAAACATTTAATGAAAGAGGCAAAATAATTTCTTCTTTTAATTAACTCATTGATAAGATGACCTGTCATGTGTGAACTCTAATCTATTCCTCTTCTTTTACAGTTTTCAACATCTTGGTGCATGTTGGTGTGGTGCTGACGTACCCCATTCTCATCTCCATAGGGACACTCCTCAGTGTGCCGGGCAATGCAGGTAAAGTTTCCTAAGTATTGTCTTCAATGTATTGGTTATTATTTCTTATTTCTTATTAATATGATTGTGAGAAGGAGAGTACATGGCCACACATACTGTGGTGCTTGTTTTGAGAGGTCAGCACTTAAGGCTACTGAAGCAAACAGATTACACAGCAAGTCTGCCTCTCTCTTCCTGGAAACCCAATCATCAATGTGCCTCAACACACCCTGCAACTCTTCTCTCGCTGAGGGAGGATCAGGTTGCTAAGGCGACACTAAATGCCTGCAGACGAGTTATTTTTCTTTGACCACGATGGACTGCATGAAGGTCAGTGGGTTACGGCCACTTGTCTCCAGACCGCAAAGACACAGAGGATAAAGTGGACGGCTTGTGCTAATTTAAATCCGCATTAGCTTCACTCATCCCCCTATAGCTGCAGTGTCCTGTGGTTTATCTTACTTCATGTAATTAATCTCAATTTGTTTTTGTTTCTCCCCCCCCCCCCCCCCTTCCCTGTTCTGCTCCTCTGCCACACTTCCTGTCTTTCCTTCACCTGCTGTAGCCGTAGATGTTTTGAAACATGAGGTGATCTTCAGTGTGGTGCGCCTGGCAGCCACCTGCATCATCTGCCTGGGCTTCTTGCTCCTGCTGCTGCCTGAGGAGTGGGACTCAGTCACGCTGCGTTTCCTGGCCACCATCGCAGACAAGAAGACGGAGGAACACGGCGAGGAGCTCACAGACTCCAGCGTCCACACACGAAGCCGCAGTCGGGCAAACGGCACTGTCTCTATTCCCTTGGCATGACATGGCTGAGCTCTGCTAGTAGCCTGTGTTAACCAGTCTTTAAGCCCTGTCTGCAAATGTTCCTCCATGGTGTGGAGGTGTGACGGGATTTTTGGTCCACGAGGACTCTATCAGGGAGACAGGAAGTATTGTCTTGAACTTCACTCTGGAGATCTCTCACTAAATCACTTCACAACAGGAGGGGGGGAACTGTTAATCCTGATGCTCAGTCCTGTTCCTCGCACGCACCCAAAACAAGAGCTGACTGACCTCCCCTCACCTGCTCTGTGGACTGTATTCTGTGAATATAAATATTAACAGGGCCAATTTGGCTCAATCTTATATGTATTTATGATATTTATTTAGAGCTTTATCAATAAGAGTATTATTTAGAATCTTATTGAATAGTATTATATACAAGAATGGCAGTTATACTATGCTTAATGTACAGGCTCTTTTGGTTTTGTAATAAAAGACTTAAAACTCACATTTATAGCATGTATTACTTGTTTAAGTAATAGTCACATTTCCAAAATCGGAAATTTTAAATTGGATTCACTCCCCCACTTCAACATGAAAAGATGCTAAATGACCATATAGTTTAATGATGGCAAAGACACATATTTAGTTGTTAGAGTAAAGTTGAGGGTGAGATCACAATTTTTTCCAAACTTAAACTGTGTGAACAGCTTTCAGAGACATTATAAGAACTATTGTTTCATCTGTATACTTTGTATCATGAATAGATATTTTTTGCAGAACTAGGCGGTGTGGTTCATATAATATTAGTAGGTTAATATAGTAAGTGCATTGCATTGATTTAGCAGTGATGACTTTGCACAATTATCCTCGCTATAATACATTACGCAATGGTGTATTTAGCTGTTACTTACTCACACAAGCACACACACATGCAGTGGAAACTGATGAAGATTGGAAATTATAGTTTCTACTTTAATTTATCCTCTTTCACATATACACAATATGTGGTAACAATGCGTACCAATCTGCCTGGCAATGGAGGCTCATGGGACATGTTTTGCCTTTAGAGCATAACACTGTGACAGGCCTCGTCAAAATGACTTAACAGTGTCACATAGCATGTTGCAACGTTACATTTTAGTTCATATAGTGTTCTTTAGATTATTAGGGTGTCAGGGGACCTATTTCTTAGTCTTCACACACAGACACAGACACACAAACACACACACACACACACGCACACGCACGTACGCACACACACACACACACACACGCACACACGCACACGCACGCATGCACACACACACAATCCCGAGAGTTTAACACCACAGTGTATTTATGACTGCTGGAGTGCAGTCAGTGAGTTGAAACCTTTAATGAAGCATTTGCTGAGGTGACACTTTCAGCTAAACAACCGCAGTGACATTTTAACATATTAAAATAAATGAGCTAGAATGAGCAGAGGCATTTGTAATGTTCAAATCTTAATTATAATGTTAAGTATTTAGTTCTGCTGGATGCTGATAAGAGACGTTAGAGAGGGGCCTTATGTAATGAATGTTAAATACAGCGTTTGCCATAATAACAGATTGTTGTACACATTCTTATTGGAAATATTTGTAGATAAATATGGGGCAGACAGAACATGAGGAAAGTGTGAAAAGCATGAATTAGAAAGAATTACAAAACTCGCAAGGTCGTGTCATATAACAAGTTGATTGCCAAACTGTATCATTTTCTAAAAAAGGCAAGCACTCAGCACTGAAAAGTAATATAAGACAACCAATAGTGCTCCAAACAAGGCCAAAACACTCTATCCAAACTGTAGATGCTGCAATAGAAGAAAAAGTTAAATAATTTAAGTGATAAAGATGGTCTATTAAAAAAATGTAATACATAAAGGGAAACCGTTTGGAAAATAATTACTACATAATCTATAGGCTTGCTTTAAGGCCAAAAGTTATATGAAATAGTCTACAGTATAAAGCGCTGATACAACTACTGTCTTATCTGACATGCAGCCGAAAAGGACAAACCTTTGTAACACAGTTTGTCCACCCCATGTGTTCTTCTGTTTACTCATGAAGTCACATTTTTTAGTCAGTTAACAATTTCCCAGAGATTTGCCGTCTACCCCTCCGGGCTTTCCAATATGGAAATAACAGGTTCTTTCAAGCATTAACTTATGAGTTACAAAGTAACCTGTAGGGAGAGTTGCCATAGAAACCTAGCTCATTATAATGAAGTCAAGTATGAAGGCAGCGCTGAAGTACACACCTACTCCTTTAAGCACTACCAAAAGTGTTTTTTGCGGTTTTACTTTGACAGAGATGCGTCGGGACAAACAATCATTTCGCCAGCAGGGGAGATGTGAGGACCACCAGGCTTGTTTTAATGTTATACGTTAAGTTATTCTGTTATTGATGTCTTTAAAAGAAGAGCCAAACAATTCTTAGGGAATTAACATGTTTGGAAAAATTCAACAAAAACGGTGGACCTACAGTTACAGAACCTGCATTTCTGACGAGAAGACTTTAAAAAGGTGAGATTAGTATTAGTAAAGACTAAACTAAACCTGAAGAAAGATAAACTAACTTTGAACATTCTTGTGCTAGAGTAGAATTTAGTATTTTGGCTTGACAGCATTAGGACAAGGGGCAAGTCAATGGGCTCTACAGGCTCCAGACCCAAGCTGTTTAAAGTGGCTCCGTGTAATAGCCTGCAGGAGGGGGCACAGCCTGAACCACAATGGACCGTCCCCGCTCTGCCCGTCAGTGTGGAGCAGCCATCGGTATCTCTGGCACAGAAAAAGAAAACCTTACCTCCACTGAGACAGGAAATAACTCTTTCCACACTCTCAGGTTAGTAAGTCTCATGTCTCTGGTGTTTCATTCCCATTCAGTTGTATTTGTACAGTCCACTATGTGTTGTGATACTGATTGTCTGCATGTGTGTGTTGTAAGAACCATGCTTTGCAGGAAACATCCCATCAAAGCAAAGTAACAATTCAAGCATCATTCACTCACATCCACCCCGAAGAATGCAGGTTAATATATGTTATATTAACTATAAAAGGCTATTATTGTTGCCTGATTCATATGAGAAGTTTTTCATCCATTCAATCCCCGGCTAGGACTCTGGCAGACATCATTTTGTATTATTGTTTCTGACTGGTTGAGATTTGTACCCAGACATGCCATCATTATTATTTCCTCCTCAGACACTCCAACCACTGGCCCTGCAAATTGGGCACACAAGCATTGCCACTCAAATTGCCATGGTAATACAAAAGAAAATAAACATATGGTTGCTGTGCCAGCGTCACTGCCCCCATGATATCTCACGACACAATGAGAAATGTTTCTGTTTGTTGCAGGGCAGGGGATGCAGAGATGGGGGTGTCCGCCTGTCTTCTACAATCGGCCAGACAGGAAGCTGTGGCACCGGCAGAATGATTCAGGTAAAGCAGCTTGACAAAGTAGGGAATTAAGTGCATCTGTATCATCAATAATTCAGTTCGTGCTTTTTTTAAATTGAGGCAAAATTAAAGTGTGCCGCAGTGCTTACAATGAGGGGGGAAATAAAGAGCGAAGAAGAGACGGAAACAGCTGTGAGTAAGGGCTCTTCCAGTCCCAGTGGATCTGATTAAAGTATCTACGGATTGGAAAGTAGGGTGGTCTACAGCCATGACTGGCCCTCAATGGGGTCTATTTTCAGGGTACAGGGAACAGAGAAGCCCCCTCTATAACTGCCAATATTGCAGACAAAGTCGTCTGTCCAAAGGGAATATATTAACACGATCACATACATCGCAATTACATATATAAATATATTGTAATACATATTTGTTGTAGTGGTTGAATAAGTAATGCTAGACCCTTTACTTTAAGACTGTTACCACCAAATTCAAAAATTCATATTTTTCTTAAATACTGCAGTGCTATTCATCAATCTAGATTGTTTTTGTCTAAATTGCTGAGTGTTGGATAAATTGGCCGTGTAGAAGTTTACCTTCTGTCCAATATTACAGGACTATAGCACTCAGCTTGTGCTGCCAAAACAAATGTATTATTATTATTATTTTATTATTATTATTATGTCAAAATCAATCAAACATTAATCTAACCGGTTACTCAAGATAAATCTGAAAACATTTAATTATACCTGTCAAAGACACATACTGGAGTAAAGAGTAGAATATAAATAAGTACTCTCACACCAATGGCCTCTTGTGGCTCTGTGAATTTCTAGGGAGGATTTCTGGAGGCCCAAACAGTTCTCACCCAACAGGCTCATCGGCAGCGGCGAGCTCACCACCGACAGGCCAGAGAGCAGAGAAGACATAAGGTCGTCTACTCAGTTAACGGTAAGATTGCAAATTGTTATTCTAACAAGGAAGCTTGATACAAAATGTCTGAATGTGGTCTAAATATGATTTCATTAGGCCCTCAAGTTGAAGGTCCAAATACAGAGGGCATCCAGAGGCTGAAACTGGTGAGGAGTCCCACAGAGAGGGACATCTTCTGGGACGAGACCACAGGAGAAAGGCTGGATCCCAGCTGCCTTCTAGACCCAACCTTTCTACCTCACCTTTGTGAAGGGAGACAGCGAAACCAGCCGAACAAAGAAGATGGGATCCAGGGAGAGAGAGGTCCCAGAAACAGAGAGGAAAAGAATGAACACACTGGACAGAGATGCCCATATATAGACAAAAACATATTATGGACAAACGAAAGGGAAATGGTGGGAATAGAAGACAGGGACACCACCCAGAGGGATGGTTGTATGTGGTCTGAATCTGCCAGAAGCTGTCAGACAGCAAGGATAAGAGGTGCAAGAGGGATCTGGCACAATAAGCCATAAACACCTTGCAATATAAAGAAAACTCTTGGTGTTCTGGGGATACTTCCTTCATGGCTGAGTTTATGACGCCCTCTATGGGTGAAAGCAGTGAGAACACTTGCAGTCAGGCTCATTTTACCTACCATGTTGATAGCCAACATTTTACATTAAGTTCAAAGAGTTGGGATTCAAATCAGCCAGCTTTGAAGCTTCTTTTCTATTACTGGGCTTTTGTTATAGAAATTAGCACAACATCTTTGTACAAAGGTATCCCATTATTTAAACAGATCTGCAGCTCTTGAACAATAATTATAATGAAAACAGTAAACTGCTAATTGGACCATCATTCTTCAAGTGGTCTCCCTGAGGCCGGCTCTTAGCGGGCTTAGAGAGGCGAAGAGGAGCTGGACTCCCACCAAACACCTGGGGCCGCAGCGGCCGACTAAATCCTGGTCCTCAGGCACAGTGCGTTAGAGGAACACTGCTGGGATCACAGTGCTCAGCAGGGGGCTGGACGGGAATTAAACAAGCTAAGATTATCTGGCGGTGGCTGACTAGAACTATTTGAATAGATGAAATAAGCATTTAACTGTATTAAAGAAATCAAAGGCTTACATTACCTTTATTACTCAACCACTGGGTGTCATTATTGGGCTGAGGGACACAGTGAAGTACACAGGATAACAGCTTCAGTGTTTGTAATAGTGTATTTAATGTTTTGTACACCTTTCGGTATAAAAGATCACTTAAATGAATAAATGAAGGCTATGCAAGCCTCAAAATGATTAATTACGATCCAAACTGCTGCTTTAGTTTGACAAATTCATTTTGGCCCGTGAGAACATTGTACAAAAATGTTTCCTGTATGCTTGAAAAAAATAGTAAACGATAAGGAAATAAATAATGTATTGTTCTGAAAACCACTGTAGAATGAAAGAGCAAGAGGTATGAGCGTAAGGCACTGAAGCAGAGCAATACATACAAAATTAGTCCTTAGCAAGCCGTTCAATCAACAAAGCAAAGTCTGCCAGTGAGAGGCCACTGACTGCAGACATGAGGAGCCAGACTGACCACATATTGGGATACTGAGGAGATTTAGAGTGGCCCAACTCTTCAAAAAACTTCTCCTTTTCCAGTTCGCTAGCCACACACACTGGGCCTTAAAGCCAAATCATCGTGGAGGGGGAGAGCCGAGAGGTCTCGGTGTCTGCCACTCCGTACTGCTACATAAAAAGAAGGTGAAAGATGCCGTGTGAGCAATTGGTTCCAATTGACAGAGGATTGGTCATGGTCAGCCTTCTGAGTGGAAATCCACGTGAGAATGTAGCATTTGGACCAGCAAGGGGCACAAGAGGCCAACAGCAGACAATGAGGGCACTCAGAGGAGTCTGGCTGCTGAGGAATAGTGGGGGCACAATCTCCTTTGATTTAACCCTTCATCCGCTGGTTATCCATTTAACTAAATACACTGAAGTTGAGCTTTCCTAGTACGTATGAGTTCATATAAAACCCATTATAGTTCAGATAAAATAAATGTAAACTGTGAGAAACATCTGGTATGCCAATCATATATATATTTTGTATGAATTGATTATAAAGTGTCATCTACACTGTTATCCGTTTATCTACACTGTTATTCGTTTTACAACAACGAATGTTGAAATTATAACTGTATCGTTTTTATACGGATTAAGTTAAAGCACCTGTGTATCTTCAAGAGGCGTCCCAACCACTTCCATCCTTGTGACTTTTTCACCAATTAGGCAGCTCCTGCTCGCTGAAAGGGACCGGCTGCTTTAAAGTCTCAGAGGGCCCGAGGGTCAGCGCTCAATCACCGTCTGGTTAGAGAGGTGGAGTGTTTGAACTAGCCACTAGTTGACAGGGCGGGGATGGGGTCAAAAGGGTTGGGGGAGTGATTGGTGAAGGGGGCAAGGACTCCTGCCAGCTCTAAAAGAGGAACCTTTTGTAGCCAAGACACTGGCCAGAGCAGCCAGGCCTTTCACAGCCCAGCCGCCCCCCCCCCCCCTCCCTCCAGCTCCACAACAGCTGATGACAAGGCCCCAGCTGCTAATTATCCGGCTGATGGAGAGTCACTGAAGTGGGACTGTCAGAGCGAGGGGTGGCCCTTGTGTCTGCAATGGGATAAATTTGAGGGGAGGGTTGGGGGATAAAAGAAGTTGGACTAGAGGGGCAGGTAGTTTTTTTCAAGAGCAACCATCCGTAAACAAAATCAATACCTCTGCCAGTCAAGGTTTGCACATTGTGAACAGCACTGAATAAAAACGAAATGATTCAGTCTTTTATATGTAAATGTATTATAAATGTTATTTAAATGCTCTATCATTTGTAAGCTCCTCAGTAACAACAGTGTAGTAACACATTTCATGGGGTCACATATCCGGTCTGGATCACAGTGTATGCTTGACAGTCTTCAGTCCAGTTATTGAGCACCATGTACAGTATCCATGCTACAGCATCATCTGCCCAGAGGATACCGGAGCACTTCCTGTTGAATTCCATATGAAGTACTCTTTGGATTGAAGTTCTCGTGCTGAAAATAAGACAGATGGACATTTATTTTAGTTTCAGAAAACGCACATACAGCCACATTTTCTATTTAATAAACCATTGTTAGCTTACATGTTATAGTACGTTGTTTTGAAGAGGAATAAACCTGCACCGAATGCTGGTCCACCGAGCACCCAGAGAGTGTCATGTCAGGCACTTTGAAATATAACTGTGAAGATAACAGGTGAGGTGTTAATCCTTTTACAACCTAATGAGTCTATATTAGTAGATGCCTTATCCAATTGACCTTATCCAATCAGCTGTTTAAAGAATGCTGTAACATGCTGCAGTAAATAAACAAACTGGATCATGAGTATCACAACACACATTAACTCACTTTGATATAGGCTGTTAGTTCTGTGCAGAGGGGGTCAGTAGGTCCTGGTGTCGGCCCAGAAAAGCTGATCTTACCCTCCATTGTTACCTCGCGAGATTTAGGGAACTTTTGTCCTAAATATCAGTGAGGAGGGGAAACATCGCATTAGTTACTTTTTTCAATATGCAGCTACATTCAGGTTATATTTTTTCCATTGATACTAATGAGCACAGTGCCTACCCAAGCTCCAGACCAGCAGGTTTTTCTCTTTTGATACATCGAGTTGTCCGGAGCTCACCTTCACATCCACAACACCGAACTGATCCCTGCGCAGGATACAAAGACCATGTGCAGATGTTACTGTAGACACACTGATTAAAGTGGTTAGGTTAAACCACTTTAATCAACAGAGGCATTTTATGAAAATAGATTTGACACAAAACTGATTCTCTGGTTGGGTCATTTTTAAGTGCAATAATTTTGGGATATATCTGCAAATTCTGTGAGTGTTTTATAATATGACTGCATATAATGGAGCTGAGACATGTAGATTAGGTTTATTAGGTTTACTGGGGGCATTAGTTGGCTGTTAGAGGACTCATTCAATCAGCTCAGGGGACTTATTTATTGCATTTTAATGAGACCAGTGATGGTTTTTGGCAAAAAACTATACAGTTTAAATAAAGATGCAGGATAGCTCTGTTCCATATTACAATGGCCGATGTAAAACACCATAAAACAGTTACAACGTATTTATTGCTTCCAGCAATCTATATATTAAAGTAATCACTAATGCAATTAGTAATTATCTTGTTAATTCTTGCATTTCCTTACCAGATAGAATTAACCTTAGAACCTTAGTTTGCTTCCAATGACAAGAAATGTACGTATCAGTAGTTAATACAAATCTTTTTATACCTTCTTTGAATTAGAGATGTAAATTATTCCACATCTTTATATATCATTTATTATTCTTATTAACAGAATTGCATCTCATCGAACTTAACCTCAAAGATGCCATGAAGTCTGAGGCATTAAACCTCTTCAATCTACAGGAAACAAACACTGGCAAGTGCTCAGTGCTAAAATAATATTGTCTCTTACCTGTTAAAGAATGGCAGGTGTGCTTCACAGTACTCAAAGGAGTTCTTCACACTCTCGTGAAGTTTGAGGGTTACTGACACACGCAGCTGGGTTTCTTCTTCCTTCAGTTGATAAGAACCCAGGATAGGGGGAACAGGGACCTAATGAAAAATTGCAATATCCCTTGGGACATTAGTGTTAATGTATTGGAATTAGAAGAAAGTCAGTATGTATGTTTCATACCTGAGATGTATAGCTGCATAGTCTGAAAGGCTCCAGAGGAGGAGAGAAGGGGAACTTATATGGTCCGGAGAAAGCAGAGCCATCAAAGTTATCCACACTGCTGGCAGTAAGGATGCTGGAATCCAGTGAAGTGACACAAGGATGCACCAGGATGTCCTGTAGTGGAGAACCATTTGGTGGCAGTGTGAGGGTCACCATCACATTTGGGAGCACCCCTTCCACTTCACACTGTTGAAAACAGGGACAAAAAAAGAAGAATGAAGGAAAAGAGTGGAAACAGGCAAAAATAGTTAGACTTGTTTTCCTTAACAATGTGCTCTTACTTTGCATGTTACAGTGCCATAAACATCCCACAAGTCCTGTCTGCTGCGGTTACCATACTGCATGGAGCGTACGGTTTCTATAAGTGCTACGTTCACCGCAGCTCGACCGCGGTGGAGCCCTGTCTTCCAGGCTGGCTGCTTCTGGTTCTCAGCAGGAGTGGGCACTGTGGGTGTAGAAGGAGCCCCCGGTAGTGGCACATCCAGGGGTGTGCCAAGTGGACAAACCTGCAGGAGTACAGAGGGCAGCATCGCCAGGCGAGAGGCCAGCACCTCACTATCAGGCTTACTCCCAGAGCCTAGGAGAAAAGTCTGCAGACCTGCCAAGAGAGTGAGGCCCTGAGAGACAGACAGCAGGCTTGCAAGGGCTGGCCGTGGCTCAGCAGGAGCATCCACTAAAGGCAGACAAGCAAGGGTAATAGGCCCGTGGGAGATTGCCAACACTGGCCAAAGCATTCCCTTTCCAGGGCTGTCCACCCTCAGCTCCAGGGCTGGTGACCGCTGACGATAAAGGCAATCATCTCTGAGAGCTACAAAGGGTTTGTCTGGGTCTGAGAGCCCCAACTCAGTGAGCAGGAGCTGCAGCACAGTGTTATCTTCTGGGACTGCTGTATATGAGGAACCTGCCAGGATCTTTGCACGGTGCTCCACAGTAGCAAACCTCCTGTGGGGGGGGAGACACAATACTTTACATAACACTCCAGTCGATAAGCAGAGACTTTAATACATTAGAAGGCTGCTGTGGTATATACACGTTTGTAAACAGGACATGATATGAGAGTCTTGTATACATACCTTGCGAAGCGTAAAGACACATTTTCGCCCTTTTCGTGCGAAATAATCCACAAAGCTCTCACACTCATTTGTCCGGCTGCAATAAAGTTTTAATTTACAGAATGTGACAGCAATATTAATACTCGCATCGTATTGTTCAGCTGTTAAATTGCCTTACTGTATGAATTTGACTTAACGCAGCATCTCACTTCCTGGTTATGTTTCATGTGACCAATCACAAGACATTTGCGCATGCGCTCTGGCTCGCAGCTATTCCACCCTTCTCCACCCATACAGGAAGCAGGACTGCTAACCAGCTAGCTGTCAACAAAGGGCAAAACTGTACGAAATCAGCAAATCCATGTGGAAGTCGGCGCTATTGCGGACTTTGAGCTCCTTCCTCTAAATCGAATTTCACTTCTCCGTCAGCTGAATCTGGAACATGGCGACAACTGCTCAGCTGTTCGAGGTAAAATGACTTCTGCAGCGGAGAGCTGTGTTAGCTGTGAGGCTAGCTATGATGCTAACTATCCTAAACGGTACTGACATCCTTGGTGTTTATAGTGGATACATATTCACACACACAGCTGTCGTAAGACGGAAAGAGTAGACACATATAACATGTATTTGAGTTTATTTAGGGTAAGGTTAATATAATTGACTGTTAGGGTGCAGTTAAAGCAAGACAGATGTTGTAAAACGTCATTGCAGGATGTAACGTTATTCGTGTAGTAGGTTTACTCTCTTCTTCTTCTTCTTTTTCTTCTTCTATTATTTTGGGGTAAAATCTTTGTTGTGCTAATGTTTTGGTGTGAGGTATTCCTCAGTACATTCATCACTTCCTCTCCCCCTCAGGAGCCCTTTGATGCAGATGAGTACATCGAGAGGTTAGCATGGAGGACACCTGGAGGGGGCTCCAAAGGAGGAGCTGAAGCATTTGACCCCAAAAGGTATTCACATTTACTGTACACATCTTGCTTCCCCTGAGTATAGGAATCAGCATTAACTGTACAATACCATTCTCCAGGTTTAACCCTGTGGTAACAAGTTGAAGAACAGCATTGACACATGTCAACTGGGTTCCTAATCACATTTTTGCTGTGTCACATTTTAAAGAGTAATTTTACACAATACCATATAAATCAATCCAGTTTAGTTGAATTAATAATATGATAATGACCAACTAATTTTACATAAAATGGATGCTTTGTACTGTAATGCAAATAATTAAGCCTTATTAAAGGGCAATTAAGCTTTTCCACTAGTGTCTGCTAACAGTGTACCACAGTTTATCATCTCTCATAAGTACGACTTTATACTGCCCTCATGTCCTGTTCCACAATGTAATACACCCCTGTGAAAAATGTCACTGATGTTGACTAGATGTTGACTAGATGTTGACATTAAGATATTCTTCCTATATTGTGTCATAGAATCAATCTAACAGAAAATCTATCTCACGTTATTTTACGTTCTATTCATATGATAATGCACTCTTTCCTAACCAGCCTCTTTTTTCTTTAGCTGTTGTGTGCACTTCTTGGCATGTTTTAAAAGGGTTAAGAGCAATAATGTAGTTTACAAACATAATACTTTGAATAATTAGATGTGTTCAAAGTTGAACATCTTAATATAAATTCATACCAACTTAATACCCCTGCACTTAAAGATCATCTTGGTCTCTTCTATGCTAATTAAGTGTTTTTGATGGTTGGGTAGGAAAAAAAACAGGAAATATCTATGTTGACGATTTAGTTTCATGGTATTTTCCACAGCTTGTTGTTATGTTTACACTTGGGGACCGAGTTATTTCCTGTAAGCAAAAATGCCACAACAGTTTAACTCACTGTGGATCCATCCTGCCTTATCTACTTCCTCCACAAAACTGTTGCCACCACCTCTCGGAAGCTCTTAGCGAGGAGTCAGAGACAACGTATCTGTGGAGGCCACCATACTGTGAGTCACCAGCCAGGGAATGAGTGTCTATTGGGAAGGGATGGGAGATGTCTTTAAGCTGTAGCCAGTGCTGAGGGAATTAGTCAAGAGATTATACACTCATCATTTTGGGATGTTTCCTACTCTGTGAAATGTGGTGCTGACTTAGAACATTTGCTCTGCAGTCCTGATGGCACTTAAAATGCAGCTGACGAAGTTGCTTCTTAAGTCTGGGGACCCGGGAATTAAGCCTCCGATACTGTTCTGTAACTAACTATAACTGTAACTGTGAGGTCAGTAGGACAGATTTAACCTTGTGCTACTTAATTACTCCTTCAGAGATGGAGAGTGTTTTGTGTGTTTTACCTTTAGTGTATGTTATAAGACTACTGTGGAGTGCTAATATACAGTCTTCCTTTCCTCTGTGATAGGCTGTTGGAAGAATTTGAGAACCACATAGAGGAGCTGAAGCAGTTGGATGAGAAGATCCAGCGGCGGGTGGAGAAGCTCGAGCATCAGTGTCACCGTGAGGCCAAGGAATTTGCCCACAAAGTGCAAGACTTGCAGAGAAGCAACCAGGTGTGTTATATGGTCATATAAATACCTGAAAGTCTTTGAGCTTTAGATTTTTTTTATTGATTTATCACATTACATAGTTACCCCTTTTGACATTCCTTTTGCTCTTTGTCATTTCAGGTGGCCTTCCAGCATTTCCAGGAGCTCGATGAGCATATCAGCTATGTGGCGACCAAGGTTTGTCACCTTGGCGACCAGCTGGAGGGGGTGAACACGCCTCGGCAGCGGGCCGTGGAAGCTCAGCGTCTGATGACATACTTCAACGAGTTCCTGGACGGAGACCTACGCAGCGACGTCTTCAATAACCCAGACAAGGTGAGTTATCTGCTTTCTATTCACTTCACTGGAGGTGGGGATGTGTGTGTGACCACTGACGCGGACCCCCGCTGTGACACTGCTGGAGGTGAGAAGGAACAGGATTATGAGGTAAACCATCCATATTAATTTGTCAAGTTTATCCCTTTAGTTGGATCCCTTGGCTAATTTGGATTATTAAACTGTCATTTGCTGTCTGACAATAGCTGGCTGATTGACTAGCATGGATGTCAACATGCTCATGTCAACCCTAATTGCATTTCAAGAAGGTTGTCTGGGAGCGAGAATTTGCTTGGTCTCAGCTTTGTGTCGCATTACAGCAGCGAATAGCTTGTGGCATTATGGTCCATGTAAGGGCGGTGATAACATGCATGCAGGAAGATGAGATGCACACTTTTACTAAGTTCCTGCCTACACAGGGACCATGTTAATGTTAGACAAGAGACCCCTGAAAGTTTGATTTTGCAGTTTTTAAGTGACAGTAGGGAGATTGGGATGCTTTAGATTAAGTCCTGCTCGTTGCAACATCATAAATTGATGCAGAGCAGCGAGTCTGGGGGTCAATCCCAGAGACGAGAGCTGGAGATGGAGCTAGTTTTTCCGAAGAGGCACGCAGAAATATCTGGCCAGATTCATTTTCCTGAGCATACCTCCAGACGAGGGGAAAAGAGGAAAGCTGCAAGTGAATAGCTGAAGGGGGATGGCTTTGCTAATCCTTCTGAAAGGGAGGGCTGGGCCGCCAGCGTGGAGACAAGTGCTGCTAAACCCTGACTGCAGGGAGACGGCTACATTACTTACATGGGATTTAGCTAATCTTAGCTGGGGGACAGATACTTAGAAAACCTTCGCCGAGCAGAAAGGCTGGATCCTCCTCACGGGAGCAGAGTAATGATGTTAGCTGAGGCAGGCATCTGCGGGAACAGAGGAGTTGCGGACGGCGGGCCTTTCGTGGGTCTGGGGCTTTTTTCAGCCAGTGTGTGTGTCAGGAGGGGCGGGAGGGAGGGGGGGTTTCTCAACAGGGCCCCCTTTTTTTTAAGACAGATATCCTTGGCCGGACAGATTATTGAAGGCGATTTAGACTCCTGTGGGATTACAGCCCATTCAGAAAAGGCATGCCAATATAGAGTTGGATGTGCTGCTAAGTCAGGACTGCTGCTGCTCCCGATGCCCAGGTGAGCGCCGCCTGCCTGTTATCAGCTCTCTGTTCAACATGGGGAGGTGGAGGAGGGCAGCTCTGAAATGATGATCCCCCCCCCAGGTGGAGAGACCACCGGCGGCCTGCCAGCTTTCTGTCTGGGTGTCCACCTCTCATGGTCCTGTCGTGCTCTGTCTCTCTTTTCGCCTCACCTGACTCTCTCTCTCTCACACTCACTCATTCTCTCTATCCCCCAGATTAAGGAGGCTGCTGATATAATTCAGAAGCTGCATCTCATTGCCCAGGAGCTGCCATTCGACAGGTCAGTCAGGCATCCTGCAGGCAGCTTTAGACAAGAGCACTGTCAAACAAGGGGAAGGTGGTGTATTAGCGATGTAGACTATTCCTCGCAGTGTAAGCCCAACGCAGTACATATCGAGCATTAAAGCCTTTTATTCAGATTCATTATATATGTATAGAAATGAAAAGTACTGACTTTGTTTTCCTCTGACAGATTTGCTGATGTCAAGGCAAAAATTGCAAGTAAGTTTCTTTTGAAAAACTCCTCATGTTCCCATTACATATACATTAGATGTTGGCTACCAAAACTGATTATTTATTTCTTTGTGTTTTTTTTGTGATTCTACCCAGGTAAGTACCATGACCTGGAGAGGCAGTTAATCCAGGAGTTCACAGCTGCCCAGCGCAGGGGTGAGATTGGACGTATGCGGGAGGTGGCAGCGGTTCTATTACATTTCAAGGTGACCTGAAAGAATCACATTGGATGTCTAGGTTTTATTTTTAGACCACATTTAATTGGTCTTATATTATTGGGATAGTCACTCGCGTCACACATTATATAGTGTTCTAACAACCTATTCTTACGGCCATTGCAGAAAAGTAACTTCTTTGTCTTTTTGTTTCAGGGCTATGCATACTGTGTGGACGTCTATATCAAGCAGTGTCAGGAGGTGAGTGTAAAAGGTTTCTCCTGACAGATAACATGCCACTTTTTTCTCGTTTTCCAGTTACTATCACCCTCAGACTCCTGGTTAACCCTTTGTTTGTCTCCGTAGGGGGCCTACCTGAAGAATGATGTGTTTGAGGACACTGCAGTCCTCTGCCAGAGGGTCAACAAGCAGGTGGGCGAGGTCTTCAGCAGCCCTGAGACTGTGATGGCCAAACTCATCCAGAACATCTTTGAAAACAAACTACAGGTATTTTCAATACTTCTCATTTCTTTACTTTTATTTAGACATGCCTTATTTGTCCTGTTATATTCATCACCTTTGCGTCTGCAGGCCCATGTTAAGGAGAAGCTGGATGAGACACGACACTCTGATGTGGAACAGTACCTCAAGAACCTCTATGACCTTTACTCCAGGTATTTACCTTGCTCACATATGATTTGATTCACTTCCTTTCTACACATAACCATAAAGGCTAACAATGTTACACACTTTTATGTTTTCCAGGAGTACAGCATTGGCCACCAAGCTGACAGAGTTCAACCTGGGCTCAGACAAGCACACTTTCCTGTCCAAGCTGATAAAGAGCATCTTCTCCTCGTACCTGGAAAGCTACATTGACATGGAGAAGGATTACCTTCGCACTCGAGGTGCCATGATTCTGCAGCGCTACTACGACTCCAAGAATCACCAGAAACGCCTTATTGGCACCGGCAGGTCAGATTTGAATCTAACTTTTTTTTCCCCCACATCCGAATTGATTATTTAAGTACGTTTGGCAAAAGGATAAGACATTGTGTAACAAAACAACCATCCTCTGTGTCTTTCTACAGTATTCAAGAACTGAAGGAGCGGATCAGACAGCGCACCAACCTCCCACTCGGCCCTATCATTGACACCCATGGGGAGACCTTCCTGTCCCCAGAGCTCGTTGTCAACCTGCTGCAGGAGACGCGACATGCCTTTGAGAGATGCAACAGGGTAAGGCTAATAAAAAGACTGAGAAAAGCCGATCCAAACAGACCATCCTGTGGGCCAGAATACCTGACTCTGTTCCCTTTCTTTCTGTTCGTGACAGCTTTCAGATCCTTCAGACCTGCCCAAGAACGCATTTTTAATCTTCCTGCTGCTGGTTGACCATCTGTGTGTGGAACACATCGACTACGCCCTGGAGATTGGCCTCTCAGGTACATCAGATTCAGATGATTTAAAAAAAATATATATATATTTTTCATGTTAATGCTAACTTGGCTGTGTGCTAAATCAGGGAGTGGATTTGTATTAGGGATGCAGGCCACTTCACAGAACCCAAAGGCCACACTGCATTTCCCTTTCTAGATAAGGCCAAGCATTTAGGTAGATCGTGTTAACTAATCAGCGACATTTCCATCCAAACAGCCAACAAAAGAGTTTACAACATCATTCTCTATGCGAGGTTGTTTGATATTCTAATCACAGCACAATTGATCATGTCTTACATGAACACGTGATGTACAACTGGAAAGCAATGCACAGGGTCAGCAGTAAATACAAACAATTTGTATTTGTCTGTGAAATCTGGCAATGATCACATCCACACTGCCAACAACTGAAGCAGAACATTGCTATGAATGTTTATTTACAGTGGTTTTCTGCCCTGTGTAAATCACATTGATCCATCCTTTCACCTAGCTTTTGGTTTATTTCCCCCCTTCTCTTTGATCTACAGCGATTCCCTCATCAGATGCCAAAAATGCCAACCTGTACTTCCTGGATGTGGTTCAACAGGCGAACTCGATCTTCCACTTGTTTGACAAGCAGTTTAATGACCAGCTCATGCCTCTAATAAGGTCAGCTCTTGGTCAAAGCTTAAAATCATGTATACTCCCCAGATGTTGGTCATTCAAAGGCCACTGTCTCTCATACTTTTAGATGAAAGTGATTTGTACCTCTTTTTTCTTTCTTTTTAAATCTGTCTCCAGCTCATCTCCAAAGTTGGCAGAGTGCCTGCAGAAGAAGAAAGAGGTGATTGAACAGATGGAAGTGAAACTGGACACAGGGATCGACAGGTCAGTATGTTTATAAGTTGCGCTTACTTATGTTTCCTATGTGCCAACAGAAACCCATAATACAAATATTTTCCAATGTATTCTTCTGATGTACAGAACGATCAACTGTATGGTGGGACAAATGAAGCACATCTTGACAACAGAGCAGAAGAAGACTGATTTTAGGCCCGAAGACGAGAACAACGTGATGATCCAGTACACTACAGTAAGAGATACAAGGCCTCTGCGTGCACTACTGAGCTCACATGCAAAGCAAATCAGGAAATGCATTTTGCTGATTTTGTTTATCTTTGAATGTTTTGAATAGTTTTTTTTGCCTTTGGTCAGCAAATCTTCCATGTGTCTCTGTGTGTGTCCCCGCCCGGCAGGCCTGCTCCAAGGTGTGCGCCTACGTCACTCGGCAGGTGGAGCACGTACGAAAGTCCATGGATGGGAAAAATGTGGACACGGTGCTGACGGAGCTGGGCGTTCGTTTCCACCGGCTGATCCACGAGCACCTGCAGCAGTACAGCTACAGCTCCATGGGAGGCATGCTGGCCATCTGCGACGTGGCGGAGTACCGACGCTCCGCCAAGGAATTCAGGGTGAGCGGGGGGGCATAGGTCCAGGATACACTGCTCGCAGGGCAAAAACATGGATCCTCTGACAGACCCTCATTATGTTTGTCATTACATTTAGATGGTTAGGTCGATTCAGGTGAACGCTCGTAATGTTTGGTAGTTTTACACAAAATAAGTCAGTTTAGAAACTGTCAACCTGAAGATGTTAGCGTCCAATTATTTTCTTTGTGACAACAGCAGTTAAAGGGTAAGGATTTATAATTATATTTGACAGAAAAGATTAAACTTTTAAATGTTTCTTTGATAAATAACTTTTATTTCTTTGTTAAACAATGAATGGCCAATCATGACGCATTACATCCAAGTAAAAGCAGAAGATGGAGAACATGTTTTCATCAATGTGGCTATGGACAAATGGATATTAGATTAGAAATATTCAAATATAGTTTAAATCCATGCCATTGTTTTGATATTATTGTAGATTTTGTATTGTGCTCCACACCACAGGATTAAGGTCCTGAGCTAGATTAATAAATAAAGTAAACTATTAATATATTTTGTCATGACAGCCTCGCGTGTAGAATAGTAAGGAGGTCTAATAGGTTTGTGTGCTTGTCTGTCCTCCAGGTCCCTCTGGTGCTGCAGCTCTTCGACACGTTCCACGCCCTCTGTAACCTCCTGGTTGTTGCCCCTGACAACCTGAAGCAGGTGTGTTCAGGTGAGCAGCTCACCAACCTGGACCGAAACCTCCTGCACGCCTTCGTCCAGCTCCGAGTGGACTACCGTTCCTCCAGACTGGGCCGACACTTCAGTTAATGACTGGTTCATCACCGCGCTGCCCTCCGTCCAGTTAACCATGCTTTGATGAAACAATGCACCTTGAAGACACCCATCCCTGCTGCAGAGGACGCATCAGCCCGGCCCCGGTATACAGACTATTGCGGGGTTGCTTTGTACACCATGGAGACGAAGGCTACTGCTCCTTGAATGTGGGAAATGTGCATTTTATCTTTTTTTTCATTGTTAAATTCTCCAAGCGGATGAAATTTAAATGTCTATTGAATTACAATTTCATTTGTTTTTAAATACTAATCCAACACCAATGCACATGGATAACATTTCTGCCATAATCTAAGTAAATGGACATAATCAATTTCTGTGCTTATGTAAAAAGGAAACTTGTTTTTGATTGTGCCAAATATATAAATTCTGTGGCTGCAATTGTGCACAGAAAAACTCCCAGAAGCTGCTGTAAAGAGTCAACGATGATGCTGTAGTGTCACACATCAGGCCTGTGTGGGGAACAGCTACCCCTCTGTAATGAAGTGTAGGAGACCTGACAGACACAACCCCACCAAGCATGAGATACAGAGCTCTGTCTGGCTAAAAGAGACACATGACCACCTCTGTAACCTTTGACTTCTGACCACAAAGTCGAGGTCAAGAGGCCATCACTGAGAAGTGTGATCTGAACTATTAGCAGGTCTGAGAATCTCTCTGGAGGTCTGGGTGGTCCCCTCTTAGGCTAAGATGACTGGTGTGATGGGTCAGTGGGTATGCGTCACTGTAATTGCACAGATCAACACCTGCTCATCCAGCATTGCAGACAGTCCAAAGACATTGTTGGCTGGATCGGCAGTGTTTCTGGGTCAGGGGACATTAAAATGTTGACCCTTTGCTGATTAAGGAAACAAACTAGAGGGGACTTCTTCACACGGGGCTTTATTTGATCTCAGTCACTGTCTTCTGCACTTAAAAAAAGAGGGCCGATCGTGTCCTTGATGCCTGAAACTGTCTCCTACAGCTGTTTACTTTAATTAGTGACTCATTGAAAAGATGTTGCATTTTATTATTATTGTCCCTCTTCTGAACTTCCTCAATAAATGTGGGAGCTGTGAGTTGAAAGTTTGGCCAGTTCCTCTCCGCGAATGTCACTTTCAAAGTGAGATGAAACAGTCTTCGCTTCTATAGAAGTCATCAAGTATTCATGGGAATTCTTGCCTCCAGAGTAAAGTTCTTTCTTAGACTTCAGGAAGTGAGCAAAGCCAGAGGGGATTAGATATCTACGAGTTGATGAATTGTGTGCAGTAGTCATGGACTGGGGGAGAGCCGGGGAGATAGAGCTGCCTGAGAGCTCAGTTCCAGCTCCGGCTGGTTAGTGTTGTGTAGAAGGTACACACAGTGCTGTGCAAGTTCAAACAACATAATTAATTAGGCTAATATTAATATTATCAATGCCACATAAATTCAATTCTCGCTACCCTAATCACAACTGGATAGCTTGTAAAAATTATTTTGTTAGGCCCTGATGCAAACACTGGGTCTTTTCCAAACATTTGAAAACTATTTGTTTTTGCGGCGATTAATGTGCGTGGCGCAGGAAGGGGTTGGGGGAGCGGAGCCGGGCCGGGCACGATAACTGCTGTGGAGACGGAGGCAGAGGCGCAGCCGGGCCCCAGGGACTCCCAGCGCAGGCACATGGGAGAGGGGGAGGGATGTGTTTTTTGGGGTGGGTGTTTGAGCAGGTGGAGGGGATTAGTAATACTGTCAACACTGGAGAGCTGGATAAGACTGTCCTCTCTTACTCGTGGGTTTGAGCAGCTCTTGCATACACATTCAGACACATTCAGACACAAACACAGGGGCGTGAGGACAGGAGGGGGAAACGTATCTGTTGTGTTGAACTGACCATGGACAAGTTGTTCATGTTCCACCTTTGATTGTACTTCTCGTTGAGGTTGTTTCCTGCTGCAGGAGTATGACTCATGCACATCCTGTAAAGACAATAACCCTCATTAAACACCTTAAGTAAACTCCGGTATAAATGTGCATACTAAGAAAACCTCCTACAAACAGTGATCAGCAGCCCTAAATTAGTACCTTTGCACTCACTAAAACATGGATTCTTAAAGTTAAGCGTTCAGTATGTCGATATATAAGTTACTCTACTGAATTTAGTCTTACTATCTTTTCAATATACAATAACACATCAAATACACATTTTCTATGATTTAAACTTACATATCTAGATGTAAACAGAACCTTTTCATGTGAGTGTAAAAGCGCGTACACATCCATATTCAAGTTAAGACTCACATTTTGAAATTCTGCAACTCAATCCATTGTTCCACTGACCACAGACACACTCATTTGTTTCCCCTTTTCATGCATCTCCCTCCCTTTGTCTCCTCTGCCAAACCATCAACCATGCTGTCCTGTCTTTCCACTCTTTCTCCACGCCCTGCTAGTCCTCCAACATCCCATAAATCCTTGCTTTCGGCGCATTGCTGCTACCCCAACTAGGCCGGCCCTCCCTCTGCCTCCTGGAGCACTGACAATAAAGCATTACAGCAGTCAATCCATGTCAACAACAGCTTTGCTTAATTCCTGCTAAACACGTTTAAACTAAATCTTCACCTAATGATGCATAATGATTTGCTCTTTAGTGTGCTGGCGGCTCCTATCAATTTCTGTGGTTTATTTTACACTCCATCGGAAAGATGACTCAGGTGGTCTAGCTGCAGCAGACAGACAGGGAGGGAATTAAGGATCCCCCTGTTAAAAATAGTCAGGTAATTGTGACTAGACACTCTGCAGAGCCTAATGCTCTCAGCAGGATCACTTTTACTATTTTCAAACATTATTATGCATTTACGAATAATGCAACTGTTTGATTATTAAAGAAACATCAGAGTATAAATATTGATAATAATACTGCAGGTGAGTTGATATTAGTGAATAAACTGAGCATCCATGGTCCCTTCAAATCAATTCTTAAGGGTTTCTCAGTGGGAGTCCTTCAGGGCACAGAGCCAGGCCCTCTGATGTGCTGCAGATGTTGCCCTGGCCTTGACCTCCTGCCCATACGATGCCGGGGCCAAAATGGCACAGGTGCGGCGCCACCTTCAGTCTTGGGCAGCCGGGCGCTGCACTGTGCAGGATGTGACCGGTGCCAACTCTCCTCCTTTGCTCACTTTCCTCATTACCAAGGTCTAGTCTGATGGGGCTTAAAGAAACTCTCCCTTGATTCCTGCAATCACACAACCGTCGTTTTGATGATCCTCAACTACTGTGCTTGTCCTTTTTTTTTTTTCACCCTCCCCCACGCCTTCTCTCCTATAAGAACACTATTAATTCTCTGCCATAGTGGAGTGTTTTCCACTGCTATTTCCTGGCCCGGTGCCTGTGCCTTGCTCTCTTGGCTGGGTCTGTCTGGTTGACTGCTCCACAGGAACAGACTGGCACTCTAGCTGAGGGCTCCAGGGTCTGCACACACAATCCACTAAACATGTCTCTGTGTGAGGAGCTGCACTGCCTCCCAAATATGAAATATGGGCCCTGATTTACCACATATTAGGCCTATTTAATGAGCTATTATTATAATAGTTAACGTGAACCACTCGTTGTTACAATGAATAATGATGTGAAGTAGTAGCAGCAGCAATATACAGAAACAAAGTATGTATTTATATTGTTATAATTATATAATATACATGCATATTTAAAATCCTGCAACACACACCCACTGACTGTCATATTGGCAGATGTACAACTACATGTGAAAAAGCATACACAACATATTAAAATCCCACAGTAACAGTATAGAGAACAAATTGATTCTGATGGTTAAGGGACTTCAGTGCCTAACACATTCACTCACAGGGCAAACAAACATCTGTTTGTTTGTACGGCCTATGGCCCTCCTAACCCACTGATGTTGAACCAAGCCTGCACACATGCCAGAGACACAAATGAGTTCTCTCTCTCTCCTCCACCGAAGATGAAACACTGCATCACCAAAGCATGTGCATTTGTCTAATCAAGCTTTTGCCTGCGGCTACACTGAATGTAAATGAAAAGGCTCGTGTGTGCCAGCCTCTATTTCTGTTCAGACTGGCTGCTGTTTGATGATGAAATGATGCGCTGAACATCAGACAGAAGGGGGCACTAGTGCTCCAGAGTTGCTCTGCTCCCCGTGGAGCCCTCTCTTCCTCAGAGCTCCTCACAATGGGGATCTGCCTGAGGGGGGAAATGTTGCTTTTTTAGGTCTGTTAGCCCATATCCCTTAATCCCCAGCCATGATTGACAATCATGATTTAGGGTATATGGTGTCCCATTCTAATCCACGAGCAGTGATTTCATTTGCATACCTACCGTACGTGGCCTCATTTTGGAGGAAGCGGCTGCCTTTGTAAGTGATACAGAAAGAGAGAGGGAGAAAGCTGAACAGTGAGTGCACGATAGAGAATAAGGAGGAGAAAGAGAATGGATGAGGGAATGTTTGTGGGCTTTTCTTCTTCTTCTTTTTTGCCAGAAGGAAGATGATAGCGGTCTCCATGCCCAACCAAACACCAGTGTATATATGGCTTTCCTCTGCAGCACTTTCCCCTGTCACACAGTCACAAACACAATGCATATTCAAAACTCTCAAGCACAATCACAAGTATATTCAGAAATGTAAAGATGCATGAAGACGCGGGAACGCGGAGGAACACACAGAGATGCTCCCTCACACGATGCAAAACTAAATTGCTATTTGCTCATTTTATAACCAAGTCAGGCTTAATTATAATCATGGGAGTTTGGGAGTTACCGTATAATCTCTAGAAGGTATTAAGAATTACCCAGAGCGCACCACAGTGAAAGAGAAACAAAAACAAATACGTACAATTATTTCCCAGTCATAACACCCAGGGGAGTCTGAATCAAATGATGCTCAGTGTTTGGTATGCCCAGAGACCCTTCATCCTCACTGTATCTACTGAGGAAGTGGAACAGAAATGAAACGCCGGATAAAAGGTCAGAGGGGTCACGTTTCAGTGTAAGATAAAGGGACAAATTAAATGTAGAGATGTATAAGGCAAGATAAAATAATCATCTGCTTTGATATAATGTAATACTGAATATTCATATATATTTAGATTTCATGATCATTTATGCAGCGTGTCTTAAGACTTCATATAATGCATATAGTAGGACATAAGTCATTTTAAATAATGAGTAAATACAAAAATAAATGCAAAACGCCACTTTTTATTTGTAGTTTAAATGCAGATCCAAATACTGACAAATACATATAGAATCAAACCATTATATTTCACTTTGTACAGTTTTGTTAAAATCAAAAAAGAACATATATTTTCATATTTATTTTTTTAGGCCAAATGATTGTAATCTGTATCTATGTATACATTTTGAATTATCTAGATGCAAGGCGTGAGGTTATCCTAATTACAAAAAGCAAATATAAATGATAATATTATGAACTCCTGGATTAGACTGCTCTCAGACCGTATACACTAAAACCGTTTTTTACAGTTTTAGCAGATCTCCAAATGTGTATAAAATGATGCAATCTACAATATGTCCATTTAATGAAATGTTGCAGCCATAGAACCATGAAATGATGGGTTTCATTTTTCATTCAGTAAAATAAAAAACAAATCCCGTTAACATATCGTGATATATCAAGAGTTGGAACCAGCTGATATATGATTTGTAAAAATAAATCTATAGTGAGGGATCAATAATAAAAAATAAAAAGCTGTTAATGGGTGAAACCTTATTATGATATCGGAAAAGAGGGAATGGAAACACATCTCGGCTTTGCACCATTTACACCATCACTCCACATTTAGAATATACTAATAACAATGGTGTCATTTTCAGAACAAATATCAAATATCCCTCATCTATATTTATCTGATCTGGAGTCCCTGAAGCAACACTGCCAAGGTTAAGCTTACAAGAGAAGGAAGAGATAGTGAGGCAGCCTCTTCCCTCTCAGTAATCACCGCCACATACTGTACCCTCCATCCATCCGTCGCTCCTCTGTCTGACTGAGCCTGGCCAGGTCTCTGTGACAGAGGACTCCCCTTTGGAACAATAACAGTCTGATAATCTCCTCTTATCTCCAGTGTGTTTAGTGCCTGGTTAACAGGCTGTCTGCTTGATGGGTGTCTCTCCTCTGCTGTAGGGGAATGATCGTGTCATCGTGAACCTGAGGAAAAAGAGACTGAAGGCTACACACCACACCAGAGAGGATACATGTAATAGTATATTCAACGGAACAAATGATGTAGAGTATTCATTTGGGACATGTTTGTTGCAAAACTCTCCCGTCTACCTGTCCTGAGTTTCCTCCCCCTCTGGCCTCACCCAGCCCACTTCTCTCCCAGGGTGTCAGTGTGGGAGGCGGTGTGGAATTAGGCCGCCTGAGGGTGTTGAGCACTTGAGCATAGCACCCATCATCCCACCTCCATGGGCCATCCCACCCTCCTAGCACTGTTTACCAGGCCTGGCCTAATTGATTCCCTCTCGTTATCTTTTTACCTCCCTAATGTTGTTATTAAGTGTGCGGGAGAGGCGAGAAAGCTCTTCTTTTTCCCATTTTGAAAAATGATACTCTTGTACTTGATCCAGCTAACAGGATTTTCTTAAATTACTTTATAAAAGACCGTCTTTTAACTTTCTTCTTTCTCTCTCTATCCATTCATTAGCAGGTCTGCCTCAAGGCCCGCTCACATCCATTTCTTGGGTTAAAGTTACAAACGTAGGCAGCTCAGCTCGGCGCTCACGGTGGTTTTGCGGACGAGAGGGGGTGTCTGGGGGTGGGATGGGGACGAATTATTAATTCCTGAAGTATTAGAAAAATAACGAGATTGAATTAAGAGTATTGGTCCTCTGTTATCCAGCATGGCCTCAGGGACTTACTGTGGTGGAGGACATTATGCAAATGCTCTCCCTCTCTTTCTCTCTCTGCTATCATCCATTCTCTCTACCTCCCTCCCTCTTTCACCCTTTCTCACTCTCTAGCAGTCAATCTCTGCTCTCCTATCATCTTTCTCTCTGTGTCTCTTTCATCTTCATCAGTCAGCAGAGACAGCGTACAGAGAGTGTCTCTTCTCTATTCTCTCCTATCTCATTCATAAAGTGTTGGTTCCCAAAAGCTACAAAAGCAAATGAAAAGGTCAAGAAGAGATTCTGAAACCAGACAGGAACCATCCCATCCTCTGTCACTTTACCATCAGTGAGGTGTAAGGATCTGAGGATCGATAGGATTTATCAAGAGGTTTTGGACTCCTAGGTGGGAGCACTTGAGGAAGCAGAATTGTTATTTTCCTTGAAGCATTAAATGTGATATCATATGATAAAGTAAGGGGAACTCCAGACCGTTTATACTGTATATGTAAACAAATAAGTTGTTTAAAGCCTTTTAGCTGCGCAAAATCTGATAAATCACCTCAAGTGATGTCACCGGTCAGCGTTAGATTAAGCTAAATACCACAGGTTTAAAAAAGGAAAAACAGAATTGTGATGAAAGAAGTGAACTAACTGGACCTATGTTCTCATTCTACAGCCCTTACACCCAAATCGTCAACTCAGCTTTGGATTGTGGTCTACTTATGTGCCAGGTATTGACAAGGAAGATCAAGAAAGGAAATTCAAATAATATGATGACTCTGATTCTGCTCCATCCTTTTTGTTTTAAACTTTATGGGGGAAAGTAAAAGGCATACAGAAGGAGGCTGAATGAACATCAATATGTGTGTATTCTTATTTGTTATGCATCAATGGTCAAAAGGTCAACATTGAAAGTTTTCCAAACAAAGTGACGTGAAACAGTGTGTCAAAAACAGAACTAAAGACATGAACACAAATTACATTTTGAAATAAAAACTAACAGATAAGATAAACTGCAGAGTCAATATCATAGAATAAAACAAAAATTAAATGAGAATATTCTTATTTGACATGCTCCCATTTTACAAAAATATATATATAATCAAATCTTGACATCTTGCTAGTGATCTTAGGCTTCTTTTCAATGTATATAATAAAGAGAACAGGCAGGTAAAGCCAGGTTAAATGAACTCATCATCTACGAGCCATAGATAACTAAAGCTGACGTGCAAAACTTTGTTCAATATTGATGTTTATTCAAGAAGGCTGATGAGGCGCTAGTTCAGGTAATTAAACCTTAATAGATGAGATGGAAGAAGAAGGGGCAGCAGAGGAGGACGGCCAAAGGGGAGGAAGAGAGGAGGACGAGGAGGAGGGCAGCGAGGCATGGTGTCAGTAACAAGGGCAGTAATCTTACAGCGGGGGGGGGAGAGGCTCCCAGCAGCACCGGCGGCATCCTGCTCCAGCGGCGTACACGGCACTAGAGGCAGAACAGACAGGTTTGATGTTAGCAAATATTAGCTTTGTGCAGGACGTGGTGTACTCTCTTTGACACACTCATTGCATATTCAGGGACAGATGTTTCCGAGGACGAGGACTAGGAGGGCGGCAGGCTGAATGAAAGGCCTGAGATGGAAGAGTTGCTCTCAGAGGAGCAAGTAATTGGCCCCTTGACGGTAGCGGCGATAGAGAGAGAGGCACTCACACACGCTCGCGCACACACCCCTCGCTCGTCTCCTCTGCCTCTCTTCCCAGATCTGATAAAGGTAAACGTGTAGCAAATTTGTCATTTGATGAGGGAGGATTTCCACAAACAGAGCTGACATGATGAGCCTGTGATCTGCCTGTATGAGAGTCAGCAGGGGCCCAGGCAGGCAGAGATCTCAATCCTCCCTCTTCCTCTTCCCCCCCTCGCGCTCTGTGCCTCTCTCTTCCTCACATACTGTCACACACACACACACACACACTTGGCTGTGTTCACATGGAGCCTCAGTCTCAGTAATTGCTGCCTGCCATCCATATCTTTCCTCTTCTCTGTCTCTGAGTCCCTCGCTCTGCTGCCGTCTATCTCTCCTCCTCAGAGACGTCCTCCTCTCCTTTTACCCCGTCTCCTCTTTTCTCCATCAAATAAAGGGCCCGGCCCTCGCCTCAGCATCACACTCAATTTCGGACTCTTTCACTTATCTCTGGGCTCCATGCCTGCAGACTGCTCAATTATCCACACTCACCTAGCTCCTTCTTCTTCTACTCGCCCATGCAAAAAAAAACTCAAATATTTCCAATGGCGTATTGACAAGTTAAAGGGGTTCATGGTCAAGAGCTCAGTCGCAGACATGAGCTGAGTGATACAGTTGCAACACATTCAGGTGATAACAGCCCCGCTGGAATAATACAGGGATTTATGAGCGGGTTTTTGAGAGACTCATATCAGATGGATTCAGAAGGACTACGTTAAATGAAGTTTAGTGGCGATGGCCCATCCCGGCTCCTCAGCCAGAAATTGACCTCCATTACCAAAATCATTCTCACTACAGTAACCCCTCCATAGAGATTATGAACACTCTTTCAAAGTGATCACGAGACTCTCCTCTGACCATAAAAACACCTTCCCCGTCCCGCCACACCTAATTGCTCTGCACTTCTGCAATCCTCTTCCCGGACGCATGCCCGCTCTTTCTATCCCTCCCTGCTTCTCTCTCTTCTCGTCTTTTTCTCTCCATCTGATCTGAGAAGGAGTCACTGGGTTTGAGCCCTTCCACTCAGAGGTAATGGTCCTGCCTCTGCCTAGTCCCATGACTCTAATCCTGGGACTCGGGACCCAAGCTGCTCTCCTCCATGCTGCCTATACTCAATGCCCCTCTGTCTCTCTGAACCGCCTCGGCTCATGTTAACCCTTTCGCACTATTCTGTAAATCTGAATGCAAATTCATTGTTTCGCTGCACTGAAGGGGGGCTAAAGTAAAAACAGGGCAGTTGAAAGATCATTATATTGACAAATTGGATTTCGGTTTTTTTCAGCCATCATGCCTTTAATTAATCATTAGATTCCATAAGGTTCAAACCAGTGGCGTAACTATCGACGGTGCAGCCGGGGGCCCCGAGCCGGCAAGGGGCCCATGCAAAACAATTAATATATATATATATATATATATATATATATATATATATATATATATATATATATATATATATATATACACCTGAATATATATATATATATATATATATATATATATATATATATATACACCTGAATATATATATATATATATATTTTAATATTCTTTTTTAATATTTTTTTTTGGGGCCCCAATGGCATTGACCGGTTCACGCAGTCTTCAAAGTAACCAAGCAACCTAAATTAATTTGTAATTTGTCTGTCCAATGACCTTGCTCCCTTTCATGTCATGTGATACCTTGCGTGACGAGCGAACCGTTTAATCAACCTGTACTGTACTGTAGCTAGCAGCAGCAAGTTCGGCAGCATTATAAAAAATGTAATAGCTTGCATTTATAATGTACAGCAAACCAAAGCACAAGAGCGGCGCTCAAAAGAGAAAGGACAAGAGAGAACAAGGAGATGTAACAGCTAAACTGACAAAATTAGACCGTTTTTTTTGTCATACATCGTCCTCGAAATCGAGCGCTAACGTTAGCAATGTTGACGTGCAGTGGCAGCCGGAGCCGGAGGCTAACGATAGCTCACCACCATCATTGCCATCTAGCTCCATAAGTGAAGCTGTATCCGTGGCCGTGGCTGTGCAACCCTCTTCTCCAGCCAGCCAGGAGGAGAGGCTGGATTTGGCTGTGCCCGGCGGTGGTCCAACAGTTCCCCCAAGGGCCCCAACCGATAGGGGACTCTATGGCGCTATTAAGACCCCCGACGCCAAGATCAAAAGCTTTATTATAGCAACCGGTCTATGTAGGCCTACCGGCCCATTCCCCAGAGACAAACATCAAGGAAACTGGTTTAATCCTCTTCTTAGTTCGCTGTGCCGTTGTCAGGCTGTGGTGGTCTGAGGCCAGGGCAGGCTGTTGTTGATAGCCTATACATGTGGCCAAAACAATATTTGCACCGGGGCCAATCACAACCTTGTTACGCCACTGGTTCAAACAAGGCTTACAATACCCCTCTTAGTATATCTGTAGTATATCCAGTTAGCATAGCTTAGCATACAGGCAAACAACGGTGGAAACAGTTAGCCCTGTATTATAATGTATCTATGGTCAGGAGCGTAAGCAAGTAGACCATCACACAGAAGTTACAATAGAAACATTTCAATACCGACAAGCACGAGGGCAATGCTTTATTGTGGGAGCGATTATAACTAACATTTCAGGTGCACTCTTATCAGATATATCCTCCAATTATTCAACTTTTATGTCCTTATACCGATATTCTGAAACCACCACTCATTATACCTGCTGATACCTGAACAATCCAATAATACTGATCTACTTTCCCCCAAATTTGAAATCTATATACCTCACTGTGTGGAAGTAATTATAATCATTGTATGTAAGGTGATATGAGGCAAGGGATTGTGTGGTGGCACTAAATATTGAGTCAGCAGCCCTCTGGGACTGCAGGAATGTAAATGAAGACTGAATAATGTGACATGATGAACAAATTGCCTTTTTGTGGATCTCTCACTTCAGTACCCGCACAGATACCGATAACTGCGAAATGATTGTATTTTCAACAATCTGTCTAATCATCTAACGGCTTGTGATTCTTGCCCCAACAACAATTTTTGATGATGTTCCAAAATCTCAGCAATTAACTTGGTGGGTACAATGTTATCATAACTGATAGAAATAATGGCAAACACTAGGAAAATACGACCCAGGTTGTGATAAATAGGAATTATCCTTTCAGACTCTATCCAGGCCTGGAGCTGCCTCAGCCGACTGTTTGCTCTCGTAGTACATTCTTCCTGTTTATTAAGGCACGGCACCCTGAAACATCATAAGGAAAAAAAAGCTGTGCTGCCTGGGAGGGAGAGGTCTTCAGTGGTGGGAGAGGGGGGGCTCAGAGGAGAGCTGAACTTTGTTAATGGAGTGTTTCTCTGTGCAAGTCACTCAGCTTTGAAAGCCAAGCCCCCCGGGTGAGGACTCTGAAGCGCAGGAATCAGACATGCACAATCAGTTCCACTCCTTAAATCTCCCTCAGAATCATATCTTTTTGAGCAGCCTTTCCTTAATTTATTTCTCTATCAGTTAGTGGGTTGTGATCTGGCGAAGTGCTTCGGGAATAGGAGGCACCGCTGAATGGTGAAATGGAGAAGGTTCCTCTCGTTCTGTTTTCTGCTCCCTCGCTGATTTCCACACACACTTGTACTCCCTATCTCTCCCCCTGTGCCCTCGCCATCCATTTAGGCAGCGCCTCTGACTAATTTGCCCATCACGCTTGCTGTCTGGTCCTTTACGGTTGAAGATGTTTTGACGTGTCTCTCTCGGCTCGCTCTCTCCACTGGCACTGTCTCCACTATGATTAAGAATATTCTGATAATAAGCAAATGCCAAGAGTCACCGAACGGCTGAGGAATCTGGAGTGCCACAGTGTGAGAGAGTGTGTTCCTCTGCATCAGTGGACATTTTTGTAGAGTGAGCGGTGCATGCACAGCATTTTCACTCAAAGGAAATGTAATCCAAAGTGCAGAAAGAGTGGGGCTTCTTGAGGGCAGATTCTTTATGCTGCAGATGAAAGAGACGCACACTCACAATGTTCAGTTATTTCTCAGATTTCACATTTAGATCAATGACAAATGGAGTAATATGTCTTATTTATTACAGCCACTTGTTCAGGGGGGTTTAGGAGGATTTGTAAGTACCAGCACGGATGTGGGTGCCACATGCATGCACCCACGAGTCAAAGCCTCCTGCCATCCAGCCTCACTCCGGAGGTCGCCCTGTTTGACTCTTCCCACAATCCCCTTAGAAAAAAGGGCGTGTCACTGACAGGAAGAATGTGCCAGGCCACCGCAGAAGCCCCCCTCCCAACCCCCTCCAATCCCAAACCTCCACCCACTGGACCCACCAAGTGATTAGTTGGGGATTAAAATATTTGCTGGGCAAATATCTGCCTTGGCTGTCTGACCCAACATCACAGTTCAAAGACACGGGCTTAACAAACTTTTCTCTTTACTCGACAAACCATCGAGACATCCCCCGACCACACCCAGTACACAGGCCATTCATTATGTATGACCTTCACTGAGAATCAAATCCAGATTTCATGAAATGCTTTGAATTTAAACAAAAAATAATCTTTTCTCACTGAATCTGCTTGTAGAGAGCTACATGTATAATGCTGAGAATGCAGGTGAGGTGTTGATGGGACATGTGGTTCATGAAACTCAGGTATTTACTAAAGGGGTCTGAAGAGCATAAACATGTATACTGAGGATTAACAAACTCTGCTGGAAACACAAACCTTGTGCAGTGGTGGAAGAATAACGCCCTTTACCTGAGTAAAGGTATAAAGCCTTCTCATACAAATAAAGCTTGTGCATTTAAGTGTTACTTCATTCCAAGTGAAAAGTAACATCAGCAAAATGTGCTTTACGCAAAAGCACAAAATAAAATAATATAAAGTTGAAAAATTGCCATTTAAAGGTGGGGTAGGTAATTTTGGAGAAACCAGATCGAGTGCGCTAGAATTTGAAAATACACAGCCGGAAAAAATCTACCACTTCCTTACAGAGCCCCTCCTCCAACACACACGAACGTGCACATGACCAATGAGGGCACGAGATAAGTTTGTGCACAGATGGAAGGCTGACAGGCAGGTAGGCCATCGCCAGTCGTGCTTTCTACAGTATTACGGCTTCCACAGATGACATTTTTTAATGGATTTTTTGTCAAAGCACTTAAGATATTCATTGCTATCGGGATGTTAAGAGCATTCCATGGAATATAACACAAAGTGTATCTCGAGCCGGTTTCTCAAACTTACCTACCCCACCTTTAAGTACTGAGTTACAAGGGTGTAACTTTGGTTTGAGAAGTGGGGGGGACACAAAACAGGGGGTCCTCCGCAATGAAATATTTTCTCAATTTAATTCCATTTCCTGCCTTTCTACAAATATATTAGGGACTATAGTGTTAACAAATCCAAGAAAAATGTGTAGTGTATATAATGAGTGTGCACACTTATCTAGTATCCTATCCATGTGAACCTGTTTTATTTGTGATTACCTGACATCCTCTAGGGGGGTCCGGGGGCATGCACCCCGGGAAGATTTGTTTCTTTAAATTGAAGTTGAATGCATCAATCTGGTGCACTTTGAGGGCAACATTAAGAGATTTATGGATACAGTTCTCAACACTCATATGAAACAGAACTGTATATATTTCAATAATCAAAAAGCCATTAGAATATGCTCACAAGCAATAACAAATCATTGATAAACTCCTCTCTCCTATCTTTATCTTACCTAGTCTGCATTTTTTCTTTTTATTTATGCATATTTGACTAATCACTCCCCTTTCAAACTGTGTTTTTTATTTTTGTACTGACCTATAGTACACATTGGAAGGATTTCTTAACTTATTTTATATACAACTAATATTACATAGATGGAAATATTTGTTTACATAGATGACCAAACCGTTTGAGACCCACTGAGATAACTTAGACTAAAGTTTACAACCTAATCACTCAGAGAGTCCTTTACCTCCCTGAGCTGACGTTATCTCTCTCAGTCCGACAGGAGAGGACTCTCCCTCTCCTTATTGTTGAAACAGCTACTAATCTCCATTAGCTCCGAGCTAGCACCAAATGCTAACAACAACCCCCGTAACTCTCTATGTCTCTCTCTCTCTCTCTGTCTCTCTCTTTCTATCTCTCTCTCACAAGATGCGCTCGTGCAACACACACACACACACAGACGCTCCTCCGTGACGATGACCGCTTGCGTAAAAAAATAATAATAAAAAAAAAAAAATGTAAAAGTGGGGGGGGACACAAATGGGATTTTGAAAAGTGGGGGGGACATGTCCCCCCTGTCCCCAGTGGAAATTACGCCCATGCTGAGTTATATGCTATAATAATATTAATATTTTATTCAGAAAATGTTTTATGTGAAAGGTAACTATAACTAAAGCTGTCAGATAAATGTAGTGAAGTGAAAAGTATTTAAATCTGAAGTATAAAGTCGCAGGGAATGGAAATATTCAGTTACAGTGAAGTACCTCAAAAATTGTACTTTGAGTATACAGTAATTGTGTAAATGTACTTAAGTTGATCATTACCAGGGACCATGGCACCTAATATCGAATTGATCAAAGTTATATGAATAGATCATTACTGTTTTATGCTGAGAAAAGTTCATTTAGTTTCAGGCCAACACTGTATCAGATCAGACACTCATTTCTAAACCAGCTTTTTTATGTACTTTTAATAAACGTCAAGGTAATAAATATAAATGTTGAGCTTTTAAGGGCAGTTTATTAGTACTGAGGAAACATATTTTTTTTAAATTTCCACATAAAGTGCTGAATGCAGGGGGGGACGAGGGGAAGCTGCCAAGTACATTATTACCCCTCAGGGCCAACAACACGCACCCCTGGGGACTTACATCACTCAGCAAATTAAGTGCGGGCTCTCACCTCAGCAGCCACCCCCCCCTCCCCTCCCCCCTCCGAACAATACAACCTGCACCAGCACCGCAGTGCATTCATCTCAGCTCTATGCCTGGTCTTGTTATTCCTTTATTATGAGGCTGGGCCACTAACTCGGGGGGCTAATATTGTTTTGCTTCCGACGGTCATTTGGCACTGAGTGTTCTTAATTTCTAGCCCCCCCTCGCTCCATCCTACCTTTTTCTTTGTGTCTCGTGAGGGTGGGGGCAGAAGAGCCATGTCGGCAAAATGCAAAGGTTTAATTACTTTCTGTTGAAATAATTAAGGAGGAAAAACTTGTTCTTGGGGAACAAAAGTGAGGCTGGCTGTGGCTGTGGTGGAGGGCCGGCGTGGGGCACAGTGAGAGCGTCATAGCAGCCTGGCAGCCTCAGAGGATTTAATTTAGAGTGGGTCTCCTGGAGGGCCCATCTACTGGAGCCCTGGGCCCCAAATGGACCACTTGGAGGCTCTTATTGGTACCAAGCTTACAGCTATCCATCACTGTCACGCCACCCTCCGAAAACCAGGGCACACTGGGGAGAAACTGCATCACCGCTTGTGGCTTCAGGAATCTAGATGTCACTGTCTGCAGGGTGGCTGCTTTGAACCTGAAACTCAACATAAACTTCTTACTGCGCCTGCAGACTCTTTTCTGTATGTGAAAAAACAAAACAATTCTCTCTAAGTGAGAAAAATATGACTGTTTTGTTCATTTGATGCGTAGCCTGGAGCTGCTCCATTAACAGATCAGAAGTGAATTTGTTGATACCCCAAATGTTTGTTTTAGTTTTTACACCCCAAGGGCTGAAGATTGAACCAGAACATGTGCTCATAGCCCAAAACAATCTTTCTCAGTGCTGCATCAGAGACAGATAAGGTAATTTTTTGATGATAAAAGGAGGGTAAACAAACAAATCAGAATACCTCTTAGTTGTTAATTATGCACCAAATTGCCCCCTTGTACAACTACTACTAAACGTTACCCAAATATCAATATATAGTGCATGAACAGATACATTTGACTTTTGTCTTTTTGGTAATTTAAACAACATATTGCTGGAATCATTTTGAGAAATATTTGTCTTAACCTATAACCTTTTTTTGGTTATTTCATGCACCACTTCTTTACAAGGCTTAGTAACTTTCTGGACTCTGGTCAATGTATCTGCTTTATTTATCTGGTTTATAGTCTTAGTATTAGTGAAGTGATTGTTATATTTCTTGACCCCAGCTGTAATACAATTCTATGATTTCAGTCACTATTTGAGAAAATGATTCTACGGGAAACTAGGCTAGCGTAAGTTGAGCGTACAAAGTGTTATTGATCTTCACAACTAACTCTTGGAAAGAAAGTGATTACGTGTATTTGCTAAATGTGTAATTATTCCTTTAAAAATATGATGTATTTCTAAATGTAAGACAGTCAATAGTGTAATATGTCCTTGATCATCACAAAGGTGCGACATTCAATAATAGTCCAACTGTTAACTAATTAGATCCTACATATTGTGAGACCAAATCTGTAATTCTTTTTGCCAGATTCTCTAGAATTTAAAACACCTAGCTGATCCTATTATCTTTACTTTTATGACGGAGGTCCCTAGAGTGTTCAAATACAAATAACTTTTTGTGCAGTATGTTGATGTATTCAAAAATGAATTCATGGATATTCACCTTTAACAAAAATCGTTTCAGTTTTATTTTGTCAACCAATGAATTGCTCTCTTTGTAATCAGTTACACTTTCAGTTTCTCCATCTTATCATGACCCGTTGGCTCGTGTGAGTTCTCCAGTGTGCCTCTGATTTATTATATGCTGTTGAGACCTTTTTTCTTCCTGTCCCATATCTGCCTATCACACCACAATGTAGATGTCCAATACAGACATGAACATCAATACTTTTCAACACGAGAAAATACTCAGCTTGCCAAGTGAGATATCTACACATTGTGTTGCAGTGTATTTGTGAGGTGTTTTTTGTGTTTTTGTGCTTGTGGCAAAGGGGGAGGGGAAGACCGTTTGAATACTACATCCAAAGTGTGCATGACAGAAATATCACCAAATTAGATGCCTCTAATCCCTCGGGAATATGAATTAGCCTGGAATGAATCAGACCTCAAATGAGTAGGTGTTTTGAGGAAAGAGAGGCTGATATAACACGCTGAAGCCAGTCAACAACAATCCACAATGAAAATACAAAAAGGAAGGCGAGCGAGGCTGCCAGAGGAAGATGCCAATGAGATCTGAGACTTTACATTCAGTATCAAAAACAATGAGATAGTGCCATTGTCAGCTGAGGATCTTTAGTTTCCGTTCTTTACCTTTTGGCTTAATATGAACACAATCTTTGAAAAATATGGCACAGTTTTTACTCAGCTTCCTGGTGAGGGTTTTACCTTTGTTTGATTTGTCAGTACATCTAACATATGAAGTTTTAGTTCCAAAAATGACATTTATTTTGAGACACTGAATGGTGCATTGTTTGTTTTTTTAAACGGGGTTGGATGAAACAGCCTGGTGCTTTTTTTTTTATAATGCTTTGATGTTTAGAGGAGGGAAAAAATGAATTTGAGTTTTGATTTGCTGGAAATTGGTTAAATGAAACTGGTAGATGTGTTCGTGTCGTCACTGCCAGTGATTCAGTGATCAAAGCTGCCACTTCTGCAGCCTTTGGGTTTGTCAGTGTGTCTGAGCTGGAGAGCTGGTGCTGAACTAATGCCTACCATCGCCAGGGTGTAGAGTGTCTCCTACCGGGTGGCCGTGCAGCCCCTTAGCTCTGTGTCTCTCCATGGGTCTGCCCACCCACAGAATGGAGGTGTTCAAATCTCCATTGGGACAAATCTGCATCTCTCTGGCCCACGGCGCCCTCTCTCCCTCCTCTCTCTATACCTCTGTTTTTTCTTCTCCCTAAAACACACACACACACACATAAACACACACAAAGGTCCATGGCTGTTAAGTGGTAGTGTTGGTGGAAGAGGTTAGTGCTACCTCTGCAGATTATCCTTTTAAGAAGCTTCAAACTGTTGGCGGGGGTAACAAAATATAGCAATCAAATACCTTTCTCTACGTACGCTTAAAAGGTATAAGACTAATCACATTCACACACAGGAATCCAAACAGAGGTATCCATGCTGAAATAAAGGGGGATTTCCCTGCAAAGATTCTGCAGCCATGCTAATGAATCCCCAATTAAAAGTGGTGCAGTGTGGCCTGAAATCTAAAAGTGTGCACTTTTAGAGGCACCATCTTCCCCCTTAATCACACTATCAAGTTGTAAGATCAATAAAGCTTAGTGCTTAAGCTCTGTTTTATTTTAGGGAGGAAAATGGAGGCAGTGTACTCTGTAAATGTTCTTACTGGCACATGTGAATTTCTTTGCACTCAAATTAAGCAGGATTAAGGAGTGTGGGGTGGGGGACAGAGAGGGACAGAGGGGGGAACACCGGCGTCTTCAGACTACAGCTCATGTGACAAAAGCTGAGTGTGGTCAGCCAGACTATCCAGCAGTAGGCAGACGTGGGAGTTGTGAGGTTGCCCTGTGTTAGCACACAGAGACAGCCTCACAACAATGACTCATACAGATGGGAGACAAATTAAAGGATAAACCAACATCAAGTGTCTAAGTCAGGTGTTGGGCCACCACGAGCTGCCAGAACAGCTTGAATGCACTTTGGCAGAGATTCTTCAAGTCTTAAGGCTGATAATCAGACTGAACTGCCATTGCACTACACTTGCTTTATTCAACAGGACATCATGTCGGTGTTTGTCCCATTTGTTGCTGTAAGGACTGTTTTGTTCGATTTGTCCTGGACAATAATTAGGTGACGCATCTTTCTCCTTGATGTTTGTTTAATAACTGATTTTTCTCCCATTTATCAAAAATATATATGTCGAATTATTTATTTGTGTTGACTTAAACAATTTGTATCTGGGTCCATCTTTTCCAAACTTGTTAATATTTCTCTATAGCATTTAATTCATTTATACATTAAGCTAACTATTTATGTAGGAATATGAAATCCCTTTTTCGTCAAACCACCTTCTGTGAGTTGAATTGAGTCAATATGTTTTGCAGTGGTGTAAACATTTGGCACAAAAAAGCAAAGGTTTGAGCTGCGATCTTAAAAATCATGAAGTTCTCTCAACTTGTGTTTTGATGATGTCTGCAATATTGTCAACTCCTTATTCTCATTATGAAAGTGTTGAACATGCTGGAACTTTAAGGAACAAAAACACGAGGTCCCTATTGGAATATATACAGTACACAATTTACAGTGATATTTGGTACCTATTAAAGCAATGTTTACCTGAAGCTGAACTAATTCTGACGGTATATAATGAAATAAATGGTGCAAGCCATCGCTAAAAAATGGTTAGTGCAAGGCAACAACTTCATATGCCAGTAATGTTCAGTGTGACCAAAGGAGGATACAGTCACTTGAGGACACTGATAGCTTGGTGTACTCTAAAGGTGCAGGAGAGTGAGTTGTGCCTAAAACAGATAAGACTTTTCAGCCAGGCCCCGTTATTACCTTTCTTCTCCCTACTTCTTTTTCTTTCTCACTCTCACATCCCTAGCTCATGTTGACCCAGAGCAAATGAAAGCAGGCAGACCCAGAGAATGGATGAGGCTGCGGTCATAGTGTGAGGAGGGGAGGAGGCCCCAGTGTGCTGAAATAGCTTAGGCCCCAAAAGAATGAGATCCAGGCACTTATTTGTCAGGGTGTCTGCCTGCTCTTTCCCCGTCTCTGCACTGTGTGAATATGCATGAGGATTTGAGAGGTATAAATAGCGGAGGTGTCCATATTGCCACTGCGTTTTCCATCAGCACAGAGAAAGGCTTTAATGGGCTTATTATGAACCGCATTACATCACCAACGGCAAATTACAAATTCCTTAAGGGGGAAGGAAAGGGAGAGCTTACTCTGTGGCAAAGTTTATGCAGCTGACAAGTCACATGGCCCTATGTTTTGGTTTAAGTGGAGAAATGAGTCCTACGGGTGCCATTTAAAAGCTGTAATGTAACACCATTTGTATCCTACTTCATTGTCTTTTTCAAAAGGCACAATGGCCCTCTGCCGTATCTTATCTTATTTTTCCTCTGTTTGGGAGGTTTCTTGGTGTCAACCTCTATAAAGATGTAGCCAGCAGGTGACAGATCTGAAGCCCACATCCAAGAGGAGACTATAAGAATGGCAGACATGCAGAAAAAACTAAAATACATCAATGTGAAATGGCAAGTGGAAAAGCTTGTTCCAAACGAGAGTAAATCTGGGGCTGGTTTTCACCTGCATGCAAGTACCCTAACCTTACTGACCTTGGTTATATAGAAATGACAATGGCTGACAATGGTGACAGGAAGACTTGGGCAAATAAAACCAAACATATCTGCCTGGCTCAATATATGCAGTTTTATTGTAAGTGAACTTACCCTGGTACACTTGATATTGAAAATCTTTAGCAGACAGCAATTGCTACATAAACACAGTATACTCTGATAGTACAACTCAACCATAAAGACATTTGTTCTAAGTTGTTTCTGGCTCTGAAGGTAGTATTTTAAAAGGGATGCCTGTGTGACAAGATAGGGCTGTGGACTTTAAAGAAGATGGGCATTTACTCAGCAGAACACTCAGCCGTGTAATGTGTTATGCTATCCAACTGCATTATGGGAAAATGTAGGGTTGATGCATGCTAAGGAATAAGAGTCAACATATCTCAGTCTATGCTGCTTTGATTTCCACAATTCTTCATTTCCAATGTCTCTGGCAAGTCCCCTATACTATTAAAATAGTAGAGCGCTGCAGTTCATCTTTACAAGACGTTAACAGAGAAAGCAGTGCTTGCCATCAGAGTCGTAAGTAATCTAAAGTTTAAGAAAAGGAACAGTGATAAACAAAGACAACTAAACAGTAGTTTTATTTTGTTGTTACCTGTGTTTTGACTCTTGTCAGCAAATCAGATCCCCCTGTTGTTTCTGAATACAATCTTTGCTTAAATTTGTAGCAGCGTGCACCCTGGCCCACTTCCACCCATAGCTCCTGATGGGGATTCACTCTGTCAGACTTCTGCTCCACTTTCTCCTCACAGTTCTGTCTTTGACCCACTTTGATTCTCCTCAGCATCCCATTAGAACCAACCTCTGAACCGTGCCGACACTGGATAAAACAAAACTGAAGGAATTATGGATATACGAGTGGAAACCTTCACTCCCTTGGGGGGAATGAAGAGATGTGCATGAGGTTGCGTCATCGTCAGAGGATGGCAGCTACATGGTGAACAGTGCATTCAAGAAGAGCGCAGAAGGTCAACGGCAGAGAGCTGCCTGTATGGCTGAAGAGAGGGAGTGCAGCCCGTGAGAGATTAACATGTGAGATACAGCCAGAGTCAGTGTAGGAGAGAAAATTGAGGAGGGTGGGCGAGGAGGAGATGAAGCAGTGATCTCATGATAAGCCTGATAGAAAGAGGGCTCAGAGTTCTCCCAGGGAGCAGACGGCTCATCGGGGACCCCTGCCATCAGCGGGACCCCGGCACCGGCGAAGCGCCTGCGGCCGGGTGGGTGCCAGGGCAGATGCAGATGAGCGAGCGTCAGAGAGAAACAATTGGGCAGGGGGCAGCGGGATGGGCATGAGGGGAGGCAGATAGAAAGGAGAGAGGGAACTAGGGAGAGGGTACCATCCCTGCTGCTCTTTATCGCAGCCATTGATCGTGGCGTGTGTGCATTGATCCAAGTCGACCATCTGCTAGAGTTAGATAAGCGTGCGAGGGCCTGGGCATTGTGCTGTCACTCATGGAGTGTGCACTAAGAGAGAGAGAGAGAGAATGAGCAAGATAGAGGGAAAAGGGAGTGGTGATGGTGAGGAAGGAGGGGTGTTGTGGCTGCAGGGAATTATGGGGGCAGGATTAGCCTCCTCACTTGCAGGAAACAGAATTTTAAACGGCTGTCTCCTGGCTCCCTCACACAGACACACACACACACACACCACCCCCCTGTGTCTTCTCTCCCTGCCCCCACCCTGACTCCTCACACACTCTATTACAGTGAACTTCATCAGAGCAGCTCCAGTGTGTGTGTGTGTGTGTGTGTGTGTGTGTGTGTGTGTGTGTGTGTGTGTGTGTGTGTGTGTGTGTGTGTGTGTGTGTGTGTGTGTGTGTGTGTGTGTGTGTGTGTGTGTGTGGATGACTTTGGTGGCCTTGAGCTCCGGCCCTCATGTGCTTTCTCTCTCTCCTCTGGCCTTACCGGCTCCTACCACTATAAGAAAGGGAACCCCACTTCATCAAGATGTCTCATTTAATATTCAAGTCTCATCCTCGTCATCATCAAAAGTGTCATGGTGACTCTTATCAGATGCTGTGGCAAAACATCTTTCAAGTTCCTTTTTTGGGGGGAATTTCTGATGCAATTTGGTTTCTAGAGATGGCTCAAAACACATCAAATGTGGGTAAAACTACACAATTATGAATTGCTACAGCGCGATTACAAAAGCATACACCCAGTCTTTCCCGTGTGGAAATATCCAAGTAGGCAGCTCTGGTTTAAGGAGCCTGAAGTGAGATTCTCATTTTGTTGATCATTTCTTTAAAAAACCCACTTTTGATCCACCAGCAAAAAGAGCCCTTGGAAGCCACAATCCCCACTTTTTTGTTTGTTCACATTTGGCTGTCTTTTTGTTTTACGGGCTAATCCAGCCGGATTTAGAAAAGAAACAATATTGTGTATCACAGTCGGTATTTGTGTACAGCGGTAAGCCCATGTGCATTCGGCTGAGTGGCACCTGGCCCCTTCCCCCTGGCTTGTAGTCTTTCTAGAAAATGGAAAACACGGAGGATTCGGAAAATATTTTGGTTGCCAGGGAGACCTATAAAAGAGCAACTGCAGCAGCATCAGGGCCCGACCTGAGGGGGAGAGTGGCGGCGGAGGGAGCGTGTGTTCTCGCAGCGATGGAGCCTATACCGTGCCCCCACCCTCACCCCAGAGCTCGCCCTATCTTCTGTGCAACTGTCTTTAAGTCTATTCTGCTCTGTTGTTGCAACTTTTTCTTTGCTCCATTTTCCTCTTTACAATTTGCACATTGGGGTCCAACGCACAAGACCGCTGCTTTGTGGGAGGGTGGGGGTGTTTTTGATGTGAAGGCGAAAGTGGTATGGAGGGATTAGTGTGGCCGGTTGGATCATCTTACAGCCGCCGACCCCCCCCCCCACCAGACTCGTGGACAATGGGGATTAAAACTTCTCTTATTCTTCGGCCCCAAACGGCAGGATGACAAAGACAGTATTCCTCGGGGTCTTTTAACACCGGGCTGCACAGCTGAAGTTGTGGACCGGGTGGGGGTTGGGGGCCTGGGTGGGGGTCTTATACAGAAAATTAATCCTATGGAATTTTCTCCTCATTGCAAATGGAGATTTGTAGCTTTTGCCTTGCTATCTTGGCCAATCCCACATAACGCATCAGTGTCACTCAATAGAGGATAACAGCATCCGGTGGAGTGAATGTTGATATCTGAGGCACCCAGGGGCCAGACACAGCTGATACTGATCTACATCCACGCAGCAGCACAGCTTCAAAGGGAAGGTGTCAATGGCTCATTTGGAATAGATGTGATAGATTAATTATATTTCACTTACACCGACGTCCCACAGAACAACGCCTTTGCAAATCACAGGCAGCAGTCACAAGTCCAAAATGCTGAACAGGCCTCGATTCCTTCCTCATCATTTCACTGAGCGGAGCAGGACTGTAATTCTCTATGCAGGGGACAGAAAGTGCTTCTCATCTGAAATTGACCATTTAACATAATGCTATGTATTGTGCATGCTAGGTCATCTGCATCATGTGAATGTCAATTACCTGACTATTATAACCTGCCTGTCACTCCATGACTGCACCACAAGTCAACAAAAGGCCACTTCTAGGTTCAATTATGCCGGGGTCTAAAATCACTCTGCCATCACCACATTGCATTGTGCGCTGGTTGTTGTTGGTTGGCTTTATCCCACCAGAGGAAACTCACAATGTCACTCCGTTCTCTTTCTCTAATGAATGGAAAAATGCAATGTTGTCTTTGGGGGTTGACAGTGAGCAATTTCCAACAACAAATGACAAACTACCCCCCCCCCCCCCCTCCTCCCGTGTGTGTGTGTGGCAAAATTGTTTCTCTAATAAAAAAAAAATGCATCTTTTGATTGTGAGGGTGGGGATATTTTAAATATATGCATATTATCTTTCTCTCTTTCACCCTCTCTCACCCCCTCCCCCTCTTTTCCCTCTCTCTCTCTCTTACACCCTCTTCTCCCTTTTCTGTCTCTTGCTCTCTCGCTCCCTCTCGCTCTCTTTGCAGTAAATAAAAGATTAAAATGACTGTTCTAAAAACACCGACTGGTCACCAGAAGATAATTGTTTCAGCTTTGTTTACTGTGCGTGAATGTTTTCTCCCTTTTTAGTCCTTTTTTCTTTTTCATTGTGTCCATAATTAAAATTCCTTTATTTTCAAAGTAGTTCTAAAAGAGGGAGCTAAATTGCCTTTTCTGTGTTTGTGTTGTCATTGGCCCACTGTCGGGAAGGGTAGACGAGGGGGGGGGGGACACAGACAGCAGCAATGTCCTTGGGCTGGATGGAAGATCAACTTGTATTGTATAGTGAGGCAAATATACCGCAAATGTGCTGTGTGCATCAGATAACTAAGTCGATGTGTATTTGTATGCATATGAACATTCAGAAGGGCACTATCAGATATTGTGTGCTCATTGGATTGTTTCAGAAAAACTACACCTTACTTTGTGCTCCTGAAATAAATCCCCACCTGTCTTCTGTGAGGAGGTGCATGCTGGGTTGACTAATTTAATAACCTCAAATTGGTCGTTATACACAATAAGGTGTTGATAGATCCCAACAACAACAGTATGTAAATGCAAATGAAAATTACAAGAGCCACTCTAACACCTTATAATGAACACAGCATCTCCTCAGAAACGCACTGCACAAACACTGACCTGAAACATGCTTATGTGGCACAGGCAGCAGAAATACATTTCCGGAAGCCTGACTTTCATGCACATTGATGAAGCGACAGTGTAGCTCCCATTGCCTCCCATCGCCAGGCTGTAAGTTTACACCTCCTCGTGCAATGTCAAAAGCGAGATCACATCTGATGATCAGGGAACTCATTAGAAAAAGGTGACAATGAGGTTTCACAACTCTGAATTTCCACCAGCCAATTTTCCACATCTCCCTTTGCAACCCAGAGCAAACGTGGGCTGCCTCTGAATGAGGGTGAGAGTACTGGAGGGAGAGATCGGAGGGCCTTTGCCCCCGATTCAAACAAGCAAGGGGCAGAAACAACACTGCATCATAAGCTGTCATATATACCTCACCCACAGGTCCAAGAGCAGGAATGTTCACGCATACATACACTTCACACAGATACAGAAACATACAGGCAAGCTCCCCTATACAATCACAGCCCCCTCACCCTGCTCACAGTGCTATCCCTCTTCTGCTTAGCCAGGCGCCCATAATTGAATCTCAGGTTGGGATTAATTCTAGGAGCTGCACTTGACTCGGTCAAAAACAACTATTACAGGGAGGCAATGTATTTTTTTACACAGCACTTCACATTGATTAGGCAATGTGCAGCGATGAGAGATGCATTGGATTCTAGATGACTGTCATTTGCATTAAATGAGGTGTTTGCCGCATCCAGGGGAGAGGGGCTGCCTGACACCGAGCGGAACAGACTGAATAGCACTTTCCATAATGTACTGAGAGCCACACACACCTGCATGCATTAGTGCACACACAAACACTAGCCTGCACACAGGTTTGTATGCATGTACACATGCCAACCCTGAATACAACATATACCAACACGGCTGGTTGTTGTGTTAAGGTGTAATAATGTGGAAAAGGTTTTAGCTCCATAAAACCAAAGAGTTTTGACGACACACTGAGACACACTGTTTTGGGTGGAGGTGGGCAGGGTTTAAAAACAGTAGATTACAATGACATGATCATAGTATCTCCAAAAGTAACTCTTCTGTTGACGCCTCAAGCTCAATGAAAAGCAGTGAGGTCTCAGAGGAGCTAGTGGTCCAGGGAAACCTAAGGCCTGTTTCATTGCCGGGTGAAAAGAAGACGAGGGGCGACGATGGAGGATGGAGGGAAGGCAGAAGTAGTTGGAAAAAGGGGGGAGGGGGGGGGGGGGGGGGGGGTGGACTGAAAAAGGCCCTCTTTCAGTTTTGAATGAGCTAGAGAACGTTTTTCTTGCCTCCTCCCGTCGTGCTGTCAAACTCGATCAGCACTGAGGAGCAGTGACGCTGCTCGCCTCCCAGACTCCCCCTCTGCACAATGGAGTCTGCGAGGACCCACTATGCATTTCACATTCAATTTAGCCCTCCCCGGGACATGGCTGTCAGGGTCAGCATCGGCGGTATGAGACAGGGCTGGGGGTGGAGGCCAATGTCTTGGACGGTGGCAGGTTTCGCCGGGAGGAGGGGCGTAATGACAATGCTGATGGGTTTGGGCTCATAGTCGAGAGAAGGGGTGCTGGTGTTGGTAAGGTTGGAGGGAGGTCGGCGGGCACAGAAGATCCAAGGAGAATAGACAGGAGATTTGGGGTGAAAATGGGGGTGATGGAGGGTGGCCTCTTCCCAATAATAAAAAACTCCAAAGAAAAGGTCTGGCCAGAGCCTTTATTCGATGGAGCTTATGCTGCTTTCCATGGGGTCCTGAATGGGAGCTAGGAGACTGATACTCTGCCGAAGCCCATTAGCCAGCATTAGGAGCGTCCACACATCCGCACAAGGAGATTTGAGACAAACCCTAAACAGCCCACAATAACCGCGAGGTACAAGCCTTGAGCCTTAAGACCTCGACTTGGCCCAATAGGGCCTTGAATAGACGCGCCCCAAATCATGTTGTTGAACAAATCAGGTATTAAGGAGTGAGGAGTTTGTCCGAATTTAGTTTCCCTAAAGACTTTAGTTAAGCTAGTTACTGCGGAGCTTTAGTTAGGCGTCAGTTTCTTGTGTGTGATTGTGCATGTGTTAGAGGACATCATTCTTCAGACGGTTTATACTATGACACCCTACAACCCCCCTGCAACATAAACCCTTCAATCACTACCCCCTCTCATATGAATACAGCCACACAAGCCTAAATTCACCGTCTCCAAACAATAGGCTGCTATTGGCAATTAAATAGCATTTGGCGATCCAGGGTGCACGTTAATGGTATTATGGTTGCAATTCTTCTCCTGAATGGCAAAAGGGATTCCCCTCTCCACCAAGAAAGCACGACTCACTGTCTTACCAGCATTACATAGCTTACCTTGGGCTTATGATTCACGGCCTTCCGATTACCATTTGAATATTTCCTTTTTATAAAGTGCTGGCAGATGTAGATTTAGGTGCTGTTGGGCCTCCGGCTATTCATGGGTGAGGAGGCCGGGCTGTCGTCACCCATCGCAGGCCTGTCCCTCAGGCCGGCCGGTGCTCTCCCACAGCCCGTCACTGGACAGCCACCCAGGTAGAAATGCTACTCCTTACTCACATCGCTTTTCACTCAACCTATAGAGGACTGATGCACAAAGACAAACTGCACGCATCAGTAACCTTTTACGAGAAATGCTTTCAGGTGTGATGGATGCTTTACAATTATCTAAAAAATAGTTATAAACGTTTTTTTTAATATCACCTCTATAGCACAGTATAATTAGTCAGAATTCCCCTATGATTTTCCATCACAACCAGTAGTAACATGGACCAGTGGGTGGCAGAAATAAGAGGACACATTTGTATTCCCCACCAGTGGTTAAATCATTTGCCGTCTCTCTTTCTCCTCATCTCTTGTTTGTCCAGAGATCCGGTTTGGCAGGCGCCTTTTCTTTGGACAAGATGCTTTGAGAGGAATATGAAAAGGCAGATTTAAAGGTGACGGCTGGTCAGAGGGGAGGGAGAGAGAGAGAGAGAGAGAGAGAGAGAGAGAGAGAGCCTGGTTATCACAGCTATGCGACTACATTTAAAACGCTCCCTCCTCTCTTCACCCCGAGCTGAAATGAACAAGAGCGAAAATACTGAAATGTAACAAAGTCACAGCGAGAAAGGTCTGCTACTTACAAAGATGAATGAAATGATGAAAAGACCAAAAAGCTCAGGGGAAATATCTTATGTATTTCTCTACTGCTCTATTCATTCACACCTCTATTCTGCTCTGGGGCATCTCACAATGTGAAGTGAGCCTCACACTTTATTACAGAGATACTGCCAAACCTCAAATGATTTTGTGTTGAAATATAATCCCTTCCATTCCAATATGGAACAAAATAAAATGACCATTTTGTTGTCGGGCCCAATTAAATAATGATTCCCGTTGAAGGAGCGGGGATGATCGCAGGCCAAGGACAATACATAGGAAAGGCTTGCAGATCGGTTGAGGGTTTGTTTATAGATTTGGTTCCCACAAGCACAAGAGGGGCTCCCTTAACTTGACAGACCAAACAGATCAGGCAGAGAACAGAGCAGGCCCTGTCAATAGTGAGGATTATGGGAACGGCTGTTTGGCCTCCAACCATTTTGCCCGCCAGAAGACACAAGAGGGCTCCAGTTTGATTCAGTTCCACTCTTATTGTCAAGTGTCGCTAGCTCTAACAGGCCCAGGCGCTAGCAGATTGACTGACAGAGATTTGGCTATTGATGTACTGTAGACTGATTTACAATGACTGTTATTTCTAGCTATATTACATAAACACTTGAGCAGTAGTGCCTCATTTTTATCAATTTCAAACATTTCTTTAAAAACATATCATGACATTGACCACACCACCAAACTGGGACAAGTTCTCCTTCATGCTTTGTTAACACCCATTAGTGTAAAGAAAAATGTATGCAGTCATGCACCCTGTGTCCCTAACACCCTCCTCTAAAACTGCCTTCACCCTCATCACCAAGATGTGCATTCATGGGCTGCAGAAAGATGGCGTCTCACAAGCATTATTAGGTTCCTCTGGGACCTGACTGGTATTGCGGTACAGTTTAAGCCATTTCAGCCAAAGCTATGATCTTAATTAGCTACACCTAAAGCCCGTCTCTTCCCCAGACAAGTCCAATTAAGCCAGCCAGCGCCTCTCTACTGGCTAAAAGGGAACCCACAATCTCTTGTCCGAGGATTACAACCTGGGATAAATCACAAGCAATCATCTTCCCCCACAAACCCAAAAAAACCCTGGTCGCTGCCCCCCTTCCTCCTTGTTTCATGAAAGGCACAATACTATTTCCACACTCATTTTCTGTGTGTCTATTAAACAGCCTCTTCACCCAAGTCAAAGTGGAGAATCCCTCTTACAGGAGTCTTATTAAGTCCAGGGCAGAGAGGCTAACCGTGTAGCAAAGAGCAGTCGTTCCTTTGTACATGGCAGCAGTCGCTCAAGCTAAACGGCTTGTTATTAGTAGAAGGGGGTGTAGCTTTTCTGCCTTAGCTCCAGCGGCATCTCTTGCCTAGCTTGTGAGCCTCCAACTTTGTGTGAATGCATTGAAAGGCGCGCTTTCTTAATTGGATAGTTCCCTTAACCCTGCGAGGATCTTTGATCCTTATTGTAAACTTGCATTGTTGTCCATCAGTCTTACGGCAGCTTCTGCAATAGCTGGGTCTCATCTTAGCATCCTAAACTCCTTAGTGTTAGTATCAGCTCAAGCTCTTAGCGCTGGATAAGCCCTTGCTAATGTCATAATGGTGATGATTTGGCTGAGCCCTCCGGCGTTATGTCAATTCAGCCGAGGGAAGTAAGAGCCACAATTAACAGAAATTAGCTAAATGCTATTGAGTGGCTCTGTGTATTTGAGGGCAGGGTGCTGACCCTTACCACCCCACAGTGTGTTGCCAATCAATTATATATTTACTGCTGCAGGCCAACTTCAAGATTGTGAGCACAAGGCATAATCAGTCAATTATCCAAGTAGCTCTTAAGAGATAATCTGTGGAGTTTCATAGATTTTTCCCTCATCATCAATTAACCCTCAACAGATCCGTGTACACATTTTTACAGTAGGGGCTGGGCTCTAATATCTTATATTAATGAATGATGCACACTTTGTCTACATGTCAACATATATGCCAGTGTATGAAACATATTAGGAATGCATGCTACTGAGTGAAAGTGAACATTAAATGCTTAAAGGCAAATCATATCAATATTAAAGTATTTTTAGCAGTGGTATTGCAGACACACTCAGAGGAAGCTGTTATTGGCTCCACTCACATTTGAAACAGCTGAAATGACTCTGTGCACTTTCACTTTGAAGTTCCTTAACAGTCTTGTGGGTCAGACCTCCTGAGGAGAGAGAAAGACTCAATTCATCAGGGTGCAATACAAGTGGAAGTAGAATACGCTTCATGTCCAACCACTGGAGGGGGGCCTGAGGAAGAGCAAGAGTGTGAGGCTGGAAGTGAGACTGCTGCAGGAGAGAAGGAGCGGAGCAGAGCTGAGGAGTGTGTGTGGATCTTCTGAGGAGTGTGTGTGTGTGGATCTCCTGCTGGAGGCCAGCCCTGGGTGGTTCTCACTGAAAGCCTATGTGTGGTTGAAAGTGCAGCAGCCCTGGGGTCCACTCGCACAGAGAGACGAGGCCAGTGATTAAGGGGGCGCAAGGGCAGGATGGCCCTTTAATTTGGGGCTGCGGAGAGAAGGGGGGGGTCGGCACTGGTGTATCTGTAGCCAGACAATGGCGATTACCTTCCTCTTTATCTGGCAGAGAGGGGGCTTTGAGAGAGCAATCTGAGGAGCGGAGGAAATGGCACGACACAGGATTAGTGGCACAACAGGACGGTAAATTAAATGTTGGAGATGAAAGAATGAGGCTCTGACATGCATCAATAGAGAGCATTTGCTGCATTCTAATAACAGCAGCGAGGAGAAATACCTGTAGAGATTAGAGTGTGTGTGTGTGTGTGTGTGTGTGTGTGTGTGTGTGTGTGTGTGTGTGTGTGTGTGGGGAAAGATACACAATCATATAAATGACTTTGGTCGTCTTTTGTCAATTGACAACCCCTCAACAGGGAAGCAAACAGGAAGGGTGTGTTTGTGACCATGTATGTTACTCTACTATAAAGTGTGTAAGAGAGAAATGGTGCACAAACAACCCAAAAGTAAGTGGAGAACAATACCTACTTAAGGTAAAGCAAAAACACCTATTCAATAGATGCTTAAAGTACCCATTATTATGTTTGAACAAACCGAGCCAGATTGGTTATTCTTTGTTTATCAATGAATGAAAAGTGTCACTGTGTTTGGATTCAAATCTCTACCATTCTGCCGTTAATAAGAGAACTCATAATCAATAATCATCTTTTACATTTACTGAAGATTATGGCAACCCCATATCTCACTTCTCACTAAAGATCATAAGTCCTCACATGTCAAAAGGCGCAGCTCCTACACAACACTGTACCTACAATACAACATTATCATGTATTTATAAATTCCTAACTAGTTGTTGCTTCTTACATCATCCGGGCACCAAAAGTGGATCAAAACAAACCTAGAAACTTAATGAAGTTATTAAAAATGTCTTGCCAAAGTTAATTCCTGTGTCTTGGATACAGTTTACATATTTACAAATAATATTCAAACATGTCCAAGTCATCATTAGTGAAAAACCAACACTCATTCAACACAAACATTCTCATTAGCGTCTAGCAGTGTGACTGACAGGTATTATAGATAAAACGTGGGGGAAATTAAAACAGAGATGAATGACATAGCGACAGAGTTATGAAGGCAAAGAAAGAGTAGAAGCGAAGCGTCTGATGCACGAGTGACAGCTAACAGGGGGTGAGCGAGAGCAGGTCCTGAACGCGAGCAAAAATGATTCAATCAAAGAGTAGCTTTATCTAGGTTATTACTACACTGAAGCAGGATGATGAAGAGGAGGTTCGCCTTAATCTCAGCCACAATGGAAGGGAACAAAGGCGTACTTACAAGCACTATCAGCCACAAATATCAAATCAGCTCAAGCTGCACCTAATCCTGCCAGACAGCATTGTTGATTCAATGAACCTGCGGTCAGAGACATACACTGCCATATGTGCAAAAGAGACACACACCCTGACATGCACACGAGGTGAGAGCAACAATATGTCTCGTTTTGTCTCATGTCCCGCCCTCATTCATACTGTTCTGACTGCTGAACAACTTAAAGTACATTCATTGTACTTCATTTACAAGTATCATGGACTTTAGACAAATACAGGTCTCCAAGCTTTCCAAGCACTGTATCATTACTTTTTTTGCTGGTCTGGAAAACATTTGACAAGTTATAAACCTTATACTTATACTTCCTGTCAAAAGCCACCTTCAGATCTCTGACACACTCGGTGACCTCTGAACTTCTCAACACCCACCCGTCCTCAGTGCTCTGTCCACAATAACAGCAGCAGTGGTAGAAAACGTCCTTTTTCAGGATGGCACTTGGCAGAGGGAAAAGGACACTGGCAACTTCATTATCCAACAATAACAGGCTAATTATTGTGTTTGTAAGCAACAAATCAGAGCACAACAGCCTGCATGTCCCTGTCCTGTTTTGAGCATCTTAATTACTTACCACCCCCCACCCACCCACCCCCATCCCTCTCTCTGTTGCCACTGCTGCTGTTGTTATTTTGCATATAAAAGGCAACAGCTAATTGTCTGGACTATAAATATTCGGCATGCAATTAGCGTCTTGGCCTGCCTCTGCGTTGTGTTATCACCTCGCTGTTTGGTACGTTGTGCAGACCGCACACTCAATTCTCCATATCTAATGGGAGTTTGATAGCAGCACAGAAGCTTTGTTTCTAAGAACAAATGACAGTGAGCGCCTCCCTGTCGTCGCGCCGCTCCACTTGGCTTTGAGGAAGGAACACATCTACATCATCAATTAAATACAAGGACACTAGAAGGCTATTGCCACACACACTATACCTGTGGAAGGTGTGCTTCGGCAGCAAAGGCAAGTTTATCTATAAAGAACATTTTACACAAAAAGTGGTTAACGTATTGCATAAAAGCAAAAAGAAAGACATGCATGACAACATTACAAAGGAAATGAAAAAGAAGACCAACTTTTTTCACATAAATAAAAAAAGATCACGGTAGGGTCATGTTGTAGCAGCAATACAGAGAGCTGCAGTGCGTGGTGGAGAATACAAAATAAATGAAAAATACAACTGTAGAGATAATGTTTGTTGTACACTGAGAAAAGACAAAACAAGGTAGACTTATATTTAAATTGTATGAACAATCAGCCTTTTGGCTCCTCAGTATTGCAACAAAGAGGAAGTTCACAAAGCTCTTTGTGACAACAAAGTCAGCTCCACTGTTGCAAGTGAAATACTGCAAAGGAAATGTTTCCCACTGGCCTATGGGAGAAAGAAAAAAAGCAAAAGCATGCGAGGGATGAGAAGGGGCCGGGGAGAAAGAAGAGTCAAAACACCAGGGTATGCAGACACTCTCCTCCACCTCACCTGAAATCAAAGAAAGAGGGGTAGGGGAGAGGCAAAGAAGAGAAACAGCGGGGGTAGACGGGTAAGAGAGCCTTCACGGATGATTGCAGCCCAGTTTGAGCTGCTAAAGTGCAGACGTGAACTGCTTTCATCTCCCTTCAGGGTCAGTGTCCATGGAGGGAAGGGTCCTGTCATCCTGCTCTCACTTCTCCACAGTGAGCTTCCCAGCTCCTCAAGATTCCCACCTAACAGAGGTGGCACCCTGTGAAAGCCCAGCAGACACAGCAGGAGAAGGAACTATGTGCAGCAGAAAGTCAAAGCATCACATGACCTGAAGCAGGTTAGAAAGAGGCCTTTTTTTTAGCTTTCACAGGAAGGGAGGCCATTAAGGAGTTCACTTTAAAACGAGTCAAAATGTAGAGTGGGTTCATTGTAAGTGGATGAATGGATGGAGGACATAGATGAAGGAGAAAGACAAAAGCACAAGTGTTAGTTTGGTGAAGAAGATATATATATGATGAGTATAACTTTAGTGATGAGTACAAAATACCAGGAAACCCATGAGAACACTGCCCTCCAAAGTGGGTAAAACCAAAAGTGGCTCATGAAAGACAGAATAAAGCAGGTGGAGATTTGGCAGGGGGGGGGAAGAGGCGGAGAATTAACCGCAAACTGTGTGGAGAGGCCCACTGGAGCCCGGAGGCTCGTTAGAGGCAAAATCCTGAGGGCTCCTAATTGGGCCGGCCAGGGCCAGGCAGTCTGAGAGAGAGAGGGGAGTCAGTCTCAAGATCTGGGTTTGGAGAAGGGGAGGATGGAGGGGTGTGGGAGTTAATGGTGAAGGGGAGCTTTCCAAGTCACATGAAAGTTTGTGGGGATGAATGTGCCATAATTAGATTAATAAGTAGCTTAATTTATCGCAGCAGAGGATATCAGCGGCTCCATATTAGAGGCAGGCCAGAAGATTAGCCTCGATCGGCGTTTCCAAAACACGATTAGCCCCCCGGCACAAAGACCAGGCTCTTTCACAGGTTCCTACCACAAGGGCTGGGATTAGAGAAACATGTTGAATAATCAGCGGTGCCCCTGCATGCTCCGCTCAAGTCTGCACCACAGCCAGGGGTGCACTGCAACCCTTTGCCCCCTCCCTGTCCTGCACACAACACTCATCAATTAGAGTATAACAGGGCCAATCAAAGTCACAAGCAGCAGGTCGGACTGTGCCACCCAGGTTCAGATACCATCTGGATGTTCTCTTTATCAACATACACCTGTTGATCATGAGGAGTCCTTCATTACTAAGAAAATCAGTACAATGAGCAGTATTCATCCAGTGGCATTTGCCCATGAAGTCAAACCTGGTCAATTAGCATCTTGGTGTGTGTGTATGGTCACCAAGTCATTTGGAAACCCCGGGAGCCCATGGGGACCCACAGCTTCATGGCTAATTGATTGTCCCTCCAATGTCCTCCAGAATGCCAATAAAGACCTCGGCATATGTTCGCTCGAGTCCTGGCCACATGCATCATGAATGCAGTGCTCTTACTAAGCTTTAGATCCCTTGATCCTCTACATCCTCCACATCCGGCCTCTTGAAAAACTGAAAAAACTGGAAAAAAAATGGAGGCAAGATCTTTGCGAAGTGGCCCATCTTTGGTAGAGAGGTGGCAGCTGTTAGTCGTCTGGAGCAATATTTGTTGGATATTTCAGACAAGAAAAACACAGAGAGGACACTTGACATGTCTTTGCTTCTGTTTACCTGGACAGTTAAAGGATCCCAAGGAAAGTGAAGAGGAAAAGCATCTCAGGTGGGACATTTATCCCTAGCCAGACGGTGGATATTACCAAACTGAGAGCTTTGGTATTTCAGCACGTCTGGTCACCACAGGAGCACATTAACAACATCTAATGCCACTTCTGCTGCACATAAGCCATTCTTCACATGGTCCTCACCTCTATCATGGTATTGTAATAAATATACCAATATCTCGCATAATTAACGTGATATGTGATAGCAACAAGAGGCTGGTTTTAGGCACTATTGGTACTGGTATACGCCCCATCATGAATATGGTCCCTCTCTCCCAGAGCATGTTTATAAATCACTCAGCTGTCCCAACCTTGTCAGGAAGACGAGTTCTGTTTACCCTTGAAAAGCCAGCAACTTTTACATTTCCCGCTGCTGTGCTGCCACTGCAGGCCAATTATCCTGAGTGACTATGCAGCGCCATGCATTGGTGATAATGTGTGCAGAGTCAACATGTCTCACAGACTGAGCTTGCTGGCAGGGGTTGGCCTCTGCAAGCTCTCCCCCCCCCCCCGCCATGCAGGTCACTGCAGCGGGGCTCACCTCTGTTAGCTAAGCTGGAGGCAAGCTATGGCTGGTGAAGTGTGTGTGTGTGTGTGTGTGTGTGTGTGTGTGTGTGTGTGTGTGTGTGTGTGTGTGTGTGTGTGTGTGTGTGTGTGTGTGTGTGTGTGTGTGTGTGTGTGTGTGTGTGTGTGTGTGTGTGTGTGTGTGTGTGTGTGTGTGTGGTGTAAACCCACTGTTATTATCCTCTATGCTAGATAGAGTATGCAGTTCTATAGAGTATTGTCTAGTGTTATACTGCACGATATCTCTGTTATCTGAGGTAATAGCACTCCAAACTGCTACTTTCCTGCATTTCCACTGGAAATATATTCAGTGTATTCGCCTTCATGTATTAGACATTTTAGACGTTAACTCGATTAAGAATGAAAGACATATAACGGCAAATGTTGTTTTGTCATGCAAAGCGAACACCAGTACATACCCAGTACTTGAAGATGAAAACAAGGCGAACATGTAGTCATTATATAAAATAAAAAACTGATCGGGACTGAATTATACGTGCAGGACTTTAAAGGTAATGTAGTATTTTTATATCCTTATATTGCCACTTTACTTAAGTTGAATATCTAAACATAATGCCAAGTTAGCATTTACAGTCTGCCATGTTTTCCATAAAAATCCTTCTTATGTGAAGTAAAAAAAATTCTTCACTTTTCACAAAGACATTTACGGCATGCTTAAACTCTAATACAGATTGCACTTAAACTTTATGAAACTTGTCTTGTAAATAAAAGTCTTTGTTTTAAGTGCACTTTGGTGTCAGCAGTTTCCTATCCTCCATCAGTCCTAACTAAACCTTTAATTCTTCAAAGTTCTTTATTATATGAATTAGTGCTTCAAGCTGAAATCAAGCTTAGTTTGACTTTTTAAATTGGTATCTTGACCTTTTAAATCCCTCAATGGCATCAGATTTGAGTTTAAAGGGTTGGCTTGAGTTGAGGAGAGCTGGAGCTTCACCTGAGAGTCACAGAGTAAAAGCTCAAAAACAGTCTGCGCTGTAGAGAGAAAGTGACATCTTAGAGACCTTGTTGAAACGTTAACAGTAACTTTTAAATCCTACTAAGTTTGACTTAAAAGAAGAAAGAAATTCTCATTAGGTTGTAACACCAAAAAAGCATTGATAATGTACAAGGCCATGATTGCCAGCAGTGGTCAGCCAGCTCTCTCCAAACCTTCCGCCCAGCATCACGGCCCAGCACTCTCTGCACTCTGCTTGTTAGATAGCAGCTGTTACACTCTCTCCTGGTGAAGCAATGTCTGTTGCTGAACAAACGAGGGAAAAACAAACAAACTCTGGGCTGGATCGGGCCATGTGTAGCGTGTTGCGCGCCCTGCTCCGCTCCGTTAGATACCCCGGCAGCTAGCCTTCACCGTGCACCAAATTAGAAAACCTCGCCATCAGGCAGACAGCTGGCAGCCTTCCCCCGGGGATGCCAATTAAGTTTGTAAATCATTTAGACAACAAAACTGTACAAGTGAAAAACATCCCATAGAGGCGTACGTCCCCACACAACTCCCAACAGTCCTCACCATGACCTCCACTGCACCCCCCCCCCCCCCCCGAAATCTGCAGCAGCCTCAGGAAACACCACCTCCGAGCACGCAGAGGCCCAGGAGAACAGCAAATATGCTCGGAGAAATACATGAATATGAAATCAAAGCCATTGATTTTGTCATGCTAATGTGTTTTCATAGCAAATTAAGAGATGATGTATAATTAATAAGTCGGTGCCTACTGCGTGGGATAAAGATTGGCATGAACGGTCACATATGAGTTGACGGCTGTAGTTCAGATCACACAGTTTGACAGTAGAGTTTGTAGAGGTCGCACCTTTGTTGTCTTTAATGCCACACACAGTGTTGTAACAAACTAAACCACGGCTTCAAACTTTAGCACCACGCCTGATCAAGTGTCCAAAGTGGTAACCTGAGTTTTGGGCCTTGGGGGGAGAAAGAAGCTGGGTAGGGATTAGAATAATACCTAAGTAGCTTTCTGAAAATTGAACCCTTGAGTAGGAAAGGAATACGGTGGCCTTAGGCAAGAGTGTGACCCACGCTCTCCTGATGAACGCTCACACTTCTTGTTTGTTCATCTCGGCCCACTCCGGTTGTTTCTGTGTGACACACCAGGATGTGACAGACAGAGTGACAGCATGAGTAACTAATTGAGACAGGATGCAAACAAGATCCTCTGGGCTTTAAGTAAATAGAAGTGGGAGAAAGCCCTCGTCTCCCGGCACCCCCCACCAGAGAGCACTATCCCTGCTCAGGGCATCTCTATCAATGTTAATTAGCAGAGGAATGATTAATATGGGAGCTAAATGAAGTTATTTCACGTAATCAGTGTTTCCTTTGAAAGAGCATTCATTATGTCAACACAACTCTGAATTCCTGTAAGACAACATTGTTACAGCGAGAGAGGAGAGGTGACAGAGCTGAAACACTGAAAAAGAAGAAACGCAGCTATGAAGAATATCGTATGCAAATAACCAAGTTCTCCACACAGGCCCAATGTATTCATTCATGACAGATTTTCTTTCATCTCTTCCATTTTAACTAGAACGCCCTTCTTCACAGTTTGCTTTCTGACTATCACTGGCCCTTAAAATGTCCGCACAAGTAAAGTAACTGTAGGTGCAGTACATCCATGTGTTTTCTGCATGCATCGAGGCACTAATAAAAACAAACTTAACGAAATGTTGAATGCAAAAATCACGATTCTAGCAGTGTCCTACAATGTGCATTGCGAAAAATATAAAGATCATAATAACGTTTTTGTAGCCTACTCAAATTATTTCTAGCATAATCTATTCCATTAACCCACTAACATATAACACAACTCTATCTTAGCTTAATGCAGCATCAATTTGAATTGAAACGCATTTGCAGGTCCGTAACCATTGTTGTTGCCCATGAATCACTGATGAGACTTTAAGACATTATTGTGATCAACTGGAGACCATCAACTCTACTCATTACTGCGTTTCTACACAATTATAATGTAATTCAGACAACAATTTGCTATGATGGGTAATTTTCATCCAGCAGGCTTCAAGTCATGAGTGGAAACATTGGAGGCAGCAAAAACCCTCTCTGAAGCCTAAAACTGTACAACATATGTTGGACAATGCCAGCAGACACATCTGCAGGAGACAAGCAACAACATATAAAACCAAGCTGTTGTTTTAAGGTAAAGAGAATGTGAGAATGTGGGTTTTGGCCAAGAATATTTAAGTACAGCACAACGTTTTGCCAGATGGATGGGCAAGCTGTATTCACACTAACATATTATCATCGTAAAACGTTGGTATGATCGAACAAGTAAGCAAACTGTTGCGCAGACATATCAACATTAGTGCTAAATTCTCCTCTATGTTCATCAGCAAGCCACTAACTTATGTTTGGCTATCTGCTTAAAACAGGTGTAAGGTTTACAGTGGGTTTATCTGAGCCTTACACTGAAAACTATTCCAGAAAGTGTCAGGAAGGAAAACCAAAGCATTGAGCCGCAAGATGGTAAAAACCCACCCTAAAACAACCCCTTGTGAATCAAATGCAGTAATATTAATAATTGTTATATTAAAAATGATTGATCAGGGCAGCTTTAAGCATAGATAACTGTTTTACCAAAAATATTAAATAAACAACAACAATTGCTATTTCTCCTCCAAGGTGTGATTACCACGACCGCTGCACCACCCTCTGACCAGAAAACCTTTAACGTTTTTTTGCATTTAAACTGATGGAGCTGACTCCATCTGTCTCTACCGTTATACAGCAAGTATATGGGTGGAGCAGAGCATTGGACACTGGAGGCAATGCATGCACAAACACTTGAAATCTAACTTGCCAATGTTTCAGCTCTCTTGTAAATCAAGAGCAGCAATCAGCAGATTAAACCGCTGCCATTGTCAGCGTCTGTGCGCCTGATTTACCCCTCCTCTCTCTCTCATCATCGCTGCTATCAGATGACCTCTCTTTCCACGGATTGGACAAGAGCAGACGCTGACAGCTTCATAATTCTCCTGACAAACAGCTCAGTAAATGATCACTTTGCCCTATGTTAACTGCCAGAGTGGATGTAAAGCACTCAGATTCAGGAATGAAGCTGGAATTTAATTTCAGCAGACTGTGTGCGCCATCTAGATATACTTTTATTAAGAAATGAAAGCTGGTCATTTTAGATACAGGCAGTGTAAATTCACGGCTAATGGAGTTCCATTTTAGAGAGGCCTTTTCCTTGTTGGGGCTTTTAGAATCTAATCTCGGCCTATTGTCAGGATGGTCAGGGTGTCTAATCACCCTTAACCTTGCATCAGTGCCATAACCCCCTTCTTTTTTCCTTGCCCTCCAACAATTTAAACATCATTTTAACATAATAACGAGACTTTAGGCATCATAGTGACTGCACCTTCTACCAGAATCACCACAACTAATGGGATCTAATCTATACAATAAGGGACATTAATATATATGCAAATCAGTTGCAGCTACATCTCTCACGGGGGAGATAGACCGAGCTGGCATACACTTGTATCGTTTCTGTCACATGTGTCATTTAGTTGTTAATTACTGTTAACATTCCTCAAATGCAAATATGCCGTTCTGCAAATAGAGCAGCACATGTATCCTTAAGTAATAACGTTCTGCTGGAAAGAGGAAAAAGCCCCCCACCCCCCACCCCCTTGAAGGTCCAGCAGTGTGGGGGGGATTTGAGGCATTGGGGGTAGAGGGCTGCAGGTCGGCTGTTCAAAGCCACTCTGTGCATTGTTGGGTAGTAGAGGATTAGGTCTCTCCAGGCTGCAGAATTTGCTTTCTAATTAAAAGGGATAAGATGTAGAAAAATAGTGAGGGGCATTACTACTGTAGAAAAGAAAGGGGGGGGGGGGGGGGGGGGGGAGAGAAATGGTGAAAGAGGGGATAGAAGTTTGTAGTGTCACCAGTTGTGTTTGATCACAAGACTAAGCAAGAGTTACCAAGCTCTTGTTCTGACTCCCACTGCCCATTCCCCCCCCCCCCCTCTCTCCATCCCCAGCCTCTCACAAACTCGGCACACACTTTAAATCTCACAACCAAGAGAAACTATTTTGATGTAATGGCGGTAAATAAAATATATTCATATGATATGACAGGGTGCAGAAAGTACAGTTATCTCTTAGACCAATATAATATTTTAAGTATTTGGTAGTAGAATAAAACATCACTGAGTCCACTATCATGTTATATTATAATAAATATAAATTAAATAGAGAGAACAGCTGTCCAAAGGTAACAGATCTCTCTACCAACACCTCTCAAACTCACTAACAAGCTGTTACGCACATTTCCAAAACTATCTTCAAGAGCTGAAGAGAGAAATACTGTACTTTCTGATCCAAGCATTTAGCAGCTTTAGTTGTTTTTTTTAATTACAAATGTAGCCTACATACAAAACGTTTGATTGTCTTACAGTATATATTTTTGAAACATCTAACAATACTTAAAATTAGCACCATATCAAACCGCTATGGTAGAATGCCATTTATTTTCTCAAATTAATGATTTATAATAGGCATATTACTTCGCCATTTTATACTTTTTTTTTTTAATATACAGATAAAGACTTCATTATAATACTTTTGTACTTTTATCATACTTTTCCTGGTAATGTGGTATTTTTACACTCATGTTTTGCTACTTTTACTTCATTAAAGAAACGTCACCACGGCTAATAAAAATAAGAAGAGATCAATGGGATCAAGTATTGTGTTAAAGTGAGGTTTTAAGGATCACCAGCAAATTGAAACACTTGATTTGGTCACTTTACTGTATAACCCTGAACCCAGGGGGCGGCTCTGTGAGCCAGCATGTGTTTTTATTTACCCTTTACACCAGTGTCCATCCCTCCTTCAGTCAGCATGCTGCTGTTTTGTTACATTGTCCTCCAGTGGGGGTCCAGCTCTCCCCAGGCACCTTACAAACGCAGCCTGAGTTTTAAGCACACAGAGGGGCTTGCTTATTTTCCCCTGAGCCCTGGGAGGTTAACGACATGCCAACGACATGCCGCTGGAGAACAAGACCTCCGCCTTGCCCCCCTCCTCTCTTGGCTAACCCCTTTACCAGCACACATGCTCTGGGGTTTTGTGGTTGTTCTGCACCAGCACACACCCCTTTTAAAACCTTCAAGCCCTGGAAACTCCATCTCAAACAGAGCTCATTTCTTGGTAGTGTCTGGTTGCGGGATCATCACCCCCCCCCCCCCACACCAACACATCCCTCCTCTATTTTTACCAAGTTCCATGCAGCTCTCACCTTTTACTCCCAGGCAATCCGATCCTATTTGGAGTGTGTGACGAGGGCCATTCTCCATCACCTCACTGATCAAGAGCCCCCCTGTAAGCGGGCCCAGGGATGAGCAGGTACAGATTTGGGGAGAAGAGGGAGTGGGGCATGTAGTGAAAGAATCTGCAGTGAGCCAAGGAGAAGATTAAACGCTGGCTAACCGTCAGAGCTCCTCTAACCCCCCTCCATCTTCCTTCAGCACTCCCTTCTACTTCACTGATGTCCTGAGGGGGAGTACCAGGGGGAGGGATGGGAGGACGGGGAGGCCAGTGGCACAGTGGTGGCTGAGCCATCTTGTCATCATAGCAGGACAAGCACATTCAACCGTGTCCTCTGTACCCTCCCATCTCATTCCAGTCACCGCATTGCCCTCCGCTGAAATCCATCAAAACCTCTCTCTCTCTCTCTGCCCATGCCCCCCCCCCCCTCCTCTTGTTGGAAGAGTTCTCTCCGCTGGTGTCTTTTCTTTTTTAAAGGGCAGAGATGAGTGCTGGGCTCTGCAGTCTTTCCAGGCGTCCAAATTAATTTGCGTCTGGGCAGCAACATAAGCAGCACGGGGCTATTTGATGAGAGTGTAGGGCAATGACATGCACTGGTAGTCATGCCTTGATCTCTTGCTTTCTTCCCTTGTCACTTTCCCCCTCACCTTAGTGCCAGACTCATGCCAGCCTCATCCACATGGGTGGCACATACACCAAACTTTGTGCTTCTCAGAGGAGTAATTACTGGAGGGCTGAGAATACACTTCAGATCAAGTGTTAGTGTTTTTTTGTTCATCAAATATCCTTCTTAGTGGAATCTTAAATTAACGAATTAAAACAACTAGCACCCAAAAAAACACATAAATCATAAAGTGTATTGTTCTCACAGCAAATAAATTGAGGATGCACTACGTTAGGCAATTTCTGAAAATCCCTCTGCTAATTTTCTGTTCAATACCTCAAGAACAGATCATTTTCATAATAATAAACACACTAAGGACATCTACAAAACAGCATTCCTTTAGTTTGTTGAATGGATGTCAAAGTCAACTTAATGCAATTTGACATGCATTTGAAGTTGTGATCCAAAAAGGGGACCACAGTTAATGCCTAATTAGCATCCCTAAATAATAAAGCAACTTAGACTAATAATTATTGCATGTACCCATTCTACCAGTTGCACTGACAATTAACCTTTCTCAACTGGTGCTTCGCAATTTGAGTAAATCCTGTTATCAGCAAATATAACACATGGCACACACACACACGTTTCAAACACCACTCAAGGAAATCTATGTAGTGTTTACGGTCGGAAAGCAGCACAAAAAAACAAACAGCAGATATCCACTTTCAGTAAACACCACCCAACCACTTATACAGGATCTTCCCAGTGGCTTAGAGTGGGTGGGGAATCAACTTTAGGTGGCTGCTGTGAATGTCATTGAACTACTTGTGTTTACGCAGGCTTAATATTGCCATGACAAGGTCTCTTTAAACACGCAACGAATACTTCAGAATGTAACGAGTCAATTCTGCCTGAGGGTATAGTTTTATAAATGCCTGGCGTTGCTTTCAAGAAATTAACAATTCATATTTTAGAGCCTGAATAGTGGTTTACGTGCAGCAGTGAGGAAAAATCCCCAAAAGGAATCTGTGGTTGTCTCTGTTGTTGTTGCTGACCTCTCGACCAATAACAAATGCTGTCCAAGTCCTTGATGGATCACTGGAGCCAAAATGATGATTACCCAGAGACAAAGTAAAGGTAGATCCAGGATTGAGCATTCTCCCAAAATGTCTCTCCCTCGTCCCGATTTGGCAGCACTTGGCTTGTTGCCCACTCACATTGTGTGGACGGCCCTGCCACCGTTGCCATGGGGATATGTGGACCTGCGCAGGCCCTGAAGGCAAAACGGCCTGGTGGTGAGATGGGGGTTATCATCAGGAGCAGACTCCGCTGGGCCCTCCAGAGGCCTGGGTGAAGCAGCAGAGGGACCCCCTCCCCATCTCTGCAGGGCCTCCTGGTGTATGCTGCAGCTGTTTGGAAACCCAGTCAAGGCTGTGAGATGGGACTCAGTAGTGCAGGGCTCCGGCCTGTCCACTGGGGGTCGGCTGCCTGACTCCCGTAAGCATGGGCCAGACGGGGTGGGCTGGGGTGGGAAGGGGCCAGGCGAGGAGAGCTGGACTGCGGCCCAGTGCGGTGACTGCCTGTCTGCCCAGGCGCTGGGCCACGCTGCCACTCCTCCCTGGGCTCGTGCCCCTGCACTTGGATTTCAAAGGGATGTGACAGGGGGGACTGGCTTTCCCTCTCCATTGCAGGATGCCTGCCCCACCAACTTCTCCAATGCCCCCCCTAAAAACAGCTTTCAGCCCCCACTTTCCTCCAGCCCCCAAATGCCCCTCCAACAGCTTTTCTGTTTCAGCCATGAACTCAGGCTCCCTCTCACACTGTGCCATTCCCACCACTGCTGCCTCACATTTGGGAGGAGAAGGGGGAGGCTGTGCTGCTACACTGCACCCATCTGCCCCATGTCTTTCCATGCTGTGGACCATGATGCTGCAGCATGGCTCTCTGGGCGCCGTAAAGACTTTGGCAAGTACACTGGGCCTTGGAGCATCCCTCCCCTTGTACTCTCCCTGTCCGCCACATGCACACACTGATGCACACCATCTGATTTAAAATGTACTTACACAAAAACTAGTGCATGTGATCATGCTCCTGTCTTGGGGAGGCAGGTGGTGGTTAATACAGATGAATGATTCACGCTGAAAACTGTAAAACAATAATTTGTTTAAAATGCACTGACTTTACTTCAAGATACCTCAGTTAACGCCCACTGAACCCCAAGCCATCTGCGAGAGATCTGAGTCAGATGCGGTGCCACGGTGTCTGTGTGGCAACCAGCTCATTTAGCAACTGGCCCATCATCAGTAAGCATCCTACAAAACCAAAATGACACTGACAGGCTGTGTTTCAATTGGCTGAGATCTCCTTTTTTCTCTCTCTCTCTCTCTCTCTTTTTATCTAGGTTTCTCTCTTCATCGCTCCCCGCATGGCATTTCTCTGGCAGGTCCTCCACTGAAATTCCTCCCCTCCTGGTCTCTCGACATTCCCGCAGCCAGCCTCCCTGCCTGGGCAGAGTGGAGTGGCTGGGGTTGGGTGGGATGGCGCTCCCCCCGAGCTTGTCCCAAGCTACGGCTACAACTCCAGTCCACAACACATTCCTCCAGCCGCTGACCAGTCCCCCCAGCAACCAGGAGAGAGGTGAGGAGAGGAGGGACGGAGGCTTAGTGGCGGTTTGCTGTATAATATCTGCCTGGGCGCAACAAGGGAATAACTCTGGTCAAAATGTTCATGACATGTCATCAACATATTCTTCTCTGTACAGATCTGAAATACACTCAGATCATCTTAGGCAATGAGTTTCTTTGTATTTTCTCAACAAAGGTTCAGTTCAATGACAGCCTCTTCAGTGGTTCACTGATGCTTAACAAGGTACTAATGGATCCTTGATGTTTCTCAGCATGTTAACAGACAACGCTCAGTCCTTCACAGAGATGTGATGGGGTGCATATCGCAGTCCGTCACTCAGAAGTTGCTCCTGGACCGCTCAAGCAGCAGTAGGACAGGAGCCTGACGGTCCCCTCCTCCGCTCCCTCCTACTCCCCCAAGCCGAGCCAGGCGCTGTGTTTACTCTCCTAATTACAGGGGAGGGGCCGGCTGACAGGCGAGCCATCACAGATTCCCCACAGGCCCGGGGCTGGGAAAGCAACAAACACCCGCCACTGTCTCCCAAATGTGAGGGCAATGTCCAACTGTCACAGGGGAGCCTTCACTGGCAAAACCCAAAGGTCCAAAGAGAGATATTAAAGACATGAGAGGAATTGGCAGAGTTGGCACTAACAGGGGGTATGCTTGAGAAGTCGGAGTGGGGAGCTGGGGGCATCGCCAAAGTGTCATTCAAAGCAAAGTGGGGTTTGGACAGGGCACAAATACTGATCTACACACACATACACACACACATTACTGCTCTCGCTCTTATCAAACTAAGGCGGGAGAGTTACATGTACCAGACAAGAAACCAAGCAGTGGAGCCTCCAAACCATGTTCATAAAGAAAGCTAATCCACTGAAAACATTATTCACTCCTTCTTGACTATCTGGAAACCATGCTGCACTGTTCATTTTTGCTAAACTCCTGGCCAACAAATAGTGTTTTTGCAAATACACACCATTCATTTTGATGGCAATGGGGAAAGGTATTCAAAACAGGGATTCACGGATCAGATACCTGGTATAGGTATCGCTCCAACACTGACCAAAATGGATTAGATATCGGGAGAAGAAAGTGTAATGTATCAATTAGCCTAAACTATCTGCCAATTACTGTCGTTGAGGTAGGCTATATTGAATGTTGAGTTATATCAAATAGTTTACACTGGATTTATAATTCCTTTGTTATTCTAAATACTCAACTGCACAACATTGCACGTTAAAAGTCATTTCAAATGGAGCTGACAAAGATGCAGCTAAAAATTATGTGTGGTCAAAGCCTGATTAAAAAAAAGCAGCATTATTGCATAAGTGAGTCATATTGTGGGCCTTCAGGGGAGAGTAGTATTTGTTTCACAGTTTAGCATGATGTTTTAAGATGGCTATAGGTTAAGCATTGTGCATTGATTCAAATGTTTTATTAACAGCGTTGTTTAGGATTGTGAAAAAGTTTGCAGTATACAGTATAGGTACTCGCGGTGGCTGTATCGTTATTGGAAATGAAAAAGTTATATTTAGCCATAGCTTCACTGAGCAGAGTATGTGTAAAGTTTTATGCAACATTTGTTTTTTCCAACTACTTGGAGTTCAAGATTCTGTGACATAAAAAAGCCATGTTTTATTTTTTATATTCCAATATGTCACTGTGATGTGAAGACTTGAAACAGCCAGTGCACAAACAAGGACAGATATTTTATCCAGCAGTTAAAACTTAGAAATTAAAATAGATCCTGGATATTCTTCAATGAGATGAGATGGCAGATGGCATTTCAAGAATTAAGAATAAAAAACTGAATAAAAGTATTCAACCTTTTTTACAATTGACACATTTGCCTTGCGTATTATGTAATACTTTTATACAAGTACAACACAATATCGAGGCACGTTTTAGTATTTAACTGCATTAATGTAAAGTATGAAGCCGGTTACAATGTATGATGGAGAAAAGAGGACAGATTTAATAATCTATGACTGTGGCTTTGATCAAATATACACAGAGTTTAATAAACTGTATTCTCAGAGTGTGTGAGTGTGTGCGTGTGTATGTGTGTGTACACTAACCCTCCTACCAGGGAGGTATAATCCACTAGAGGTTGTAATGCTCCAGTGCTGTTAGGGGGTCTGCAAGAATCCCTGGAGGCACAGTGGCTGACCCTATCACATATTCAGGTCATATACAATTGAAAAAGCAATGTTGAGAGAAAGAGTAAAACGTATGAATTGTCTCTTCACCAGCTCTCATAACTAGCGGCAGAGATCGTGCCGTTATATGCCGGCAACACACACCTCACCCCCGAGAGGCAAGACAAGAAAACCATTTGATAAATCATGAATAGTCACAGTTGTGCAAGTGCTGTGACCATTTCGAAAATTATTATGGGGATTACACACAAAATCACACAATGTAACATTTTCAAATGTGTTATGAATGCCTCCCAGAATCCAATTCAAATCCTAGGTTACCAAATAAGCCTGAACAAATCCCCCACATTGAGTTCCTACTCCTTTGAAGACTTGAGAGGTCCGGTCTGCAGGGCAGGTTTTACCACGCCACGCAGACACCTCAGCACACAGGCTACTCTAACAGAGGTGCAGAGAGGAGGGAGAAAGACAGCAGTGGTTTGACAATGATAGTCTTTATTTGTATTAATTACTTTTGTATTATTACTTCCAGGACAGTGTGGTGGCAGAGAAGAACCAGAGAAAACATATTTTTCTATCAAAGACACCAAAATATAACATCAATTTTTAAGGTTGTAAAATAAGAATGTTTAATGTAAAACATCAACCGGTGATGTGTGTTAGTAGAAGAAGCAAGAATCGTCCAGAGTGTGTGATGTTGGGCTCTTAACACAGTTTAACCTTGAGGCAACAGAGTCTTCTCCCGTCTTACATTTGCCCTTGTTGGTTTTTCCTCCAGCCTTGACTTTGCGTCCTCATTGATGATCTGAAGGCGAGTGTGTTTAATTGCATCCGTTTGTTTGTTGGCGAACTCCTGCACAAACACAACACAAACAATTATGGCACTAATTAAAAGGCATGTCATATTAATGGAGAGTGCAAACTTGGCAAACACACACACAAACAGCCCCGGCATTATCGTGCACACCACGTTTGAATTCACGAAGACAATGTGTGAGTAAAATAAACCCAATACTTTGTAATGAGTACACCTTTTTATAACGGCACAGAGCAGAAATAAACTAGAACAGACTCATTCAACAGGGTTTTTTAATAATCATTTGAAGAAGGGCTTTGAACCAAAACAACATTTGTAAAATTGTGAGTAAAGAGATAAAATCCCAGATGCAGGTTGGTGCATGGTGAATCTATCAGTGTGTCAGTAAACTCTCACCAAACTGACACTGAATGGGGTGTCTCCCCCTTTAATCCCTGGGGAGGAGACTGAATGTGTTTTGATGACCTTTAGGGTCAGTTACATGTTACATTACACAAAGGTTTAGCTCCTTTGTGATAAGAGAGCTGTGTGGGGAAAGCCCTCTGTTTGGACACCTTCCTCGCTCGGAGTGCACCTTTTTTTACAAGGAAGCAGCGGCAGTGGCAACGTATCTATCAAACCTGCCAGGCTAATTAAAATACAGCTTGTGATTATCCTACTTCAGCTCCTCTCTCTCTTTCTCTCTCTGTCACCCACACACACAACCAGACACACACGCACACACGCATATCTTTCCACAATAATTATCTTATAGCACGGTTTAAATAAGGATCATATCCTCATTGGTTTTAATAACTGCTACCCATACACTACTAGATTTAATATTTTTTAAGTGATGTATTGCTATATGTCAATTTTTACTTTCAAAATAATCACTAAAATGTGTACAACTGTAAATTCAGATTAGTTCAAAATGTATGGAAGACCCTTGTGGATATTTATTTATTTATTAAAAATAACAATATGATTAAAAACACATTTTAATTGCATAAGAAAATCTTTGCCTTGACATCAAAGATTATCACCATTTCTATATGAAACGGCTTTCTTGATTTTATTCCTTTTTTGACACTTTTTTTAAGCTCAGAATGAATTCCACCAACACATTCCTCACATGCAGCCATGCGAATATCAAACAAGGAAGGGAAAACGCAGAGGACAGGAACGCTGAGCAGATGTATATTCATGTGGTAAATATGCAGTTTTAAATTCACACAACTCACAATCAACATCTGTGGTTTATTTAGCAAAATAGCAAACATTTAAAACCTCAGGCTGCTGTGTTTATATTTGTTCTATTTAATTTTAAAAACATACATTTATTTATCCTATAATGTGTTGATTTTTTACTTGTATGCCTATAAGGAACAGATCAGTGGGAGAAATGGCTGCATGCCCAGTAATTATCCAATCTTGAAGTAAGATTTTTCTATCAGGCTATTAAACAAGGGTCACACATTCACGCCTGTAAATGCATTGGTAAAGATGAATAGGCTGCGCATTAACTGGTAGAAATCACAGGTTGGAGGAGGCCTGCGAAATCCTTCTCACCCTCAGGTTGAGTAGCAGAGGCGGAGATAAAAGCCGTCGTCGTCAATTAGCCGGGAGTCAGTGGGAGCGCTGCTCGCCAGAGGCGTTTAACTCCTTCTCCCTTTAAACGTCCTTTTAAGATACAAAGTCCCTGCGGAGGGCCTGGCTTTACACTTAAATAAATTATTTAGCAATTTAAACGGTGAGATCCAGCAGATAACTGCATCACACGTCATGATTTTCCACGCAGCAGTTAGAAAGTCTCGCGTTAGGCACATTACCATGCAGCTGCTGCATATGAGCAAATTCAATTTATTTTCCTTTTTTGAAAAGAAAAGCAGTTTTTAGCTCCAAGCTAATTATTGCTTTGCAGAACTCTATCGCCCAATGGGCCCAACGTGTTAAGGCGTGAAAGTCAAACATTTTTAAAGAGCACAAGTCTATATATTATTAATTTAAACTTGACATCCCGGGCTAAACATGATGCTTTTTGTAGTGTGGTGGAGTGAGTAACCACATATTTTTTGGAAAGGCTCAACTGTGACCAAACATAATAAAAAAAACACCAGACTTATCTTATTTGGCATGCATTTTAACATAAACATATGGAATCAATTAACTCATGCTATTAGATGACAAAATGCACATGTTAAAGTAAAAACATAAATACATGTTAATAAAAATACACCGGAAATAAGCAAACTGGATACCTGGATGTGTTGCAGTCCCTCGCCTCCAAGCTGCCAGACTGCAGCTAAACTTTTCCTCTGCAGTTTGCTTGTTAAAAGAAATCCTGGATTATGATCCATTCGGCGGCTCCCTCTGATCGAAATCTGTCAAAAGAGATGACATCGAGTTTGTGAAGTTGACAAATATGTTATAGCAGTTTGTGTGAAGCTGCAACTCTGAGTGGAAACCAGTGCTCCCAGCAGCCTTCACTGCACCTTTGACTCTGGCCTTCCACACGAGCCACAGAGAGAGGCAGCAAAATGACGATTCATAAAACCCACGGTCTGCCTGTGTTTATAAATCTAAATCAATATTCAAATCTGTCTGAAGTGAGCGGGTGTGTCCGTGCAGGCGGAGTGTGTGTGTGTGTGTGTGTGTGTGTGTGTGTGTGTGTGTGTGTGTGTGTGTGTGTGTGTGTGTGTGTGTGTGTGTGTGTGTGTGTGTGTGTGTGAGTGTGTGAGAGAGAGATTGTGTGTAGTGTGTGTGTAGTGTGTGCGTAGGTGTTCCGCAAAGCCTCTTAAGATGATACATTTATCAAGCCGTGACAAAAACCTTCGGCATATTATTTTGAGATGGGCACGCAGGTTCAACATTCAAGTGACATGAGGAAGCCTATTTGTCCCTTGCAGCTTGTAAACATTCTAGTAAATATGAAATATGATAAATGATTGTAAATAAATAAAATAAAATATTATTAGTATTATTATTAGTATTAGTATTGTTAACAATGTAAGAATACACTAATTAAAAAATACATTTTCTTATTAATCACATTTAAAATAAAACAGACTTACCTTCACAGTTTTCTTCTTCCACATCTTTTAGCAGAACGCGTATCAGGTAAAATAAGTGAAAGTCTCCATCAGTAGAACCGGACTTTATTTCCTCCCACATGTCCCCTCTTCTCCGGGTGTGTGCACACTGCAGCTCCGGTGCCAGGAGCTCGGTACTCAGTGTCTCTCGGTGGGAACTCCCTGTAAATATTGTGGGTGAATTTCGGTGCAGGCCCGTATCAGGCTGATGGGAGCAGACTGGCTGCCTCTGCAGATGGGAGGACAGTTTTAAGAACATAAGTCGCTCTAAATCCCCTTTTTTTGCGACGCGCTGGAATGTGAGAGGACGGTGCAGCCTTCACAGGAGGGCTGCTTCAGTCCAGGAGACTGTTTTCTGTCTTAATGTCCCATATTTATTTGAACACTCTGTTATACATCAAAACTATTACATTTGTTTTGTTTGAAAACCGATGTTAAGATGCGTTTATATTATTTGATTGTATTGAACTTTTTTCATATTTAAAACATCTGAAAAAAAAAAAAGAAAGAAGATTTTTGGATGACTTTTGCGTACATATATTATAAAAATATATATATTCACACCACTAGTATGCCCACATCATGTTTTCAGGAAACTCTTTAATAGTGCATATATCACCCACTCAGTCTTTATATAAGTCCCTCCAGTTCAATGCTTCCACTGCTATTATTTTAAATGTAGGCCTACTAAAAAGGTGACTAAAGTGACTTTTTTCTCGGTTTAAAGTCCACACATACGGCACCGGCATACGGTTTATTTATTATTAATGTACTCTCTCTGCGGTGGGGTGGCGATGTTGTCAGTCGCCCTCTCGCTGCCATTGGCTGAGGACTGTGCGTCAAAAAAAAATAGCTAGAGACATTTGTTCCCAGAGAGAAAAAAAAGGGGAAAAAATCCTCTTCCTCCCCACCGGTGTGAGAGACGGAGACAGACCTCAGCTCAGTCCTGCGGCTCTCATTGGCTGGCAGTTTGTACAAAATCCAACTCAAACCACTTCACTCACAACACACCAACACATCCTAAAGGCTACACGCAGCTGTCGCTCCGCTCAGACCTGATGCAGCCGCTCAACATTTAACTTTTATCCGCACTGTGTCCTGAACCAGACCACCGCTCCTGCTCCTGCTCGGTTTTGTGTGTTTTATGCGCCGGGACGCCATTTCTCTGCACAGAGTTTTATTATTTCTCCTGGAGGAAACCAAGTAGACAAAGAACTTCACAGTCGTCGATACCAGGGTAAGTTTTATAATGTATTTATATTGTACTGTTATTGTTAAATTATAGCTATTATTGTTGTTTTAAATTATCATTAGTTATAGTTACCACATTCATTATTATACATATTAGCCTATATCACAATAATGAATCTCGAATGGCATGAAGTAAAATGAATAAGAAGAAACCATATTTAAAAGGTTTATTAATATAATAAATATGTATTTTTTTCTTTAAAAGAGTGATGGTGAATTAAAATCCACGAAAACATTTAAAGAAAATGCCAGTGAGGCTGCAGGCAGATGTGGGCTAAACCCTCTTAAAGTCAGCCTTTTTATTTGAGCAGAGCACTGAGTAAGTCTGCTCAACAAAATCTTTATGAACATAAATCGATGATAAAAATGTAAACAGAGAACACAGAAAATCCAACAATTTTAGAAGCAAACTGATTAAGTTACATGATCTGCTAATTAAATCAAAGACCGATTAAATGCTACACTTTTCTAATATTCCTTTGCCGTTTTATTTAAATGGTGTGATACCTGGAGTTTATATTTTACAAATGTCACACTCACTGACTGGAGCCAGAGCTTCTACAGAGAACACCGAGTCCGCATTTAGTGGGCGAAGTTTCCACTAAATAATAAACCCTTCAATATTTCAAACTGCACATTTGTCCTCAACAAACATTTTCACACGAAACACACTTCAATTAATATTTGAGGAAGGGCTGAGGCAGAAAGCTGCACTAAAAATAAAAAATGTAGGCCTGCTGGCTGCTGCTATCGAACAAAATGTTTCGGCCTTTCTCTGAGCTGGCTCTCCTCTGCCTCCAGAGACGAGTCATTGGAGAACAAAAACCAACATGTCACATCTCATATATTTCAACCGTGTTTACCGCAATCTGGTTATAGACTGTTTGTATGCACCTTAATTGCAAGTTGTGCTCGGTTACATTTATTTTAAATATACTTTAACATTTATAAAATGTAAACAATCAGAGTAAACATATGTTTCATGTTAAGTGCTTATGAGTATTCACGTCATTCTAAAAAAAAATGTATGATTATAATTACACCATTGCTGGTTTGCAGCATTATTTTAGCAGCACTTTGGGCTGTATTGATACCAAACTGCAGCTCCACTCATGCCACTCGGATTATCTCGTTAATTCATCAACAGAAACATTTATCATAATTAATTATTGGACAGAGTGATCATTATTGAGCGGGTGTGTGCAACTGGTGGATGGGTGTGTTTTAAGTGTGACAGATTGGGATGAGGGGGTTAAAACCGTTGGATGTTGTGAAAAAAAAATCAACTAATCAAGACGCGCAGAGGGGATAACGGGTGAGGGTCAGTGAAGTGACAGCAATCACTCATTCACCAATCAACTTCACACAGCACATGTAATTCTATTTTTATTTATTTTTAAAGGTTACGTGTATTATAGGAGAACGCCTTTTTAACTGGATTAAAAATGTTTCTTCATCAAATAATCTCGTGAAAAATCTAAATTGCCCTAAAAATTCAAACTAAGCTTGTAAAAAAACACATTTTAAATTCAGGATATTTTCACAGCAGAAAGTATACCTAAAGGGATGGTCATTTTAAATTGATGATCATTATTGATTGTTCGTTGTAAGATAAATTAGGTGTTTAGTTTTCTATAACTCCCATTGATTTTCAGTTGACATTTCTAAACAGAACTATACACGAAAAAGAGTGTCAAACAGAGAATACCGCCAAATAAACCGAAAAACCTGAAAATAAAATAGAATATATTTAGTTAAATCGCCTGAACAGGTAAAGTGACGATATCTCTTTTTATTGTACTTCATATAAAAAAAGAGCCATTGTCTTTAAAGTGATGTGCCATTACAGTGCCGGCGAGTTCCTTTTTTGTGGGGGGTTGAGGAGCAGAGGACAGTTGGGGATGTGGAGAGGGCTTATTTTTGTAACAACAGACCTAATATCTATTCTCAACGTACATCCTAATCGGTGTCTTCTTCTCATGTCCTTTTTGGATCAGGTGCCCGGTGTAACACGGACCACACGGCCAACAGGAGGACACCAAGTACATATCGAGAGCTCCATCCATTTTCAAGATTTTCTCCAACTTCAGCCCTCAGACAAACATTAGCATGATGTCGTATCTAAAGCAACCACCTTACACAGTCAATGGCCTCAGTTTAACAACTTCCGGAATGGACCTCTTGCATCCATCAGTTGGCTATCCAGGTGGGTTTGCACTTTTTGAATAATAAATAAGGAGTAGAGTAATCAAAGAACATAAATGGCTCGGAGCAACAAAAAAAGGTACTGGAGTGGAAATGTTACAGTGTAATTAGGAAACACTTCCAGGCTTTGAAATCTAAAAAAATAGCTCTAAATTGTGGGAGATGCAGACCAGTTGCTTGGAATAATTTCTAAAGAAAACAAACATAGATTGTAAAAAATGTTACCAAACTCCTTGCGCAAACTTATTTAACTTAAAAGGAAAATAAATCCCCTCTCCTGTGATATGTTATTTTTAGATGTGCCTTCCGAAACAATTACTAGCCAAGTGCTTCGACTTTTGCCTAAACTGCATCAAATTTGCACATAATATTAAAGTACGTTTAATGTTAAAATGTTCTGCCAGATTATTGGTCTCACGGGATCGTGCGTATTTACGCAAACGACAACAAATTATGTTGTTACAGATTTGCCTTTGATACATTTTTGTAATATTGTCACCTGCCTTTCCGTTTGTGTTCCGTTTCATATGATTAACATTTTTATTTTTATTGCAGCAACTCCACGGAAGCAGAGACGAGAGAGGACTACTTTTACGCGCGCACAACTCGATATTTTGGAGTCGTTGTTCGGCAAAACTCGGTACCCGGACATATTCATGCGCGAAGAGGTGGCACTGAAAATAAATCTACCCGAGTCCCGAGTACAGGTGATTACCCAGAACATTAGCCATACATCAACATATTTTATAAATGCACAGCAAGAAACACTTAAGCTAACGCGTGACTGACACAATGTCAGAAGCTTAGCATTGTGTTTTCCTTAAATCAAGTGGAAAACTTTTGCCATGGGGTGAGATCATTTCACTTAACGGTAGATTCCCTTCAGTCCACAGATACAATTACATTAGATACATTCTAGAAAAATCTTGATTTTGACAGTAAATAAATTAAATGGTATTTATTTGTCATGGTTAAAAAATATATAATAGGCTATATGTGCTATCAACGTAGGGTTTGAGATATGTTTACATTATAATCAATATCTCAGCAATAATATGTCATTATGTGACTCTTCCAGGTCTGGTTTAAGAACCGACGGGCAAAGTGTCGCCAGCAGCAGCAGCAGCAGCAGAACGGGGGGCAGAACAAGGTGCGACCAGCTAAAAAGAAAAGTTCCCCAACCAGAGAAGCGAGCCCGGAGAGCGGCGCCAGCGGGCAGTTCACGCCCCCCACCAGCACCACCACCGTCCCCGCCATACCCACCAGCACCGCCCCAGCGTCCATCTGGAGCCCGGCGTCCATCTCTCCGCTCGCAGACCCCCTGTCTACCTCCTCCTCCTGCATGCAGAGGTCTTACCCCATGACCTACACCCAGGCCTCGGGCTACAGCCAGAGCTACGCCGGCTCAACCTCCTACTTCAGCGGCATGGACTGTGGCTCTTACCTCACTCCCATGCACCACCAGTTGTCAGGCCCTGGCTCAACCCTCAGTCCGATGAGCACAAACGCGGTGACAAGCCATCTGAACCAGTCCCCGGCGTCCCTCTCCACCCAGGGCTACGGGACGTCCGGCATCGGCTTCAACTCCACAGCAGACTGCTTGGATTATAAGGACCAGGCGGCGTCGTGGAAGCTGAACTTCAATGCCGATTGCTTGGATTATAAGGATCAAGCTTCCTCGTGGAAATTCCAGGTCCTGTGAACAGAGCAATGAGCTGTCAACAAAGTGCACAAACAGTGACGATCACATCAGACACGGCGCTGCCCTCCCTCTGTACAACACATCCGACATGTTAAAGTGTCAGCCGGGCTCGGCCAGGCAGGGCTCTCAGGGGCCTCGGGTTTTCGGCATGACGGTCTTTGGTCCTCCTAGAGGAGAGGTTTAATTTATTTTAGCACTGGCAAAGAGATTTTTCTCCTGATCATTCACTGGTTGTAGCCCCTCATCCATGTCTGTCAGTGTGTGCCTCTATGCGTAAAAACACCTGTTGAGGGCAACACAGAGTGGACTCTGAAATAAAAGTACACCACAGCCACGGAACTAATGTTTATCCTAGAACAAACCCCAGTTCATTCTCCTGGTGAAGTGACCTCCTTTACACAACTTTGCTGAGCTGCTGGCAGAGACACGGATGTGGACATGGGTGCACTACTTTATTTAAGAAAAAAAAGTGTTTATAAGAATCATTATGTAGTTTCTAAGAGACAATCAGTGTGTGTCTTATATAAATGGTACATATGTGTTTTTTTTTTTTATCTGTGCTAGCCTTCGAAACTGTGATCTGTTGTATTGTATGCAATTTGTGAGCCCCCCCTCGCACCAGACTCTCTGCTGTGATTTTAATAGATTTCTAACTTTTTGAACACCGAAGGATGCTAATGGTTAAATCGCCGGCCTCACAAAGAGAGAAGAGACTCCCCAAGAACATGGTAGTAATAATCAAAGATTAGCCATACTGGAAATGACTCTCGGCTGCTGAGAGCTCCACACTTGCTCCCTTCCATTGATCTCAACACGGTGATTGTGGATCCTTTACTGGCTCCGATGGTTAGACCTCACCGCTGAAAAGACATGAATAAAGGTCCTGTGAGCTTACTCTCTCATCAAGAGACGATCTGTGTGTGCGTGCATATGTGTGGTGTCTGCGTGTATCCTGCAGAGAGGGGGGATATGTTATGAACAAATTGTTAGCCCACTTTAAGTGAGCAATTCAGTTTATTTGAGTTACATAAATATTCTATAGCAAGCAACGATTAAAATGGATAATGGGAAAACTACAATTACAAATGAACACTGAAAACAAAATAATAACGAGTAAAAAAACAATTTGATTTATGATAAGGAGTCAGATTTTTCTAAATAAAGAAAGGAAATCCAATTATTTTAATGAAAAAAATAATAATGGTAACCACACTTTCTTTCCTCATGCATCATTACCAAAATGATATAATGAGGGAGATACTAGGTTTAAAAGTATGTTAACAACATTCTTTGATTTTAAACATATGCTATAATAAAAAAGGAAATATGGGTTCTTAGTTCAGGCTCTGCTCAGGTGGCAGCGTTTACCTATTTTTTCCTTTGTTAGTTTCCGGTATTCAATTCAAATAGTCTCAACAAAGAGAGTGTGCGGTTTGAGAAAGCAGTGTTTAATCCCGGCCTCCAAGAGATGCTAATCCCAATATTTTACCGGCGGGGGGTTCTCAGGGGCGCAGGGGCAGCAGTGGCCCCAATCAAAGCTCACCGCATGGGTTTACATGCCTGATCCCCAAATGTGACCTCTAATATGGAGCCTCATATTTCATCTGACAAGAAAACATGAAAACACACGTTGCTATTTCATTATTCATTTATCAAGTAACCAATTTGCTATGATTACATGTTGCCTATAATGCATCTGAAACTGCAGCAAAGCTTTAAATCATCAGGAATATAACAAAGTAAAAAAAGACACTGCAGTTATTTGTGTTGCTGATGGTTTTTTGGTTGTTGGCAGTGTAGGTGTAACATGTAAATATGAAACTGGGTCGTGAAGTAAAAATAATATAAAGTCATCCAAGGGAAAAAACCTGCAGGAACTCAGCCCTTAAACATATAACGTTTCTGATTAAAGAGACAAAGTGTGTGCTTTAACCTGAATTAAAGTTAAATTATTAAATGGACTATTAGGTTGTTTAATGACTCTTTACAGTAAATAAAACTATACCATGTTCACCTGCATGGTGCAAACTGGGGATGAGATTATTATTTACATGTCTCGTCACAGTAAATAAATTGAAGAGGTTACAGGTTCTTAAAAAAAAATGTGGAGTTGCTTTTTTTTTCTTCATTATTTTTAAAAAGGGGTTTTGTTTGTAATTAGTTTTTTTGTGTGCTCCATCTTGAAAGTAACGGTGCAGTCAGCTTGACGACAGGAGACAATAAAGTCAGAGCGGCTCTGGGATCTGTAATGAGTCGACATGGCTCGGCAGTGGGCTAATTGTTAGAAGTCCAACAATCAATTAGCATCCTTGACATTGCCAATAATCTCTCTTTCATTGGAGTCTCCGCTAAAGGAGCACACTAATTAAAAGCGTTGCTTGAAATAATCGAAGCGTTAAAGAGAAGGCGACTTTGATTCCACTCCTGCGTGGACAGAGAAAAAGGTGTGCGAGTGTTTTACCGGGTTTGATTGTACTTTTGAGACTTAATCACACAATGGCCCGTATCCATAACTTATTCAAGGGTGAAGCAGAAATAGCTGTTTATATGCTGGTGCCTATGTTTCTTTAATTTATAACACAGGCCGATTTTAGCGCTAGAATATTCAAGAATCAATTATAATATCGCCACAATACAACGGCAAGTTTAGCAACACGCATATGCATCGTTATGGAGATAAACAATGCAACAATTGAACTTGGAAACAATAGATCAGGCTGAGGGAAGCCTGAATATTCATGAGACGCGTCTCCTCTCAGTGTCAACAACTCCTCCATCCAGACTGCTCCAACTAAAGAAAGAAACAAAGTGCTTCAGGCTGCCGGGTCACATTGAAATGTCAGCTGTAGAAACACTGCTATTCCGAACGAAAGAGATGCATCAAGTGACTGAAAGGCAGAATAAAAAAAGTTTGAAGACTGCACCAAAAGAAGAAAAACTAAATATGACCCTCCCAATATTAGCTGCCCCCCCCACAAATGTACCATACGAGTAAGTATCACTCACTAACTGCCAATGAAACACTATATATTTAATGATAAACAAGGCCATTCATAGATGTAACACAAAGTCACCCTCGCTGTCACTTAACATGTCCACGTCTCACAATGCACTCCCTTGGCCCTAATCAATGCTCACTGATACTTCCAATATCAAGTGAAACACAATGGCTTCAGCCCGCTTGTTATTGTAACCTTGGAGCCTCGTGTCTTCAAAGTGCACAAAAGTCATGAGGAGGATTAGACATCCGGCCTCCACAATGCTTCATACATACAATGAGTTTTAATCAAGACCAAAGCAGCGCTGAGGAGCATATGGGACCAACAGACGCGGCATTAATCCCTCTTGGTTTTTGTCTAGAGCGGCCTGCACAGCGCCCCTTGTCCCCGGCCTGGGTGCAGTCCGGTCGGCCACAAACACGAGTAACCCTCCGCCAACCATCCGCCTGATCACAGTTAGAGGCTGAGGCCGCAACGCCTGCAGGGGTAACGGGGGATTGTTCACCCAGTATTTGGTCTGATCCCCAGTTAAAAAATGAAATGAGACTAGGTTGAAAAATGTATTTTATTTACAAACTATAATAAATAAATCAGTGTATTATTGTTGTGATTGGGAGATTGCCTCAAGGTTTTTCCTGCAAAATTCTGCAGGTGTTTGAATTAGTAATCAATATACACCTCTGCTGTTTAACTCTCCGTGACTTTTATGAAAACATAAGTAGCCTATTGGAAAAGGGAAGAAAAAAAATGTAATTATTCAGAAAGAAAAGTAAGAAAGACAGAGAGATTAAAAACTGATGTGGCATAGTTTGTTAAAATTGTATAACTTAATTTAGGGCTCTAAATTCACTATCACATAAATTAAGCTTCAAATTACCACATTGCCTTTACATCTGATAGCCTGCATGGTGGGGTGCATGATAAATGAAGTATGTGTGTAATTTTTGCAAGATATTGTATTGATAAAATAAAATAAAGCAATGACAAAATGATGTGGAAAAATGAGCCAACAACTAATACAAAAAAAACATAAATAAATATGTTTTAAGCTAATCCAGCAGTATCCCCTTGAAAGTGTTTATCCAGGCTTAGTCGACATTTTTCGGAAATTATTTAAGTTTGTGACATCATCAATGAATTTGATAATCTTGTCAAAGATTAAATTAAAAGGGGTTTGTGTAGCCTACATAATAACAGATTTAGATGTTTTAAAAAATGAAGTCTAAAGAGATTTGAAGTAAGCGCAGTAAAAAGCATGTTATTTTAATTTCTCAGACTGCTCACACAAATCCATGGATTTACAGAGATCCAAAACTGATAATGATACTAACAGCTTGACTAGCTGGAGGTCTGACGAAGCAAAGGGCCACACATTCTTCCTGCAGCACCGCACGGAAGAGATAAATAAAAAAAACTCTAAATATTTTACAGTTTCCTCCATAACCTGCAGTGATTTATTAAAACACATTATCATACTGTTGCAACTGTAGAGACTTTTTTTCAGCAGGGCCCTTTGCCCGCATAAGTGCTCTTTTAAAAAGCAGTCTTACCAAATATGCCTAAACATTTGGCTTATGATGTTCATAAGCCCCACAGGACACAGAGGGCTTATCAGTTCATTAGCCACTTGATGGCCTATTTCAAGTTATAGTAGGTGGGAGGAGGGCGATGGATGAGGATATAACCATCCATTACTGAAGCATATTTTGTTAAGCTATTCAGGGGCACTGAAAAGCCATAAGAAGATTAGCAGATCTCAGCATATGTTAAAAAACACATTATTATGGGTCAAGTTAATACCTAGTTAGTTAAAGCTCACCTAGTTAGCACTAAAGAGGTCCATTTGTATGTTTTATAAAATCTACTTTTTTTGCAATTATGTTAAAACTAAAAGTCAGTCACTAAATGTATGATTGATGAGCATTGTTTTTCAGGATGGCAACATTAGAATGTTGACATTAAGTTGTGAAGTTGTTAAAGCCTGAAAGGTTTTTGGATTAAATTCTCCCCGACCATTTATAAAAATCTCCTTTTTGAGACAAATGGAAATATTTTCACAGTGGATTATGCTTTTCTCTTAATGGTGATGTCATACATAATGGGATGGTAAAGAGTAAAGTGCTCAAATATTACAAGTACAATCGCCCCCAAATGATGACTAATGCTCATTGATATGCCTAGAGTTCAAACAGACGTATTAAATGGAACCACATTAGGTTTTCAAGCAATTGGGTGCGATTGGGCGGTTCTCATTATCGTTTTGTTACTTTCTTTTATACATGTCATACATACAGCATGTAAAGCCACACTATGAAGAAACACTTCTGCCTGCCTGCTGTATAATAAAAAGGGGTTGATTCTAGAGTGAAAAATTAATGGGGAAAAAATATACCTGCTAAAAAAAAAAAAAGCATGTTTAAAGCTCGACAAAGAAATCCTCAACATAAGGTTAAGTTTGCTTTTTCTGAAATGTCAACCACATCTTGTGGCCTTTTAATCGGAAATGGGGGGGAAAAAGCTCCAGAAATAACCAATACATTTTAACCAAGCTTCTGTTTTGATTCAAGTTCAAAATATTTCTGCATAAAATGTACACTATGAGGGCGTGTGATTTGAGCCAAAGAACTGATTGACGTAACCCACTGTAATCCCACCGGAAATCCAGCTGAGTTGAAGCAAAGTGAGCATCAAATGTGAGTAAGAAACAATGCAGCATATATAATAAACTCCAGTCGTGGTATTTTACAACATTTACATAGGAAGCTTTTGATATTCTCTACTGGTTTAATGCTTACTTTCAACAGAAATTGGGAGAAATAGCAGGAACAGCTGACATTTGACATTGCATGTAAGCCATGATCAAACTCCATAGTTAATGGCCTCAAACACACCTTTTGATCACAAATAGCTTACAAATTTAATGACTTCATGGTGAACGGAGCCAAATTCTCTCCATTCTGCCAGTATTCTCACCACAGGCTACACGGTAAATCAAAAACAGCTACAAAAGAGAAAAAGTGTAATAATATCATTTACTCATTTCACTTTAATCCCTGGCCCCATGAATTCAGCAAAGTCACTGAATTAATTAGCAAGCTTCTTTGTGTAATCCATCATTACAACAATGTTTAGTTTTATAACATGTTTAAATAAGTACACAGGGTTCCTTAAAGGTGGGGTAGGTAATTTTGGAGAAACCAGCTCGAGTGCGCTAGAATTTGAAAATACACAGCCGGAAAAAATCTGCTACTTCCTTACAGAGCCCCTCCTCCAACACACACGAACGCGCACATGACCAATGAGGGCACAAGATAAGTTTGTGCACAGATGGAAGGCTGACAGGCAGGTAGGCCATCCAGTTATTTTAGCCGGCCCGGCTAAAATGATTGGTTGTGCTTTTTACAGTATTACGGCTTCCACAGATGATGTTTTTTTATGGATTTTTTGTCAAAGCACTTAAGATATTCATTGCTATCGGGATGTTAAGAGCATTCCATGGAATATAACAAAAAGTGTATCTCGAGCCGGTTTCTCAAACTTACCTACCCCACCTTTAAGCCACACAGTACTACAAGGGAAAGACCCTCTTCTCTCCGTACAACGATTACCACAGGTGCATTGATAAGGCCTCACTGATGATTCACACCTCTCTAACAATCACTTTATCTCTTAATCTCCTGTAAACACCAGTCTCTTGTGGGACAGTGAGCCTATAGTAGGAACCACAAATGAATGAGCTGCATCCAACAGATTAGAGCTTGGAGACCCCCGCCTAGATGGACAGTTTTAGTGAGACTGCAGTGCAAAGAGTGAGGCAAGGCAAATCAGCCCAAAGACGGAATCTGTTTTTGCTTATTTCAATATTTCATTGAGTGTTATACATCAATGAACTGTTTCAGGTTGTCATCGCACAGAAGCTAAGCCCTTCGAAATCCCGGTATACAAGTGTATGCTCCAACGTGCGTTGAATACATGAAAGGGTCTCTATCACACAAGTTCTAGAAGAGTTCAACTTCGAGAAACAAAACATCGACAGCACTTGAAACAGCAGGAACAGCACAGGTGTAATTAATAACATTAATGAGGGGGTGCAGGGTCTAGGTGTACATCTAAGCCTTCGTTAATGTTATTACTTACACCTGTGTTCATCCGGTTATGAGTCTATGCGTCTACCGCCTACAAGGAATTATTTGACATTGTGTGTACTGCGATCTCCTGCGAAATGTCTGCTGTGAAAAAGGTCTAATATGCTTCTGCTACACATTCATATGCTTCCCATGAATGCTGCTCACAGCTGTAACAGTATGTTATCTTTCTTCTGCTTCAACTGTTTTAATAGGTCAGAGGCTTTGTAAAACCCTGTCACAGTACAAAAAAAAGTGGTTCTAGTGTGAGGTGCATACTTTGTCTGTGGAGCAGTCTTATGTCTCTATGACTATATGTGAATGTTGTGTTTCCATTTATATAAAAAAGATTGCAAGAACATCAGATGGTCCAAACAGACACAACACATAATAAATAGATGCAACTTGAGTGCATATAACCCAACATAATACTATGCTATTAAGAAAGCACCACATTGTTCAGTAAAAATTAGTTTCTGGCTTAACAACAAAGCCACCTGCATAAACACAGCAACAGTTGTTGAAGAGATGACGCTCAGGAGTGAGCCAATATGGCCTAAGGCAGAGACTAAATGTGCTCCTCATAATGCAGGCCAAACATTTAATATGGCTTAACGGGTTAAGAATCTCCTCTAAGTGAAATCTTCAGAGGATAGCCAAATCTCCCTCTTTCTTTTTATACAGCTAATTTGACAGTTTCAAAATCCCCCTATCCTCCTCTGATCAATTTTACCTCTCTTAATCCCCCTTTCCCCCCTCCACCTGTTAGTCTGGGTTTGCATGCGTGCCTCCCTCTCTCCTGAGAGCATATGGGGCAGTGGCTGACCCAGGGAGACGTTGAGTGTGGGGACAGATGCAGCCTCTTCTCTCCCCTCCCCCTCCCTGTCCCCCCCTCTTCGTCCCCCTAGCCACAACCAGCCCTTCCCTCCTATCCACCTGTTTAGGTCACAGACCAGGGGGATGAGTGGCTGTGCGCGTGCCACACCAGCGGCTTGGTCACCGCTTTGTTATCCCACCCAAAACAAAGGGGTATTTAGGGAGGCCGGCTGCCCGCCCAAGGGGAACACAATGCCATGAGGCTGGCAAGCCTGCGGACTTGGGGCCGTCGATCACATGCCCGCTTTATGAGAATGAGCGTCAGGGGGCATCTGGTGTGTGTGTGTGTGTGTCTCATGCCAGACAAGCGGGCATGAGACAAAGAATTTAAGTTGTGTGTGCAATTTTGTGTGAAAAAGACAATTGCATCTATTATCACTAAATGAGGTCTACAATTGAATACATTGTAGTAAATATTAACAGCTCAACTTCTGCTCCAAATGAACTTCATATTGGAGTGAACAGAGGTACACTTGAGAGTTATTGTAATGAGTAAATGATAAAACACCTCAAATCCTTTCGGTCCTCTATGGAAAAATGTCAATTTTCTGCTCCAAATCTGAAGTTGAACATTTACTATTCTAGGTCAAAACATTGTTTTATGGCCTCCGTAATACATGTCAAATGACAACTTGAACTCCATGTACTACTATATATATATATATAACAAAGGTCATTCCTTGCTGTGGCCCTTGCTCCGTCATATCGCTTCACTGATCAATATGAATCAGTTCAAACAATAATGATTAGCTGCTCCATCAGTTCCCTGGCCAGTGTGCTGCTGCAGTGATGTATTAACCGTTTTTAAATCAAGCCTATGTGACCTCTTAATGAACTCTATTAGATGTCAGACTGTGCTTCTAAATATAAATGATAAAATCTTGAAAATAACCCTCTTAATAGCAGAATTTGTAACTGTTATAAAAGTATTTTATGATATGGTGTTCCTGTTATTATGTCCATCCCCTGAACGCCTGCTCTGAAAACTCATGTATCCATGTGTGTGTTTTTGTTTAGTCTAGACAATGTTACATCATCCTGGCAGGGTGTTTGTATGTTATTGTGTCTATTGTGGCTTACTACATCATGTCATGCTCTCGTCAGGCACGGTTACACATGGCTAGTGGCGCCCTGACCTACAACTCCCCCTCTTGTTTGTCAGCGGTTGTTTGGCCTACTTTCATTAAGACAAACACGGTCATTTGTTTTGTTTTGCATTTCTATGAAAATGGAATAAACAAGTGGCAGGAGGGGGACAGCTGGAGCAGCTTTTTCTGTGTGGGGTGTTGAATAGATAACTGGATAGAGCAACTTCTGACACGTCATTAACAAGCAATCATTCCTGGAAAATTCAAATAAATTAAATAATAAAAACATAACAACTAGCCAAGAATATTCACTCTATGATAGTAATAATAATAAATATAATCAAACTCATTACTAAGACTATGGACCCCTCTTGTCAAAGATATGACAATTACAATTACTTTAACGATCAAACGGAAAGATTTGAATTTGCAACTTTATTTCCATCTCTTCCCTGACCTTCTGGACACCAACCGAACTGCGGGACCCGAGATGGGCAGACCCTCAAACTGAATCCGCCCTCCCTCCCCTCCTCTCTCACTCCATGGACAGTGAGGATGATACAGTCTGTTAATGAGTGTGCTCCATAGCTCTTTAGAGTCCTTAATTAGTGGCACACTGACACTGGCCAGCCATGCACCAGGAGGGGCATGCTGGGAAGATGGGGAGGCACACTGGGGGAGGGGAGTCAAGTTTATGAGCCCACTGTTGGCTTTGCTGTTACAAAAATAGGCCCTTTTTCAAAAAAACAAAAAGGATGCCTAACCTATTCTGAATTATCAGTCCACCCAATTGGATTCCAAAAGAAAATCAATTGTTTTGACAAGAGGGACCTGATCAAACACAATTGATTATGTCTTTGAAAGGGTGTGACATGGATAGCTCTCCGCGGCTGGGCAATGGACTGTAGCAAACACATGTGATTGAAAAGCTTTAAATGGGTGTCAAACAAGCGAGGACATAATGTTTGACTTAAATTATCAGCAGTCCCACAGGAGGCTTCTGGGCCCGCTCCCCAGAGCCGGGGTGTGTGTGGAATACAAACAGGGGATTCACCAGTGACCAGTGGGTCAGCGCTGGAAGAGGGACGGGTGCCGGTGGCTCCTGTGGGACTTGGCGACATTCCTACAGCAGCTTTTTTTATTTGCTGGACATGACCCCCCCCCCCCCCCCAGCAGGCGCTAACAGGACAGACGACACTTCTCACATACAGCCACAGTCACTCTGAGTGTGTGTGTGTGTGTGTGTCTAAGAGGAGCAGGTGGGGGGGTGGGCTGTTGTAGGGTCCCAGATGGGTTAATGGGGAGTTCAGCATCCGGATTACAATGCAACAGTGTGGCTTCAGATTGAGTAGTGATTACCCCACGCTTACACTGGCTACCCCCCTCAATGTTCACCAACACCACCGCTGGGCCAATAACACAGGACGCCGTTGGATAAACAATTATATAAGATATTACAATTATTGTGGTAAACGATTTTTTTTAAAGTGTCTCAAAAATGTAAGTAAAATAAATTAAAGTCCCTAAAAAATGTTGTCCTAAAAAAACTAAACAAAGCTACAGTACCTCCATATTGTTTACTCCAAAATGTCTTTTTAAAAACAAATTGGGTATATACATGTACAAATGAATCTTGGGTTTTCTAATTAACCAAAATAAAATGATGAAAACTGTTTTCCCATTATACAACCTTAGAGGGTGTTTTTTAGAAAGAAATTATACTAAAATCTCCATTTGAGCAAACAGTCTATGCAGGTGATAATTAAAAAAACAAAATGTGCTCCCTCTATTGGCCATAACAGGTTATTATGAATTATAAAGTTAAGATTTATAGTTATTATAATATTTCTTACTCCTTCGTGAGTTTAGACTTTAGAGATTTGTCAGTCTCTCTCCACTCCATCTTTCTCCATCACCTCCCCCCACCAGTGTGCTAGACTAATCTGTTTGTCAAACGCGTGTCTTGCCTCTGCAACCTACACCTCCCCTGCCTCCCTTACCTCCCTCCTCACCTCCCCTGCCTCCCTCCTCACCTCCCCTGCCTCCCCCTTCCTCACCTCCCCAGCTGCTGGCCATCACAGGTCGAGCTCCAGCACCGCCAGCCAGCCCAGGGAGATTGAAATGTTAAGGGCAGGGACGACAGCTCCACTAATTAAATTCCCCAGGTTAATCCCTGCCGGTCCCCTTAACGCACTCTCCAACCGGGCCCTGCAAGGAGACAGGGGGCTGAGACCAGGGGGGGGGGGGGGGAACAAACATTCAACATTTACAATGGGCACGAAAAATTCTAAAACTAAATAGAATGGAGAAATGAAAAGATTGAAAACGCTGCACGTGGTGCAAATATGTGGACAATGGGTTATAACATCTGCAAACAAACATGTGCACACTAATGCATCCCAAAGAAAAAAACTCACAGCGCATTATAATGATAATTCATCTTTATCCTGTCTTCCTTAACGTTTTTAAATAAATGATAGGGACAACTATTCTACTTCTGACTGTGGCATTGTCTTGAAAATATATTCTTATTAAAGTGAACCTGCGTGTTGACTGGCTGCCCTCACATTCCCAGGACTACCATCAGACCTGTCATCATCGCAGCATGTAGATACACCTTGTGTCTGACCCTGTGCCACTGTACTGACGTTCTGACCGACAACAGTAAACCCTGTGACCTTGGCCACTGCAGAGGAGGGGAAACATTCCACCTCCTATTAAGTGCTGAGCGGAAATTACTGTTGAACTGGTCTTAGAGAAAGATCTCTTTTGCTCTCATTTCTTTATATTCTCAAGAATCGAAGATAGTTGCTTTTGAAAGAGTGAATTACTATAAGTGTGTTTTTTCATTATATAAGGGGCATAAAATGGACTAGAAATTAGGGCTGTGCAATTAATCGTATTTTAATCGCAATTACGATTTTGGCCTGCCACAATTACGAAAACAACATAATCGAAAAAAACGATTATTTTGCTTTGCTAGGTTGTGACAGTGCACTGCAACATATTTGATCTAATTTATTTTAGTCTAATTTATTTGTATTTATCATATTTATATATGTTTAGTAGCTTGAGGAAGTGCGCTCCAAAATATTTGTTGATCTTGTTTATTTGTATTTATTATTTTGATATTATTTAAATGTAAATATAAATGTATCATTTATTTTTGTATTGGTTTTTCAGTTGAATTACACGTTCAGTGTAATCAACAGTTAAAAAGATACTGTTCAAATTATTATTTGTATTTGTTTTGAAGTTCAATAAATGGATGTTTTCAAAGTCAATGAATAATCGTATTTAATAATCGTGATATCAATTATTGTCCAAAATAATCGTGATTATGATTTTTGCCATAATCTAACAGCCCTACTAGAAATTACAATTTTGTAAAGATCTTTGGAACAATATATTGTTCAACAAGAGTAGTTATTGTGACAGGCCAAATGACATTGTCATCGAAGGAAAATAAATGATGTACCCCACTGAGGAACAATAAGTTATCAACAAACTGACCAACTTTGTATGCCACAACCTTTTAACATGTAACAACATGTTACATGTTAAAAAGTCACATGTGAAAGACTAATAACACTCTTTTCTTGTCACAATTAACAATAGACAGCTAAGTTCCAATGTTCAAGGCGAATGCATCATGAAAAAATAGCACTACAGAAATAAATACTACTGTCTCAATAGGTCTGTGGCAGTGAATAGAAGGAGTGGGAAGAGGAAAGCAGATTTAAAAATGGATGAATAGAGCAGGTGCTTTGGTACACAGTGGGTGTGGTGTTGGGGAAGACGCGGGTGGATCACACAGTGTGGGCGTGCTGCGTCACACACACCACGCGCCTGCGTTGTGGCTTCGCTCAGAGGTGTAATGCCTGATTAGGGGATTACAGGAAAGTGCTTCTTTGCAGTTCTGTGAGAAACAATTATTAACATGTTGGTGTCTCTAATCCTGGATAAACACAGCTTTTCAAGAACAACAGCGAGTCTTTCTTCCCTCTTAAAAAAAAAAGAAATCTGTGTTTAAACCCCGGAGTCACTTGAACTCCAAAGCCTAACTAATACCAGCGGAGGAGACAGGCCAGTCGTGTGGAACAGTGTCATTACAGAGGTTGTGCTCTTGGTGGAAGACATAGCTGGCCAGCAGGCCTTCACATCGGAGGGGAAATCCACATTTAGCTTGGGGAGAGAAAAGCATTGTGCTGAGCACTGCTTGTTGAAAGGGCATTAGACTGAAACATGTTCACAGCCTGTAATCTTTTATTTGTTTGTACACTTTCCTGTAATCTGCTTTCTACTAATACTGAGACGATTTTCTGAGTCATGCTGGGGAACCCATGGAAAACAGATCCAGGTGGGGTAGTGGGACAAAGACTTACAGCATGTTGACACTTCATAAGACTGCATTTTAACACGCAAAGATTTTATTTTTTAAATAGGCCTGCCAGGATTATTTTTTTGGCCATTTTTTTTTTTACGTATAAGAAGCAGCACAGCCTCTCTTGGATGGTAACATGGCTTTTAAACACATATTTTAAGTGTTTATTACAACATTTATTACCTGTAGCAAATTTGACAGTATATGGCAAATGCTACCACAGTGACTATCAGTCCTTCGTGTAACCATAAAAATCCCAGACTATGCCCCAGTGGTAAAAATAAATAAGTGTGATTGAACTAAATGAATATCTTGCAGTGCATGTAATAAACCAAGACATTAATACAGAAATGTAGGGATTCATAAACTCAAATGGAGACTATTTAGTTGCAGCCGAGTGTGATAAAAGTCAGGCAAGAAGCAATCAACACTCTGCTGATTCCTGAGCCACCAATCTACCCTCACACACATATACCTGCACACACACTTTATCATTTCAGTGTTGCCTGTGGCTCTGAAATAGAGCACATCAAAACAACCTGTACGCTTCATTTCAGATACCCTTGAACATGCTGACTGGCCAAACTGTCCACTAGCTGACACTTTGAAGAGTACCTCATCTGAGTCGTGTCTCCTGCCGCCATTCTGTGTGGCCCTGAAAGATGGTTGATGATACATTCAGTAACATGGCTGCTATGAACAAACAAGTTACATTTAGTTGACCAATCCATGTATACAAATAATAAGCTAAGATGTAGAACATTTAAACTGTAGCACAGGGGCTAAAGGTTATTCTAAAATCACCAATTAAGTTGTATATCCATATAGAATTTATTGTGCTGCACTTTGATTGACCTCTGAGTCAGTTGAGAAGCGTACCAGTGAGTATCACCATGGTTCCAGTCGCCTGGCTTCCACAGAAGAAGGTGCTGGTGTGCGATGATGGGGATGTGTTTTGCCCATCTGGCAGGGCAGGGTTTAGCCCTAATCCCAGAGCCCCTCGGCAGGGGAGCCCCAGTCTGTTGATCACCGCCCCCCTGCTGACTCCTCCACACTCTGACCTCCTCAGCGCACAAACACACAGACCCCTGTCACAGGAAAACAAGCCTCCACAAAACATCAGCACATAAACGGCAGGGCATTATGCCAGATTAGTTTACGAGAGCTTCATATTCCACAAACCTTCTCTCATCTTTCTAGGCATATGTCAATGTTGGGAGAAGGGTTTTGATGTCCAGTAGAAACATACAGGCTTAGGCAGCAGCTCACAAATACAAACAGGCACTGTGAAAGACAAGAAAGGAATATGACCCCGACCAATAGGAAAACATATAAACATATACACGCACATGCAGAGGGCGCAGAGACCTGTTTTTGTGAGGCGATGTACAATAACACATTTATCACACACGCAAGTGGAGACAGAGTAAATATACACACACATAATTACAAAAACAGACGGATAGGCAAACACACAAAGACACCCAGAAGCAGTCACCCAGCCATACACACCACACACCTAACCACTGATAATCCCCCAGACACAGGAACACACACCCGCACACATACAGAGCATCATTATGTTTATCACTGTGAACCAGCCCACCGACACCCATCACTCTAATTCCATTTGTCTGTTTAGATTCGTTTTGCTTTAATCCTCCCTTGTTTGTGCACATCTGCAAGCACTGCAATAGTACAGACACAGCGAGACCGGGAACGAGACAGACAGGAAGAGACAGAGTGAAGAAGAGAGAGAGAGAGAGCTCACAGGGTGCACTCTCCCTCCTGACATCCCGGTCCCTGTAGCTCCAGCAGAAGGGGCAGACAGGCGTATCTCCTTACCCAGGGAGAAGCTCCCTGTCCCAGCCACGGAGCCGCCGCCAGGCCCGCAGGCCCCTGTAATCACTGCAAACAGTCAAACATCCAGTCACACAGGCTCTTACACCAACACAACATTACAGGCTTTTTACACAGTATTACACCACATCTTATTATCCCATTCAAGTCCCTCTATTAGCTCAATTGGATGGTGGGATTTTCATTTGTAAATTGGGGGATTTTAGATTAGCTTGTCTGTCAGCGATGAAATGCCCCCCGAGACTGAATTATGTGACCAATCACACATTAATCAATGCTTACGCATACTGTACTGCATGAATGGATGGTGTCAGCAGGAAGAAATGACACCACCATAACCTAGATGATGTACTGTACATGTGTGACACCACAGGTTTTATCAATGCAAGCATCACAGCTGTGTGGCTGCAGATTGGATACACTACAGTCTTTAACTCTTCTCCAAATTTAAATACAGGCATATGATTCAGCCCAGCCAAAAATGCGAATGGCACCATTTTTGTGCAGCTGACAATAAGCAGTGTTAGCTTTTATACGGCAAATAATATTCAGGTCTAATAGAGAATTATTAAAGAGATAAATATATGCTGCAATACACACCTAGCAGCAACATTATGCAGAACTGAAGCGGGTTGGTTGAAAGGAGGCGAATGAATTACCCCTCTTCCTCCCCAGGCCTTCCATTCAGACACGGAGTGAGAAAGTGAGGGAGGAGAGAGAGGGAAAAAGGCACCCCGAGCTAGTCAAGAGACCCGGCAAATTATGAAAATGCCTCTCTGTGTCCTAAATGGAGGCCGAGCTCTTTAATGTGGCACAAAATTAGAACCTGGGGGAGGAAGTGTGGCCCGCTTGATTGGCGAAACCCCTCCTGGCCCACTACCCTCCTTCCCTCCTCCTCCCCCTCTCAAAGCACACAGAGATATTATCCTGTGGCTGGTGGCGCTCTCTTGTATTGGGGAAACTGAAGGACCCCAGAGAGAGCCCAGGGGCGTCCATAAAGGTGCCTAATTTGTCAGTTTACTCCTCAATTATTTAAATAGATCTAAGAAGGGAGCCGAGAATGAGGCTTTTTCTGCCTCTTCGCAGTCAAAGGCAGAGAGAGACCTTTCTCCACGGTAGCCATTTTCAATTGCGCTCTGCACTGCTGTCTTTGATATACAGAAGTGCTGTAGTAGAGAGGGGCTGTATCAAATAAACAAATGTGTGTACACAAGATAACAACGGCAACTTGGGGATAATATTCAGTTTGCTCTGAAGAACTCAAAGTTATTTCACATTTAGAGATTAAAAATAAACTTTACAAACACATGCACACAATGTACACAGACACACGTTAACATTGTGTCCATCTCATGCATAGGCAAAAACACCCACACATACACATTTATCTGTGAGGATTTAGTCGAGGTAGGGATATAAAGCGGGGACCCTTTGTTACTCATCCCTCTGCTTTTCCATCCATCCACACCACCAGGTTACAACCCCACCCCCCATTCTCTATCAGCACCCCACACCCAGTAGGAGCACCAGCTCACTCCGCCTGGCATTGCCAGCTCTCAGCCAGAGACCACTGGAGGTATGTGGGGCCCGGGACCAGAGATTACAGAACGGTTGAAGATTGATCCTGGAAATGTTGGTGTTGCATTCCCCAACCCTCTGACCTCTAATCCTTCACATATCTGCCTCCATTGTTTGGTTTGTTTTACTAGAGGGGCGAGGTTTCGTGGGCTGAGGAGGATGAGGGCGCTGTGAAGGTGGAGGGGGTCCTGAGGTGACCTTATCTCTCACATGCGTCTGGTGGAGGCAGGTAAAGGACCCTCTCTATGTCTGAATGCTTTGCCGCAGACCCCTATTGAGATGAACTCTCATCTGTGCAACAACAATCACTTTCAATAAGCTCTATATCAGCAGCGATGCCAGCACTGCGGCCAGTGGCAGCACAATAGTCTGGGTTCGCCTACACAAAGACGTGAGCACCAAGACAATAACAGTCTTTTAAATGCAGGAAAGACACCAAGAAACAGCGAAAACCCTTCTTGGCACAATAGACGCATTGCAACCCAAATACAAACAGGAAACACCATGGCGAGCACAACAAACACCTGAACAAATAAACTCAGTAAACTTGCAAACACACTGTACCTGGCATACAAACAGTGGCTCCCACACACTGAGAAACACACACATGATGAGTGGAAACAAACAAAAACCCGAGACAGTCAATCATGACATCGCGTCAACACAGACTGACGCTAATGGGCCTAAATCTACCCAATACACATCACTTGAGTTCATAGGAAAATATTTAACTTAGCCAAATAACAATTACTTTAAGTATGTTTAGGGACTTTTAAAGTTGAAGTACCACTGTGTTGAGAATCTATTCTGTTTTCTAAGACATTGGAGTCAACCAACTGACAAGATGTGCCATTTTGGTTAAACCTGCAGCTTAGTGCCCTAGAATAACAACAATCCAAAGCTAAAAATGTGTGTGGAGAGTTTGGTAGCAGGCATTGGCAACCTCTACAAAGATGGGTGGCACCTAGTAAACATCCTTGAAACAGGTTTCTCATGCTTAGGAAAGGGATCTGCAGGCAAAGTTTTTCAGAGTGCAAGATTCTGCAAAATCTGCGGCCAGCTCAGTATATCATGCCTCTCACATCCTCTATTCTCTTCCCAAACACTAACCAACACACCCGGCCCTCCGCCTCCCTCCACTCCAAGCTTCCATCCAGCCAGGGAGAGGAGAGGAGAGGAGATAGGCCCAGTTGCTAAAGCTGTCTTTTCAGCCCCTGCTCCCGCTCGGTCTATCTGAGATACACAGCAAGCGGAGGTGTCGCTTTTCCGCTGGCATTTCGGACAGTATCTACTTATAGACGGGAGAAAAAGAGAAAAGAAAAACAGAAGGGGTATTATCAGGGAGGGATGAGAGCAGCAAAGGCATTTTGTCTTTTTATTCCCCTCCTAAGCCCTGGGCTTTGCTCCCAATCCGATTGGTCGATACGGCCAGGGATGTAAATGAAATGCAAAGAGGAATAAGGCTGGCTTCCCATCTCCAGTGTGTGCCCCCTAAGTCCTCCTCCCCTCTTTCTCTGTCTCACTGTTTATGGTGTTGTGTTCCTGTTTCCCCATTCACAGACTTGCTGCTCTCCCTGTTTCCGTCTCACCCTCCTTACTCTGCTTCCCCCCCGCTCCTCTCTCGCTGCATCCCTCCCCTCTCCCTGGCTGGGCTCACAGCTCTTATCTCCTCAGACGCCCCACATTCCAGCGTTGCCGTGGCTCCCTGCCTGCATCCCTGGTCACGGCGATTCCACGGGTTCCCACAATCCTCGGCAGCTTGCTGATTTAGGGTGGGCAACTGACTCTCAGAGACAGGGGAAAGGGGAGGAACAGAGGGGTTAAGGAAAGACAGGGTGAGAGGGGATGAGAGGGTGGAAGACAAGAGAGGGATGAGAGAGGAGAGGATGGGAAGAAAGTAAAGTAAAAATAACAGTATGAATGAAATAAAAAATGTTTGAGGAAATATTATCAACATTTGCAGCTTAAAAGGTCTAACTCCAAAATGTATAAAAATCGGAATCTTTATTAAAATACTTGAATATTTAGAAAGCAGAGGGACAATTTTTCCTTTTTATGGGTAACCAAACCATCTGTGCTACAGCAGGTCGAATCTCATCATCCGACCAGCTGACAGCGGCTAACCAGGCCTGTTCAGACAGGGCAGATTACATTCTGAGAAAACCACACATGCTCTACTGTCCTTCGCTTTCTAGTGGTGTCTCAAAGAGCAGGCTCATCCAGCAGTGTTTATTAACCTCATAGAAAAGGTTTGACTGCTGTGAAACAATGTTCATTAACCTCGGCAACAGCATTTAGGGAAACAGTGTGTAGCTGAGGTTCTGGTCCTCTTGCTGTTGAACGCTACGATGTCTCCCAAGCAACCCTCACAGGGCTAATGTTCTGGTACACTGTGAGGCTGATGGTCATGCGTGTTTTTGTGTGTCCCTGGAGTTTGCATGACTTTGTGCTTGTAGGATGATCAAAGTACTTTCCTTTTGAATGTGCCGATCTGTTTATTGACTACGTTTATATGCGGTTCCGGCAGGGAAAAGGCTTGGGTGGAGATTTAAGCGTGTTCACACACACACACGACGACATGCAAACAAGCATGCACACAGAAAGGCACCTCTAAAAGGGTCCCTGGCATCGTGACATTTTACATTTCATTTAAATCCATGAGGGATTACATCCCTCCCGTTAGGAAGGAAGAGAGGGGAAAAAAGCACTCATCGAATCCATTAGTTTTGAACATTTAGAGGACCATCTAAGATAGACTGATGGGCGGATAGAGGGTTGGGTGGGTGGGTAGTGCCGGTCAAGCAAAGTGAGGACTGTGTGGCACAGCCCAAGTCTGTCCTAGATTAAACAGCCACTCTAATCCCCCATTTCTGCCCCCAAATTGGTTTTCCCTCAATCTCAGCCTTACCATCCTAATGTGAGAAAAAGAGAAGTAGAGCTGAGGCAATATAATCAGCACGTTAAAAAGCTGTGAGAGCAGAAGAGGAGAGAAAAAAAGAACGAGATGTAACGATAAAGCAATCGAATGGGTGATTTTTAGGGGAGCACGCACAGTTTGATTGGGGTCAGTTAAGGCTTCTTGAAAGCAGGCTCTGTCAAATGCAAACGTTCCTCAAATGAAGCATTGCCGAGTTGTAGTTCTCCGTCCATTGTGCTGCTTGATAACTACGTCCCATCGTCCTGCGTAAGCAACTTCTGACTCGCAACTCCAATAGGGCCCAGTCTTTTTAGCCAACATGTTATCCTTCCACAGCACCATCTTCAAACCACGAGAAGAGGCACAACGGCTCAGACTCCGTCCCCAGTACCTTGCACTTCGGCTGGGCTCGCGGCACACTCTCATTGTTCCAGCTCCGTGTAGGTCTCTGGATCTCGTTATGGAGTTTGCCTGCGGCTCTGGCGAAGCTCGTCTCTTTCTTTAAGTAAACTAGTAATGGCCGAGCGTATGGCTGTGGTCTGGGGATCTGTGGGTTCCTTCTCTAAGTAGAGACTAAAGTGCTGGGCGCCTAAGGTCAGCAGGCTGTCTGGACTGTATCTCTGGTGACCCAAGCGGAGCAGTCTCTCGCAGGCCAGTGCCAAGTTCTTGTCCCAGTTTGGAGGGTAGTCCGAGTGGGCCTCCACAATCTCCTTATACAGCTGCACAGCAAAACACACATACATATACACACAGAGACACACACACAGAAGCAGATGTTAAAAAGCTTTTTCTTGTGCGGCACTTACATCTGCCCCATTATGGTAAATGAGAGTATTGTTGCATGTTTGTTGAGGTCAGACTCACAGTATAAGACAGCTCATAGAGGCGAGCTTTCCCCTCTCCCTCCATCCCTTCTGCCAGGTCAAACAGAAAGAAAGCCGTCTTCATCCTGAAACAAAGCACGCAGGCTCAGGGCTAAGTGCTGGATGGATGAGCCATGCAGATCCACACTCACAGACGCACCACTCCAATGGAGTGATTTATGGAGATGCTGCCACCAAATAGAATGTACATGTAGATGCTCTACCACACAAGACTGGTTTATGGAGATGTTCTAGAGAGCTAGTATGCATCGTGACACAGCTTTTTTTCTCAGAACACTAAAGTATACAACCTTTCCAAGGAGAGAAACCAACATATTTAAAAAGAAACTGCACTGTACCTGGCTTGCCACATCTCTTCATTAGCGACATGCTCCCAGGACGCAGGATGGAAACTGTTTACAGATAAAAACAAATTCAAAAAATCTTTATGTAAACAGCTTGAGGCGTTGGCTTGTGCACAGTTCCACTAACTTTAAATGATTATTTATGTGAATATATTGTTCCCCTCGACTGTGCCGGTTTTGATACACTAAACATCAATGTTTGCTGCATAAACATTAAATGACTGCACAACAATACCAGCTAGCACATTAGACATGGAGTAAAACCACATCTCCCTTTCTTCACTTTGTTGACTGTAAACACTTGACCTCTTCTTCAAAAGAATATTTTAGCAGGGCTCCCAAACTAATATTTGGCTTGCGGGCATCGGCGGACACGCTTGTCGGGAGGGTGCGGGAAATAATGTCACAGTATTCAGTCGTGGATATCTGAGTGAATGAAGGGCTGCTGGCTACAGCAACAGAATATGGAGCTTTGACTAATTCCACTTTTGACACAGTTATTGACAAAGTGCAATAAGAAACTCATTATTTTTCATCTTCAGCCTCATTTCAGATTGCTGAAGGCCTAATGTCTTTCTCTGGTTGAATACACAAAAGGCTGGATCACAGCATGGAGAACAGAGGACAACCTCACTGAGGGAAGCTCTGTGGAGTCTAAGGAAGAGTGAGTGAGAAGACGACGAGATGTTGGAAATGAAATAACGTGGTGAGGACTCACTAGTTTTTTAGAACAATACGCAATTTAAGTATAACATCCTGCTATTTTAACCTCTTAAAACCCACTGAATTCAGCCTTTGGGAACTCACTGTGGAGCTAAACCAGGTTCAAACCCCGGGACTTTATTTTAAATTATAGTCCCAAAGGATTTAAAAATATGCCCAGCTGAACTTTAGAACAATTATGTATAAAATGATGCACAAAAAATAATATTTCCATTTGGTGCTGCGAAAAAAAAAAAAAGCAATACATTTTGTGTTATTAGAATTCAAAGATCTGACAAGTTGATTTAATCTATATTATTTTTCAAACAGTGTGGAATAGGTCAAATAAAGCTACTTAAGAGGAGGGAAAAGGAAAAGGGTATGTTTAGGGGTTAAACACATACCTGTGGGTAGACCTTAATGAGTCTGTGTATGAGTGCATGTACCTGTTGTGTGGTTCACTCCAGTTGTAGATGTTGCGCGTGCTGTTGGCCCACCTTTCAGGGTGAAAGTGCCTCTGAACCGGCACCAGGTAGTCACACACACCCAGGGGCCAACGAGAGAAGCTATGCTCCCAGCTGTGGTCTCCATCAGGCAGCCCAATGCAGGCAACCACATGCCTACTGCAGAAAAACAAACAGGAAGAGACCTCAGAAACATCCTCAACTATCATCCATACAAACACCCCCCTTTAACCAGGTAACTAATGAAGATGAGACACAGAAACATCATGTAGACTTTTGTTCACTATCTAGCTCCCCTCCAGTCCCGCAACAAAATCGTCAGGCCCGCAGGGTTAATCCCACAGGTCAGTGTTGCCCCACTGAGAGACGCATGTTGGCCTGGCAAACACTGCCCCCTGGTGGGCTTGGTATTAACAGGTCTCCAGCCGGTTCCTGGTTCTCAATTCCTCTTGGAGTGATGGGAGCAGGGAGCAGTGATGACGAGTCCGCCAGAGACAGTTTAACCAAATCAAAAAGATTAGACGACTTCTGGAGTTCATCAAACTCCTTTTATGGCCTCAACAGCTGTACGGGCTTATCTCCTCTCTGCACTCACCGCTGTGTGGACCATCCCACTGATCTCTGCCTCATTTGATCACACACTTGTTCATTTGGACCATTGTTGCCATCCTAATTCACTCTCTCTTAATGTTACACTCTTCTATTTATCTGTTCAGACCACCCTTTCATTCTCTCCAGGTACTCTCACGGCGTCTCGGTGACTCACTGTATGTTGTAGGACAGAAACTCTTCCAGACTGAAGGTGTCTTTCCCCACAGGGTGGAGCGGGTCCCACCAGCGACCAGGAAAGTTCACCCCAGGGTGGTGCTGCGCCAGCTTGGCCACATACCAAGCATACGTCATCATCTGAAAAGAAGATCGAGAACCACCAACTCAGTTCAAGTCTTTGAATCCATGTGATGTGATCAATTTACTTAATGAAAGGCTTTAAACACAATCTTAGTGGCTTTTATTTGTGGTTATGGGGTTTTTCTTTTTTCCCAGAAGAGATTAAATCTCAAATAACTTTTTTTTACATAACGTCCATATTCAATCGATCCATCCAGAATATTATGATTTTAAAGAGATATAAATTGTATCCAACAATTATCATTGTCAAAAATATCTTCCTTCCTTGCTTTATTTTTTTGAATAAAGACATCGTCCTTTTCTCAATTGAATTCTTCTTAATTGACAACCAAAAGAAACTAAAGCAATTTTGCCATTAATTAAAGATTAAAAGAAATGCAGGAACTTTCCTTTTCAAAACAATACACGCAATGAAACTATGTATTATTATATATTGCTATTTTAACACATACATGTGTAATTCTTCTTGAACTTAACTCTGTTTAAAGGGAACTTTTAAAATTCATTGGATTTTGGTTTTAAAATAAAGCTGTTCTTGATGATACTAAATTCTTACTTGACGTATATAACATTAAAACTGAAATGAGAACAGCTCAGCAAAGACAAAACAGCGGAGAAATCAAAGCTCTGACCTCCTGGTCGACCAGACGTGCGTCGGGCCGCACGCCTTGGCAGTAGTGTAAGTAGCGCAGGGAGTTTCCGGGCAGATCCCCTCTGGTCAGGATGATTGCGTTGTTTGGGACGGAGGCCAGAAGCTCCCTGCCGAACCTCTCCACCACGCTGTTTCTGCTCTGATCGCACTCCCTGAGGATTATCAGCACATACACAATCACACTGTAAAGTATAATCAAAACACAAGTTGTGTTTACTGGAACTTAAAAAGAGGCTTGAGTACATCTTTACTCCAGCTTAGAATTGTGAGGGATCTGTACAAGTGTGCGTACGTGAGTGTTTGTAGGTTAGCTTTCAAGGTGCTCTGAGGGGAAGTTGTCAGTGCCCCCGCCCCTTCCCCTTCCCCTCTGCAGAGCGCTCCGGCTGCCTATCTAATCGTGGGGAGACAGGTGTGATGGGTCTGACAGCACAGGCCATGCTCCCCTCTTGATCAAAGCCGCTCAGTGATGGCTGTCTGGCACTCCCAGCACTACGCTGGTGTAATCTGCCTCCTCGGACAGCTAACATCTCAGACTGAGCTCTGTGAGTGGAATCTATGTGCTAACCGTGCCTCTCTTTAGCCCCTACCATGGGGTGAGCAGGGGAAAACCTGACATGTGGAGTTCAGACCTGCGGTATGAAGCGCAGAGGAGAAACAAATCAGGTTGACTCAGGGGAAACTTATGCATGGGGATTTTAGAAGGAACTCGAATGAGAAGGGAGTTCTTATTCCACTTTAACTTTATAGCAGAAGTATTTATTTTAGGAAACATTTGGCTCTAGTGAAGTTACTACAATAGGGATGCTGTAAAGTAAAACCTATTATACTTATAAATGTACAAAGTTCCAGAATCCAAATGCTTCAGAGCAACCAAACTCCAAAACAAGAGCAGTTGAAATCAAAAACAGCCTATAGAAGTTCATAACAATGCAGCTACAATGTGTGACCATTTTGAGTGTAATGTAGAAGTAGATTTTTATAATTGTCTTTGTAAGTGTATGTTCTGCTTTTAATTGAACTTGTTTTTCTAATCTCTATACTCTAACAATGTTCTGATGTTAATGGACTACAAATGTATGTTTTTTTCACACCCAAACAGGAATTTGTTACACTAACAATACTCACTTGTGATTGGTGTGCACCATATGTGCCAGCAGAGCCATGGTGAAGACCCAGCCTGTGGTCTTCCACAACCCCCCCCCGGCCCAGCCTCCTCTCCAGCTCGGTGTGTGTTCGGCTCAAGCCGAGGCCTGCCAGCACACACACTGCAGCGTCGCTCTGAAGCCAGAAACGCTCAACCTGCAGGCAGAGAGCGAACATAAGAAAACTGTTTCCTGTAGTTTTCTTTAGTTTTTAGTCTAGTCCAGGGTTTACTACTGGATCGGGATCAGCATCAATATATTCTGCTATTACGGTGCTCCTATTTCAAGATCTAGTATTGCCTGCTGTTTATACATTTCTCAAAAATGAGTTGGAATTGCAACTCAAATGCATTAGTGTGCTTTTCAACCACTGTATGTAAATGAAAAAACTGTGGAATCAGAGAGAGGATGTCAAACTGAGCTAAAGTCTCATAGCTCACCACTCCAAGCAGGAGGGGTCTGCTGATGTCCAGGTTTGCTCTCCAGGCAAAAAACAGTGAGTAGACAACCATCATGGCAGTGAACAGCCAGGACACAGAGCGACACGTCCTGGGAGAGGGAAGGCCAGTTATTCAGTTTAAAAATATTGTTCATATATTCATTTTCATTTCATTCATATTGGGCAATATTCTCATGGACTGGCATTTACAAATATCTAGTCGAATGTAAAAAATATATAATTGAGTAAGTCCATGAAAACATTAATGTAGGCATGGAGATCACAAGCCCAGCAGCAAACGTATACACCAGCCAGCGTAGAGGTGCATGATTGATTCTCTAATGCAGACTGAGTCATAATGAGCTGCTGCCAACCGCTGAATCACAAACTCATTAGAGTACAGCTGTAAAATGCACTAAAAAGAAAAAACATTGCCATTGTGGCATTAACAAACCATCCTCTGAACCTGGACGGACACGTTTAAGCTCTACTCTTCTTGCCCAAATGTAACTGATGGCCACAAATAAATATTGTTAATATTCTGTTTTTGTAAAAAGATAATGTAAACTCAGTTATTTTCTAGTAAGACAATGTTCTCGTACAGTTGACTCCATGTAACAACATTGGGTAAATTAGCATTTGCATGGCTTCCATTTGGCATCCTATGAAATGACCTTGCTTTTTTTCATCAGTGTGTGTATACAGCCAAGTTTATCAAAGGGCACCCCAGGAGAGGGGGAAGCGGGGGGGGGGGGGGGCAATGCACTACAGCGCCTCAGGGCTTCACTAGGCTTTATCAGCTCCACCCCACAGACCCCAGAAAAGGCACTGCTGTAATGATGACTGGATCACATACAGAGATATACAAGCAGCGATTTACTTTCACACAAAAACATGTTTAGAAAATCCGAAATACACATCAAGCTCCCTTGATTTGAATGTGGAGCGTCGCGACAGCTTGACAGTGAGGTGCCTCAGTGTTTTTTTGTGTTCTCTTTTTCTAAGATCAGCATTTTGTCAGTGGTTTTTGTTCCCCGTCTTTTACTCCAGGGGATTAGATTTTCGGTTGAAGCAGCCGTTGAGATGTGTGTGACAGAGTTTGGTGTTCTTTATGCTCATCCTACCTGTCCCATGAGGAGAGGAGAAGGCCTATTCCAGCTAGCGCCAGAACAGGAAGTGAAAGGTCTTTCAGGCAGTGGTCCAACTGGGCCCTGCACACACACAAACACACAGATAATATATATGATGGACACCAAAGACTAGCTCAATAACTCCCCCTACTACTGAACTCAAGGACACCAATTATTAAACGCTCTCCATCCCCTATCAAAACAAACTCCTTGGACTGTGCGCTCCTCCTTTCAATCGGATTGACAGATACGAATGACTGTGTCATCCCCCCCCCCCTGCTGCCCCATCCTCTCCTCACAGTGCCTGTCAGTCACAGAGCGCTTGCTCAGAGCAGAGAGATAGTTTCCTGCCTCTTCCTTAATACCCATCTCTATTTGACAGCTTATTGAGTCTCTATATCTCCCAATGTACACTATGTGTGAATGTGCTCATGAGCGCGCGCGTGTGTGTGTGTGTGTGTGTGTGTGTGTGTGTGTGTGTGTGTGAGCTTCTCCAGCGGGTTTACGTCTCCAGTGCGACATGCCTGTCATGTTCGCCTCTCTTCCCCATCTTGAAGGTGTGCTTGTCCATCAAGCAGCAGGGGTGATGGGAAGGGGTGGGTGCCTGGCAGAGGGGGGGCTGGTAGTGGGGGGTCTTAAGACTCACATGCACCCCCCATCCCGTCAGCTGGAGAAAGATACCAGGAGTGGGATGACTGCGATGGTGGTGGTGGTGGTGTTGGCGGGGAGCCGGGGGGGGGATCGGGTGGAGGAGGTGGTGGTGGTGGTGGGGGGGGTTTGCTGGAGTGGAAAAATACAATTTCTCCAGCTCTATTGCAGTGTCTGTCATCACAGCTTGTCACGCTTAAACACCAGAGCTGAGTGATCATTTCAAACTGCTGGAGAAACAGAACACAGCGATTTGGCCCTCTAAGCAGGTTCAGTTCTGCTTTGAGGGGAGAGAGGGGAATGGAAAGAACAAAAGCTGCTGGGGAGAGGAGAGAGGAAGAGGGAGAGATGGGCAGAAGAAATTACTCCCAGAACAGATTGCAAGGTCTTTGATTGAACCTGTGTGAAAACACCAGGACCAGCGCAAAACGTGGTTAGGTCCTCCAATGGTAGAACCAGGTGAGTCCTCACTGAGCCCCATATCAAATCACCATAGTTTTCTCCATTGTTTCTTTCCTACTTCAGAAGAATTCATTGAGTAAGTAGACACAGAACATGAAGGTTGTGTTGACACTGAATAAACATCCAGTACACTTCATCAGTAATGTTCCTTCCAACTTTCTGAATTCCTCACACCATGAGCCTTGCAGCGAAGACTGTCTGAAAATGTTAGTTGTTAACCCATGTTTAAAGTGAAGTTTCCTCAGTAAACAAAGTCAGTTCAATTGAAATTAAAATATGTTCAGTAATTAACATGTTTAAGCATTTAGTCAAAAAAACAGACTCACTTAAGCATTGAGGTCAGGCTCACAGAACTCTCTGTCTTTGCCTGCGAACACAAAAAGAATACAATGAAAATAATTAGTATACAAGGTCAAAATGTCCCTGCAGCAGAAATGTAAATCGACTGGTGGCGCGTGGATAACATCTAGAGAAGTGTGTTTTGTTAAATGAGACAAGAATCACATACCAGACTGAAGGTGCCATATTCAGCCCTCAGCAGGTGGGTCAGCAGGCCTGACAGAGTGGTCTGATCCCCCCAGCTCCAGCGGGCGGTGTTGATGTAGGAGGAGACGGGCAGGTAGATGTACGGCAGGAGGCCTGCCAGGAAACACACTCCCAGAGACACAAGGCCACGCAAAGAAAGCTCCTGTTGAAGTAGTTTGAAGAGAGATGTATTACATTTTTTTACAGTTAGGACCACATTAAAAAAAAAGTGGCTTCTCAAGAAACTTCAATTTAACTTTTCATTAAGACACATGACTTGATATTGAATTTACAGTAAGGCGGGATGTCAACAAGACTGTACAGTATGTTTACAATCATCCTTTTCTTGCCTGTCTTGATGTTTCTTTAACACACAATTAGAATAAGGTAAATAATAAATAAATACAGATATGTATTTATTTTATTCTGAAATGGTGCAAATGTCACACAACTTTATTTCCCCCATGGATAAATAAAGTGTTTCAATATTCAGATTTTCTAATTCTGAATTTGTTCTACTTTTATAAACCAGACCCCAGAACTTACCCCAAGAGAGTGAAGGTGATGAATGACCCAGGGAATGATGAGCAGTACATACAGCACCAGGGTGTGCTGGTTACAGAGCCCCAGGCCACAGCATAGCGCTCCCCAGTGTGCAATCTGACGAGGTCAAATATTTGAGTACAACCACTGTAAGTTCAACTTAAAAGTTTAATTTAAGAAAGCATTTAATGAGTAACCAGAGGAAATTGACAAATCAAGAGACCAATAAGAGGTACCTTTGCTCTCTGGGTGGCGTTTTCTGCACACTGGAGGCTGGCGGTCAAGAAGAAGAGCACACCAACAAAGAAGTTGTTGAGGGTGAAGACCTCTGCCACCATGGACCACTGCCAGCTCAGCCGGGACACAGCGAATAGCCCCCCAGCGAGCACTGCTCCGGGGCCGGGGCCCGCTAACCTGGCAGGGAGGGAGGACAGGACTTTATAATCAGACACGTAATATTCAGGTATACAAATGCAAGCTTTACTTATTGTTCGTCGTCACTTTTAAAAAGTACAGAACTTCAAGTGTTTTATTTGAGCTAAGTTGCACTGCACTGACACAATGAAGGTGATACAGTCGGCAGCTTCACACAAAATTTACATTTACAGTGAAAAGCCACCACTGTGCCAAGACTAATTTAGGGACCCATTATAATCTTCCCTATACCAAAGTTTGGTTCTCGGACAAGACCTTGAAAAACACCCAGTGAATTGGGCCATTCACATATCATGAGAAGTCGTCCCCCCCCGCAGCCGGTTGATCTGGAGCAGACTGGCACAGAAACCACCGAGGTAGAGATAGCACTTTATCCTCAGCTTCTTAAATATAATGTGCGCACAAAAGTTTTCCCTTCCTCCTCTCCTGTACTGTCTCCATCTCCTTTGCGGTAATTGAAGCAAACTTGGGATAATCTGTCATACGCTAAGACCCACCACTTACTAAAAATGAGAGACAGAGGGGGTGAGGGAGCGGCGACAAATGATGGGGAGAAGGAAAAGAAAAGAGAAATAGTGCAGAGGAGTGTGTGTTAAAGGGGCGAGACAGTGTGCGGGATAAAGGATGAAATATAGAAAAGGGAAGAAAAAAAGTTCAAGAAGAGAGAGGGGTAAAAGAGAAAGGAGAAAAAAAAAAAGCGGCCCAGTCCCCGGCATGCTGGCTCTGAAACATGAGCAGGCTCGACAATTAGGGAAGTCAGGCAGTATGGCCCTTTCCGCCATTGTGTGGAGTGGCTTAGAGTCCTCATCAGCCTATCAGCTAACTGACAGGCAGAGAGCTGCTCTATTCAGCACCGCAGATACAAGCTGCAGGCCAAACGGCTGCCAGGTCCCTTATGACCCCACAATCCCTTGCCGGTGACAGCTTCAAGCTCCATAGCAAATTAGGCGCTCTCACATTACAATCGCAGAAGACAGATTCCATTAACGGTATCTGAAATTGAGTAGAGAGCAGGCCCGTTATCAGACCTGACTCATAAGCACCGCCATTAATCACAAGGCATGATACCATTTATACATTTCCAGCTCTCTGCCTGCCGCTGTGATAGTCAGCCACAAAAGGCCTGATGAGACTTAGGCTAGGGGAACAATAGAGCTTTCTGAGGAAAGCGCGGTGAATCAGGAAAAAAAAGGAGAGCGAGAGTAGAAAAAAAAAAAACTCATGCTTGCTGACTACTTCCCCTTTTTCCTTGGGTTTTCTCTCTCCTTCTCTCCACTATTTTCCCTCTGTGTTCAGTGTAAGGCGAGCCCGGTGAATGAGGATGTATATGTGTGTGTGTGCACTTAAAGGAGGGGGGGGACTGTGTTGATGGGGCGTCTAGGAGTGGGTCTTAATAAGAGATAGCAGCGTCTTTCTCGCTGCACCGCTCCAGGAATTAGTTGTAACTTGAAGGAAGGATGAAAAAGGGTGGGGTGGAGGGGGGCAGATGGGGACTTTTGTTGAGGTGCAGAGACCCCCCGCACCCATACTTTTACCACCCTGCATGACAATTAACCCATAGCTCGTACACCTAGCAGGGGGGCAGATTTTGGGGCAGCACTGGGCGCAGAACAGTGGTGGGGGTCCACGGACGAGGTGATTACACCAAGTCTGTCCCAGCCTTTGAAGCCGCCTCGGATAGTCAGGCAGCGCTCGTCACATATTCACACATTCACACACACACACACACACATTCCTGTTCTTCAACTTCTTTATTCTCCCCAAGTGCCTGACAAATCTCTCTGTTAGAGCTTGTCAGTCCGTAAGAGCCCAGTGATGTGTGTACAGTGCGGGCTGTAAATGACCTGTCTGTCTGCGCGGGACCACCTGGGTCCCAGTCAGCCTCCCAGCCTCTCCACAGCTCATTCTGCGGGCTGGCTGCTCCCAGGGCGAGCAGATAAAGCAGGACACATTCTGACACCAGTGTGGCCGTGTTCCCCGTTATCACCACTCAATGCGGTGCAGGATGCCGCTGTGCTGAAATGTTGTGGCTCAGTGACAATGGCCTGGTTGAGACGTGTCAGGAGAATCACACGGCTGACAGCGAGACTATTCTACCCTGAACTGATCCCCCCTGCCAAAACGTCTGTGTCATCACTTGGGTAATTAACTGAATGACAAACAGCATGTGCCTGGAATGAAGCAAAAGCTAAATGCAAGTGGTTAGAAAAGGAAATCACCAATAATTCAACTTTAACGGGATAGAAATGGAGATTTTGATTCATCAGCATGTGCTGTATATACCATTACTTTGTGAATTTGAACCGAACGTACATGCTTTGTATCACTTGCTTTTGTGGAAGAAAACTGAGAAAAACCATGTCTTATCTAGGAAAATATACATAAGGAATGTAGATAAAATACTTGTTGGTTAAATTTATAAATATTTTATATAAATCTGTTCTAAACTCAGGTTCAGACAGTAGGATCAAAAGGTAAATAAATAGCAAATGGATGAAAATGACAACAGGCTCTGGTAAGCAATGCCCCCTTCAAGGACACAACAAAAGCTCGGTAAAATCACTTTGAAGTGTCAGAATGGGACCTGCTTCATGTACCCCCTCAGTTCTACAGTATGGGTCGGAGACGTGCCAGCACCAGTGCTAAATAACAGCACACAAAAACCCTTTACCAGCACTCTGCGCTGAATGAGGCTTCACAATGGAGCTGGCCGAGGGAGCCACTGTCACACACCACCCGAGGGAACGGACAATACCACAGCTGTGCCATCGCGGATCAGAGCGGCACTGTTCTCTAACCGTGTGGTGGTTTGGGGAAGCGGCGCTGGAAAAGAATCACACATTCCTGAAGAGGGTAGAGACCCGAGAGAGGAGGTGGTCTGCTCGGGCTGAGATGGAGGCTTCCAGCTGGCCCTCGCTGACACCCCAGGGCTCTCCTCTGGCCAGGACGCCAGGCAGGGTACTTAGCAGCTGTTATAGGACAGTCTCATGCACTGCTTTGAAATGTAGAAGCCAAGCGAGAATTGATATACAAATGTAGGAATTTGAATGATGTGTACGGTATATGTGTCAGGAAAACAAATACTGGAATAGTGGAAGTATCTCATTACAGTATGGTCATGTTTTATCTAAAAATACATGTTCACCGAACACCAACTTGCACTCCTAGTTCCTTTCAGACAGAGCACCATTCAGTCTGTAAAAGCAGATATACTATGTCTTTTGTTTGAAAAGAATGACCTTGATGACTTTCTCATCATTATAGCTTAGAGTTTTCTAGAAAGCCTGTGTATCTAAATCCGGGGATGTACGGTCAGACATCTACATTTAGAAGGTAGGGAAAAGTTGAATGAAAGAGAATTTTGAGTTTTGGCCTTTTTTGTGCAATTCTTCTCTTGTTAGTGCCCTTATTTAATGGAAGTGTAACACAAATGTACTCAATTAATATCAAGCAAAATATTATTAAAGACTAAAAACCTATGTTTATGGTTTAATTCTGCGTTAAGAGCATCGCAGTGTGAGATAAAATACTACTTTTTTATATATCAATTTGTAAATTCTTGCTTATATCAACACAGGCTTTTTTAATATACAATTGATATCATTACATGACATTTTTAACTTGCTAGGATGTTGTATCTGAACACCCAATAACCAATGAATGCCTTTACTACTTTCTTTAAGTCTCCTTTTTGAAAATGATTTATCCAAAATAACCAATAATCATCACCAAATTGTCACATTATTAATACTAAGTTAAAAATACTACATATTATGTCATTCTTTCAGTATTGTCTGGTACTAATCCTTTTTATAATCAACTTTCAAAACAGTATATTGGAATCAGGGATGCCACAGCTTAATTTTCCATCACCAAACCAGGCACTTCCGTGTCTCCTCTGCCTTATCCGGTGTGCGAAAAGGAAGCAGTCTGCTCGAACAGAGAGGAGGGTAAATGAGGGTCCCGGCGCTGCCGCTCACACACACACCCCCCCTCCGGGAGAGAGCTCCAGTGCTCCAAGTGCGTGTAAAATTAATCACCACAATTCTGCTCAAACAATGCAGCCACTGACATGACAATTTCTTCCAGAATGCCATCTTAATCTCCACCCAGCACAAAAATCACAGGAAGAGGGAAAAAACAATTTACAAAAATCCTGTGTTTATGCAATTCACTGAATGCCATTTTTATAGCTGCTTTTTCCCACAAAGTCATTAGGCACACACCAGTGATATATAAATGTAGCTGCATAGATTCCATTAGCTAATTCTGGGTGAATTGTAATTGCCGAGTCTGATCTGTCTCCGTGCATGGTGCCTTATTAAGACTGCCTGTGGTGGCTGAGGAATGTAATATTGACGTCCGAGGCAGACACAATCTCGGGCCCACGGGCGAAAGGAATATTAAACTGGTACTGTATTCTGCTGTCTATCTACCCTCCCTCCTCCTCCTTCTCTCCATCCCCATCCCATAGCCAGTAATGAGGAAATAACATCTTCATTAGACATCTGTTTAACTGTATTAAGGATGAGTCCTGGGGGAACCATTGGTCATGCTGAGGATGGGGGGGGGGGGGGGGGGGGGGTAAAGGAGGTCTATCGGACTACAATATGACGGATGAGATACTGCAGGAATGGAACAAAAGGTCCAGAGATTGGAACCTTCTAAAAAGACAAACTTAAAATGGTCTTCTGCACTTTCAGGAGAAAATAGTAATGGCTTTATTCTCGATTGACACTTGGGAAGATTTTATCTGGGCATAGCAGATGTGAGAGGGAGGGGCAGCTGTCCCACCCACCTGCAGGGAGAGGTGACAACAGTATCCAACAACACAACTCAATTTCAGCTGTTTTCTAGTAATCAATATTAACCTCAAAACAAGATGGCTACAAAACAACCATCTCCTCACATATCTCTCCTGACATGAACCCAACAAGAAACATGCCATTTCAGCCCAGTGGAAAAACAATCCACCTGAGCAAGGAGGAAAGGCGCCATGAGGACCATATGGTGGAGGTCCTTATAAGGAGCTGGGGACGCAGGGGATGGCACCACGCCCACCCTCAGGTCCACTGAGGTGTCAGCTGTGCCACATGGGCCAGCTCTTGGCGGGGAAGCCTCTCGCAGGTGTGCATTTTGTTTTGATGGCCGCCAGGGAAAGGGGAGGCCGGGCAAGTTTGGTGCGCTTCAGCCGTGCTGTTATGTAATCATGTGATCAAACAGAAAGTGCTGATGACGGAGCGTTGGAGGTTGTTTTTGTGCTCTGATGACTGTCAGCGCGCTAACGTGTCTGCTCCTGGTCTCTCAGGATAAGCCCTGAAAATGGAGAGAGATTCCTCCCAGGTAGCAGAGATTCAGAGCAGCTTTAGCAGATAAACTGTGAAACGAGAGAGCACAGAATACCGAGCTGTCTGGATTATCCGGCGATGAAGGGTGCATTCCTCCAGAGACTCATGGCTGAGGCCTTCAGCATACCGCAAGACGTTTCTTTCTGTGAACCTCCGAGTGCAATCGATAGTAATTATCATTACGTCCACCATCCTCAAAGGCTTGTCAGGCCGTGGTGTGAAAACATAACAAGACATGCAATTTGGCCATCAAACCATATGATCAAGCCAAGAGAACTGTAATTGACAAATCAAAGGGAGGCTAAGTGCTACATTTTAACTTATGCAAGAGAGAGAAGTGGCTTCCAAGCCCATCATCTTACATTCCCCCACATTAAACACGGCAATCTGGCCGACTAATTTAAATTGATACATCAAAGGCCTGCCATGTTGGGTATACTCCAGATGAATTTCAAGGTCTTACAATTTACTATTTGAGAGAAACTGCCTTCAAGTACCCGTATTAACTTCCAATACATTTTGCCATATGAAAATAATCACACAAAGCAATGATTTGTTTTGGAGAGGAAGTCTACTTCTCAGCCAATAAAAGCCTAAAAATAAGAAGTAGTGAAAAGTTTAGGAGGGCCTAAAAGGGACAAAAACTAGAAAAATCTGAGAACTTTATTATGTTGGCGAAAAGACTGGCATCATGGTCACTGCAAGGACAGAGCAGGTGCGAACGAACCGGTGTTAACTGGTCAATTTTGGCATTTCATCTGAGGGAAAGGACTGGTCATAGAGTCGCCTCATGGCTGTGGTTTGACATCTTTGCCAGATGTCTTGGTATGGTCAAAGCAGGGCCTTTACAGAAACCCCTCACCAGGTAGAGTCTGCCAGCTGATCCAAAGCCACAAGCTCATCCCAAACTAGGCCCTAAACAGATAATGACTAAAACCTTTTATGCTTATTTTTCAAATTGAAAGAGTAGATTATACGTTCATACTTAAGGGCTTATATGGTGTGACTGTGTGCTCTGGCTGAAGTCCTCACTACCCATCATCCCATGTTGTGGAATGGGTGGGGTTGGGGGTCCTCATAATGACTTTTAACTTGATCATAATCCAAAATTGGATCTAAATCCTCAGAGATTACAAAAAGGGCTTCGGTTAACATACACACTGCTAGCCAAATATCACCCAGACTGCATGGATATGTTCTGGCTTTAAAATGGCTGTTAATGTCTGGCCAACAGTCCAATTGACTGGTAACTCATCACATGTATTAAGACAGTGGGGCAGTATGGATTACAAATCCAAAAAAAAACAAAGATGCAAGGTGTTCCTCCCCTTTCTTGTTCTCATCTCTTTGTTTGTTTTCTGTCCTGTCCTGGGGAGAGTCTTTGAATCCGGCAAGTTTTGGATTTGGGTAAATCACCTCTGAAAAGGAGTAAAGCGAGGCAGGGTGTAAGGCTGATGCAGTCTGGGCTGAGGGCCAGTCCCCTAGAGAGCACTTCCTCCCACCCCCTGCCCTTCTGCAGCAGGGCTGACCCTGTACCATGACCTACGCTGGACCACCTGCCACCTAGCACACACTGCCCAAACACACAGGAAGTAGGCCCAGTGCTGAGCACCTGGGAACACACACCTCCATTTTCTCCTGAATTTCCCCCACCATCACTATGTACTCACAGGCTGCAAAGGCGTACAGCAGGACGAAATTACATCATATTCAACAATTCCTATTCTGGAAGAGTAAATTAGGAGTATATGACATGCTTGGAAATGACCCAGTATGCATAAAAAGTGACATAAAGGAAAAATGTTGACACTAAGCTGCCACCAACAATGCAATGTGGGAAATGACTTAGATCAGCAAAAGGATGATGTAAGGTAGTGCAGCCAACCACGGGAGATAAACACACACACAAAGAGGGTAGGGGTAAAATACTTCTTACATGATAGGGTCAGCAGCAGACGAAACTGCAGGGTGGTAGATGCAATGCAGGGAGCGTAAACTGTGATCAAGACCGAGCGAGGGGAGAGGGAGGAGCAGAGTGAGTGATCCTGTTCCTCTCGGACCCAGGAGGCAAGAAGGGGGAGATAAGAAATCGTGCCATGTCAGGATTGGGAGCATGCTGGGCAGTGGGGGGGCAGGAGAACAGGGTTGTCAGTGTGGGGGCTGGAGGGCGTGATAATTGTGATATACATACACACACGCACGCTCACAACGGGTGGGTGATGGGTAAACAGGCAGGGCAGGGTGGTGGGAGGGGGGAGTGCGGCGGGCTCTGCTCCTGAATACTGAACAGAGGATCAGAGACGACACTGCCAGTCTGTGAGGACACAAAAATACTGCTCAGTTCCAGACAGCATCGAGATGCAAAACGTCAGTAAGGGACTGTCAGATGGCCGCTTGAACTCCAAAAATGTGTTTTAGTCATTGTTTCTTCACTTGGGTGTTTGACTTTTGCAATACAGATTGGTGCATATGCAGTGCGTGTCACTAGATAGCTGCCGTCACATTCTTTGGCTTAACGGGAAAGATTGTCGGAAATCCAAGTTTTAGACAAACACACAAGTACGATTTTCAGAAATCCCATCTTCTACTACTTTTAGTGCAAGCTACACCAGCTAAAATGGCCTATCTGGATATTATTTTGAAGCCCATTCCTTGAAATAAAAGCACAGTGATCACAGAATACAGGGACAAGAAAACAATGACTTCTATATTTCATGAGCCTACCTGCAGACAGTAATGCAGAGGGCCCCGCAGGCTGCAGCCCCCAGCAGGCCGCTCATCAGGTTCACACTGTGGGCGGGAGAGAGGGAGGGCAGGAGACACATGGCCAGGCGAGCTAGTAGGGTAAAGACAGGGTATCCTGGAGGGTGGGCCACCTGAGAACCAAATGACAAAGTATGACATCAAAACCCCAAGACCATTAAGAGACAAAGTCACAGATGAAAGAGAACAACAAGATAATGCTTCATTTAAGATGAGCGTGTGAGGATGGCAGGCTAGAATGCTTAAGAGGTGCAGATTTTTTTATTTAAGATATAAGGCTGAAAACAGAGTCAATGTCAACTTTATTGTCTATTTCTCTGTGTGTGATACAAACAGAGATCGAAACGCAGTATACCTATATGTATATATTCAAACATACACACCTGAACACCCACTTGTATATACACAAATAAATACTCATACATATATTTAGACACATATATACATATACGCACACATTAAGATATCAATAAGGCATAACATTACATACAGTCTACACCCATATATTCTAGTAGACTACAACAAACACACACATGATGAAATAAGCAAGGAAACTAAAGTCATAGTCAGAATATACAAGGTCATCAGGAAGAGTGTAGCAGCAAAGATTTGTGATTTGTATGATCCCCCTCTGACTGACTGGGAAGTGGAGTTGCTCTTCTGCCCTCTGCCAGTAGTCGAGTGCTGTAGAGAAACTGTGATGGAAAAGCAAGACACTTCCTGCTTGACCGAAAACTGACTCTGCAGTGATACCAGAGCCATCCTCTCCCTCTCTTCCTCCCTCCCTTTTCTCACTTCTTTTTCCGATGGCCTCTACCCAAGGACAGTGCAGCTCCCTAGAGCCGGTGGTAGACCACGTGGTGCTCGCCAGCCCCAGCCCCCAAACCACCTCCGAGCCGAAGTCATTCTCGCCTGGGGGATCTTGGCAATCACAGCAATTAGCCGCTTAGTCTCCTCCACCCAGATAAGGGCTCAGTCATTAAACACAGACTCATTCCCTGGCACTGATAACACGAGCCAGGCAGGCATGGAGAAGGGGGCAGCTCTTCAAAGGAGCACAGAGCCGAAAGGTGAGAGTACGACTATACCTCGTCGGTCACCTCAGATACTGCAGAGACTCCACATCAATCCACAACCATTTCCCTCTGATTTGGGTAGAATTGTTTCCACCCAAATCAGAGGGAGGGGTTGGGAGTAAAGCATGTAGGTCAGGAGAAGTCAAAAAGAAAAAGAGAAGAAGTAATATAGAGAATAAAAGAACGACAAAAAGATGAGCAGACATCCTGGTGGTCTTAGTGTTTGTGTTGGATGGGTGTCAATTAAGGTAAGGGCATGTGGAGGAAGGACTATTGGTCCAACAGGAGTGGACAGACATACAGCAATAGGACAGCTGAGGGACAAACGCTACAGGGAGCATGGGGAAGCAGAACTCTGATGCTCTGGGGATCAGAAGGGGGGGCCGCAGCCTGGGGCCCGGGGACGGCCTGCGAGGCCCTGGGGAGGCCTGAAAGGCAGGCAGGCCACACGGACTGCAGCACTAACAGCAGGATTACTGGCATAGTGACACCGACACAGCCTCCCTAAAAGGATCACAGCGGCGTAATAAACTTTATTAAATAATAAAACTTATTATAACTGTTAACCCGATTTAGTTCATTCTTCGCGGCTTACACACACACACAAAAAAAAGAGGGGTGGATATAATAAGCCTTATACCGTACATAAGGCAAAGCCTACAAAAGCCATCGCCTTACCATTGACTTTAATTGGATTTGAAAAACGGGTTGCAAATTATAGCATTCTCTACTTGCAACTTAGTCAAATAAGTGCATAGAAAAGAAGGGGGAAAACCTGTGGACTGAAAGTAAATTAATCTGCTTTCTGCCCATGCTTAATTAAACTTCCTTAATGCGTATAAGAGTTAATGAGTGAATTGATTAAACAATACAGCTAATACTTACCCCCAGCTCACAAGCAGTGGTGATCAGCTCTCCTGTGGAAGAGAATAAGGGAGGAAATTAATGTAAACCCAATAATTATTATTAAGAGACTAGTCTGCTCCCAAAGTTTTCCCAAATCAAATACTTGCACTGGGGTTTTGCATTAATTTGCCAGGATCAAAACCTACAAATCTTCCCAGTGTGACATTTCCTAAGCGGCACGCTCATTCTCTTCATCTCTCGCTTCTCCCCTGATGCCTCCCTCCCCGTCTCCGGCACATACACCCGGATATAAACACACACACACACAAACCATTAGACTCCCTCTCCAATGCCACACAAAGACACACGTATGCTGATCTGAGAATAATGCTTCCAGTCCCTTCCTCCCCATGCATCAGGGTCCTTTCCCTTTCCTCTTTCTTCCGCCGCTCTACGTGCCTCTCTCCCGCTCTCACACTCCCAACGCCTCAATGTCTCCTTCAGTCCGTTGGGCACAAACAGAAAGGCAACGTTGGTGACAGTCACAGAATGAGGTAAGCTGTACAAATAAGAAAACCCCTAAAAGCTGTTTTAGGAAGCTTGAATGTATCTGGGTGTATCCTGGCACAAACACATTTGTGCCAGGATACACCCAGAGCATTTCAAATTATACTGATTTCTCACCCTATGTTTGCATCTCCCACTCAAGAAAATTGAAATTTGGTTCAGATTAAATGACATTGATAAATGTGTCGGTTCAAGACAGCTCCATCTACTGGTACTAGATGGGTAGTCATTGCCTGATTCCAGTACAGCCATAAAACGGAGACCTTGTTTCCTTCATCAGCACTGTGAGGTTAGTCAGTCTATAGCGTTACTAGCAAACAAGCTACATATCTAGGAAACTAATTACATTCGTTTTTTAATAGTATTAAATTAAACATCAAAAACAGCAACAGAGTAGAGGTGGGTATTTTAGATATACATTTATATACAGGACATGTAACCATTATAGAACAGAACGGCTGAGTTTCAGATGGCATTGGCTGCACCAGGCATTTTACAACCTCGCCGATAAAGTGAATTACTATGCCTACATTTCTGCCACATGAGGAGTCCCATCTCTTATCACGCTAATGGACCATGAAGTCAGAACTCCTCCACCTGCACAGCTTAAACGTTTCCTCAGCTCCATTTCACCTGGCATGAGCCGCCTGCTACCTGCCATCATTTTTCATCACACTTTCCCGTCCCAATTTCACTTATTTTCCCTCACTAGTGGCACACTTTTACGCCATTAAACACTCAAACTAATACTGAGCCAAAAACATCCATCTCAGTGGCACAGGGATGCAGTTCTGTAGCCCCAATACTAAAAAGGGAAAATATTGACTCTACGGGGTAGCAGCATGGGTGCCAAGAGTCTTTGTGATAGTAGAGCATGGGCACCCACACCAGTCTTCCCATAATCCCCGTCATTTCCACACTCCACATTCCTAGACAACAGCGTACCCGCGGGGCTGTGCTCAAGCCTCTCCAGGGCACATCACACCTAAAGAGATTAGGACACAGAGACGGAGACCTGCAGAATTCGAAAGGGTGTTCAGCTGGCACTATCAGAGCGGGCATCCTGCACGGTCCCTAAACACTGTGGAGAAAGGGCTGGCCATTTTTTCAAAGGCCCCGTTCGCCAGACAGCAGCAACACCAGCAGGACTACTCAGCGCTCCAATTGCCTGCTCTCTCCTCGTATCTGGGCGAGCTTTTCACATGCTTTCATTCTGCTAAATGTGCATTCCCCTCCACAGCAGCTTGAATGCCAGAGCAGCGCAAAACTAACAAGCAGAGCCTTCATGCCCTCAAGTCCACATTTACAAGTTTGTAACCTTGCTATCACTTCTAAACACTGTTTGCAATTTTGCAAGGCAGTCCATAAACTACATTACATGAATGTTGGAAAACATGTTGGCCTACAACATAGAAATGTAGTGAGTGAAATACAATTTGGTACCACTGTTAAGGTTGGTTACAAAGAATGAGAATTAAATCGATGCATACCTGCATAATATTAATTTTAACCAACCAACCTAGATCATTTATAAGTAGAGGGCTGTCAACAATACTTGTGATTAATGGCAGTAAACTTAGAATCATAAATGAAGCACTTGTATTTTTCACCTGATAGATAGTTTCACCTAAAGAAAATTGGGCCAAAGTCAGTTAAAAAAACAAGTATGGCGATATAAGTGGTTGAACTTTTGACAAAGTGAATCATTTTAGAATAACTTTATGAATAACAAATGCTTGCTCAATTAGGTGTGGGTTAAAAGATAAGTGTTATATCATGATCATTTCTTATTATAAACTCATGTAACTCCACAGCTCAAAATACATTATTTTTATCCTGACATCAAAAATATAATTACAATTTGTAGGTTTTAAAGAAACCTTCTTATCATATATTTTTCCGTAAAAAAAGTAACATGCTATATTTCAGAACCCTTTCAGAGTCATTTATATAATAATAATAAGTTAACTAAGTTGCATACAGCAATTTTCTGTCTGGCCAACAAAGACAAAGACTGGAATAACAATACAACAATTGAACAATTATCCAAAACCATCCCCCATAATACGAAAACGTGTGCAAAAGTTGATACAACGTATGTAATTGAAGTCTCACGGAATGGCATATTTTAGAGTTGTTCATCTATCAGGCTTTATCTCAAATGCACTAACTGTACTTCCAATTCTGCATTCAACATTTAATCCAAAACATATTGCTAACTGTTAAAGCGGTGCTGATGTGTGAACAATGGTATGCTCTTGCAGGTGAATTTAAAACAATAATAATAATAATAATATTAATAATTTAGTTTTTGGGAGAAGGGGTGGGATTAAATAAGTGTAAACTTCTACCCACCCCTTTTCGGATGTGTAATTAAGTGTAATATTTTTGTATATCAATTTGACACTGCTTATTTTTGTATTGTATAATAATTCTCATATTAAATGTTTGTATTATTGTTTTACACATTCGAAATAAATCTAATCAAATAAAAAAAATCTAAATAATAAATGCATTTTAGGCTATGTCTTACACGTCTTACGTCAAACATATGCGTATTTCATAACCATTAGATTAATGTTTATGTATGATGTTTTAAACTAGTTTTGTTTTGTCACGCATACCTGCAGCACCACGGACAGCACCCGATCAGCTGCAACAGCTACACCATCAATGGCGCCACACTATTGGCTGCCGGGCAACACAACAAAGCCACATGACCAGAAAGGAGCATTAGCTAGCAGGCTAGCACCAACCTGAGTCTCCACCGGGGACAGTCCTCTGCACACAGGGCACATAGAGAGCTGTGACACAGGCGACCGTAGCTCCTGTCAGTATCCAGCTCGTCCTCTGCTCCGTTGACATTTTCTCTGGATTAATACAGATAGTTTTCAAACAACTGCTAATGTTGAGCTAGCTAACGGTAGCATAAATATATTTCGGCACTTGGGACTGCAAATAGAACTGTAAGCTACCAGCCACCTTAAACCGACGTTAGTATAGAGATGAAGTTAAGTTAATATTACACCAAATAAAGTCCTAACTCGACAGTTTTATTGGAGAGGCTGGACACTGGGCTAAATTGAATTGTTTTTCTTCCCGGGAAGAAACAACCCACTTCCCGTGAACAGGGGGTAATCTCGCGATACTACCCGACGCGCCATTATTTAAAGATACAGCATTCATTAAAGTTGTTGTGATTTTTCTTGAACTGGGCGCTTTATGTTCGTTGTGGCGGTGGAAGATCGTTGTGTTTTTCCTCGGGTGTGTTGCTTGTAAAAATACGTTTCCTTTATACAGTCATGGCAATCCCAATTTCTTTACTTGCTAACTAACTCAGAACTAAATGTGAAGAGCTGAGACCTCTCTCATCACTTAAGCCCACATGGCTGAGAGCAGGGTATGCACCTCTAAACAAGTACTATGAAAATAACTAACATTAAATGACACTTTGTGTAGCGTTTATGGATGTCAACAAGTCCTTAAATTACACAGAGGAATGGACATTTTGGAAGATCAAGCCATTTTTTAAAGCCTCAAAACAGCTACTGAATGGACCCTGTGATGAGATTGTTTTTGACAGGAGCTGTTTCCAAGGTCAAACATGAATTTCCATTCTTGTTCACAAAGGTAGTGTATTCATGCATACCTTATTTATATCTAAAATTGATCTGTGGAAGTGGTTTTGTAGTTTTTGACTATTGGACAAACTGGACTCAATGTCACAGGCCCCACTTCCTTCACATTTGGTTAAAGTCTGCATCTAAATGTGTGGTTCGCTCCCTTCACTTTTGTTATATTTTTGAAGATGCAGGCGCAACCGGTTTTCTTCTTGGAGAATCAGGTGAATGATGCTCAATGCTTTATAAGGAGTTCAATACAGAGGGACATCTTAAAGGTGGGGTAGGTAAGTTTGAGAAACCGGCTCGAGATACACTTTTTGTTATATTCCATGAAATGCTCTTAACATCCCGATAGCAATGAATATCTTAAGTGCTTTGACAAAGAATCCATAAAAAAATGTCATCTGTGGAAGCCGTGGTGCTGTAAAAAGCACGACCAATCATTTTAGCCGGCCCGGCTAAAATAACTGGATGGCCTACCTGCCTGTCAGCTTTCCATCTGTGCACAAACTTATCTCGTGCCCTCATTGGTCATGTGCACGTTTGTGTGTGTTGGAGGAGGGGCTCTGTAAGGAAGTGGCAGATTTGTTCCGGCTGTGTATTTTCAAATTCTAGCCCACTCGAGCTGGTTTCTCCAAAATGACCTACCCCACCTTTAAGAGTGTTGACATTACAGGTAAACCCAAACTCAAACATAGTTGCCTGTCTCATCCAATTTGGAGCCTTTAAAGAAACAAAATTAAGAAATAGTCACTATAGCCCTCTTTAAACTCCCAGTAGTTGAAGAATTATAGATGGACTGTCTGAAATTCTTATGTTTTATTGTGGCTAGCCTTTTCATGAAAATAAAAAAAAGTCTGTTTTTTGTGGTTCACAGCCGGCACAAAAAACATATGGATTTCACTCTTTAAATTGAAGAGTGATTCAACTTAATTTAAACACAATGATACACCAGCTGTTATTTTACCTGCTGCTAAAACACAATAAAGCAGGTAAGCAGTAGATGAAAACTGAAACAAGATACATGTACCCCTAAATGTCTCACAAGTGTCCATATTTCACAGGTTGAAGGGTGACTGTAATAAAGAAATTGCCCTATTGAACTGATAATAATCCCAGCCCACCGTAAATGAGTCTGATCCCTCAGTAAATTGAGCCCTTGGTGAGGTGGAGTGGTGTCAGCACCTAGCCAACTCTCGGATGGCTCTCTAATCCTCGCTTCCCTCTCACCACCACCCTCATCGTCTAATCAGTCTTGAACACACACATAACGCTCACACCCATTTGACACACACACACACACACATGCACCCCAAGTACTCACCCTTCCTCACACTCGGGCTCAGCCATCTCTTCAGTGTGATGTCACTGCTAATCCACGCTTGGTTATCCGCTGGGCTGCAGTGCTGCCAGAGGGATATGGGGAGGAGATGGAGTGAGTTTTTGGGAGGTGGTGGTGGATTGGAGTGGGGAAGGGGGGTTGGGGGTGTAATAAGGCACGTCATAAAGTTTTCTCTCTAAAACCACCACTTCCATTACCCCCCCCCCACCACATAGAAAACCAAAGTCTCACACCGAGCCATACTGAGCAGCGTATGCACAAATGCTAAATGGAACACGTATTTCAGTTCTGATAGGAGAGATAAAACACAGCTGCGAGTACATTCACAGAGGCCTGTAGCTCCCATTCGAGGCACAGAGGAATCATTAGAGAGTCTGCTGGATTAAGCACCCCCCCCCCCCCCCCTCTACCATATGCATCCATAAAATGCAAGGCCTTTTTATTGACAGCTTGTCCAAAAAGAGGAATTACCCACATGGTTGTGGCCCTCGTTCCATATGGCACCAGGCTATTAACAAACATTAGTTGACTGTAATAGCAGTGGTATTAAATTCATTATCTTTTTTATGTGAGATGTGTGATTTTCTGTATGTGTGTGTGTGTGTGTGTGTGTGTGTGTGTGTGTGGGTGTGTGTGTGTGTGTGTGTGTGTGTGTGTGTGTGTGTGTGTGTGTGTGTGTGTGTGTGTGTGTGTGTGTGTGTGTGTGTGTGAGAGTGGGGCTAATGTGTGCCAGTGTGTGTGATTAGAGACTTCTAATGTTCCAGCTCTGGGGATTTGTAGCATGAGATAAGAAAGGGCATTATTGCTGAATTGTGACGGTCCAACAGAGCAAAACTGTTGTTTGAAAATGTGCAAATGTTTCCTTTGCTGAAGCGTTTATACAATCTACATATTGTCTCACACAAAGCTGCATCTGATTTTGTTACGCCGTGCCTCACAAATGCACACAGGGTAGCCATGCATGAGCTAGTACGAGACCAGTGAGTGAAATTCAATCTATTTGATTTTGTATTTTCCTCACTTACCACATATCTGTTTTAATCTTACCTTAAGCATCCTTGAAATGAGTTGTAATCCGGTTAAGCCTTTTTGAATCTGCTTCACAGCCACATTACACCCAATTCATTGCCCCATAAACATTCACACTGCTAAACAGTAGCTCACTGAGATTGTCCACAAGCCACAATTCACATTCTATAGATGTTAAAAGATCAAACGCTGTGGTATTTGTGCATGTGTGACACAGGCCCAGACTTTCCGTAGGTTAAAAGGGTTTCAACATTAAGCAATTTAGCAACAGATCACACATTTGAGGCACAATGTGAAATGACGTACAGTAACATTTGTCACTGTCTCCTGTTACTCCGAAACCTGTTGAGCAATATTCTGGGCAGACACTGTCAAGTGAAAGCTGCCAGACACATGACAAGTGTTTGTGTTAATATTCCACACCTTGGATGAAATGCTGGGCCGACGAAAATCAACAAAACAAGTCAATTTCCCAGTATTTTCTCCAGTGAATAAGTCTTCAGAGAGATTAATTGTCCTCTGTGATCCTGTTCTCATTACAAGAAGCAGGGGACTCAAACACACGTAATAACAGGGCAGACTGCTGTTCCTTTGTAACATGTGGCTAGCTAAATGATCCTAAATAAGATAGATGACAAGGATAAAGAAAATCATAATCGGCATTTTGCACAATGGAACATAATAGTCTGAAGAGAACAAGGGACAACATACAGAGCTCCTGTTTGCAGCGCCTGGAGCAGCACACCTAGTCGAGAGCAATTAAAATGAGGGGATTCAATTTTGTCAAACACCAGGAACCTCAGATAAATCATGTATCTAATTTTCCAGCGGAGGACGTTGCCTCACGCCGGTGCTATCATGTTTGTTATGGTATTTTAGAGAAACAGCTGGCTACTGACAGAGTGGGCAAAACAACCCCCTACTACCCCAAATGATGCTAATCCTAATCATTTCAAGACCCAGGGGTGAGAGAGGGATGGGTGAGAGTGGGAATAAAAGACGGCCTCAGACTGTGGTGTTGGTGGAGAATTTAGACAGAGCAGGAGGGGCTAAGACAGCACGTCTCTGCATGGTTTCCATGTGGGAGAAATCTACTTACTTGAACTGATAAAGATTTAATTAACAGAAGACCCTGCAATTACTCCATAATTAAAGTAATTTGTCCCCTTGTTTGGATGAGAAGGCAAGGCGCCACATGCCTCTGTAAGAGCACAATGAGAGGGAGAGGGCGTCAGAGGCTCAAAGAGGTACACTCTTAATGTTTGAATGTAATGCTTGATTTTCCAAAACCTATTTTCACCTCGCATGTTCTAATACAATATTCGTACCAGCTTCTCTTCCGCCTGTGTTTATTTGCTTTTTATTTGACAACTCATTTGTTATTCATTGAGAAAGTAATAAGCTGAGTACAAAGTATCATCAAGAGCCACATGAAATAGTAAATAGGTCTGATATAATCATAATCCTCTTCAAACTGCACAGCATACAGCTTGAATTGTGTAATAGAAGGGCTACAAAGCTCGCTGAAAGCTAGAAATAAGAAAGTGGTGCTTTTGTTTGACGAGATCAAATTGCACGAATCCAAAGTGAGAGTCCTTTGAGGTGTTTGACCTTGGGCAAGGTGGATCTAATTTACAGCAAAGTATCAGTGCACTATTGATGGGGAAAAACACGCTCCGTAACAACTAGTGACTAACCACACAAGACAGAAATAGTGAGGAATTAACAACATCGTCCAATATGTGCCACCGTGCAATGGCAGTCCAATTAGCCTGGAGATAAAAGAAAAATGACTGCCAAGTTTAAAAAATGTGTCTTGTGTTTGCTTCTGGTTAATTTACGCGAAGGGGAAGAGCACTATCTCTTATTTACAGATGATGATCTGCATATCATTTGCTTCAGTTGCATGCTGGGTAATTGAGGTAAATATCACAGCCACAACTTGCCAGCTAAGGAGTCCTGCTGATAAGTTGGCTCACAGCCCGTAGCCACCTGTGGCATTTCACATGTTCCACCCCGGGGCAAAGAAACATGTAGAAGCGAGGCGTTTAATGTATCTTCTGCAGAAACACTCACGTATGTGCTCAAATGTGCCAAGTATGGCTTGATACCCTTTTTTATAATTTTGCTGTTAAGATGTTTTGTTATTTTATAAATGCCTTACAGATTTTATGAGTAACATTAAAAAACAACAACATAAAAAACTGCAGTATTGGAATACCTGCAAGGGCCAAGACAGTAATGACATCTTGAATCTTTGCCTATTAAGCTGCATTATGGGAAACGTAGGATTGGGCTAGTATAGACCCATTCTAAAGTTATCTCTGGCCTTTCTGCTAATTACTTTTTCTTTTTTTTCCGTCTTTTGTGAATTCCCCAACTTTATGGAAGAGCAATACTTAAATGTGGGAGTCCCCCTTTAATATAAAAAGTTTATGATCTATATTCATTGACATACCATCACTTCCCCCTAATTTCATAAGCATATTGACAGACTTAATAATGTATGTGTTACTTAGCCAAAGTCAATTTGTAATACAATTACAAAAGCTGAGAAATATCATTCTGTAAATTGTAGTTGTGTGGCTGTGAAAAGTGTCAGGAGTTAATTAGTTTTAAAAAGGTGATGCTAGAAGTCCTGAGGTTTGTGTCAATCCATTCCAGTCGCAGCGTGAGTACAACACATGAACCTTACTGTCTCATGCAGGAAGCTGGTCCAAGAACAAAATATTGTATCATTCCTCTTTATTCACATAACCCTGCCCTGCTTAAGGCAGGGGAGCCACCGAATGATCTCAAAATTAACATGCTGTCACCTTCAGTGTCTCTTCTGTCATTCAGAAAAACAGGCAAGTGTGCAGACATCTGAACCCATCTCACATCTACTGCAGGAATGTTAATTAGGAAGCATGGCATCCCACAGCTCCATGCCTCTCCAAACGCCTAACTGACATGTTATGTATTTAAATCCCTTTCATGTGCCCTTATTATAGAGGAGATGAAGTCACATGCGAATTATGGAAAATGTCATCATCATCATCATACAATGTTTTTGCATGCACATAAAAATAAAAGCTAAAAAAATGCTCACCCCTGTGCATATTTGTCAGACATGTCTTGCGTGTGATGCCAGGATTTAAATCCGGAATAAATCTAAGAGCTGTATAATTAATTTAAGAAAAACATATAAAAACAAAAGCACATGGAATGTTAAAGATTAATCATTAAATGTCCTACTATAAATATACAGTCTACATATCTCCTGTGGTAGCGTAATTGCACACATAGAGGATTTTCAGGGCATGCAAATTTAGTTCAATACAATTCCTCTTGTTTCAAATGTATTTATACTGAGTCTTTTTCATAATAAACATCAAACTCCCATTTCTTTGCTCTGTGTTATTGGCTTTTTAATGCGACAGGCTCAGTGGTGTGGTGGGCTTCGTGCCAACCTCTTTATTATTGAGGAAATAGTGCCCTCTTCTGGCTTCAGAGGAAGACTACACTCAGCTCCAAATGTTGCTCATGCAGTGATTTTCTGTGGGAAATATTAAGATGATGCTGATAAGATGAGGCTGTGGCTCAGTGGATAGTGTGACTCAGTGGATAGAGTGCTGGACTTCGAATCAGGGGAGAGCAAGTTCGAGTCCCATTGCAGTCAGCATGTCGTTGTGTCCCTGGGCAAGACACTTCACCCCAAATTGCTCCTGTGGGGATTGTCCACAGTACTGAATGTATGTAAGTCGCTTTGGATAAAAGCGTCTAACAAATGACATGTAATGTAATGTAAGATACATGAAATGTGAATAATATAGACTTGGAAATGTGTTCCCTATCACACAAATGCTTTGTTTGATAGAGATATCAAAATCCAGGGACTTTTTGGCAGCCAAGATAGCAGGGAAATGCTCATAGTGAGGAATGATGAAACACATGTGTAACTGTGATTAAACATTGCTGCCATGTTGTACGTACACAGCAAAGACATCAAAGGCAAAACATAGCATCAACTGTACTACCTTTTAAAACCACTAAATCAATATCACAACCACATGAGATTTAAAGAAGGGCTAAAATCAGAGACGACCAACTCACTTTAAGCTCTTTTTAAAAAATATTTTATTCTTTGCAAAGGAGGCATTGGGAGCATCAGTGCGTTCTATGGCTTGTGTACAGAGTTCCTGTATGAGACAGAATCATAGAACAAGCCCTTGGGTGAACTGAGGGCCCCACCCATGTTTACCGAGGAGGAATGTTTGAGGCAGCTACTCTGCAGCTGTTACAGAACACGGTCTTAAGCAATGGGCACAGTGTTAGAGCTGAAAGTGTTGGAGAGGAATGCAACTGTACAATATGTGGCTTAGTACTTGACCCTGCTCGGCAGTTACATAAAATCTAAATTCACAAATGTGGTATGCAAGAAGCGTAATGCTGCTGATGTTTTTAAGAATGCTAGGTATGTTTCTCTTAGTAAGTGAGCCCTTAATCAGACTGGATTCATATTACATCCAAAACACATTTGAATGCTATATTAAAAATGTTACGATCAACTCATAGATTTAATGCTCAATATTGTATTTGTTAAACTAGAGTTAGACTTAATGCATTCAGCTACACTCTACATATAGGCAGTCTGGTAAAAGCTAACATAGCAGAATAATGCAGATTTGTCCCAGATTCTTTACTTTCAATTCATCGGCTACTTTTTTGATCCACACACAATAGATCTCACACATTTTGGCATGGTGTGCGATAATATCATTATTCCCACGGAGCTGGTTGCGAGCAGCTGAACAGCCTCCACTGTAATCCAGAGCTGTCAACACTCCACGATAGCAGCAGTTTGGGTTTAGGACTGTTTACAGAAACACTTTGGATCTGAGAAGAGTGGTCGTTACATCTTGCGTGTGGAGACAAAAAAACATCTCCTTATATTTGGTATAATCTCTGAATGCTGCTGAGACTGTGCCCAGGTTTGACAGCGTACAAATCATTGGATCAGACCCAGCGTGGGATAAAGCTAACAACAGTGCAGATTGAATACAGTACATGTGTGTGGGGCATGGACACGGCTAGCCAACAAGCTAGGTGGATGCATGTGGTAGTTTGTTGTCAAATAGGCCTTAGCTATACATTTAAAAGCACAGCCATAAAGAAAGCAAGTTGTATTATTGACGCACCACCAGTGAGGAGAGTCAATGTATTTCAGTACATTCATTATCAAACCCTTCAAGGTGGGTTTGACTCCTGTTTTCTCTCTGGTGGTGTTTTGGGTGGTGGGCGAGATCATAAAAAGGGGATTGGGGTGAAATGATGCAGGGCACCCACACACACACACACAGTCACACACGCAGGCACACACACGCAGGCACACACACACACACACACACTCACACATCATTTATGCAGGAGAAAAATATATTAACATTTGCATTACAAAACAGTACAAGGGCCTCAGTGTAGTAAAATACCTCTTCTGTCATAAAAAGAATCCATGTGGGCTGTCTCTTCCCTATGTACGCAAAAACAATCTCTCCCTTTGCCTTCAACAAAATATCTCTTCTCCTTTATGAAAAATATTCCCACGGTTTGATGGGATTTGAGGCACTGGATTATATCTCTGTACACAAAAAGTATTTTCCCCCGCCTCCTCAAAGTTCAGCAAATGGAAGCCAAGAGAGCTACGTGATGGAGATGCCGTTAAGGGGTCAGGGCCGGCAGGGCGATGGGGAGCGCTGAACCAGATCGCCATTATACTCAAAGATTCTCTCAGCTTTTCTCCCAGCCAACAGTCCAGCTGTCTGGCTCTCTAATAACTCAGACCCACCAGGAATTGAACTAGAATATGTTATCAGTGTCCGTCTGATGAGGAAATCATTCCTTCTACAACCTTATTTAAAGGCCATCCGATGGAAACCAGCAGTGATAATAGTGTAAAACAATCGTCTTTAAAGCAGTCTCAGGTGAAATCGTATTCAATCCTGAACAATCTGTGGCCCTGAACAATCTGTAACGGCTCTCTGTTGTAAAGAAACCACAGTATATGACCAGAAGACTTACTACTTTCCGCAACTGGCTTACATGAACCAAAGAAAGCACAAAATCATTTCAACAGTTTCACAGCATGTTGGCATTCCTGTCTAATCTTCACTACCGGAGCAGGACCCTCGGGCTCAGTCCACAGGGCCCTGGAAGATTAGCTTGGCGAAGCCCTTAGTGAGGCCGAGCTGGGTGGCACAGAAGGGGCAGGCGGCGTGGAAGGCGTGGGTGCCGTGGGGCAGCGGGATCTCCGCCCAGTATTTCACAGATTTCTCAGAACACACGTGTCCGCATGGCACGAAGGCGTGGGTGGGGGCCCCTGTGTCCACGTAGAAGGCCGGCTCGCAGCCCAGCCACAGCGGCACGTAGGGCCCGACCACCCGGCACATGGGACACTCTCGCTGAGCGTTGGCATCCTGTTCCGAGCGGTGGCCCCAGTTGTGGTAGCCGTGCACGTGGCCGCAAGACAAGTAGACCCAGGGCTGCTTCTCCTCCAGAGAGGAGAGGGCGCGGCTACGTTGCATGCTGGGAAAGGCGAGGGTGTTCAGACCCACGGGGCACTGGGGGCGCCCCGCGTTGATCTCCTGCCTGAGGGCCTCTAGGTGCTTTTGGGTGGGAGTGTGAAAGAGGCCTTCTGCAGTACGCCACAGCAGAGTGGCTCCGCAGAGATCCACCAGGGAGCCGTCCTGCAGGATGTTGCTCTCATGCTCCACCTGCAGAGGGGGACGAAGCAGACGTTCAGTTTCACTAAGCAGCGATACCATCATAGTCATTTTGTGCTTAATGTGCTTAATTAAGGTCACAGTGGCCCTTCTGCTGTATGTATGCAGCTACTGACCAGTTTGCCTGGAGTCTGTGCCGAGCGGGTCTCTCTCAGCGTGTAGACGTCCCCACAAACAGAGATCTCTCTCCACACGCCAGGCTTGGACTCCTCTGTGAAACCACCCTTGGGATGCATTACAAGCACGCCATTGGTTGTCAGTCCGTCCATGTGACCGTCGGGGTTCTTCCATTTTGCAGCTTTTTCCTGTAGAAGAGACAGAGTACACATGCAAAGTGATTGTTACACAACGCTGCCAAATGTGTTTAATACTTCATGTCTATGGTACACTGAGTAGTGCTTACCCCAAGGAAGATGTTTTTGGAAGAATCAAAACCAGCAGCGTAGATGCGGGCGATGAAAGGTGGGACGCGCTCGCAGACCACTCTGCAGGCGAAGCGTGAGATGGTGCTCTGAGTGATGGGGGTCTCCTCTCCCTCCTGGCCGCCTGCTACTGTGTCAGTCACCACGAAGTCTATGGGACTCTCAGTGGATCGCCCAATCTACGCAGAAACACAGTATTCATTCAATATCATGCTTTGGATGTCTTGTAACTATAGTGGCATGATGAAAAGGGGTTTATTTTTCCTTGAACTGTTTTGACTTCCTGGCAAGCCATTTGTCATGTTGTGGCAGTTTGATGCTGCACAGGATCACATTGCTGTGTTTGGGAAACCAAACGTGGTCGTGTCTCAGAATTTTAACCAAAGTTTTACATAGCAGCATATTTTTGATATATCAGTACATCTGTGGAAAGATTCCAAGTTTCTTTTATTTTTTATTCAGGCCTATTTTTAAGCAGACCATAGAGGTCAACACTTAACATTCTCCAGAAACTTCCCAAGCTAAACAGAGGAGCACTTTTTTTTCATCTTAAAAATGATCCTGAAGTCCTGTTTTTTTTAAATGAATTTCCCCTTTTCTGAAGTGTTTGTATTTATTCAGTGTTGCTCATAGAAACATGGACACAGGATAGGGCTGATGTGAAGCACGTGTCTGCAGTGCTGACTTCCCTCTAGTCATCTTCTCCTTGCTGTTGACATTACACAATCAGGACACTGAACTCACTGGTGGAGTGTGATGGGAATAACCACCAAATGTGCACAGATTTTAAAAGGCTTAGCTGCAAATACTCTTATTTAAGTAGACTTTAGACTCCTGATTACAACACACTGTAACTATTTTCATAAATCATTGTGGAGGTAATTTTAAAGAAGAAATGTATCTCAGCTTCTCAAATCAATGTAAAGCTTTTATTTGTTATAATTCGTATTACATTTTGATGTTTGAGTTTGTAATGTGAAAATAGAAAAGTAAAACAAAGCTAGTCATATAAGAAAAGCAATCTGAATACTTCCCCTTTGGCTCTGGGAAATAATCTAATCGCTCAGTAATGAAAGTAATCCTTAGTTCCAGCCCTAAAGCAAAAGGACAGGTTTTTGAAAATACAATCCAAACAGTTAACAGTATTATATGATGGGTTTGTACCTGAAACATGTCGGTGTCTTTGTCGTGGCAGTACTCCACCACTACCGTGTGGTTCCTGGACAGCGTGTAGGAGATGCTGTGTTGGCCTTTACAGTTCACAGCCTGCAAATATAACAAGGAATTGATTACATGCTACTCATTGGGATACCATATTAAACACGACAAATGCATATCTCAACAATTGAATAAGAAGCCAAACAACATATTTATGTCATTATTTATGTATTTTGTTTTTGTTTTAGTGAACCCTTTGATGTCTTGGTTTGTGGCTTTAACACCGGATATGAGAGTGCCAAAGGAGAGGCACTGCCATATGCCTTCTGCAATCACTGGTGAGGTTAAATTACAGAGCAGGCAAACAAACCCCACTATTCAAATGCACTCAAATGATGAGTCACACCCTAAGTCTTAGAACAACTATAGATTTATTTATTTATTTCCTTTTAACAACAACAAAAGTGTCTTAGCTTTTCATTAAAATAGAGATTTCTTACAGATGACATTTAAGCAAGAATACTTCCTCATTATATTACATGCTGTGTGTCAGGAATTTCTGGTAGAGAAAAAGGGAAGAGCGTGTAAAGTCACACTCCCATGACAGTGACCGTAAAGCGCCCACTGGCCTCAGTTCACACAAGCCTGGCTACCAGCTGAGCTGCCTCAGTCCGAGCAGTGAGGCATACGATACGATACGATACGATATACTTTATTGTCTCCATAAGGACATTTGTTCTGGACTCCGTCCTGCAGTTCCGCATACATGTATATATACAAACATAGTAGACATTAAGAGACATACACATATCATCAGTCATACACCGTTTGAACAAACACAATACACAGACGCACATACTGACAATGGCGACCTATTGCACAACCCTCATGGCCAACATTTAAAAAGTACATTTCATTACATTTGACTACATTTCATTTCATGTGAATGTTAAGAAGCTTAATGGACATAGGTAGGAATGAGTGCTTATAGCGGTTCAGCCTGCTCTTGGGAACCCTGAATCTTCTACCAGAAGGTAGGAGCTGGAATTCTGGGTGGAGTATGTGGGTGGGATCAATTTGTTTTGCCTGTCTGATAATGGACTGCTCGTATATGTTTTGGAGAGATGGGTGTTTTTTAACCCCCATAATTTTCATAGCAGTCTGTACCAGGCGAGCGATCTGTGACTTTGACTGCACTGTCAAGTTACCATACCAGGCAGTAATACCATACCTAATGATGCTCTCCAACACGGCATGATAGAACAGTAACATGAACTTATGGTCGACTCCGAAAGCCCGGAGTCGACGCAGAAAGTACAACCGCTGTTGAAGTCTAGAGCACAGACCTTGAACATGCGCCTTCCAGCTGAGTGTATTATATATAGAAATGTTATTCATTGGGATAAACCCCTTGAGATGCACCATCTCGTTTTCAAGGGGGTGCCGAAAATTATTATCTAGATGGACACCAAGGTACTTATAGGAGCTGACCTGAGTTATGGGTTCATTGTGGATAACCACCGGCCTAAGGTCACCCACTGCCTTTGGGTCCCACACCATCTCCTCAGTCTTCTTCACATTCAGCACCAGATGGTTAAAATCACACCACTGCACACATCTCTCTATTTCAGAGTGATAAGCCGATGAACTGCTGCCTTTGTGCATTAAGCCAAGGATGGCTGTATCATCTGAGAATTTGATGATATAATTCTCCGGGTGGATTCTCATACAGTCGTTTGTGTACAGTGTGAAGAGGACAGGGGAGCTCACACAACCCTGGGGGGGCTCCTGTACTGATGGTCCGGGGCTCTGAGAGGTCATTGTTGACCCTGACGTGCCGAGTACGATTGGTTAAAAACAAAAAATACCATTTCAAGATAAAAGGATTTATACTGATCTTTATCAGTTTTTGAAGCAAGATGTGAGGCTGCGGTGTGTTAAAAGCCGAGCTAAAATCCACAAACAGTAGGCAGAGGCAGGGTGGGTTGAAGTCAGACCCCCTCTCCCATCGACACTTTACCACATGCCACTATCATCGCGCTCTAATCTGCGGATACCATTTCCCAAACAACCCCCGCCTTTGTCACGTGCGACAGGGAGAGAGAAAGTGGGTCACCAGCGCTGCCACACTCTGCCGAAACATCAGAGACAGACGGGGACAAATGTCATCATCACATGCCGTCTCGTCTCCACAGCGCCGCTACAAACAAATGGGGCTCCACCTGTACCACGGCGTTTTAAAAGGAGTTCCAGCACGTTCCAAAACATATATTTTTTATAAACACCACGCCCCCCCCCCCCCCCCCCCCTAAAGTCACACACACCCTCCCTCAGTTGAAGGAGTGATAAACAACCCAGCAATAGGCTATCCGGCCCTAAAAGGATTGCCAAAGTAAACAATCACTACTGCACAAATGCAGTGATTGAGATTAAATGAGCAAGTGTGAAAGCAGGCGCAGGATTTGTATAGGAGGCTGGCAGTGGCATCATGGGAGCTCCTCATTATCTGTCATGAACACCAGAGTGTGCACAGACACGTGAGATTTCCCTCTCTGAGTAACAGAGCATACTCAGCTCAAACGCATGAGACACACAGAGGGAGCAGTTGGGGGACTGCTGTAGAAAGATTTTAGAAAAACAGGAGATGGCTTGGATCAATTTACTGCCAACTTAAAAAGAAAGCTCTCCTCGAATTAACCTCACCACCCTGCTTGTCTGGGAAGGGCTATATTTGACCGTGTGTACAGCTGGGAGTGCAGGGTCAGGGAACAACTTCCTCCTCAGCTCACCCTGCTAATCCCCGGCCTGGTAACAGGGTGGCAGAGAGGAACGGTGGAGGAAGGGGAAGAAGGTCACAGCAGCTCATGTCTCTGAAACAGTGTGTGACTAATTGTGCAAAGGGCACATTTGCTCAGTTGAGCCGTGCAGCTAAAAACAATCCGATCCAAGGAAACGTGGTTTTCAGAGCAAACTGTCTGAGAAAAAACTTGAGAAAAAAAATGTCAAGCCATATTTGATCAGCCGTTGCAGCACAACAATCATCTCAATCTCAGTTGAAATGATGAATCCCTGCGATGAAAAAGCCTCTGTCACAGAAAAACAGCTATCTGGAGTCATGTTCCACAAGGTGAGAGTAACCCGAACCAGAGGGCCTTCAGCCAGAGAGCTAAACTCCCAACAATTGTCTACAATATTGGGCTTCAAGATGTGCCGAGGTAAGCAAGTCCCCCGGCTTGTTTAGCACTTTTGCTTGGGAACCAACGGCAGGAATGCAGACGTGTTATACTGGAGGGGGCAGTTTCTGGCAGGCACTGCGGTGCATAGAAAAAGCTATGAGGCCCGCTTAGGAACTACAGTGATTGTACTGGAAATGTCAACATTAAGGTCTGCCAACAATAATGTAAAGGAGATCACCGCGCGTTCCATAAGCTACTGAACATCACTGAGAAAACATTCTGCTGCTCAAACAGAAAGTGTTTTTCAAAATGTTCCTTCAGCTGTGATTCCTCTACCTTCAATCACAATGCGTCTAAGTACATTGACCCGATTGCTCATTCCCCTCTCTGTTAGTTATTCACATGCTTATACATTTTTGCCCTAAAATAAACAACAAAAGACAAGTGGATAAGTGTTCATTCTGACTGAGAGTCTGTTCAGTACAACCACTTATTCATCCTGTGATCTGTTTGGGTACCTTGCTTGCCTGGGGTGTGTTGAGGATGTGCACGGTGCTCGGCTTAACACCGTTGGCTTTGGTCCTCCTGTATAGCGCAAATCTGCTTTTCCGTCTACCCCGATCTCCATTGGGCAGAGAGCCATTGTACCTGTGAGGGGAGGGGGGGAGGAAGGAAGGAAAGGACAGCAAATGAGCAAAACAGTTACAAATGTATATCAAAAAAAAGTTGAATCCAATGAGATTTATAGGTTGAATGTCTTGTAATCATATAACAAGAAACATTCATGGTAGCTTTGCCATGCATGACATCACTGGCAATCTAATGTACCCTATTAGCAATCTAAGCGTTACCTTGGATAGTGTCTCTTATTACATAATGCACTCTGGTGCTTGTGATTTCGGTGAGCCAGCTCTGTGTAAACTGCAGCTGTTCTTTTGCGCCGTGTCCCAGGCGGGAGCATCTTTTAAAAATGCACGTCAGGTCTGGGAGCGCACAGTCTGGGTGAATAACTGGCTCTCATGAATGCAATACGGTCTTTTTATATCTGGAATTTAAACGCTTATAAAGAACATCAAAATGTAAAAACCCTCAGCATCCCTAGAAGTTGTTATTTCTCTTTTCCCTCCTCAATATCAGCCCCTCAAGACACCTAGCATGGCAGCTCCTTGTGAATGGAGAAGCCCCTTCCGGTAGGGCCGCCCCTCTCCCCATCCACCAGCTGGTTCCTACAGCTGGGACACCCCATGCTCTACTGCCATCCAACACACACCTTCTGTCACACACCCATGTAACCACAGTGTGCTAACAGACACTGTACAATGGATATAAAGCTATTATAGGCCTCAAGTGTGCGTAGCAGTGCATATCAAGAGGGAGGGAAATTGTACGACCACTAAAGCATCATTCAGATATTTCTCCTTTTTGCAGCAACACAAAGTAGCAACAAGAGCTCCTTCCTGCTCCTCCCTACCTCCGTCCAAAGCTTCTCCACCTGTCTCATGTCTCCTCACGGCTGGCCAGGCATGGAAACACATGGTCCCAGTCAGCACGGTGCACAGAGTTGGCCTGCAGGACAAGCCACCCACAGAGAGCTAGAGAGGCCCTGTCTGATACTGTGGACAAACTGAAACTAATACACTGGAATAATAGTGGATAAGTAAATGTATCAGTATTTAAATATGTTTAGATTGTTAACTTTTGCAAAGACTCTTCAGCGTTTAGCTCGAATGTTGATTATTGTCTAATACAGGGGAGAAATACAGGGGAGAAAGCAGATCAGTTTTTTAATGTGTTTTATGGTCCTATGTGATCCTAAATAAAAATCCATATGGAGCAGAAATGCTGATGCTCTCTCATTGATAAAGTTAGAAGCTAATTTAACAGTGTTCTGACTCTACTCTCATTTCCTTTGAACTGTCCTAGAAAATGTCCCACCTAAATAAAAAGCAGCTAGACTAATATGTGGATCAGAGTTCTACTAAGTGGATTTGAGGGCTATCTGCCGGTTACCTGTGCCTTGGTGTCTCACATATAAACCAAAAAAAGATATGCATCTTTACATTTTCTAATGATCAGTTCTTACCGCTTACTAACTCTTTGAGAAGAACAACCCACGGCTTCCTTTATGCACCTTTACTTAGAGGAAATATTCTGTCACTAGGAACTGCCACATTAGTGAAGGACAGGCTTTTCAAAGCTGTTTTTCTTCTGACCTGTGCGAGACAGACAGTGGATTTACCTTCCAATACTTAGGAGAAGGGATTAGAAGACTCTGGCGTATCACCACCTATCCTCAGGGTTGCACTAAAGGAGCCAACAGCATCTCCTACATCTTGTGCTAACATAAAAGGCTAGTGTTCGCAGAATGAGGAGGGGATATGCGGAGTGGTTAAACCCTCATTAGCATGACACAGAGGCAGGGTGGTCTTAAAGGGTCACAGAAGATGGCACCGAGGTTAGATGATGCTGCAAATCAACTACAGGCTAGTAGTGCTCCGGTTAGGTCAAACTGTACAAATACATCAACGCTACATGGGAGGCAGCCAGATGGCACAGTGAGAGGGAAGAGCATCAGTCAACTGACTCAGATTTAAGCTGCCATGGCCTCAAGTATCCATCTGACTGATATAACCTTGCACCAGACACTGACACCAGACCAGCTCCACCAGCACGCTGACCTTGTTGTGGAGCTGAGGGACGCAAAAGGATAACTAGGGATGCTCAGTATGGCTTTTTTCAGCCGATACCAATACATTTCTGCTTTTCATAGCGGGCCTGATAATAAGATAACCAATAATTGTATACGTTTATAGCTTTAAAATAAGGGCATAAACTGTAGTTCATGCACACCGGGGTTAAAAAAAGGCTAGCAAGTAGTGAACAAAGACAGATGACTTTAAACTCGATCACTATGGCCTAACCAAATCTAACTGACATCACTATTGTCAAAAACAAAAAGAGTACTGGCTCTTGTTTGTTCATTTATTTTTCAAATAAAATACATCTAAAAACTTGTAATGCAAATGTATATCTGTGAAAAGTCCACATCGGTGACATGATGTTTAGTCTGACTTAGTCTAGTCAGCGTGCTGCGCTTGTAAAGACATTTAATAAAATGTGGCTTGTATTATTAGCTGATAATTTATCGGCAATCATGTTGTTATTGTACCCTGCAGTCAACATGTTGCAGCGTACCCCAAAATGCTCCCATAGGCTTGTGTACAGTATTGAAGTGTATGATAGACACGTTGGACTAAATAACGTGTATTTAACATAATATACATTTCCCATTAACAACAGAATACATGTCCGCCTTAGGATAAGTTTTCTTCTTGGATGAATCTGTATAGCATCCGAACAATCAGTGCCAGTTTGTACCAAAGATGTCTGCAAGTTGATTTGTACACTTCCTTTACGGACCGGTTCTTTACGGGGAAATGTACAAAGTTCAATCAATAGGCCCAGTCTCCCTGCCACAATGGACAGAGGAGGCTGAGGAGAGGCAAGGGCTGGGTCCTAATCAATCCATCCTTTCATTTCCAGGATACCCACGCAGTTACCCCCCCCACTGACCAGCACCAAGCCAATCCACCCAGGCAAAGATGGGGGGCAGCCATGCAAGTAATAAGAGCCACCACGGTCATGGCAACAAACCACTGAGAGAACTGCTGCTCAAACAATCTTTGTTCCATGCTGTCAGCTATCTTGTCTACCATCAGTTTTATCAGTGGGATGTGATGTCATGGCAGTGATTATACACCCGTCACATCTGATTCAAATATGTGTCTTTATGTCAGGAGAGAGAACAAAAGTATCAGCTTCAAACGTGCCACATGTTAAGCCCGGGGTAATAAGCAGTCAGCACTTTTGGTCCCTTCTAATAAGCAGTATGTCTGTGAGTGTATCGGTGGAGGGCCAGGGACACAACTACACTCTGCCATGCTCTGCATATATACCCTTTATAAGCATCTCATTTCAAATGCTTCAAACAAATGCTACACACATGTCATTTCGTCAGCACAAACAGTCAAAGTGCTTATGTTAAATCAGTTGCAATACGGGCCAAACTCTAATCACTGATGACACAGCAGGTGTTTTCCATAATCTGTGGCAACCGTTGCCCTTGACAGTTTATCAATATAAACATGATTGTTCATGGTGATAAGTATCTGCGGTGTCTCCTGAACAAATCCTAAAAAAAAACAGTAGTAGTTTCGTAATAGTTGACATAAACAAAGAAAGAGGCACGCCAGTTTGTACTCAGTGGCAGGATGAGACACGTCTAACTAATGCCACTATAACAGCCTTGCTTTTTTTAACATCAACAGACCATGGAGGCATATTGTTTTTTTTTTAATTACGTGCCAACATCATAGTTTCAGTATCACTTTTGAACCCTTGTGTTTTTCTTCAAAGGCTGTTTTAAAACTTACCAAATGTCAAATGACTCTCTTAAAAACACAATCCAAGAACTGTGCCTTAATGAAGTAGTCTAAATGGGCACTTAAGTCAGGATCTATCTTGTAAAAAACAAGATCTGAATAGGCATTTGATGCAAACAAGCAGTTAACAAAAAGTAACTTAGCTGATGAACAGTTAAGAATAGATTAATCAGCAACTATTTTGATGATCGTGTTTGATGATAAGTCATTTATTAGTAAAAATGGGAGTTCCAAATGTTTAGAATTAGTGTTAACAGTATCCCTTTTTTCCCATTATAATGACCAGATTGTGATTTAAAAGTGCAACATGATAAGGTGTTTATCTTCATCCCCCACTTATAGCTGATGTTGGTAGTTGTGCTCCAAAGCCTGGTTACAGTTAAGGCCCTCTACCTGACCATGTGGACAGCAGACATTACTCAATGTAAGTCATCCACTTTGTTTTGGGAAAAGCAAGGTATGTGCTTTCAAACTATTGAACGACACAATGATCTAAAGGTCAATTGTAGCATCTTGTGAATAATACAACTCAGGGCCTTGTGACCACAGTGGGTGTTTCTTGAAGATGTAAAGTCTTGCGGTCTGAGCTACAGATAGTTTAGAAAATAGGAAGAACCCAGGGGGCTGGGGGAGGGGACCATCACCACTTCCGAATTCCTGAACCCCATGAATCCAACTTTAAAGGTAGAAGTAGCAGCTCAGAGTTGCTGATTATGGGCTTCGTTTCACCTGGGTTTGTAAAGTTGTGCTGAACGCATCTATTTGGTGGACAAAGGCTGGTTAAAATGTACCCAGGCTGTTGTTTATTTTAGAGAATGTAACATCGCCACCGACACGGCTCGGTGGAACCAAAATGTACACATTTCTGATTGCGCACGTGTCTGATTAGCTGAGTAACGTGAGCCCGTAAATATAAACTGGGCTTGGCGTCTTTCCCTGAGTATATTTTGAGAGTTCGCTGTGTAAAGTCAATGCCTGTTTAAAAATAAAAGGAAATGTCTTAAGGTCACACCTTATTTAAAAAAATCACGTCGCTACGCTCAGTTACCTACGCGAGTGCCCTGTTGTGAAACTTCCTCAAGCCACATAATCGCCTTTACGTTAACGTAGAGGAGTCTTATAAAGTAAAGTAACACAAGAATGTATACAAGAAAAAGCACAACTTACCCCAGGACCACCAGCTCCCCGTATTTCACCGGGTCTTTGGACGGGGCGCAGTGCTCCTCTTGGCTTGACGAAAACATGAGGCTACTGGCTTCACTGTGTAACATTAGCTATACAGTAATAACAGCGGCTCAGAAATCACCGGGAAATACCTTCAAAAAACACGACAGGCTCTCATTTCAGATCATATATCCAGCGGCATATGTCTCTGTGCCCACGCCAATCCACTTTTCTATAAATAAACTGTCTCAAACTTCTTTAGCGTGACATGGCAAAATGTAACTTACTTGGCGGTCGAATCCGCTCTGAAGCAGATACAAAAACAGCGAGCAGCAGGGCCGGGATGTACCACTCGCTTGTTCTTTACTTTGTGTAGGGGGGGCTCCATTACAAATGTTTGTTTAGAAATATGTTTTTGAGCTTATTTTGGTTTGTAAAGTTATACAATATATATAGAAGACAAAATAGAAGTACTTTGCGTTTAATGTATTGTTCGTTAAATAACGTTATTGGTTTTAGAGTAAACCCCCCCTACTTTTGCCACCTCAAATGGTCTATGGGTCGCACCCTGTGTTATGTAAACAAAGAGTACAATTTGGGAATTCTTAAAGGGATCATACTTTTCCTGAAATGTTTGCAGAGTTTCCAGTTTACCATATCTTACGAGAAAAAGGGATTACACACCGTTTGTCATAACCTGCTTTAAATATTGGCAGGATATGACTCACTCCTTTTCAGCACAAAGGTTGCAAGGTTCACACTTTTATTTGACATTGTTTGTTGTTATAGTTACACAGGCCTAAGGGAGCCTGCAGAAGGTGGAGCAGTAATAGAAGGAAACACATGGTACAAATAACCATCCTGGTACATTTCCTGACAGAGATGCACATGCAAGGAGTCAAAGGATTGTGAAATCAGGTTTGCTTATTTTATTGGTGACCCCATGGGCCCTTTGAAAAACTGTATTTGATTATGGCTTTATTGTAGTTGGCTAATGCATGAAAGGTTTTTTGAAACCTAATGACATCACTGTTTGTCTGCATGCCCGGAAGTTTTAATTTCATATTGCCATTGCTCATTCTGATAGTTTAATTGTGTTGCCCAGCTTACCATTCTCATATTTCCTTTTGTCGGTTGCCAGCCCACAGGTATATGCTTATTTCTTTCCGTAAAATCTTATTTCTGTATTCACCAAGCTCCATGCGAGGAGATGCAAATCAATCTAATAATAACACCTAGTAATTTGCATAATTGCTCCTTCTGAGAATAACTCAGACTGTCTAATGTAACCAAAGGTCTACCTTATGCGCGTTTGTCAAAAGACCTCTCAACCTTCCAGTATCTCACATGTCCAGTTGTTCTCACGGCTTTCTCTTCTTCACTTTTGTCTGGCCGTCTCATCAACATTTTACTGCCTCTGTCTTGTTTTCACAAGAACCTTCATGGCTGGAGGCGCCCTCACTGCTTCGGGCCCCTTCGGTGCTCCCATTGCAATTATGGCCTTCTGTTTGAACTGGTGTTCAGTTTCAAAGTGCCATAACACTTGACACAAAAACAAAAGGCAGTAGGGGTCCACAAAGTTACTTTCATCCCCACCCTTATTTACTTAAACTCTTTAATACTATAAGATGCATTAATGTGTTATCCAATTTGTGAGCAGTACAACCCAGATTAATCCGTGGCATTTGTTGGTTCCGTTCATAGCTGCACATACTTGTCCATTAATAGTACAGAGGAGTGGAGTTCAGCTCCTTCAGCAGTTGTGCTAAGGCTCAAGCTGCATTAGGCCTTTAACTGTAGGCCTAGGGGCTGAACTTAAAGCTGTGGGTATAATGAATGTTTACTGCTCTTTTGTGCCACTGTCTCTCTCCGCTTGCTTTCATCCATTTGGCATTGTCTGTGTAAACGAGCACTACAGTCTTTTCTGTGTCTGACTGACTCACCCTCCCGTATGCGCGCACACACACACAGTAGTTTGGGGGGGGGGATCAAAGGCTCTCTAGCACATACCACACTGATGGAGAGCAGATGCAGGGAGTGGGCTGCTTTGCTGAAGTTGTGCTGGCATAGTGTGAGTGCAAATCTATGTTTAGGAGGAGGAGTTTAACGTTACCAGGCAAGAAGCATGCAGAGCAGAGGCCTACCGCAACAAGCTAAATTGCGCAATCGAGATCAAGTGTGTGCAATGATGACATAGGAAAGACAAAGCCCCTATCAAGTTCCTCACTGCTCTTTGGCAGGCTTCACACGTCAGACCTTCAATGGAAGTCATGGGGCTATTAGTAAGTGTCTGACAAAGTGTAACCTCGGGCAAATGTATTGCTGTTTTTCAATACCATTTTTAATCCTTTATTGTCTATGACAGGCTTTTCCAAGAACTGTGAGGCACATTATAAAGGATAAAAGTGACAGAACTGTAGAAAATCATCATCAATTTGTCAGTTTTAGAGATCATCATACAATGAGATGTATTGCAAACAGCTTGTTTATTTTATTCATAGGGATCAAGGTATTTAAACTCATGACGGTAAATAAGCTAAGTTACAGAGGACTGTGTACATATAACAGCAGCCTCCAGCAACACGTTGTGAAAGGCACTACTTGTGTTATCGAATGACGAACATGTTGAAGATACAGTAATTCCTGTCTCTTCGCGAGGTTTCCATGAGGGTGAACGCCAGATCTCCAATCAGCTGACTGCAGCATGACAGTGTGGGAGAATGTGAGGAATGTGCTGATCCCATGTTGCTCACACCCCTGACCTGACCCCCCCCCCCCCTGCCGGCACAACAGTCCTGTTGTTTTAAAAAGGTCTTTTAACATGCAGAAGATGAAAGCAAGAGCTTTCTGTGCAGATACCCAGAGTCAGGTCCAGTCACACATAACCTGTATTTATCCTTGTATTAAAAATAGAAAGTGTGCAAAGAAACGTTAAAAAGGAAAATCACACCCAAAGCACAACTGGATTTACGACACTTTTACACTCAACCACTCATAGCATCAACAAGTGACCGCAGCAGAATAAAAGAGGTTCTTGGTAAGCTATTTCATTTTTACTTACTTTCACATCTTGTAACGGTTGGAATATTTGTGTACAACTCAGGCAGGAGTTGAGAAAACAGTTTCCTGTTCTGAGGGATTATACCGTACGTTTCCTTCACGGGAAACTGGTCACACCCCAAAATGTTCCATAATTTGGGCAGCCCAGTGCGTCACCTACTCTGCACTAATACAGTCCACTTACCTGAAATAGCATCACTACATCATGATTAACATGATTAAAATGTACAGGGAATTTAGAAGATTTTGTAATTTCCCTTTGCACATTCCGTTTTTTCAAGGCTACAAGTCATCACAGTTTGAAATATTAACTAAGGTAGCATGCTGCCCCACAGTGGTGGGGAGAAAGAAGTGCGCTGGAAGAAAAAGATGTACGCTGGACAGATTTATCAAGCATCCCTTTTATTATCATCGCCTGTTACAAAAAGAACAAAATCTTCAGTGTTAATGAACTTAGCAACAATATAGCGAGTGTTGATTACAGATGATATGAGACGCTTATTCCTAAAGTAGTTGGAGAAGGATTAAAAACCTCTACACTGTTGACCTGGCCTTCTCTTTCCACAGCCTTCTCTGGAGCTGCAGCACAGACTAAATTTAATATGTCCATGCATCTCCTTAGTTAAAATCACGTAGTGACCCTTCTGATATGCCCAGACCCCTTATGATCTCCCTTCTCCCACCCAATAGTAAGCCATGGAGCTATGAATTCATGAACGCACGATGATGCACAGTTTGATAGTTTTCTGGTCAGGAGGCAAACAGATCAACATGTATTTCAGCAGGTCCTAACTTGAACATTTAAACAATACATATCTTTTAAGTTAAGAAAAAAAGTACTGAAAACCCAAAGTTTGTTCCGTCAAGCTGGACATTTGTATCACTGCCATCCCTTGACAAATAACAACAAAAACTACTGCAGTATTCAAAAAGGGATTTCATTGAAAAATACAGGCGTTTTAAAACAGAGGAATGGTTGCCACGCAGTTTAAATTAGGCTGGGTGTCATCTTTAAGTTTAGAATAAAAATTAACTGGCGATGCTGCTGCAAAACAGGAATGTGGTGGGAGTGGAGTAGTTTGTTTTGGTACAGTGTCTGGAGTGTTTGGAGTAAAGAAAGCTCTGCCTGCCCCCCCGCAGTGAGACTGGGGGGGGGTTTGCCAGCGCCTCTGCCAGAGTCAGATGGAGGCTCGTCTACAGTACAGGTGGGGTGACGGAGGTTGGGTGAAAGGGGGGTAGCTGGGTGTTACAGTATGGTGTGACGGTGTAAGTGATAAGACCGAAGGGCAAAGGTGGTCTTTGTAGTGCAGTCAGGGTGGCTGCGGGGGGGGTCTGTCGTCCTCTCACTATACCTTGGGCAGACCTTTGTCAGCCTCCTGAAGGGAAACACAAATGCAGAATGCTCAGTCTCCACATTCAAACACACCGCTGCGATTTGAAAGAATGATACTAAAATGAGCAGAGCAGCAGTCCTTACCTCTTCCTCTCTCTTGGTGAGTTTCCTGCTGACGCCTTGTAGCAGCTGCTGCAGCTCTCTAACTGTTTGGTTTAGTCCTGCAGTCATTTTCTCCTTTCTGTCAATCTCTTCCTATCAGACAGAATGACTGGTTTAAGCTCAACGTATCCACTTAGTCACCATACATAAAAACCCTTACACCAGAATCTGTTTAAACACCCAAACTGCCCCAGGCTCTTACGGTTTGTGACGAGAGACTGCTATTCTCTATCAGGCCATCAGCGTTTTCCGTCACCTTGGAGAGCTCCCCCTGGATCAGATCAAGAGACTGCTGGGCCTAGATTAGGGACCAGGAAGTTACACTTGTTAACAATGCGGGCCTGGAGTTGGACTCGTTGCAGCAGGGTAGTAAAATAATGACGAGTATTCTTACCGTGTACAGGTCACCTGCCACTTTTTGCCTCTCGCTCTCTTCTGTCTCCAGCTTGGACAGAGTCTCAGTGAGCTGGGTTTTCAGCTGGAATAAAAACAGACACTCAGCACATGTTTTAAAGCATATTATAGCTTTACGTTATCACCTGGGAATCCCATTTAAATCTAGCATTACAGAAAAGGCATTATTTCAGAGCCTCCTGCTAACATCAAATGCGTTCATTACGGTGCTCAACATTTGCACAGTGGCACTACAACTAACCGTTATTTAGGGTAATCTAATGATTATTTAATTGAATAACTGTATATGCTATAAATGAGGAATACATAACTTAAACCTTATTAGAATTATATTTACATAACAAATATAACCAAGCATTTGCACTTTGCAAAGCCAAAGGTTAAATGCATTGTTGCCGGAAAATATAGAGATGCATTGTAGCAAAACTTAAATGCTTGTTGTTTTTGTGTTGAAGTCCTCAGTGTAAATGATCAAAAGTCTCATTTTTGACATACAAATGAACTGTCAAAAATCGACTAACTGTTAACACAGGAATGGAGATCACAGACATACGTTTAGTGACACGACAAAGGCTAATAGACAGACAATCAGACAGACAAGGTTTGTGAGAAGGCCGAAGAGTGTAATATGTTAAGATTTAAGCTGAAGATGCACAAAATTAAGCGTTTTTTGGGGACACTGCAGACGGAAGGCAAGCTGCCGTTAGTAGCCTGAACAGGCATGAGATAAGGTGAAGTGCCAGTGTAAAGAAGGGAGGGTTAGTCTCACAAAGTGTGAAGGAGAGTCATCACCCTCAATCTCAAAAACACAGAAATGTTTTTGAATGTAAGGTTTGAGGTTACAGATGATGACCCCTAGTAGCAGAATAGAGAGATCCCCGTCCTGTAGCAGTGCAGAGCCACTGCCGAGTGAAATAAGGGAAAGGCTTTAAAAGGAGCGCTAGCTAGAGGGTGAACACCGCTTACCAAATTCAGCTCCTCATTCTGTCTGAATGCCTCTGTATATGAGCCATCAAGTCTGGTCTGCAATTCAGTCAACAGATCTTTGAGCTGAAATTAAGTTGGAGATGACGTTTAATGGGAGTGTGTGGGAGTCGGTCCAGGACAGCACAATCTACTCAGTGAGCTAATCAGGGCATGAGAACAGAAAGGGAACGCTATTTAACAGAGCCATGTAGGGATAAATAAAGCACAGGATCGTGGTGTGCATGACTGTAATTGACCCAAAGCAGTCTATTAAGTTAGTCTGGTAGGTGGTGTAAATAAGGCTTTGGTAGACTAATTGCTAACAGTGTGGAGCACGTGTGCTTTCAGTGTCTGTGTTGTGTGCATTTGCCTCCAATAAACAGGAAATAACAAACATCCAAAACAGGAAATGAACATAAAAGTGACAAACAACAACTCATGTTTTTGCCACAGGAGGATGATGCTGCTGCTATGCCATGATTTAGGGATCCAAACAGAGAGGTATGTGCTTACCTCTCTGACCTCTGTTACATAGGTGGCACTCTCCTGCTCTGCCCTCTCCAGCTCAGACTCCAAGTGCTGCTTTTCTCTTCTAAGCTGCAGGGGACAAAGGAGGTTCAAAGACAGTGAGGACAGAAACAAACCACAATTTAACATGGCTGATGATCTGAACAACAGTGTAAGTTTGAAATGAGCGTTTTTAGGAAGACTTACATTTTCCAACTCGGCCCCTTCAGTTAGTCTCTCAATCTCCTGATCCATAAGTGTGACTTTCTGGTTCATCTAAAAGAAGACACAGAAGAGTTATACAATGAAACAGGCACGCAGTACTATATCTGCTCAGTGTACTATATCTGTTGTACTATCTGGGAGTTGTTACTTGAACACACACCTCTTTGAGCTCTCCCTGTGATGCCTCCAGCTTCACCTTCCAGCGGGACTCCTCCTGCTCCACGCTGTTCTGCAGGCGCTGCAGGATGCCCTCCTGTGGACGCAGCAGGAATGACAGCTCAGTTTGGAACGATAGACCACTATAAAAAGCACACATTTTAAAACCTCATCTTACCGTCTCTGCCAACACCTTCTTGTACGTCTCGCAGTCTTTCTGTAGGATCTTTTGTGCTTCCTCCGCTTCCTTCAGCTTCTCAGTCGATCTCTGTTGAGAGGGAAGTTGCTTAAGATATCTTCAGTTTGAGGAAAGACATTAACCTTTACACTTCCACTTGATTTACCTCAGAGTCCCCTGATGCAGGGGTGGATAGTGCAGCTGAGCTTTCAGCTACTGCCCCCTCAAATCTGTGAAGCCACTCTTGGTGGTTCTAGGAGAAAGGAAGAGAAAGATAAACAAGGGACATCTATACACAGGAGAAGTACAACAGTGTAAGACGGGTAATCGAATACAATTTCCATGGTGATAAATATCCCGTTACCCTTACCTGCTCACTGGGCAGAGGCACATGGGGCAGAAGTCTCTGCAGAACATCTCGACACTCGGCCTGACACACTTCCAGTGCTGTCTGGTTCTCCTAAAAGGCGATGGGAGGGGGCAAAGAGGAAAAAGAATAAAAACAGAGGAGAGGAGATTGAGCACCCAAAGTTCAAATAGTTCAGTCGATTCGAAGACAAAGTCCAGGCGTCCTCAGGGCAGATGACCACCACCTTTCTGCTTTTTCATTCTCACCGTGATTTTTCTCATAATCAACACTTCTGCTGATAAACCTCGTTTATCATAGTGCATTATGCTATTTCATAAATGACACATTTCATACTCATCATTGTTTCATGAACCTCCTTACACTCAAGAACAATATACCAACTAGCCTTTTTTTATTTATACCAATATATTAAAGCTGCCAACCTACTTCCAACCACTTCTTTCATAAATCAAGTAACTACAGGGTACAATGTAGTTACTGTTTCACCTCTGATATCCCTCATGTACACACAAATGTGGGAATAAGTAGTTTCAGTTACTATACACCTATATAGTGTCTCACATTCCCCTTGACATCTTGAAGCTTTATTATCTGCCGTTTTCCTTTTTATTCCTTGTTTATAGTGTAATTGTGTAGTTTCAGTTTTACCAACTGCATTCAAGAGTGTTTCTTGTACTCGGTTGGAAAATAAATCTTGGTCTCAAGTCGACTGCCTGATTAAATTAAGATTTAATTTGAAAAGCCATCCATCATGGCGCTCCAATCAATGTCACAGGAATTACTCACTTAACATAATCTTAAACTGTAATTTTAAAGCATTAGGATAAACGCTGTCTCACTCCTACTTCCAATTACCCTGAGAGAAAACATCAGCATCTTTCAAAAGGCCCATCCTACACCAAGTGTCAGCAACCTCCCATTCAGAGCAGATCACATGCTTCACACCTCCTGCAAGCACCAACACATCAACCTTCTTTCATGTACCAAGTACCTTGAAACTCTTAAATACGTAAAAGAAAATGCAGTCCTTCAATAATAATCTGGCCTCCTGCACTGTCACTCTGAGGCTGGCACTCTCACAACCATTCACATTACCACACTGCGTCACAGGGCAGCTCTGAGACGAGTGTGTGGAGTTTAATACAAACAGTGTTTTATGACAGTACACAACAGCTGCCAAGGAACTCCCTGGCCCGGCTCTGAGGAGGTGTTTCTACTGTACTCAGATGGCAGAAGAGCAGCTGCGTGCTGACAGTTCAGCATTTACGCTTCCTTAATGTAGGCGACCAGGAGGGCACAAATATACGTTCACTGCAACTGTTAATAGACAGGCTATCTGGTAACCCACTCTATGTCTTCACTGAGGGATCTCCAGATACATGACCTACACGGTGGATTTAGTTACAAAAGTCTTTCAGTCGCGAGTTGAGAGCATACTGAAACATAAGGCCACGGTTGCCTATTCATCAAACGTTTCCAATGATCACTTTGGCATTTAAATCGTAGTGAATTAAAAACAGATTTTCATTGACTGATTAACTGGTGGTATCGACAGCACGGATGTCACAAAACGGAAAACATGCTAGAAATGAGTGACATGACAGAAAGACAGGAAGCGGCCGCAATGATTACAATGATATCAATCTAATGACATCTAATGAAATAATGTCTAGGTCACTGCACACTCATTTCCAAGCATCAGCCAGGAAAATTATTTATATATTTATATTTCAGATCTTCAAGCAAAAATAGTTGTCAAGTTAATTAAGTCAGAGATTCTCCCGGGGAGTAGCAGAGTTCAGCATTGAGCCAATCGAGGCCAAACAAAAGAGGCGAGGGGCAAGAGGTAGGTAAATGAGTATGCAGCTTTGTAATGGATGGGCGAAAAAAGAAATCTCACTGGGTCAATTATGGCAAAAAAACAGCATTTTTAGGGGGGGATGCATCAGATTGGAACTAGAGTGAAGCAGACTGAGGGGGGGGGGGGGGGGGGGGGGGGGGGGGGGGGGTGTCGAACCTTGACAGCTTTGCTGAGTTTCCCTTGAAGTATGGATTCGGTGGCTGACAGAGCTTCCATAGCACTCCAGTTTTTCTCCCGAAGCTCCTGTTTTGGTCAGTTCCAGAGAAATACTACTTTCAGTTCAGCCCCAGGAAATGCATTCAGTGACCCGAACATGAAGATTGGTAGAGTGATACAACAAACCGAACGCATTTCTCATTTTTACATTCCTACACTCTGCTTATCACCCATGCTCCAACGGCTAAAAATAAGTATGAACAACTAGCCTCGAGAATCCCAGTCTCACACCTCGTGTGGGTCACAGCAACATGCATAGTGTGCAAGATGTGCATTGTAACAATATTCTGTTTCATTTATATTAAAATGGAGGAAATCATATATATAGTAGATACAAAAATGAGAACATTTTTCAATGAAATTCAACTTTAAAGAATAAAAAGGTAGGCGAGTCTAACAGTCTGAATCACCCACAAGCACAGACAAGCTTTGCCGGAATAGTGAAGGCCAATGGCAGCATATCAGGAGTAGGCTGGGAGCCCTGTTATGCAACACTGAGCTTTAGCTATCCAAATCAAGATAGACATCTGTGCTGATGTGTATTACGTTTAGAACACAACCTCAGCTGAAGGTGGTGTTTGCTTTCTATTTGGTTTAAAAAAGAAGAAGCAAAACAAGCGAGACTAAATGGCGGTGGACAACAGGAAGTATGGATGTATGCTGGGCAGTGTGTGACTCCAGTGTGAGGGGAGTGTTTTAGGGTACCACACAAGGGGAGGGGGATAAGTCTTATAGGGCTGGACCAGATACTGGTGTTATACAGTTCAGGTAATCGCTGTGGGAAACCTACGTTGTTCTTCTTCCTGTGAAGCTCCACGGAGTCTCTCAGCTCGGCCAGCTCAGCCTCCAGATCTGAGACCTGCTTGTCCTTCTCTGTCAACCTGACAAACAACAACATAACAACTCATTGTGAATCATTATATAGTTAGGGGCCTTTGAAAACATGTGGAAAAACTATGTGTTATGATACATCATATGGAATGCAACATTACTTACGCTGATAGAAGCTCTGTGCTTGGCACTGCTGCCTGGGACTGCTATTTGAGGAGGGGGGAAAGAAAAAAGAACATTTAAGACAAATTCAAACATGAACCAAAGTCAGAAGAGCTCTTTCATCCAAATGCATTTGTTGTCCAATTCAAATTGTCTAGCTAGAGGAATCTTGCCGATTTAATCCAAAACACATGTCACACTTGCACAGAATTCCTTTGCGGTGTTCCTCACCTGTTGCTGCATCTGTTGCTGCATCTGTTGCTGCATCTGCTCCACCTGCTCACCCACTGCCTTTGTCCTTGCCTCCATCTCAGCTTGCAGCATCTGGATCTCTTGGTCCTTTGCTGCTAGCCTGTGGGTCAGATGTGCTGCTCGTCAGACTCATTTGTGAGGGAGGCGCTGAACAACTTCATGTTAAGGTGTGGGGGGGGTAACCTACTGAGCGTGGAGTTTTTGGAGCTCGGCATCAGAACTGGACACTTGTGTTGTCTCCTTCTCTCTCAGCTGCTCCATCTCTGTCTGCAGGGCAGCCAACTGCTGCTCCAGAGCCTGAGAGACAACATGTATTTAGATAAGAGCTCAAAGTAGGACAGGACAACATTAACAATATCATGAAGACCATGTGAAATGTGCAAATCTAGTATATCATTAGAAAAGAAAAGCCCACACCTCTACCGCCTTCTCTCTGGTAGAGCTGCTCTCCTGTGCCGTCTGTAGACTCTCTTCCACTGACTTTAGCTTCACATCCTTCTCCTGGATCCTATAAAGCATATTGAACCAAAGGTTTGTCACACTAAACAGCTTGACGTCACACAGAGAGAAGTTATCCGGGATGAAAGGACATTAAAGAATACACGGCCTCTCGTGACAGTGGATAATTACAATCAAGGGAGTGGGCAGGAGGAATGAGTTTGATCTGCCTACAGTAGAAGAAGTAGTAGCCTTGGGCAAATAACATGAAATTATGACCGACACCAGCTGTTCTTCATCTATTGTCTGGTGTTAAGGACACTAAAGTCAATGTTGGTCAGTGTGTCTTATGGCGCATTTCCACTGCAGGGCCTTGCACGGCTTAGTACGGTATAGTTAGGCCTTGGTAGGCCAGGCTCACTTTATGCTGCGTTTCCATTACAGTTTAGTAGCTGGGGCAGTAACTATAGTAACGCAGTGTAGGCGGAGCCGTGACGTCATCTTCAATGCGAAACACAGAAAACCAACATCAGCCGTTAGCTGTTAGCACTCAAGCTCACAGCTCCTCATATCTGTTCAGAAACTAGACAAAAGTTAAACAAGTACAAACCACAGACTGCCTGTGTCATGGCGAATACAGTCGCTGGTTTGTTTATGTCTGTATAGGCCGTTGTTGTGAGTGTGGACGGTCGGAGCATATCCAACGTTAGCTTAGCCGATCTCCATTCAGAAAACACGCATTTTAAAAGGTTTTTCGCCTGCCGTCTGTCTGCAGACTTGTCAAAGCATTAATTCATGGTTTTTACTAACCGGTATCAGTATGTTGTTACTTCGGCATCATTTTGAAACGTGTATTACAATTAAATCACCGTCAAATATGTTCATTTTGTTGTAGTTGTAGCCCCCTTGCCAGCGATTCTCTCACTAGTTTAGCATACTCAGCCCGGTTGTTGGCCTGGAAAGAACCTGGATTCTGGAGAGCCAGATAAACTGTGAAACAGTACCCGTTAGCCGGTACTAACCCCTAGTGGAAACCCAACCAAAAACGGGCCGGGTTTGGCACGGCACGCTTAAACCGCGCTGTAGTGGAAATGCGCCATTAGTGTGTAGCGGAAAGGGTTGGGTGATCACAAAACACCAAAGTCAACTTGAGTGATCTTACATGCTCTGGAGATCTTCCATCATTGACTCTGATGGTGCCTGTGATGAGAGAAAAATACAATTAAGAAAATACAGAATGAGGTGTGAAAAACACAGCAACTTCTTTACGTAAAGATTTGAGAGATCTCACCTGTTCTGCTGTCATTGTCTTTAAGGCCTCCATTTCCTGTTTGAGTCCTTTGTTTTCCTCTCTTACAGCCTGCATCAGGGAGAGAAATGACTTAAAGATTTTCCTTTCCCCCCCATTAGGGATTGTGATTACAAAGCAAGCAGGGAAATGCAGAGTCACTGAAAGCCTGCTGATGTCAGGAAGAGAGTGTGTGAGGCAGCAAAAGAGAAAAACAAACACCTTGAGCTCCTCCTCCTTGTTGGCCACCTCGATCAGCCCCTTCTCCAGCAGGTCCTCCACAGTTTTCATGTTGTCTTCCTTTTCCCGAACACTGGGTGGGAAGCAATGTTTGACAAGGTCATCAGGGTTATTCTTTAGAACTTATTATAAAAAAGCGACACGTCTAGCCCAACACGTTTAACCAGCTGGCTTGTTCAAAATATGTTTCACACACACCTCATCTGGAACTGGTCCAAAGCTATTTGGGAGGCAGTCTACATGGGGAGAGACAGATACAAGAGGGTGTGTTAAAGAGAAGAACACAAACACATTGGGGCCTTTTAATGATTGGAAAAACGGTCAAGGTACATGGCTAACCTGATCAGAAATCAGATTCTGCAGATTCTGAACCTCTGCCTTCATGGACATGTTATCGTTGTGCAAGGCCTGCAGAGGAAAACAACAACATTTATTTGACTAAGACATGACAGGATCTGACAGACATGATCATAACTCTGTCAAAGGGTTTTAAAACTGTGAAGTAAATGATATCTGTTCGGCATAAGCAGATGTGAATTGTTCTTTCCAGCAGGGCGGTGTATAGGTGTATAATCCATATCCCCTCTCCATAGGCCGAGAACATGTGAACCAAATTCCAGCAGACTAATGAACCGATGCAATGTTAGTATAGGAAGCTGTAGATAAAGCGGTTTTACCTGCATACTCGTTTCTCTAGTGGCCCCACCGCTCCTCTCGGCATTTAGAGAATCCTCCAGACTCTTTCTCTGCAACTCCTTCTCAGCCAAACTGAGGGGAACAGTAGGAAGAGTGCATGAGAAACAGCTTCAAAGGAATAACTTTTTTTATATGTTTGAAAAGGTCAAGTGTTTCTTACAGCTTCTGTAGCTCATCAAAGTGAGAGACATGGGTGACCTACATGAGAAAGAAATGACACATTAGCCTAAATTCATACTGTAGCGCAGGCTGCATCTCTTTTTCTTACTTAAAAACTGAATGAGGTTGACCCGTTTACCTGTGTCGACATCTGGGCCTGCAGGGCCTCATTCTGGACTAGCAGGGTCTCGCTGTGGACCTGAAGACCTTGGTTTTCATTAATAAGGTCCTGTTAAACACAGTCTGTATTAGTTGACAAGAAGTGTGGGTTGCTCTGCTTCATCTAAATATAGAATCAACACTTCAGAGTACTAAAGTGCCTCTTAGATGTTGCGTTTGATGTTGTGGAGGCTCACCTGAACCCGGCCTTGCAGCACGTCATCAGGCATGCTGTGCTGGGACATCTCCATGAGCTCCATCACTCTCTGCTCCAGCCGCTCCTTGGACACCATGGCTTCAGTCAGGTTGCTGTGTATGGTCTGGATCTCCTTGTTCTTGTTGTTCATCTCCGTCTCCACTGCAACCAGCTGGCTGTGCAGATCTGCGCCCACACACACACACACACACACACCGACCATCAGTTGCTGAATGTAACCTAATGATTTCTCTTTAATGTATTCAGAAAGCTACAAAGGATTTCATCTCAAATGCAACCAGGATGCATCACCTTGGTTTGAGGCCTGGAGCTTCTCCCTCTCAGCGTTGACATTGTGGAGGAATTTCTGCAGTTCTTCCCAGCTTCTCTTAGCATCCTGCAGCTGGGCCTGGAGATGGAGAGATACATCTACTTTACTGAATTGTACCAAACATTTGAATAGAAAACAAGTCTTGTACTGCCACACTAAAAGGTAAACTAACAAATAACATCCTTTTATCTCAGTGTTAATATCTTTACTGACTCACAACACAACTCTGGATCTTGCAAACTGTGTAGTGGATCATAAGCATTTGAATTGATTTGTATTAAGTCTGCGCAATAAAGAACATCTCAACTCTCCGGTTATTTGCCGAGACTCTTGAGAGCCAGCGACAATATTTTCCATCTTTGATCGTGGTCAATTCAATGAAAAGACAGGAAAGGCTGATCTGGGTGTCTCACAGGAAAGCGTTGTTCATACACAGCACAAAGCTTCTAACATTCCTGCTTCCCAAGCCAACACAATCCTTCCAACCCAGGTTATATTTCCCACACCCCCTCCCCAGGACTTCCACTACAACCTCCTCCCATTTCCTCGGCAATGCTTCCACACCCACTAACCAGATTTGAAGCTGTGCGGAATGGTCCAGGGCTTTAAACATTCATTTAAAAAACGTTCATTTTTGTCTCGGCTGGGGAAACTGAAGCTAAATAAAACACATTGTGCATCTGGATTAGCGTACCTCCAGCTGGGACACGTTCTGCTTGTAGTTGACCTCCAGTGACTTCCTCTGGTGCTCCTCCTGCTGCAGCTTGCTGTTGTTGTCTGCCAGCTCTTTCATCAGACCGGTGTACTCAGAACGCAGATTGTTGAGCTCTGCTGAATTCCTATGGAGAAAAAAGCATCATAAATGATAGATGTGGAAATAGATGAGGGGGCATCATTGTTGGATGCATTGATGAAACAAATGCACTAATAGCATGTATGTGGCATTTCACATTATGTAACTGTGCATACAGATGGGTCTCTTAATGTGAGCAACACATGCAGGAGAAAGGAAGGGAAAATGTAAATCCGAAACGAGCTCAAATTAAAAACACAATGCTGAAATTCTAATATTGTTTTACTAAGATGAGCAGATAAGACATGTAGGAAGCATGACCAGTAGCAGATATTGCAGTGCAACACTCACTTGCTCTCCATCTGGTTGGTGGCAGAGCTGACTGCGTCCCTCAGGATGCCGTTCTCCTGCTGCAGTCGAGTGATCTGGCTTTCCAGCTGCTCCCTCACCTGCTGGAACTACAGATACAAGAGGATTCAGTATCAATACAGCATTTTTTGATTTGTTCAAATTATTCAAATGTCAGGATTTTCTTAATTGTATTAGTTCTATGTAATGTTGTCTAATGTGAAACTGTGCTTATAATAAAACAACAACATGGGAAATGAAGTGTTGATGCTTATGTAAGAAATCTATTCACCTTGATCTGCATGGACTGGAGCTCCTGGTAGCTGCCCTGTGCTTTGCCCTGCATGCTCCCCAGTTCCTTCTCCACAGCTGCACGTTGGTCCCTCATCACCGCCTCCACTCGGGATGTCTTCTGCTTCTCAACATGAAGCTCCTACAGCACAGTAGAAAAACTAAATATTAAGCTCTACACTGAGACTAAAAGTACTACTCGATTTGGAGAATAAGTTGAGAATAAAATCGTGTCATGACATCATGTGATTCAGGAGGTAGAGCATGGGAATCCTGACCTGGCTAAGCTGCTTCACTTTGTCCTTGGCAATGGACGCCTCCTCTTGCACAGTTGTAAGAAGTCTCTCTCGCTCCTGTAGAGCTGGGTCAGGCCTGGCTGCAGACTGGTGGCGAGACACATAACGTTAAAATAAAAGTGGTCATAGCTGGTTCAACTATAAGTACCATGTCTCCTGCGAAATACAAATAAAATGTTTCTCGTCGCCACACTTTTTCTTTTCTATGTATCACTTATTAATGTCTCACTTTGAAGCAAGCATCCAAAGCATTAGGGCTCTTTTCCCGGAGAAGAGTCATCACACTGACGGCCTCGGCCTCTGACAGAGCGAGGCTGGACAGACCAGACAGCAACTCCTTCAGCTTCACCCCGGTGTTCTCTGTTTAAACACATACGATAGGGAACACCATTTAGCATGTTATCACAACAAACAGAACCAAACGAAGGATCAGACTTGTTTTCCCTCTCACCTTTGTCGGTCTCATTCTTCTGTTTCTTGCCACTCCCTTTAGCCGGTGCATCATCGTTATGACCTGCCTGGTGGTTGGCAGAAGCCGCCAAATCAGCCAGAACATGGGCTTCGTCAACTGGATTGAAGGAAAAGTGGTTGATTAAAATACAAGGATTTGGTTTAAGAAATGTAGATATTACTTTGCTCGTGCATCAGCCTTACCATGCTCGGTCTTCTGCTTCTTGGAGGAGTTCTTCTTCTTGCCACTCGTAGCAACAGGGGTTGCACCGTCCAGAACTTTGGTTTCAGCCACAATAGGAGCTTCCTTCTTCACTGGGGCCTGCTCGGACTTAGCCTCAGGCTGCTGGTCATCCACTGCAACTAAGGAATCATTTATTGAATCAAAGAGTTAGCTATTTCTGTCTACGAGATGCACACCCACATTCAACAGTACCCTAGGCTACTCACCAGGCTCTGCTTTTTGTTTCTTCTTGTCCTTCTTCTTCCCAGAGGTTTGGGGAGGTGTCTGAGCCTGAACAGGAGCCTGGACAGATTGGACCTGGACCTCAACCTCAAGCTGGGGAGAGGGGGGGCTGGACTGTTTGCCCGCAGACAGAGTTTGCTCTGACTTGCGGCTCACCGGCTTGGATCCGTTCATCTCTGGCTCCTCAGAGGAAGCTGCAGCAGCAGCAGCCGCAGCCGCCGCAGCCTTGGCGGCCTTCTTGTCCTTCTTCTTCCTCTCCCTCAGACCAACAGGAGCCTCAGGTGACACAGAGACCGGCACGTAAGGAGTAGGTGTCTCTGGAGCTGGATCTGGTGTAGCCACTGGTGTAGGTTCCTCTTCTACCTCCATAGCGTTGGTACCATCAGCCAAATCAAAGTCCTGCAGATCCTCTTCAGACTCTCCTCCACCTCTGCCGCCTACTCCTCCACTAGCACTCTCCTTCTTCTTGCTCTTCTTCTTGTCATTCTTCTTACGGGTGTCTGGCTTGGATGGTGGTAGCTTGAGGTCTCGTTTCTGCCGGGCCAGCACCTCATCGTAGGAGGTCTCCTTCATGAAGAGCCAGAAGAAGAGGAACATCAGGGCGATGACCAGGGTGGGGGCCAGGATGAGCAGGTACTGAGAGTCGTAGATATCCAGCACCATTCTGAAAGGGTTTGGAAAAGAAACAAGGGATCAATATTTTATTTTGGCTTCATCGTTCAAAGTAACCACCAACCAAATTGCATGTGTATTTCCCACATACTGAATGTGTGACATTATGGTGATAGCTTTCCACCAACAGAAGGCAACTGGCAAATTCTGCTACAAACCGAGAGAGCACAAGAACAGACAAGCACACATATTTTATGAAATTGAATCTGTGATTTCAGCTTGCTGCTCCTATCCATCCTATACCAGTCCTGCTGCTCAATTATTCTTACTTTTGCAAGTGTGAACTGGTGCAGATATGAGATATGATAGGTGGAGGTGTGACAGCCTATCCTCTAAGTGATATGATTAAATTAGATAACACCAACACAGCTACATATCTTCTCCATCTGGACAATCATTTTAACATGGCTTCATACAGCTCACAAAGGGGACAAAATAGGTCAAGAACATCCGAGTGACAACTAGGCTTAAAAGAAGATGGCTCACTATCTTATTTAGTCACTTCCCCTCCTTCAACCCCCACAAAGACGACACGGTGGTATTCAAAACTCATATCAGCATGGATTTGCAAGAGGCAAAAATACCCCCACACATGCATGTGTCACACACTGAGGTCTGCTGCAGCTGCAGTTTGACCCCTGCCTGCTTTAAGCCAATGGAGAGGAGGTTCTTCTTCTATCAAAGGCAAAGTTAACGGAGTTGAGAGGTCCTTTAGAGACAACATCCGTTAGGCTCAGTCAAAGACATTCTTAGGAACTATGTGTTGTCTGCTCAAGGCTACACGGTACAAATTAATTGGGGTGGAATCAATGCAGAGAAAGCAGTAATAATTTGAGACACCTTATTGCTGACTAGAACCCCCTATAAACCAAACCAACTGTAAATAATTACACCTACTTGGCAAAAATGACACTGAGAAAATGGCTGTTTAGATGACGTAGACTGTATATGAGTAATGAATGAGCTTACAGATTATCCTCTTATATACTTATCTTATATGATTTTTTCTTGCAGCACATATTATTCTATTAACTCAAACTGATCAGACCCCAGGTGGCATGTTTGATGTTAAAATAGCTGAGGTGGTGCTGCAATGTCGTATGTGGCAGAGTAGAACTCGTTTTTTAAACACTATTGCATCTGGAGAGTACGTTTTGCAACACACAGCAGCAATGCCTTGTGCAAACTTTCACTACATAAGAAATCATCACTTTTGTGAAAACCTGGGTGACGGCAGCATCATTGTTTTGTCAACACTGCAGGGTGGCAGCGACAGTGAGTGTCATGAAGTGGTGACCAATCCCATTCCATACCAAGGATCTGTAGCAGTAATTAGTTTGGGAGTCCCGTGTCTTAAAGCAGACCTCTTTAGTAATTTGGATTAAGCAGATTACCCATGATAATACATTTAAGAATAACTTTCCACTGCAGGGCTTCCTGCGAACTGACAAGCTTAGCCTTATAGTTAAATGATGACCCCGTTTCAGTCACACCTCAAAAACCTCTTCCACAGCACACACAGATTTACCAGGTCTGTTAATATCTAATAGTTTTACATATCTTTTTTTGAAACTGGTTATGTACTTTAAAGCACCAAGCTCTCCCTTTAAGCATAGACCAAAACATTATTATATAAGCTTTGAGTCTGGCAAATACATCTGATAGGCTTACTAGGTTATTAGGAATGTTTGCTTTATGCCTGTACATTTTTCTAGAGATGTTTGTATGGTAACTGTGTCAAAGAGCATGCATTCCGACACACTCCATAGGCTGCAGCGAAGGAAAAACCGATAGAAAATATGTGTGAACAGTGAGCAGAGAAATAGCTGTTGGTTAAGAGAGTGCTGTGGAAACTCAGCACTGAGTCATAACCCATGCCATTATAGAAACGAAAAGTTTAAAACTGTTACCGTCTAATGTATAGTATTCATATGTTTTACCCGCTACCTCATTGGAAGATGCCTCGTACTAAAATGACACTACAGAAATCCCAAACTAAGTGTAATAAACAGCAGAACAAGACCAAAAAAGGCTTTCAGTTGACTTCAGATTGTACCCATATTAAAACTGGACATAAACCAACTAGGCCAAAGTTTTTTTAAATAAGTCATTAGACATAAAGAAGCCATAGTACATCATGTACTACATACCACACACCCTGGGTGAATTGTGTAACAACTGCTAACATTCACTGGCTCCTGAATGAGGAAATTCTTTGTTACGTTACATTCATTCATTGTGTGATCCAGGAAACTTCCATGTCAGACCAAATGAAGACAAGAAATAACTCTTAATAAAGCAACATTGCTTCTGGGCGTAATAATCAAGGGTGGAGTAAGTGCCGTAAAAGTTTGAAGCCTGCTTGCTTCCCTTTAGTTCCCTGGCCTCAGAGAGGAAGGTGCATGAGTTTCCTTGTGCAGCCCGAGCCTTGTCCCAGCATCAGAATGAGCCCGGGGGACAAAGCCCTCTCGGGCTGTTGGCTCCTCGGAATCTACCCACTTGGCTGGCCAGGCCTCCTGATTTGGCAGGCGTGGACAGAGAGGGAAGCCCTGATAACTATCGAGTCTAAAAAGCTGTGCGGGCAGTACTTGAAAACCAGGACAGGCAGCAATTTATAACTTTAAGATGGCAAGAATTCACTTAAAAGCAAATCAAAGGTCCAGGAAAGCACAGAAACCAATTTTTCAGGATATATAAACATAAAGATAACAAATTAGATTTAGAATTGGACTACAAAATCAAAATAAGACAAAGATGGTGTGCTGGTGCTAGGCAAATGGCAGAAAATGTTAAGTATTACAACATTTTATATAAATAATAAGCCATGTAGCAAATAATTTAAAAGGCATGATTCCACAACAAAAGAAGACTATGAAACTATATTTAACTATCCAATAGTGTTACCCTTTATCAGTAAAGTTTAAATGACTGCATGCCATAAAAAAAAATGTATTTACAAGTGATAGGTATGCAAATTGGGAGGTGGTTCTTTGAATAGTTAAGCCTGACAAATAATGTATAATCAAAATTCCTGTAATAAACTATAAACAAGTAGCAAAGTGCACACAGTATGGCATCATAGTAGGAAAACATTAACAAATCTGCTCTTCCTGAGTGTACTATATGTTGAATCAAGTACAACTAAGACACCCTATATAAGGGCTTATCTGAAGCTATAGCTCAAGGAAATTAACAATGATGCTAACAAGATAAAACTGATACAATGTATCAAGCTCAGGCATACATTTAAAGACTCATCATTCAAGTGGGGCAATTAGGGTGCTTGAAGGATTTCAAAGATTCTCCAGAAAATACTTTCATTCAGCATCAAAGTTAGATCAACAAACTATACATGTATTAGGACACAGTGTGACATTTATATTCACATATTTACTAATTTCTTTATTCAAGGTGTAGTAAAGCTAACAACCTAAGTATTGCTCATTTAAATACCAAAAGTAATAACAACACCACAACTGGTCTTAGATGTCTATTGAGTCTCCTCACAATTCAACAAGAGCTGTTCAGTGTAGTAGAGTACCAAATGTCCCAGCATGCTTCGTCATGTCTAATCGCCGGGGCCGGCCTTGTGCTCACTACTGAACCAAGATATGTAACGGCAGCTGTTCGTACAGTAAGAAATATAGTACTTGTGGATACAGCAGCCTGCGATCACAGAAATAGCAGAACTGATCCAGCTACAGCGGTTATCTTCCGTGCTAGCCCAGATTAGCTTCTAAATCACACGTTATAATGGAATAAACCATAAGAGCATAAGAATAGTTACACATGTCGACGAAAAGCACACTTTACCGACATTATTAGCACAAAGGTGGGGGCTAAATAGTGGTCCGGACATGGCTACAAGTAGTAGTAGTTGTATTATCCACACGGGAAAAGGCTTGCCTCTCAAGTTCGTCTCAGAGTGGCTACAGCTCAGCATGATGAATGAGCTAGCTAACATTAAAGCTAACCAACTAACGTGAGGCAGGTACTAACGTTAGCCGACCAATCCAATTATTGGTACAGAGGACGACTCCACAGATAGACTGATTAAGCTATCATATTAGCAGGAACAATTGTATTTCCTTCCCACACACTCAGTCCGTGTGGAGGCGTGGATCTCTGCCTCACGGGCCTCGCCTCGCTGGTGACCCAACCTCCCTCTCTCCTGAAATCTGTGACCCGGTTTGCTGCTTCTTTCTTCCGCTCAAGTCCTGAGGGCCGTTCCCAGGCCTGGGTGAGAGCTTAGCCGCGGTGAGACCGGAATGAGCGGCCTGTTGACGGAATATACATAATACCAACGAGAACAGCTAATTGAGGCGTACCTGTAGCTTTAGTTTGCTGTTCCCGTGGCTGGTGGTTAAATGGCGTTGTTCTGCGTTGACTCCGGCAGACTCCTGACTTCCCAGGGCAGCTCCAGCCTGGCTTTCTTCTGCGCTATCCGTCACACTATCTGCCGTTTCTGGTTCGCGGGGGCGGGTCATACTCAGGATGCTTTGGTGCGCTTGTTTTGTGACTCCGGGCACACCGTTCGGGGCGGCTAGTAAGCAAGGCTAAGTAAAGAGATATGCCCGCCTTTCCAAGACAGCCTTTGCTCATGAATCGACAAAAGCAAAGAGGGGAGTGGTCATTGCACTTCCCCAAAGTCCATAAAACAGCACTACAGAGAGCACAGCAGTGGTATTTAACCAGCCACACTACTTTCATTTCAGTTACATTTATCTGTGGTATCTTGTGACCTAACGACAATTGATTTTCATTTATTATAATAGGGAAACAACCGTATTTCTTAAAGAATTGAAATTAAATTACCTTTGTCTACAACATTTTACATTACATGTATTACGCTATAAACCAGAGGCCATCATTTACAGTAATTTTACAACAGCTAAAGGGCGTTGTTGGGCACAAAGTGGATTATTATTGTTATTGATTGACAGACCGAAAAAAATAAAAATGAAAACACTGGCTTCAAAGGAAAACCATTTAATATCAAATAAGTAAATCTTAAACACTATATGTGAAGTAATGATAATCAAACACTGATATTTTTTGTAGCTATCACTGCGTCAGGATGAATCCGTCATTCCTCCTCTGTGTCCATGGACTCCGAGGGCCCTGCGGCCTGTAGCTCTGCCTCATATTGCTTCTTCAGGCCCTTCAGATACATTCTCAAGCTTTCGGGGTCAAGTCTGGAGTTCCTGGCAGTCTGCAGGAGGCGGGTGGCCAGGTGGTACACAGCTCTCTGCCTCTGTGTTTCCGGATCACTGTGATGTTTGGCCTGGAGCAATAATAAACCACATCATTAGGGTATAGTCTGAAAGGTTTATGGTAAATGAAAGCTTGTTTTACTGTTGCAAAATGTAGCTTGTGCTGTATAAAATCATGTACTGTAAATTAAAGGGACACATAAAACGTTGAAGATGGCAAAAGCAAATCATCGTGAACCATACCAGAAGCTGCTGGCTAACTTTGGAGGCAATTATTTTTGCCTCTTGAATTATGTTTGAAGGAAGTGCAGTCATTTCTGCTGCTCTCAGACCTAAGGAAGCAAAAACAAGCAGTGAGAAATGTCTTTGACCAGTTTAATCAGGATTGTATTCAGATTTTACCGACTCAGTACCATAGTGTCTTTCTTCAGAGCACCCTCGATTTAGCAGGTACGTGTACACCACGCTCTCTGCCCCGGTGTCCCCACTGCGTGTGTGCTGAACCTCCATGTGCTGGTTCTCCACGTTGGGATAAAGAGACTCCAGATGGCAGAGCTCCAGATAATGTGTTGCAAACAGAGTGAACGCCTGCAAACACCCAGGAAACAGCACACCTTAAAGAATTAAACACACGGTATTCCTGTATTGACTTTACCTCTTTGTTGTTGACCTAAGAGGTGTATCTCACAGACAATTGCAAGTTGTTAATAATGCGCATAGGAATCAGATTTGTCTGGTTTCCATTTAAGAGGAAGGAATGTCAGTTGAGGACTGTATGCATACTACCTTGAGGCTAAGGAGGAACTCGCAAACTGTGTGGCAGATGCCGATGCCTTCCTCAGCACTGGTTCCACGCCCCAACTCATCTATGATAATCAGGGACCTGTCACTTACATTGTGGATTATGTAAGCGATCTTTGGGGAGTAAATATGCAGTCAATCATTATTTAATTATTTATTTCGCTCTTAAAGAAAGTGAGAAGCCCTAATGTTAAAATACAAACATACCTCCTTCATTTCCAACATGAAGGTGGAAGAGTTTGTTTCAAAATCATCATCCACACCTATCCTGGTAAAAATCTGATCAGCAACACGAAAAGATGCATACTCAGCAGGGACAAAGGAACCTGGAATACAAAATAATGTAAGGGCGTTACTCAAAAAGTCAAATCAAATCCTGGCACTGTGCAGCTCCACATTCCAGATTCCTGCGAGGCTTTAGAGGTTTGCTGCTGACCTATCTGAGCCATGATCTGACACAGCGCCACCTGCTTGAGGTAGGTGGATTTGCCGCTCATGTTGGGTCCAGTGATGATGACAAAGTTGCTGCCCTCGGAGATGTAGCTATTGTTCGATACGGGCTGCTGTCCAACAATCCGCTCCAGAATGGGGTGACGACCCTGCTTGATGGCCAGCGTGTCTGTGAACTCTGGGCGCACTGGCAGACGAAGCAGAAAGAAAAGGAACAATCAAAATGACCTCTACTTGTTAGTATGTTGTTTACATAATAACTCTCTTCCATGCATGTCCATGGGATGATGCCAGTAAACTGTGAGTTAATTAATGTGAATTCTGTGAGTTAATTAATGTGAATTAATCTACATAATTAAATTCTTAAGTAAGCTGGTTGTTTAACTGAAAGGTTTGTGACAGGATAATAAAGCAGATTTTTCAAAGAGGAGTGTGCATTGGTTACAGCCAGTTAGCTCCTCCGCTGGGGGGATTTGTCTGGGTTAATACAGCGCACCAGTGCACACTTATGTAACAAGGGTAATCTGAGTACAGGCTGGCTAGGATAGAGGGGGGCAGGCAGTCAGCACATGTATCTGGAGATACACTTTCAGACAGCTGAGGCCCAGCGCACACCACCCACGTGGCTGATCGGGCTGGTGCTGCCCACGACCCCACAAAAAAAAAAGACCTGATGCCAGCAGAGCTGCCAGCTCAGTGGAGCAGTGTCTGACTGTTGTGTGTGACGTCGGCTGGGTGCTGACTTTGTGCACACAGCACTCCTTAAGACAACAGATCAGCATCCTGAAAGGTTCATTTGACAGTTTGACTGAATTGAGATAGGTAGTCGGTTCAGTGATTCATACTAACCATAGTCTGAGATGGTGCATGCGTTGGCCAGTGACAGCAACATGTCCAGCATGGAGACAGCATCAGAGAGCTTGTAAAGGCAGTGGATGTGCTCGTGGACAGTGCTTAGCAGCTGACATGTAACCCTGTGTGGAAGACAGGTTAGATGCTGCAGGGGAATAGTACTGAAGGAAGATTTGCTAACAAACAGTACCCTCTGGTGGACAAAAGGTAGAACACATGAATTAATCTAAATAAGCTGTTAAAATGAAAACTTAGACAGTGCCCACAAAACAATACATTACTGTGAATGTTTGGTACTAGTGATATGATCATGATTTCCTCACACATAGGACATATGGAAGATCTCCCTCAGGGCCTCATCACAGCGGTCATTCATCTTCATCAGGTCAGCAATAGTGAAGCCATAGTTGTTCTTGTGCTTGGTGACCTGCGGAGGCAGATGTTGAAATCAAGCTTTTGTGTTCTTTCAATAGTTAGATATAGCATTTTCTCTGTTCTTAGTTAGCCTGTTAACTCTCTAACTTGAGTGGACCTTGATGAACTCAGGGGGGAGTTTCCCTTCAGGCAACACCACCCCTTCAAGCTTCATCTGGATGAAGAAACCTCGAGCTGTGCTGAAGCTGGTACGCATCGGCAAACCGTATTTCTCCCCCGTCTGGTTCACCAGGCCTGTGCAACATTCAAAGTGTTTTGTTGTTTAAATGTTTTTGGCATTAAAAAATGGAAAAAGATTATGGCAGAAAATACTTTATTCAGACTCTCATATATGTAGAATATATATGTATCATATTAAAATGTATATATTTAGGTTTTGGACTGTCAAAACATTCAAATAAATCACATTGGACCTTTAAAATCTGGAATGGACATGTTTTAGTATGTTTTCTTAAAAGTATGGACCGAAACAAATAGAGAAATATTTGCCATATAATTATGATAATGAGAGATAATGAAAATAATGAATAGTTGCAGCCCTAATTGTAAGCCAAATATATCAACTGAACAGCCAAATGACACACCTGCAATGTCGTCCACTATCTCAGTGTAAGCTCTGCGTGCGATGTCGAGGAACTCGTTGATGTTGGGGCGGACAGCATAACACTTCTGGGTGCGCATGTTCAGGCTGCCCTTCACGTAGGTAGTATCCTCATTTATCACTGTCTTGATCTGCGCTAGGATCATGTCAAACCTGAGGATAACTCAAAAATATTGAGTGTAAGAAGTCTATAGTACATGATGGCAAATGTATATCAAACATAGTCACAAAACTTGGTACCTGTTGTCTTCCAGGGAAGTGCTGTAGGCCTTGAGCAGAGCTGTTTTGCAATTCTTTAACACCAACTATTCGAAAAGGGAAAATGCTTCAAACTTAATATTTGCCAACTTCATCATTCTCTAAATGGGTATAGAATGATTTAAAACCAATTTCACAAACCCGTAACCGTGGCACTAGGTCTAACGTGTGTTTCAGCTGAATGACGTGAGTAATTTTTGCTTCAGCAACCTGAACCTATAGGAATACAGAAACAAGAACTGATTTGTTAAAAGGCAGACAAACATTTCTCACATATTTTGGCAATTCAGTTAGCTAACATTTTCACACGCATTCCACTGCTATGAAATCAGCTTATACAATCACAAACACTGAAAGTACTGTATGTACCGTTTCCTGCTTTGGGATTTGGACGAGAACAGAGAGCAGCTGGTCAATGTCAAGGAAATGACCTATGGCTGTGCAAAAGAGCAGATATTGAAAAACTGTGTCATATTATTATTATTATTATATTCCCATCTTCAGTATGCACATGAATCTTTAATGTATCAATACAAAGCATTTGTGGTTATTCCTGACCATTCTTCAGGCCAAAGAAGAGCTCCTCGTCCTGCAGCAGCTCTTGTATAGTATCCAAGCGTATGTTGATGGTGTCTACATCAACCAGAGGCTCCAGAATATTGGAGCGCAACCTTCTAGCTCCACCAGGCGTTTTAGTGTGGTTAAGTACACCTAAAAGAGTATGCTCGCTCCTATACACAGATAAGCAGACAGATCACTTAATGCACATGATAATAAAAGCACTACACACTTAAAAGATGCTTTGACAGTCTCGCCCTCTTACCTGTGGTCTCTGTTATTGACCACCAATTCCAAGTTAGTGGCAGATGCTGAGTCAATCATTGCTGTCTGCTCGCTCCCTTTAAAGCTCACTTTGAGAGACTTGGCAGCGTAGACAGAGTTCTGGATGAACTCCAAATATTTCAACAAAGCAGCTGCTGCAGCTAGGCAATAATACCTGAAAACATAATGACATTTGGTAATAAAAAAATATTGTTACAGTACATCTGCTTCTATACATTAATGTACTCAGTAGCGTACTTAGTTTGCACTTCCATGATGACGGTGCCAAATTCTGGAGCACACAGCTGCTGAATGTACTCCAGTCCTTTCCTCTCATTAAAGTACTTCCTTTGGATAGCAGTGAAAGCTACACCCTGACAAACAAACATAATAATATTGTAATAAATATAATAATATGATAAATACAAATAGTATGACACAATAGCAGCTTTAATAACACATGTCAATAGATGGTACACACCATACAGAAGAGACAGAAAGGGGTGAGACAATAAGATTTGATTATGGATCGCAATTGAATAAATCTTTCGGGCTATTGTAAACATCCTTGGAAAGGCTTTTTATTTTGCACTCATCGTAGTAAAATGAAATACATTAGTGGATACATTAAAGCGTTTTGTTTTCTAACAAAATCCTGGGAATCCAATATGTTTTAGTGCCATTTAAGCATATTTTTATCATTGTCAGGATTACATTCTAAATCGCGATTATTCTGGCCTAAATGTCGCATAAAATCTTCCTATCGTCCCGTGCCTAGTATGAGTGAGTGAATACTGTAAGCATGAGTGATCTACTATCTTCTTTCAAAGTGGGTATTTTTGAACAAATGGTGTGTTTGACTCATAACAACTATTCTGCACAGGTACCGGGAAGTTCTCCGTGATGAGGTTGAACAGCTTGGTCCCTTTCCCCTTCTCACTGGCTGTGTCTGGCATCAGTATTTCCAGTGGCACCAATATGTGCATTTTGGTAATGACCTACAAAAGAGTAACATATGAGTGAGACAAGAGTTTCTTCTATTTTAAGAGTCTGTGCTGAGTGTAGCCATGATTTCCAGCCAATTAAGCATGTAGGTTAGAGCTTTTGACAACATTACCTTGGCATACGCCCCAGTGTCTGCAAACTGGGAAAGTATAAGCTCTGGGCATTTTAAGTTGAGACTAGCAATGCCAATCTCTCCCCTGGCCAAACCGCGGCCTTCAACCACCGCAACAATCACAGAGGCACCACAAGTTGACGTTGCAGAGGAACAGCTTGTTACTGCAACCAAAACATTCATTATAATTAGAATCACAGCTTCAGTCATGTTGACATGGTCAAACAGTATCTGAGGTTAAAGTACCAGTGTGATCAGTCAGTGGTGTCCGTGCTGGGTGTGTGCCAGGGGCCCCAGCAGACCCCGGGGTCCTCCTGAGTTTCGGTGTTCCTCCACGGCTGCGAAGGGAGGAGCTGTCCGAGGTAGTCGCAAGAAGTGATGAACTGGTCCTGTCTAACGTGTAGCTGTGATGGAGCTGACCTTTTTCAAGACAAATATAAGTATTTGAATGGAAATTCAGCATTGTTGTTGTTGAAATGTCTTCTGTCCAATAACAATAGCTTCCAATTCATGTGACCTATAGAATACCATTCCATATTAGATATTATTGCTATTCTCGACAAATAAGACAGACCTTTTGTATTTTATTTTAAGGCATACTCTGTTTCATACCAATACTGTATTAAAATTCAGCTTTTTTTGTTGAAAAGTCTCGATGTATGTCATAAGCTTCCATATAATGTAACCCATTGACTCCAAATCAATGCAGAATTGTAAAACTACACAGGTAAATCAGAACACACTTATTTTCAATGGAGTTTAGTGTTTTTTCTATGTTAAGAGATGTCCACTGACTGTTGACAGTCTTTAACTTCATTTGTAAGGCCATTGTTATAAAAGTAAAAGAAGCTAACATTGGTGCTAGCTTAAACTGCTACGGCTATCATCACCTGAGGCCATCCGGGGGAGCGATAGACCATGGCCGGAGCTCGAGCTGCCTTCACCTAAACTCTGGTGGGATGAACTGGACGAAGTTGAAGGGGGACAGTACGAGCTCGTTTCATTCGGCTGGCCCCATGTTTCTCTACATTCTGGGGTGTCACCTACCTCGTCTGTGCTGCTAGAAAACATTTAAAAACCTGGCAAAGGCAGATGAAGAGACCTAAATTACCGAACGTATTAATTCATGTTTTAAACTTTATGCTAGGAATAGCAAAAAGAAATGTGGATTGGAAGAAGTCCGACCGGAAGCTTCCAAAACCCGCCACACCGAAAGTACGATGCACGAGCCAAATCAGCGCGCGATCATGTTAGGTCCTAGCATGCAGCATCATCGGGTGTCAGTCACGATGGATTGTTTAACCAAGACTACTGACTGATTTAAATAAATATGTACATCAAACATTATATACACACAAAACATTGACATCGGTGGGACATAGGTACATATACAGAGTCAAACAAATACAAAGAGGTAAAGAAAGAAAATAAAGAAAGTGATTGAAAATATATTTGTCAAACACCCATTTGGTTTTGATTGCATTCATATTTTTTAAAGTGTTGCCATATTGAGAATGAGTGAGTAGGCTCACATCACTGGTTCTTGTTACACAAATAGTTATCTTGTAATAACATTCAGTAAGTGCACTTTTTTTTCTGCTTTTATTCTGAAAATAACACACCGGAAATCACGTACTTGTTCCTGCCGCTGCCAACATGGCGGCTGATGCAAAAGAGGGTGATTATTTTGTGAGAGAAATTGAGAAAAACGACGGCTTTTCCCTAAAAGTGAAGCAGTGCTACTTGGGAGATGTTGGCTGTGTTGTTTGGGATGCAGCTATTGTCCTGGCAAAATATTTAGAGACGAAGCAGTTTTATGATCCGTCCTCAGGAGTGAACGTGTGGGCTGGGAGGACTGTGGTGGAGTTAGGAGCTGGGACAGGAGTTGTTGGGCTGATGGCAGCAACACTGGGGTGAGAAAACTTACTTAGAATCAGAGTTATAATTGTGGGGGAAACTTCTGTGTAGCAATGCAGTGGGAGTCACCGACTCAGGAAGGAGACACGGTGAGAGTTCGAGCTTTTGATGTCAAACACTGATGGGTTTATTCAGAGTATCGGCCGGAGGATTCACATCACAAGTCAAAGAGTCAGAGGTTCTGACTTCACGGTAGAGTTCCCACGTCAATTCTGAAGAGCCTCTCTCTATGTTAGACCTTTTAACTGGTTCACAGAGAGTAATCAACATCTCTGAAGGAGTAGACTAAACAGCTGGGAACACTGAACCACTTGCGTCTGACACTCATGGCCTCAAAGATTTCACAAACACCGATAAAGCAGTCCCTCAGCGTTCTCACAACAATTACCATTCGTGCCAGACAAGTTGACCGGTCACAAACTGGTAACAACAACACATATGGCACCAATGCCTTTCCTTAAAGGAGATAACAGACGTCAGAGTAGATCATAAAACGTCACAGAGCAAAAGGTTAGATATCTAGAAGAATTATTCCTTAACAATAATGATACCTAATTGTTTAAATATTATTATACAAGTGTTGTACCTCCAACGTGTTGCTATTCAACAACGAACTAGCTGCTTTTCCCCCCTTGCTTTGGAGTTATGAACTAATAACGAACAGAATAGTAATAGATTGTTTTGATTGTGTTATAAATCCCATAGAGCTGACGTCACTGTGACAGACCTGGAGGATTTGCAGACCCTCCTGAGGTTGAACATCCAGGAAAACCAGGCACTAATCAAAAGTGGATCAGTTACTGCCAAGGTACTGAAATGGTTTGTACTTTAATTTTGTTATTTGTATTTCAGTCATATAACCCAATGTGATGTTCAACACATTGCAAGACAACGGCTTGATTTCTGCTCTCCTTAAAAGGGGTGAAGATGTGTCTGACTTCCAACCTCCCCCACATTATGTCCTTATGGCTGATTGCATCTATTATGAGCAGGTAATTTACTTTTACTTTGCCCTTAAATCTAATCATGAATATTTATAAAATGGTGCCGTATCACTTTCATTGCAAAACAGAACAAACAACTGTAGCACTGTATTTCTCTTAGTGACTTATAATACATTTCCACACAGTCTATTGTTCCTCTGGTGGAGAGCTTGAAGCTGCTCTCGGGGCCAGAAACCTGCATTATTTGCTGCTATGAGCAACGCACAGAAGGAGTCAACCCAAAAGTGGAGAATCAGTTTTTTGAGGTGAGTGACCAACTGTTTGTTCCATTTGTAAATACTTATAAACAGGTAATTAAGTAATAATACGTTGAAACGTATGTCATAACCTCTCAGTAAACCATCATGGTCGTTCGTGTTATCTTCTAGTTGCTGCAAAGAAACTTCAACTGTGAGGAGATCCCTTCAGAAAAGCAAGACCCAGAGTTTAGTAGTCCAGACATCCACATCCTGCACATCCGGAGAAAAGCCTGAGTTTGTGTCTACAGTAATCAGTATTGTACCCTAATACCCTATGGAAATCAGACTTCAATTTGTACCTGTTTTATATTTAATGTATCTTCATTTCTGTACTCGCTGTAACATTTTTTTAAGGAAATATATGTTTTGGATATATCACTAAAGAATGTACTTGATTTTTTTTTTTTAAAGCGAAACCATTGTAAACCTGTTTTTCGTAAACTTCAAAACACATGAAGATAATATCAGGAGTTTCATGGGTGTGTTTCATTGTAGGGCTGTGAAGGTAGATGGCAGACATGGGCAAGCAGAGACATGACAGACTATGCAGCCTATCCTTAATATAAAATGAGTTGTTTAAGCTAGACTAGATCACAAATTGACCACAATTAAACCATGGTTTCTTGGTGATTGTTTGGATTTTTGTCATGCAAATCTTTTAAATGTAAAAGACAGTGAAAGTTTGAGTTTAAAGCTCAGTAAACTGCAGCAAAATAAAAAAACATTAGACTTGCTGTGATTTTGCTTTGGACTGTTCAATATACATGTTTGTAGGTTATAACATTAGGATAATATGCAGGGTCACAAATTAGATTGATATAGTTGACCTTCCCCTAGAATGAGCAGCTGAGGTATGTAAATTCAGACATTACTGATTTGGAGCACTAGGGGGCAATAGTTGCCTTGAGTAAATACAAAGTATTTAACTTTGTGTAATGTTAAGCCTGTGCAATACAACCTATTAGATTATGACTACTAGTGAGGACCAAGATTGTTACATTAAAATTTAGTTAATTTAGGTTTTGAAATGTTATTTTTACCTTTTTATAACTTTTTACATTTAGAGAGGTGGGAAAATAAATAATGACTAAAACCTCCTTATCCATATGTTTCTGTAGCTTGCCCAGTTATAAAAATCTCCTAAAAAGCTTTTGCCCTGCCTGCGAGGGGAATTCCATCCCAAGCCCCAGATTAGCTGAAAGATTACGGCTCTTTTTCAAGCATAAACCATGAAGTACGCCCCACACTCCCACAGGCATGCAGGGGCCCCTCACAGCCTTTCATGCTGCACTCTGTTTACACAGGAGAGATGCAGTGTAATGAGCAGGGTGGCCTCCAACGCTCACACCAAATAAAAATGTTAATACTGAAGTTGACGGGTGAGGTTGACACTGAAGGTCCTATTAAATACCAAAATTACTTTATAAAAGATTACAATGTGGACTCAAGTTTGGTTATGTACATGCATTAATGTAATGTTCAATATTAGTGCTATAGGCTAACCTGTTTGCCTGAAATCTGCTGACACTGTACAGCAAACATCTGTGAGACCATAGTGTCTGCGAGCCATGAATATTCCTGAATTTAATGGTTACATTTTTTATTAAAATCGAACATTTCATTATCCATCTTGTGCGTTGTGTAAAAAGATCATTATATAATAATATATAAATACATAAAACAGCAGATGCTTTAGCAGTGTGTAAAGGTAATTCATGGTAAATCATCATTGTTTAAGTACAACATTATGAGACGTTTGCTCATCTGAAAACACGTACAGACACAAATAAAGTCCCTCCTGTCCCAACTGATATATTCTTTATCAACAAATTCCCCGTAGAGGCTTGGGAATGTAAGGAGGCGAAACAGAGAGGGATGAATCATGGTTAAATAATCTAAGCCCTGGATCCCTGTTGACCTAAATCAATGATATGGCCTAACACAAAAGGGATAAAGTAAGATGAATTGTCTTTATTCTCATTCTCTTTTACAGTTACTTAAATTAAAGCAGGTCATTTAAGATGATCACTCCCTGTGGCCCTTATCTGCCCTCTCACTTCTTCCAAGTCCAGCTGGGCTGCAACAATCAGACCAGGATATATGTCCGGCTAATTAATTTGTTTTAAAGCTGGTATTAAGTTCATGTCCCCCATGTGGCGAGGACAGTATTCAGGGGGGATATTGGGGAGATTAGAGGGGGATTCTGTGTCAACATTTCATCCTCCTCCCCACCCTTAGCTCTCCCAGTCAAGCCATTTATAATATGTTTTACAGTCTCACCAGTGCTATCTTCTTTATTAAAATGTTAACTTGAAATACTGTAGTTATATAATTTTTGTGGTTGGCTAATTAGGCTAGCACTACAGGGGAATACAGGAGGCTAAATGAGGACAGCCCACAGTGAAACCGTTACAGATTATTCCATAAAAGCGATAAAAATGCATCACTGGCGTACATACTGCATGCACCAAGACAGAATGGGGGCGTGTTCTGCCAACAGATGGTGCTATTTGTAGAAATAACTCTTACCTGTGTGGAAAACCTGCAGCAGGCTGAACAGTTAAAGTTCTCATAAATAGCTGAAAAAGCCACAAAGTCCCCTCTTTTTTACACAGGCAGTTTATTGACTATGGAATGATGATGACATTTGTTGGAGCTCTGTTGTATTTTTATAATGTGATGAGTCTTACTATGATCTTTGAGATTCATGTGCAATATACAAGCAGACATATTTAATTTCTACACAGATATCCTGGTAAATAACATCTGCATAGACCCCGTAATGCACCTGCACCCCCCCTGGTTCTTTGAAAACATGAGGGAGCAGTGCAGCGCCCCTCCAAACCAGCTGGGTGGAGGAGAGTCTGACTCCAGGCAGCCTGTTTGGTGTGTGCACCACTCTGCTGCATCACAGCCAAGTGACACAGAAGATCCTTTGTGTCTCCATCCTCACACTGCCTGGAGCCAAGAGACACTGTTCCAGAAAAAGGAAGACTCATTTTCTCGCTAACTATTAGGGAGTGGCTCAAGAATAGACATCAAACTGGGCTGATTAAAAATAGAATAATAGAAGAATCCGGCATGAGTGTGTAACTTCTCTGATCCTGCAAAGGTGCCTCACAGCCCATTTTAGGCACACAGATCACATTACACACTGGGCCTGTATGCTGCACAAAGGGCTCTGTTCCAAAACAAAGCAGGTGATTCGTTTTGCAGCTTCTTCAATAATGAGATGCAACAATGCTAATCATCTGTGGCACTCTTGTTCAATGGATTCAGAAGCAAGCGGTGGTACGGTGCCAGTGAAGCAAAGCCCGACAGGACAACTAGCTTATAGAAACACAATGCTGACTCAACCCCCCCTCACCCTAACCACTCCCTCCCCCCTGCAGGGGACAGGAGGATGGATGGGGGTGCTGTTAGGACAGCTGTGCTGCAGTTGAGAAGGGACACACAACCATACTGTGAGAAAATGATGCACACTCCCCACTCCTTCAATTCATGACAATACAGCAATATTCGACACACTAATGATTGTTTATCTGGATATTTAAAGAGCATTTATAACTCGTCTTTGTAGGCAGTATTAGGCTTAACTGTTACAATAAACTATGGGTATATGGTCAGTGATTAATGGAGGTAACGTGGTATCAGTAAAAATGAAATAGTGTATTGATCCCTCACTTGAAATACCACAGGTTATGCGGCAACTTGCCGGTGACTGCTGTCCCTGAGGCATTCTAGTGCAATGATGTATTTGTCATCATTAAGATGGGTGGCGGACCGAGGGGAGAACTGCAGAAGGGAGGGTAAAGCATGTGTGTGTGCGTGTGCGTGTGGTCTTTTCCTGAGTCATTATATCTCAGTAGTCTGAATCTAGTGTGAGCAGCAGCGCCTGACTTGCCTTAGATCTGAGGTTTCCTCCAAAATTGTTGTCTAATCCAGACGCAATGTCACTCCAAACACTGTCTCCACTGTAATTACAGCGCTCCTGTCAGACATACAGATGTAGTCAGTCATGGAGCGTGGCAGTGTGGTGGCAAGCTGCTGAAGGAGGCCTTTGAGGTTGCTCTGCATGGATCTCTATCATTGTGTCAGTCATTGTGTGAAGGCTGTGAATGAATACATGTGTGGCTGCTGGATACTGCTGCTGGGTGAAGGACTCCTGTCTATGTTCAACTTGGTATTAGAGTCACCCGTTTCTGTGGGTGTTGAGGTTATGTTGAGCCAAATTACACATGCCACATGGTTGGCAAAGGTCAACGCTCTGAATAATAATCTAAAAAAAATCCAATTCGTTTCATTTTGTTTTAGGAACTGACGCACGTTCTGTTCCTGGCAGCCAATCGACCTCAAGCTGCAGCACCATATATAACGTCTGCCGCCCCCCTCCCTTTTCTATACTGTAGCATTGCTTACATCTGAAGGCAAGATAGTCCACACTCAGCTACAATCCTTATTATCTCTGTGTGTGTTACAGCTGGAAAAACACAGCAGTGGAGTCCAAGGACAGACTGGTTCACACTTTCACACAGCTGTGTCCGACATCCTGCAATTCTCAAGAGGAACCATGTGGACAAATTTCAGGTTTTCACATAATGGAATTTCAATAGAAGCTAGAGGCTTAAAGAACATGTAATGGGACTTAGATTGTATGTTTTTAAAGTGGAGAAACCAACATGATTATAGGCCAGTAAGGCTGAACCAACACATCTGTACTGTATTGTTAATGGTTAAATCATGTAGTTAATGCTTGTATGAGCACTTTGTCTTTCGTTTAAAAAACAAATTGGTTTTGTCGTGTGGACCTTCAGCTTTTCATAATAATTTTCTGGTTCTTTGAATTTGTAACTTCACCACAGCAAGTAACCTTCAGTTTCAGATATGACTGGAATGTATTTTGGACCATTGCCCAGAGTAAACCTTGAACTTCACAGCTTCACATTTGCAACCTCCACTGGCCTACACCACTGCACAACCCTTTTTCAAATAGTTCATAACCAAAACCTTCCCTGGCACACAATAAAAACACAAGAGACGCCTACAATATAAACAAAAAAAAGAAGTGTGTATGGCACCAAGGGGTTTGCAACGTAGCGTGGCATTCAAGAGCGTTAGCCTCAGCAGGAAACCTGAAAAAAAGTTTAGCCACTTCCTGCTATTTGTTACACTGTGCTCTGCGTGAGTTCATTATTCAAAAGCTCTCTTGAAAAGGCTACCCATTGAAGGATTTAATCAGAGGACAGAGAGATAGAGGTTTCATAACCAAAGAGGCTGTTTTACTGTCCTTAAGCAGCCACTGTATTGTGTGAGCTGTGGCTTACAGTAGGTGTTCCCTCCTACCATTTGGCAGATAACTAAACCACCTTAATTACATAGTTCACCAATGTGCACATGAATATATGTGTCTAAAGGCATAACAAATCCAACAGTGATTATCCAGCTGGGTGTGGCTGTTCAACTGTAGGCCAACTGTAGGCCACATGTAAGCCTGCAATGACTATTCACAACCCACAGTCAGAAAAAGTATTATATCCGTACTACCTGCACAAATGTGACCCTGCAGTGAAGAGGAAGTAACGACAAGTGAGGAAGAAGAAACCACACCCTTGAAAACCAAAAGCATTACTCAGGCTATAGGTTTGTAGGCATGTCGGGCATGCAGCTGTAATATAGCCTTCCACTCACCACAGTTATCCTTAAGCTACTTTAAATCTTTCTCAAGTTGACTAATGAAGGCCGGGCTGTTATTGCGACAAAAGTATTAAAATAATGTCTGATCCATTATTGCAGAACTGAGCTCACCGAATGCGGGGTGTCTTTCAATTTCTCTACTCTCTTCCGCTTTTTATATAGAATAAAGGAAGTGACTGGAAACATGCAGCACAGTCAGCCACCTATGTAATACCAAAAACACCAGGCAACACTAGCAGGGTCCCATCATGCTGTCGTCATAGGAACTGCCCCAACAAACAGGAAGGGAAGATATCTTTGTGCAAACTAATGGAAGCATTTAGGCCTTTTTTTTATCATCCAACTTGTTGATTTGCTTTACACTAAGTACAGTTATTCATACATTGATATATATAAAGAACCCCCAAATAATCGTAGCAAAAATATGATCATAATAATTTCGAAAAGTATAGGCCTCTATACTGTGTGTTTATATGTATATAAAATAAAAAAATGAAATAAATACAATAAAATAACTAAATAATATTAGTGAAAAAGCCTAATTAATTTCATTCCTTAATTTCAGTCTTATCTCTTTACAGGACATTCATATAGAGTATATGCATATTGCCCCATATTTCCCTGAATTTAGTAAGTATTATGTCTGATAACAAAATTATTTAAATCAATGCAGGATGCCATTTCCTGTAACTAGGTTGCAGGTTTAAGGCTGTCCTTTTACACCTTAAAGAGACCACTCTCTTACAGCTTATCCTCTGTACATGATAGATTCTGACACCAGGACGGTATGGATCTGAAATAAGCTTTTTGTTTCATTTGTGAGATGCTAAATGAACGTGGTGCTGTGCTGTTGTGAACACAATCATATTCAAACCCCACCTTTCTAAATGCTGTCTTGCATCTCATAACACACAATAAATTATGAAACTGATTATACGTAGCACCCATTACTGATCTTCTCTCTATGACCTTTCCTCTCAGGCAGTCTAAGGAATTCCAACCAGGCACAGAGGGAGTTGAGAGAAGGGCCAGGAGGTCTCATTTTTACAGAGGAGAGGTCATAGAACATTGCCAACGTTCGCTGTCCTTGCCCCAGGGGCCCCAGTGCTTCTAATAAAGCTGTGAGAATCATATGGTTGTAATGAAGTGGTGGGAACCAGAATGGCCATTATAGCCCAATTAAACTGCCATCAGCATATAATGGAGGCCCTCGACCAAGCTCTCACTGAAGGAAAAATATTTACAAATACCCTCAGAAGCCTGGATATCTGAAGTGTTTGTGTCTGATTATTACAATCATAGCTGTTTATTCTGATAGAGCAGTTAAATCACAGCTGCAAGAAGTGTGTGGGTGATGTGGAACATCTTCTGTGGCAGAGGAGCTGTATCTTTCTGTCACCTGACCTGTGTGACGGAAACCTCTGTGGTGCTAAAGCAAACATCCTGAGGCCTCGACAGCAACTTGCTAAGCACCAGTTTCCACACGCTAAATGACTATACATACAAACACTTAGACACATGTACGATAGGGTGAGGTTGGGAGAGAATGCTGCAAATACTTACCTTGTATGCTTGAGAGATAGTGTGCATCCTATTCTTGTAACCTGTGCTTTTTAAGGGAAGGTTGCATTACATTGTGCCAGATTTCTTTATGTGGAGGTGTTAAACACTGGAAAGAGTGCCTTTCAGTATGCTGAGAGGAAGAATCCTTAAAAATCTAAGCTTCAGTAACCCTAAACACAGTAGTCAGACTATATATCACCATTAATACTGTCTTTGTCAAGAGAGCTAACAAGTGTTAATCAACTTAATGGAAACTAAAACATTACTGTGTCTGACTTACTAATGAAATGTCAAACTGACTAACTTTTAAAAGGCCTATTCGACTTAAATAGCTTGACAGAAATGATTATTCAGCAGCAGCAAGAATGACATTACATCAGCATTTTTGCAGAGTAGAAAAGGGGAATAATAAAGACACCAAAGGATATGGCGTCATCTTTCTGGCATATAACAAACTATAGATTGGACACGGATCACACTCACTTTTGAGAGGTTATATACACAGATTATGGTTATTATCCTTATTACACACTCATTATACTCATGTTGAAAGACTGCAACATATGGTTGTGGGTTTCTCCTTTTGATAAGAGCAATAAACGGTCTTATTAGTTACTAGTATCTCTTCACAGTTAAGTCTTAAGTTAATCTTATTTACATTAGTCCACTTGAAAAGACTTCCCTTCTCAGCGAGTGAAAAACAACCCAGACTAGATTTTAAATGCCAGTCCCAACCAAATGCATATTCAGGAAGTTACAGCTGACAGCTCAGATTCAGCTCAGCTATGGCTCAAACCCAACACTCAACATTTAAAAAGAATTCACAAGTGGGCTGTATATCGCAGCTGCCCCTCCGACTCCCATGCAAACTATCATGTGGCTCTGTTGTTCTGAAGAGACCAGCAGTCGGACTTCCTGTTTTGTACATTTCCCACCCCCCATTTACTGGCAGGGGAACTGAGGCCAGCAACTTAGTCTGAGGGTGGACATAAACCCTTTATGAAGAATCTGCTAAATTGTCCTAAACCCAAGAGAATTTTAACACGACATACTTCTACTTTGAACATTCTCAACACTTCTCGTAGTTTTTATTTGTAACCACTCTATAGTTACAAGTACATTTCACCAAAAACAAAATGGTTTCATCTCACAGGCCTAGCCAAGATAGACTTTAATCCTTGAAAAAACAAACAAACAGACATAACAGATTTAAAATCACTTTTTTAATAAGACATTACAATGACATTGTTCTGTACATGGTTCCCCCAGTCAAAATAAGAGCTGCACTGCAGGGTGTCTTCTACAATTCACCAGTAACAGCTCCCTCTGACTGCACGACAGATGGACTCTGGTGTGGGGTTACTGTACTTTCGTACTCATGCTACAGATATAGGCTATCATATAATGTCCCAATACTGACACTAATCAATTGTGGCATCAGATTGAGAGCTCAGAGCTGAATGACATTCCTTTGGAAAGATTGAGTCAACTGACTACTTGTTACCCAAAATCAAAAATGCAATCCCAACAAGCATGTTTAAGAGTTACAGGAGGCGTATTTGTTGAATATTCAGCACAATTAGGTATCAAGACATGAAACGGAAGGTCAATCAGAAAATTATATAGCCCACATAAGGGGATTGGGGGGGGGGGGTAACAAAACATGTCTGAAGTTATTTTATTTCTTTGTCAAGACAGATGACGATTAAATTAAACCAATGTTGATTTTTCCCCATTGCAGCAGTCAATACCATTGAGAAGAAATACTTATCACAGCACTGTGTTAAAACAAATACCAAATTCCTTCAAGTATGCTACATGACATTTAAGATCTCCCCTCAGAAGAACAAAAAGATCCAAGTTTGATGCAGCAGAGACTGAAGGGCCTTGAAACAAGCTTTAGTCCTTGAATGAAGACAAACTTCATTAGAATAATTATACAAAACAGGGAAAAGAATAGGCAAAGGCGGTGATCTCTGTGGCTTTAACATTAGGACCAATCAATTCAGAATTCATCAAGCAAGCCCCAAGATGATGAAAGTGAAATAGCCCTGCTACAGAGTACAAGCAAACTTTAAGCCAGCACACCCAGTTAAAGATAAATTAGTCATGGGGTAAACGTAGTATTAAAAATAAATGGGAAATAATCAACTTTTTCTTAACCATACTCATTTTGAAAAGTTATTTGTTACTTGCAACGTTATTATAGTTTTGACCTAAAACAGTCAGCACTCAATCATTAAGATTTGTAATTTGATGTTAGCCATGTCAAGCCCTCATACAGTCCATCACCTGTGGTCGCACAGGAGGGCTGAACATACCAATTCCTATCTCTGATGCGGGTCAATCCGAGCTTCTCTTGGATTTCATGTGGCTTCATGGCATCCGGGAGGTCTTGCTTGTTGGCGAATATCAAGATGATGGCATCCCTCATCTCCCGGTCATTAATGATGCGGTGGAGTTCCTGCCTTGCCTCGTCGATGCGATCCCTGTCCGCGCAATCCACCACGAAAATTAACCCTTGGGTGCCTGTGTAGTAGTGTCGCCACAGAGGACGAATCTTATCTTGCCCTCCAACATCCCAGACGTTGAACTTGACATTTTTGTAGGTGACAGTCTCCACATTGAAGCCGACTGTGGGGATTGTGGTGACAGACTGTCCAAGTTTCAGTTTGTAAAGGATTGTTGTCTTTCCAGCAGCATCAAGTCCAAGCATTAATATTCTCATCTCCTTGTTGCCAAATATTTTAGACAGCACTTTCCCCATTTTGAAATCGTGTGCATAAATACTTTGTTTCAACGAGAAAAATGTCAGATTCCGTGCTGATGACTATTCACTTTTAACTGTAGCTTCGCTTTAAGGGCTTATTTGTGATGACATGACTCAGTGAAGAGCATATATCGGAGAGAAAAGTCAAAAACGCACACTCATGTTAAAATCTAACAAACAGTACTTATAGGGGTTTTCATTGAAAGTCTGTGCGTCCTGTTAAGTGCTGGGACGTTTATGTTCAGAGTATCACAATGTTTGCAGGGCCTATACACAACATGGCACGGTTACACTAAGAACTTGGCAGCAGCTGTTGCAGGACGTTCATTTTGTTGACTAAAACAACATAAAGCTGATTGGCAAACACAAGCTGCGAAGGTTAAAAACCACAAAGAGCAGACACGTTGTGTATACAAGGCCTCGAAAAGGCCACGTTACTTGTGAGTTCTTTCTGGTGTCCGGTCCTCCTCATCGGGTGCGCCCTTGTTCTCTTCACCGCTACCGGGGAGAAAAGCAGCTTTTCTGCGGCTAGTCCATCAAGCGTCGCGCCGGGCAACTTCACCGAGCTGTAAGGGACGTCTTCGAAAAGAAATCTTCTGTGACTCAGCAACACATGTATCCACCCATGAAACTCCAGTTCGTAGCCCCCTGAAAAGAGATTTAGGAGGTGGGTCAGACGTGCCAAATTAGCAAGATACCGCTCATGGCTGCTAAAGAGGGCTAGCAAGCTAACGTTAGCTAGCTGGTTTCCTAGCAAGCTAGCTTTAAGCTAACTAGATAACGGTTGTTAGCTGTGGAAAACTAACCATATATAGATACAAAATACGTGCGACAGTGACAAAATGTTTGCCTCACGTCTCGCTGGGATAAACACTTAATTGAAATATAAGAAATGTACCTCCTATCTCCCCCTCCTGTATCAATAAATACAGCCAGCTCTCGTCTTTCTCCTTTAAGTCGAGCTGGTCGCAGTGCTGCTACACCGGAAAGGTGTGGAGCTGCATTAACCGCCACTTCCTCTCGGCTCCATTCAGCTGCTGCTGTCGTACGTTACAACAGCTTTCACTGTCTGAGGCATTCACGATACAGAAACAACTATTAAAAATACAAACTCACGTGAAATAAATGTTACTTTATTTAATTGTACACCACAAGTTAACATTTCATAATATTTTTTTTCTGAATGCACTAGTTCATTTTTTTTTTATTAAGTTGTGCCTGTTTTTAATATTTTGGTATATTTTTGGAGTTACGACATTACAAATAAAATACTAATATTGAAATATTTATATTGAAAAACATCACTTTGATAACATGTTCAGCATCTAAGTTGTATCTGTTTAGAATAGTGATTCTAGGTATGTAAAGGGTAACAGCACCCCCCTGTGGTGTTTATAGTCTACCTAAAGTCAGTCATATCTAGCAATATTTTTAAATGATTTCCTTTTGTCTGTTTTTGACAAGTCTCTGTGGCAAACGCATATAAAACAAACCATTTACCTGACCTGTCAGTGTTCTCTCTGCCAATAATTTACATAATATTGAAAATATGACAAGTTTTATCTATTAACTCTAGTGAACTAAAGCAATCTTCCTCAGGGCCCCATTGGTGTTTTTCTATTGGTAACGTTTTCTTCCAGATAAAAATAAATAAATATGCCAAATGTGGTTATATACTTGCTAAAGGAATTACATTCTGTAATCAGCATTTTATTATTGTAACCTGTACAGTAGGTCAAACTAATTCTAACTATTGCCTGGTTGGTATTACAATACGTTCATGTAAACAAAATAAATGGAAGTGTAGTTTCACATTTCATTTTTACCCAACTGAAATAGGTCTTGTAACATACTTATGGAATTGTAACTGCAAGAGCTGGCATTTTGTTATTTTTATCTTCAAACAATAATGAACAAAAACATTCCTCTGCAGTGCCACATTGGCGTCTTTATTGGTAAGTTTACTTCCAGATATAAAGCCAAATATGCCAAAATGTGGTCCTATAATTTCACTGCTAAAAATGTACTCTGTAATCAGCATTTCATTATTCTAACCTTCTTAGGTGGCCCCAACTCATTAGCTGGGATTTACATAGATTTTTTACAAACTTAGAGAAGAGCAGTCCAATTTTGCATTTCATTCATCTATTTTATTGAAATAGACCTAGTTGTAACAAGTTATATGTAAATCTTATATATTTTACTTCAGTGTATGTCTCTCAGTTTCCAATAGACTTGAGATACTACCAGAAATGCCACAAGTAACACACATTTCCATGAAATTAAATTGGATAAACATTCTAAGAAACATTGTACGTTTTTTGTTTAATTTGAAGATAAGAGATGACGGAGATAATCCTGAAGCTCAGTGACTGGGGATTGAACCTGGCCGATTGTTGGGCGAGCTCTTTTTCTCAGCTGCTGTCTCTTTATACAGTAAGCAAGTTGTTCATTTCAGTAGAAAGTTAATATATCCAGCTGACTTTTGTGTAAGAAAATCTATGGATACTACTCATGTAGGAAGTTTATAGTCCACATCTTTCTTTGCCAAAATATTACTTTTATTTTCACTTTAAACATTATGCTCATGCGAACCCACACTTCAAACTTTTTCTTTATGCAATTATTTGTACAATCTCATTTATTTATTTTACAGAATCATGGTTCCTTAACAATACATATAATCAATATTGTTTACATTCCTGAACAACCCAGATGGAGTACATACTGTAACACATGTCAGACAAGAATACAAACATAAATGATTTACAGAAATGTTCTTTAATGAGTCCTTCTACATATCAGAAATGGGGTAGGTTTGTTGTAGTATTACTATTTAAATAGCACATCATTACTTAAATCAAACATTTGTTTCTTGATACTGGAAGCCAACCCGATATTTTTGCAGCTGTGTCATTATAAGATACACGTATGTAAATGAACATTGCAATAAAACATGCAAGTAAAAGCTGTAGGAGTAAAGAGATGCAGTGAAATAAAGCAGTAATAACTTTTACATTCAGCATGTCCTGTTATACTATTATAATGCAACAACTTAATAACAATTATTTCCACTTAATTATTCCACGTTGACAGGTAATACATCTAATGTAAGCAGGGTAACTTGAAACCAAAGAAGTTACCAGAGACTGAATTGATGTCTTACGTCAAAGTCGTATTGGATATTGGCCATGGACAGTCGAGGATTTTAAATACAGATGGATTAAATTGATGTTGACACAGTGTACACACCATCTATTGTATTCCTGTTAAACTTGAGGAAATGTGCTATTTACCAAATATGGCAAAGTTCTGCCAAATCCGGTGGCATGATGCTGTTGGAACATTTGCAACCATGCTTATGTAAATTTGTGGTGGGCCCCTCACAGGCAACTCATTAGTGTAAAACAGCAGAAGCATCTCCTGCTGATTTAAGTCAAGGAGCCCCTAATGTCTTTTGATGAGGTCTGAATGCTTCCCTATAGCCCCAACACTCATTTCCTAGAAAGTTGGAGCCACTACAACTCTTATCTAACAACTGTCCCTAGAACGACCGGTCAGATTGTGCCCTGAACCAAGAGATGGCAGAACAAGCTGTTGTAATGTGACCTGAGGCCCAGTGTTAGGTGAAGAAGCTGAACATTTGACTAACCATTGCTCTTATCACATTCCAAATCAGAGGATAAGATATTTATCCGCTACAACCATTTATGAAATTATTGCATATAGTCTATCCATAAAATATATATTTCGCTTGTGAAATACAAACTTTCATAGAGGTCTACCGCAATGAAACGTGTTATAAAGTTTATGATTTAGCTTAACTTCATGAGATACAGCACAGAAATGTCAGTTACAAGCAAAGGTTACAAGCTAACAAATATAGGCTATACATGGCTGGATCCTTGATTAGCATACAAATATGGTACATCTTAAACAATATAAAGGATAAAATGTCAGCTGGGGGGGAAGGTGTTATTAGATATTTCACTTTAGATAGACTATTGTAAGTAAAAGTAGCAGTAACAGTGTCGAAATACTCAAGTACTACAAGTAAAAGACACACTAAAATGTGAAGTCAAGTTAAAATGATAAGCATTAAGCTAACATAAAGTAAAAGTATCATTATATAAAGTGTAATATTTTATCAAATGATAATTCATTGATGTTTTATGTGAAAATAAAAACATGTACAATATTTTCCTCTGATATAATGAAATTGAAGAATAAGTTTGCAATAAATAAAACCAGTACCATTCACCGTAATTGTTCAACATTACTTACTTTTAACCACTGAGGTTACACTACTTTATTTTAGGATATTCTTTGTTGTATGTACATTTGCAGTATTTGATGTAGTAAACATTAAGATATAATATTATTAAAAACTAAATCTGTAGTTTTAGTGTAAATCCTGTTGCACTTGAGGCCACACCCACAACACTGACGTCAGAGTAAACGTTGTCCAGCAGTGTTTTTCAAGGGCAAAAATACAGTGAGGGGTCTAAGATGAGGAATAGTCCTATACTGTGTAGATTACACTGGAATATGATTCAAACTATGGACCCACCCTCTGTTTAATTCATCACATGGTAACGATGGAAGCTGGTTGTTGTTGTATAAAAGCCCGGAGAAGCGATAGCATCTCTCAGCCTGTCCTCAGCACTTGAATAGCAACGTGTTGTGAACACTTACAAGAAGCTCCTTTAAAGCGGCAGCACCGGCTCACTGGTGGTGAAGCATCATGGCGGACTCCAGCTGCAACAACCTGACATCCCTTGCAAGGGCTTTGTCACAGCCTACACTGAATCTGAATGATATGAACGATGTTACCCTTAGTCCTACAAGAAGTATTCCGCTGTTCAAATGTCGAAGGAGAAAGTTGTCGATCTGCAACTTGATTGAAAGCGTTGAGCCTTCACCAATCGCTCCAGAGGCACGAGTCCTGGTTATCAACACCGGAGGAACCATAGGGATGACACTTCACGATAAGGGTATGGCTAATTTAACTCATAGTGTTGTTGTTTTACAGTATCGCAGCCCGCTAGCTTGCTTGCTTTAAGCTGTTGTTTTGCAACAGCATGAGGCACGAGTAAGCCCTGCGTGACAGTAATGTGAGCGTGTGCATCCTAAAAATAGTCACGCAAACAGTTTAGCTAAACAGTTGAAGCTAGGTTATAGCGAGCTAGTTAAAATGTTATGGAGTTCTTGACTCCTGGCAGAAGAAGCACTTTTTTAAGAAAGTTTGACCCTACCTAAAACAGACAACTAAAATAAAGTTTGTGAATATCCTAGATGTACTCTGCCAAAGACACGACTACTGTACAAGCTGCCCCTCAGGATGTAGATCGACCCCACAGATTCTCTCAATGAATAACTAGATGACATGAGGCATTGGGCAACATCTGGAGCATGTAGTGAGGCAAACATAACATGCAAAGGCCCTATCAGCCTCAAGAACCAGGCTCCTTCATCCAAGGTCACCTATCAATGTTTTACTCTCAGTATACATTGTTTAGTATTAACTTAACTCATGATGGTGTTTGTTTTTTTGACAATACTGTTTGTTGTTTTGTCAATACTGTAATTTTAAAAATGTATTCTTGTCTCTAAATCTGATTAAATGACCAGGAGATTAATCACAATGTTCACTCAATGTATTTAGGTAGTCAAAATCAGAATCAAAATCCTTTATTTGTTGTTCCTAAATTCACATGGTTACAACCAAGTGAGAGTGCAGATAAAGGGGGACAATTAAAAACTAGGCTAACATATTAAATACACAGACAAAGCATAGATTCATATAATCAACTACACAACCATACCTTTTCTAAAATAAGTAGAAGCATTAAAAAAGCATGTGAATTAGCAGCCAGTTACATTAAAACAACAATAGATTGTAAAATGTGTATATTTCACATTAGCAGTGTTATTGCATCATGGTGGCTTTCACATTGTTGACCATAATAAAAAAGACTCCTTTTTCCAGCCTCAGTCCGTACAGCAGGTACCTGGAACCGTATCCAGGCACTGGATCTGAGGTTGTAAGAGTCACAAACTGGAGCAAATCTGGCACATATGTACAATGGAAGCTTACCTAAAATGGCTTTATACATGAATAAAAACCAATGCTGCATCCTACGCATAGTAAGTGAGGACCATCCAGTTAGGCCAGTGGTTCTCAAACCTTTTTCAATAATGTACCCCCTTTGAAAAGAAAATTCAGCCAAGTACCCCCTGGTCAGCGCAAAAAAAAATTTTGGGGAAAAAAGCCTATATAAAGAGGTACAGTAGGGCGCTGCACCATCAGTGTCTGATTTATTAAAACAACAACCTTGTAACACTTAAATGCCACATTTCAAAAGTTTACAATCCATCACTAAATTCATGGCAAACCAATTTTAACATCATGCAATAACGCTAAGACGACATTATTTGCATTGAACTGATCTTTTTAATAAGTTGTACTTACAATGTAGTGAGAAACATGGGCTTGTGCTTCACTGAGGATATTTGTCATTCTGTTATTATTACACTTCGCGTTTTGAAATATGTGTAACTCTGTTAATATAAAACCCACACTGCTCAAACTTCGTTACTTTTCCTAAAATTGGTATATTTATTTATTTTGGGGTGTGGGGAATGAAGAGAAAAATATATGAGCATTTTATGAGCATGGGATTTTAACCCCTCATACAAACATATGCATAATGCTGCGCTATACTTTGCGGCCACACGCCGTTGCCAAGCATCGCTTATTGTTTAGGTCCTTTGATAAGCAGGCAGTCATATAATTAACTAGAAGTAGCTAGATCTGATAGATTTGGACATAAACGCGAGTGAAGTATAACCGGACGCGAGAGAGAGATCAGATCATAACGGAGAACACGCAGGTCTTCCGGATCACAGCTCCCCCGCTGTGACGGACCGGTGAGCGGAGCAAAATACACTAAGAGTTAGACCTAACACACTTAGCTAGTTTATCTACTCTGGAACTAGCTAAACTAGTTATAAATATATGTATTCTTTACTGTCGGGTCACTTAGTACAGGTTCAGCAAGCTGCACGAGACTGACGGGCTGTCAGGAGAGGGAAAGAGAGAGAGAGAGGGAGAGGAAAAGAGAGCACCCCGTTTATTTTTCCCATTTTATTATCCAGAATTACTGTAAACTTTTGAATAAAGTAGTTAATCTACTATTAGTAGTTTGTTTAAATGCATTACTTATGTTGTTTTTTCATTAACATAAAATAAATCTCACGTACCCCCTGCAGTACTCCAACGTACCCCTAGGGGTCCGCGTACCCCCATTTGAGAACCACTGAGTTAGGCGATACAGTTTAAATAGTAGTGAAGCATTTGTCCAAGCCTTAATTTAGAGTGCCTTGAACCACAACTATTATACAGCAACAGTGGTGCTGGGCCCAGTGTTTCACAGTTGTTCACTTTTATTTGTATATTCTATAAATGTTTCTTATTCATTGTCCCTCGAAGTGTTTGTTATAATATTAATTGGATTTTTTTCCAGCTCCCTGCAACAATGATAATTCTTACATTTACCACTAGGGTTCAGTGTGAGACCGATGTTTGGAGTTGAGATGATTTTAAACCCTTTGTATTATTCACCTAAGCTGATACTGAAGAAACTTGATTAGAGAAACCTATGAAATACTATTATGATTTTTTTTTTAAATGTCTATAACCCACAGTGCTTGCTCCAAAAGCTAATGCTTTTTTTGAGAGCCTACGGAAGTTGCCTATCCTTCACGATGAGTCTTATGCCCAGCAGACCGGCATGTACGACTACTATGGACCTGAGAACATCCTCGTCCTGCCGTAAGTGTACCCAGAATTCCTCCCTACTCATTCAGCACATAGCTATAACTTTACTTTGATTAAGTTACAATAATCTGTTCAATAATGTTCTGCTCTTCACACTTCTATGCACTTGCCTAGGTGTAAGGATTCACAGTATGATTGTATGTCTAGTATCCTTTACTTTAAGTCTTTTATATAAGAACCTTTTCTCATAGATGCTATTAAAACATACCCATTAAAGTCATCCTCATAAACATGTCACAGAAAAATGTCTAATGTAAAGTTATTGTCATTGAGTGCTAAACCAGGCCTAAGTCGTTTTGTTTCTACAGTAGGAGCAGAAACAGCATGGACTGGATGGAAAAGACTCACTGTCATGACTCATTTTAATATCTCTAAACTGCTTTTGTTGCTTTAACAGGAATCCAACGCCCCAATCTGGCCATCAATACCACGGGTGCTGTAGCACTGGTTGCATTGTTTGTGCCTGCACTGTGGTTTGATGTCTTTAGACAAAATGTTTGGGTGTGCTTGCCTGTCAGGAAATGCATGCCTTTTATTAATAGGAGGAAATACCAGGAAGGACACAGAGCTGTGCAGAGACTGAAGTATTTTTCTGTTCTCTAACTCTACACTTGCTAATGTCACTAACAAACAGCTTCTTCAGCATGTGGCAGAGGAGTAACCCAGCTGAGATAACCTTATGTTTTTAGAAGTTTTGTCTTTTAAAAGCAGCTAGGAACCACAAGGCTAATCTACTCTATTACTGTTTGTTTAAACCATGGTGTCTTCCTGTCTGGTGCATGTGCTGTGGAGCAGTGGGAGTGGAGCCCCCATTGACAGGCCTCTTAATTGTCAGTTATAGTGGGGGCACCTCTCCCAGACACTTACCCTTACTCACTAATTTCCATACCCCCTTCATGTTGAATGCCACTGTGAAAATCGACAGAGCGGCATAGGGGTGTATGGTAAAGCTAAGCTATCCATACATCAGGCAGTGTTATACTGATATAGGTTTATACAAATGATGTAGAAAAGCCTTTTCAGTTGAACTGTATTCAACCCTAAATGCTCACACACCGTCAGCTGTGTGGTTTGACTAATATTAAACATTTGCTAATTATAATATTTATTAAATGTTAACATAAATTAGAGGTCCTTTTGTTTTTTGGAGTGAGAGCATGTTCTACTTTTTAATATTTGCTAACCCTTTAGTTGGAATAATATTAGGATCAACTAAAGTAGGCTTATATGCAAGTCTAATACTGTTGATAGTATGCAGCTCATGTTGAAGGAGGGAATTAGTTTATTGATTTATTGAAAACCTTTATTCATGTGCTGATGAGAGGCAATGCCACCAGGCTGTTTGCCCCCCCCCAACTCTCTTCTTCCACGTCTTGAGCCCCCACTCTTATCCACACATACATAGAAATTCATTATTCTTAAGCTATAAGGCATCTTAGCCTTGGTATGCTAATGTGTAGTACACCTTAGGGTAAACTGCCAGATAGATGAATAATTGGTTATTTGAATAGTCTCTTCCACAGTTTCTTGTGGCACTTTGATTTCAAGATTATCAACAACATATGTTTCAGGGTCGTGGTTTGGACCTAAGACTAATTAGAAGAGGGCTTGTAGGACCCCTGGTTGGGTGAACTGGGGCCTGCTTCTTGTCCCCCCCGCTGTTCCATTCAGCTCCCTTCCTGGCGCTATAAGGCTGCCCTATGGTACTGTGGGGGTTGTCCCACCCTGCTTCGTTAAAAGGGAGATTAAAAATGAAATCTTTCCATGGCTGTTTGGCCAGTCACGCTACTTTACACGGAGTGTCGCAGGTGGGGCCCGGAGACACCCCAGTTGAAATCCATTTAGAGACGACATAAATATGTATACATGAAAGACTCCCTCCTTTGTAATTGGAATGAAAATGAAACATGCCCTAACCTGATATGTTGTTTCTAAATAACCTTCGAGATGAGTCAAATCGGCCCCTTAATGTCCCTCAGCTTTGCTTGTATTTACAATACACAGTAAAGCTCCACAGAACATTAGGTCTTTATGGTGGAAAGGGAAATTGCAAAGTTCAAAGTGCTGCTCTCTTTAACATTATGCCAACATGCCCCTCCCTTTTACACTACTACACATTCTCTGTGTGTGTCTGAAACAGGTTTTGGCACCCTGCTGCCGAGACAGAAGGCCCGGTTAAATAGACTTTGTCTCGCTTCATAAAGTCAGCTGGTTTTATAGTGTTTTCCTATCCTTTCTTTAAACTCTCTTCTCAAAATTAACAAGAACTCTTTCCAACTTTGTTATACAAGCACAATGAGGACAAATAACCATTTGTCACAGTGAAGATAATAATGATTTGTTTAACCGTGTGCCCTTTATGTGTTTTGGAGTGAACATCGTCGAATGCAAAGACTAAAACCTTTTACTGTTTGTCATGTTTAATTTTTGGTTTATAGTGAATGTAATGACAACAACTCATAAATGTCTCTCTCTCTTCCAGGCTGAGTAAGGAAAAAAAGAGAATAGTCTACACTATTATGGAGTACACACCCTTGCTGGACTCCTCCAATATGACTACAGATGACTGGGGTAAAATAGGAAAGGATATTGAGGTACTTTCATTTTATTCTTATGTTTTGGATAACCTCAACAAACACCTAATCACTTATACTGTAAACATTTAGTAATGAATGACTCCTTAAAGGTGGGGTAGGTAATTTTAGAGAAACCAGCTCGAGATCACTAGAATTTGAAAATACACAGCTGGAAAAAATCTGCCACTTCCTTACAGAGCCCCGGATGTTAAGAGCATTCCATGGAATATAACAAAAAGTGTATCTCGAGCCGGTTTCTCAAACTTACCTACCCCACCTTTAAATAATTGATATTGTTTATGAAATACACAATATAATATTCCAGGAAATGATGATTGTATTCATGTCGGCTTCGAAAATGATCCACATTACATGGTCTTTTTTGTCTTGTTTAGAAAAACTATGAAAACTACGATGGATTTGTGATCCTCCACGGCACAGACACTATGGCTTACACTGCCTCTGCCCTGTCCTTCATGTGTGAACATTTAGGCAAACCAATCATTGTCACCGGATCACAGGTACGGTCTTACAAAAAAAGTGCCTGCAGCATTTTACGTTTTTTAATGCCCTTTTAAGACAAGACACTTTCTGTCTTCAGGTGCCGATCTATGAGATGAGGAATGATGGCAGAGACAACCTGCTGGGGGCGCTGCTGATTGCTGGCCATTTTGTCATTCCTGAGGTGAGAAGAGGGGACATAAATCATACTCCCATAACAATATATGATTAAAGAGACATTTATTTGACAATCTCATTGAGGGAGCATTACAAATGTGCTGTGTTTGGGAAGACAAAACAGAGTTAATAGGAGATTACCACTCTCCTTAGTGAGCTTTCCTTCTCTTTCTATCAATATTTTACATGTGTGGGGTTTATATATAATTTATACATTCATTCTAAATTACCTGACCTAATTTATATGTTTATGTTGACAAAAAAAACGGTGATTTTTGTATTCAGAAGCATACAAAAGCTCTCTTTAACTACTTGTCTGTTGAGAATGCTTTGTAATGACAGTGTTTCGCAATACTGAGAAACAAAGGCTATACATAAAGAACACTTGACGGTTATCTATCTATCAATGTACAAAATGCCGTAAGCATTTTATCCTTTGTCTTTCCTCAATTGTGGGACCGTACCAAAAAACAGATTTAAGTGTTTGCTCTGACGTGTGTTTTGTTCATGTATGTTATTTCCTGCTGCATAAAACCGATTTTCTTTCCCAATTCAGGTGTGCTTGTATTTCTACAACAACCTCTACAGAGGGAATCGATCTACCAAGGTGGATGCTGGGAGTTTCAATGCGTTCGCATCTCCTAACTTGGCTCCTCTGGCCTGTGCTGAAGTGGACATCACAAGTAAGGCAGTAGTGGAATTCGTCATCACCCTGACATTAAATCACTTCTCTTCACTTTAATCTGTTGTCTTGACTCTTTGTTTTCAGTCAACTGGGATACAGTGTGGAGAGCAAACACCACAGCAAAGTTTCATGTGAGCACTGAGCTGAACAGGAACGTGGGGCTGCTCAGGCTGTTCCCAGGAATCACTTCTGCTACTGTAAGTGTCTGCACTGGACCACAGATATTTACTCTGTCTGCCACAGCCAACTAATGTCCAGAGGTTACTCGTCGACCTTGGGCTTTGGTTGATGTGACACACAACCGAATAATTGAATAGGGTTTTTTCTCTTAGGGGAATTCATTCAGCAGCTTATCGATTGATGTGTTTCCTCTATCATTTCAAATATAATTACACACTTAAATTAACAACCCTTAAAGGGGACCTATCATGCAAAATGCTCTTTTTGATGTCTTTTGTACATAAATATGTGTCCCCGGTGTGTCAGGGAACTCAGAAAATAAAACCCTCTCTCTTTTCCTCCGTACCCAAATCTCTAAAAACGGGTGTACAACGGAGCTGATCCAGATTTGCGTCCGATATGACGTCATATCGGTAATGCAGACCCACAGCACTATCACAGGGTTCCCGCGGGGTCTGAAGGCCTTAAAAAGTCTTAAATATGATCAAAACAATTAGAAAGGTCTTAAATATGATTTAAAAGGTATTTTTATTTATAAATGATTGGATTTGAAAAGTAGGCTACTTCTGTGTTGCGATCACGTCTAAATGTGTTTTGGGGAAAATGTCCGGGCTGCAAAGTAACCAGTACGGTAATAGCCTTTCAGTTCCCCCCAACAATTTGTATTGAAATAAATCAACATGGAACCAGTTATCACTAACTTTGCATCCCCCCGGCCCCTTATCGGAGAACACCCAGCTAGTAACCTAGCAACCAAGCTTCAGCTAGCGAGAGCACGCTCGTGAACCGTTGCGCCGGTGTTATGAATGCCCGCCGAGAGATGCATGCATGCACCTCGCGGGTGCGCGCACAGCGTAAAGCAAAAACTCCCAGACATTTCAATGGTTTGTACGGTAAAGTACGGTTTGGAAACTATATAATTTCCTTCTTGGAGGGCATGCATAACACGGCATAACACCGAAGCCTCGCTGCGGGGAAACTTTTGCGCTGTTCCGAGTTTGTTCTAATCTGTCAAAATGACAGACTGCTTTCAGATTTTTCCATCATTGCTTAAAAAAAAAAATCGTCATAGACGGAAAATATTCGGTTAACGCGACCACTGCCTCTGGGCGACGTTTGGGTCTACGTCAACCCTAAAAGTGGAGGTGCTGTGGACGCTAAATACCGTAGCTAAACACCAATCCTACAACAGCAACGATGAAAGATTGTAGTATACACACACACACACACACACACACAAACACTCTTTCACGGTTAGGCAGTTCTTTTTTTCCTGTTTTTCCACAGTTCTGTGTGTTGTTATGTTCAGTCATCGTTCTTATGTTGAACGTGAATACATTTACTTTGAAAGTAATTATGGGACGTATTTCTTCTTTCATAACAATTTTCCTTCATACTTTCTTGCCGTGAAATAGGTCTTAAATTCTATTCAAAGTGGTCTTAAAAAGGTCTTAAAAAGTCTTAAATTTGAGTTGGTGAAACCTGCAGGAACCCTGTATCAGAAACGTTGCTATCAGAAACAATGCCCGACTGTTTTAGACGTAATATGGTCTGTGTTTACATTAGCATCGCTAACACTCGGAGCTAACCTGTACGGCAGAGAGCATGTGTGTGAAGAAGCAGGAAATAAAAAGAAACTCACCTTGTGGTATAACCGGCAAGAGAGAAAGCCTTTGAGCTCCATACTGTTTCAGAAATAATCCTTGATAATCCATGATATGGCGTTTCATCACGGCAGTATCTCCCGCATGAGCAGGCATAATCTCCGCCCCTCTTTTTTTATCAATTTTTGTTTGTTTTTAAAGCTTTATATCCAAAATCAGCACTTTTGAAACAGGAAGTGAAATAGAGGGATATGAGGCATGGCTAGAATGGGTGATCTGTTTGGTATTTTGAGCAAAACACTTCATAGACATGTTTTTTATATATTTTTATATATCTGAGACCTTGTCTAAAAATAGCATGATAGGTGACCTTTAAGAGTGTAATCTGATATCTTTTCATTATCTTTTAGTAAGAAATGCCTTAAAATCAACACCAGATTATATTTAGTCAAATTGTACAAAGAGTAAATACTCTCAAATATTGTAGCGGTTGCATATTACAACGTGTTTCTTCATACAATATTAACATGTAATAAAATATATGCTCTTCAGAGGTAACTGACTGCTCAAAACTGCTGTTTTGTCTACCTGTAATAAAATATAGTTAACTTTAATTTAATTATGCTATTACCCGTCTTCCGTTACCTTCCCGGTCATGTAAACTGCCATCAAAGCTCAGCCCAGAGAAAGATGAGAAGGAGTTATTGGCCATGACCAATCACCCTGTAAAGAGGGAGGATTGGGGTAGATACTGTAACATTTAGCTGCACCTCCCCCTGCAGAGGCTGTTGGGAGAGTGACTTTACTATCTCAATCTGCTCTCGCTGCCCAGCTTGGCTATCAAGATTTCCTTACAGCCTTTAACTGCCTTTATGAGGCACTGTTTTGATTAGACACCAGGCTCTCATGCGCCCGCTGTCTCTGCTCTACGAGAGCTTCATTGGTAATCTGCATCAAAACATTTCTGTCAAACTGCTATCACATCAAAAAATACTGACCGAGCCTGGCACATTTAATGTCACATTCTTCTCACAGTTTATGGTAACTGCTTTGGTCTTGCCAAGTGAGTTTATGCTTGCTAACACCTTCAGATTAATTGCTCTCCTTCCTGCCATTTCAGTCATCAGCCATTCTAGTCATATGCCATGGCTAATGATGTGGTGTAGGGCCTCCTGGTGCCAGCCAACCAGCGACTGAGATACTGGTTGCATAGGCGGCACCAGATGGGCTTTTAGGAGAGTGGATGGTCTTATGCATTGCAGTGAAAGTAGCTGCAGGAAAGATAACATGGAATACTAATTTCCCAATTTGATTCTACACAGCTGAGAAGCCAGTTCAGTAATCAATAAATCTTTGGGGTTTGTAATTGGAATCCTTTATATGTCTGTGTCCAGGTGAAAGCTTTCCTGCAGCCGCCCATGGAGGGTGTGGTCCTGGAGACGTATGGCAGCGGAAATGCCCCCGACAACCGTCCTCACCTGCTGGCCGTGCTGAAGAAGGCCACCGACAATGGAGTCATCATCATCAACTGCACCCAGTGTCTGAGGGGGACTGTGTCCGCGTCTTACGCCACCGGCAAGGCAAGTCGCCCGACCCATTTAAACTACACATTTAATTTCTCTCTAAAGTCTTACCTGCCTTATTCCAATGTTTTTTCTTTATAAGAACGATAATTGACAGCATACTCAAACATTTTGTAATGGGAAATTGCATGTTCATGCATGCGTGTGAATTTCGCCTGCATAGAATTTCCAAACCCCAGGCTTATCACCCAGTCACCGTCAAGGCCAGTCAAGCAGGAAATCAAACTGTTACGATCACCGGCCGGTTGATCAGTGCATTTCAAGTTTTTACTACATTTTCTGAATCATTAATTTCCTACATAGAAAACAAGGAGACTGTCCAGTTGAAGGAATCAATCACGTCATATGTACCTTTGGCTTCTCAGGTGTTGATGGATGCAGGGCTGATAGCTGGAGGGGACATGACTCCAGAGGCGGCCCTGTCAAAGCTGTCCTACGTTTTGGCCAAAAAAGATATAACTCTTCATGCTAAGAAAAAGGTTGGTGCCTACATTCAAAATTGGATCACCATGTAGATTACAATAATAATCATAAGGGATGTTTTGTGTTACCCTGTGCAGATGATGGCTCAGAACCTGCGAGGTGAGATGAGCGCTGACTTGGCAGGAGCCAAGCTTTGTCTGAGCGATAGCCGCTTCATCCAGGTCATCGCCAAGTCCCTGAGCATCAGCTGCAAGGAGGTAAGGCTATACACAGACCTAAACAGTGTGACTACTACAGTATATTACTATCACTTCACCCAAAAAACAGCCATTAGGATTATTAACAAAACATTGTTTTCCTTTTTGCACAATTTGACAAAAGAACCTTCAACCTACATAGAAATCCAGGCAATGATCATGAATATTTAGAAACCTTTAAAAGCCAAAGTTGATTCATTTTTACACATCGGTCAAGTTGCAGTTTTTCTGATGGAGTCTGTGGTGTGTTCAGGAGCTGGAAGCCATCCGTGATGCCCTGACCCCCCCCTCTGGCATGTGCTGCTGCTAAGATCGGAGACATTGAAGCCTTGGAAGCCCTAAAGGAAATGGTAGGCAACACTACAAACTTCACTACAGTTGATAAGGATCAACTGTTTGCACTTGTTTGCTAAAAAATGGAAACCCTTATTGACAAAGTGAAAGTTCTCATCTTCAAAACAATAGGTCATAGCCCGGGGTCGCCTGGTCGCCCAGAGGAAGCCAATGAGTCGCCATATATATATCCTCCATATATATATCCTCCATATATATATTTTTTTATTCTCAATTTTGATCTATGAAGGCCAATTGTAATGTGTGTTTTGGTGCTATTAGGGGTGGTAAAGGGGGTTACTTTTGTGTATGTGTTTGCACATGTTGTTATCAATGCTAACCAATAATAAAGTTGATAACTAAATAATATATTTAATAACTATTTCATAAACACCGTGTATAGGGAAATGCCCTGTGCTGTCATCACCAATATTAATATATCCACCTGTATCGGGCTGTGAGACTCTAAACACAGCAACGCACTCAACTCTTCTGCCAATAGAGCAGCATTTTCCAGCCTTATCTGGATTATATTTGTTTAGTAGGGTCAACGCACACAGGTGAACCTTTCAAACTGATGGTTCAACAACAAAAATCCAGGGTCACTATTCCTGTGTTAGAGGGTTCAGAGAAACAAACAGGCGCCCAGCAGAACAAAACATGAGGCCCAACTGGTAAGGCAGGCCTAGAGCCGCCCCAGCGTCACGTGTTCCTCGGTGTATGTGGCTCGACTTGTATGCATTTGCGATGGAATAAGCGTGATGTTTTTATAGACACTTTTCAAATGTGATTATGCTATGTTCACACTTCTCAAATCCTTTTATAATAAAACATGTTCCCTGCTTTTGATGAGCTTTTTACATATGTTTTTGTTTTTCATTCATCATAATACTCCTTATTTATGGGTTAGGGTTTGTTTCCCTTTGTTCTCATGTGCTGCTGAACAGTAAAGGGGGTTTAAAAAGTCACCCTGATAATTAAAGTTATAAGGCTGGTCATATTCTACATTGTCAACCATTCCATTAAAAACAGCAATGTGTTAGTATGTCTCGTAATATTTGTACATATATCCTAAACTGAGTCACATTAATTGTAAATTACAGTGTTCATGATCATTATTATAAAGGAACAGTGATCTGTGTTAATAAGAAAAATGTAGATCGCCAACAAATCAAACATCTTATTTAAGAGTGCATCACAAATGTAATGTTATTAAAATAAGTATTTAACCATGGCAAAAAGAGAAAAAACACATTTCCCACACCCCTGTAGAAACCTGTCATTAGTGTAGACTTATGGATTTAAAAAAGTTTTGTTTATGAGGGTTTTGCTTGAAACAATTAACACAGGGCATCTAGTCCTCATGCATACATAATGCTATTGTGATATCCATATTAAATAAAATAAACTAATTTCTATCCTTTAATCACCAGGTGAAGTATGTTAACATTCTCTTTATGTTTGTCTCTCGCACAGGGCAGTAACTTGTTTCTGGGGGACTATGATGGACGCACGCCGCTGCATATTGCCGCCTGTGAGGGCCACCTGAAACTGGTGAAGTACCTACTGAGTCATGGAGCTACAGTCTATGCTAAAGATCGCTACGGCGACACACCCCTATGCAACGCTGTCCGCTTCAGGTACGGCTCGCCTCATTTTGAACAATAAGGGCTGTTTCTCTAAGTAGTAATGGAATCCATGAAATTGCAAACACATTTAAAATTCCCCTTTGTCCACAAGCAGCCATTTGAGTATTCTTGAAAATATGTTGTTAATTGCTGCTAAAGAAGGGAGTTGATTAAATGAGCTGCTGCTAGGTAGGGACTCTGGCTCTGAGTAAATGACAGAAAGGGAGCTGCAGCTGTCAGGGGGGGGGGTGGGGGAGGGAACCAGGGGAACAACTCTAATGGAGTATAGAGGCCAAACAATAATTATAAACTAATTAGGCTAGTTGTCATCTGTCAGCTAAGACGCTGTTTATTTTTACCAAAGTTATTTATTTTTTCTCCATGTCATTCGTTGACATTGCTCTGAATGTCTATCAGGGGAAAGCCGCTCTTAATGTTATAGTGTAAGCCTCAGGGTGAAATCGTTGTATTTGCCTAAGCTGAGCCAAATGGCTGTTGTCCTATTTTAACGGTTGGTACTGCAAGTGTGGACTTGTTTCCTTTGTGATGGTGGAGGGATGCATCGGAGCGTCAACACCTGTCGTTACACTTCCGATGCTACACACCTCTGCTTGCTTTGCCCTGTCTACATTTATATCATGAAAAGACAGTAAGTCATAGAACTGGAGTTTTGAGTTTGAGCCGTAAGGATGACACCATGTCTGATACACTTTGAATTTCACAGTGCACCACAGCACAATGCCCATATAAGGAGTGGCGGAAAGCATACAAAAAAAGGGTGAAAGAACAAATATGGGGAGTGTCCCCTAAACCAGTTCCACCAACCTGTTCCCAGTTTCACAGATGAGAGATACTGGCTTCTTTACGACCTCTACAGAATGTTTAAAAAAAAAAACTTTTTAGTTCTTTACGTGACTGTGCCTATGGAGACCTTTTAAACACTTTAGCATTCATTTCAACTGCAGGTTAACTAATGTTGTAGCAAGCCAAGCAGCTCATCCCCGCAGCTCAGAAACCTATTTAAAGTCTTTTTGTCGTAATGAAAGTTTCCTGTCACCACAAGTGTCACTGCAGGTGACTCCTGCGTGGGTGTTCATGCACGGGCTAAGGAACTTGTTTTTACATGCCAAACTACAATCGCTGCCAACGGCATCTAGTCTTCCTAAAGGGAGTTAAAACTACCTAATGCATGTATTCTTGCCAATACACTAACAAACTGAGTGTAGACAATTGGAAGATAAATTAGAAAATAATGATACTTTTAATAATACTTGTAAACCCATAAAGAAAAAGAAATCTCTCACTTTTCCAAGTATTTCCTTTTTATTTATTTGTTAACTATTTAGTCCAGTGCTTACAATGTGTACCGATAAGCAGATAAATCACACAAAATACAAAATGTATGTTAGGGAGTAAAACATAACTGGTTTCCTTTACATCTATGTGATGTCCAGTCAGTAGGGGCTTGGACTGGGAGCTGTAGGGTCGCCGGTTCAAGTCCCTGACCAGACCTAAAATATGGAGTGTGGACTGCTACTTGGAGAGGTCCCAGTTCACCTCCTGGGCCCTGCCGTGGTGCCTTTGAGCAAGGCACTGGACACCCCCCTTCCCCCCTCACTCCCATTGCTCCCCGGGCGCTGTACAATAGCTGCCCACTGCTCCTAGTACTAGACTCCTGGTACTAGGAGTCTAGTACCAGGAGTCTAGGAGTCTAGTACCAGGAGTCTAGTACTAGACTCCTGGTACTAGGATGGGTTAAATGCAGAGAACAAATTTCAAATGTCACTGGGTGTTTCTCAATGTCGAGGAGGCTTGCTTGGTAGCACATGTACCTCCGAGTGAGTTCCTTCAGAAGCGAGGCAAGAATACCTCCTAGCCTCGGAAAACGAATAATGGAACAGGCTAGCAAGTGTGCAGGTGTGCGTCATATGAGAGGCCCCGCCTTACATTTTCCACCAAAGATTTTGGAAATTGGTCCGTGCGCAAAGCATTGTGGGGATTTTAAGACCGCGGAGTCTGTGCAGCCTCGAAATTTCCTGCAACGAAGGACGCCGGCCTCGGTAGAATTCCAAGTATCCTGGACATTGGAACAGTCCTTCGGCGGCACTCTATGACGTAGCATCCTTGAAATAGTGGCTCTGGAGCAGCTTTCCTCGACATTGAGAAACACCCACTGTGTGCTCTGCATGTGTGACCATTTAAAGAGGGTAAATACTTGTAAACTGTATCAGTAGGAAGTCTTAGAGATATGGTCTGTTTCTCATATGTTACTTTTATCAACTCGCTATCAACTCTCCTTTAGATATTGTTTCCTGACTTTGACTTTCTTAAAAGCATTTAAGAGGTTATGATTTCAGTATATGCTGGTTTTAACTGAATGATAATATATCACATATAGAGAATCAAGAATATAACTCTTTCGCATGTCTTCTCACTAACTTAGGCAAAAGGAGGTGGTGAAGCTGCTGAGAAAGACCGGAGCGCACTTCTCCAGAGACGAGTTGGAGGAAGCAGGAACTGAACTGTGCAGGTGAGACACACAAAGCACGTCTTGAAACAATTGCACACATAAACAGGCACAAATTCTCTGTTGATCAGCCATTATCTCAGTGACCCATCCTACATAGCTGACACAGGTTCAACCAGTTTGTTACACAAACTGTAGGAATGCTCCCCGGCTGCATAGCTTCGGATCTGTTCTGTGTCTCAATAGAACGACACACAGTATGCTCCTGTTATTCATCTCACTGAGACACCCAACAGGTTTTGTCAAGAGAGATCCAATTTACAGTTTCAGAAACACACCTTAAGTTGAATTATGATCAGCATGGCTTGCTAGCTATTAAAACAAAACGATAAGTCAAGAAGTTCAGCATTATTTATTTATTGCCTTGATGTGCTGGACAAGTTCCAGAACAGTCAACACAGCAACTTGTTCTTCACCCCAGTGGCTTTTTGATTGTTTTTAGTTCTTAATTTGGTAAACAGAACCCTTTGCTGTGATAATTCATGTCATGTCCTGTGTCAGCCTGGCAGCCAACGGGGACATGGAGGGCCTGGAAATCTGGAGCCTTGCCGGAGCCGATCTGAATAAACCAGGCTACGACGGGCAGTCAGCAATTCAAGTGGTGGGTGTGATATGAAGTGGAATACTTTAATAACACAGTTCATAAAGTGAAACCCCATCTTATTCATTATGCTCTCATGTTTCACCTCTCACAGGCTGAGGCTGCTGGCAAAAAGGAAATGGTGGCCTTTTTACACCAACTCAAAAAAAAGGTATCCCTCATTCTAGCTTCTTCAAACCTCCATGCTTCATATTTCACCCACATAATCACCTACTTTCACACCAATGTAACTCTCAGATTGATGTCATTCTGTCTATAATTTCCTCTTAAAGGTGGGGTAGGTAAGTTTGAGAAACCGGCTCGAGATACACTTTTTGTTATATTCCATGGAATGCTCTTAACATCCCGATAGCAATGAATATCTTAAGTGCTTTGACAAAAAATCCATAAAAAAATGTCATCTGTGGAAGCCGTAATACTGTAAAAAGTACGACCAATCATCTGAGCCGGCCTGGCTAAAATAACTGGATGGCCTACCTGCCTGTCAGCCTTCCATCTGTGCACAAACTTATCTCGTGCCCTCATTGGTCATGTGCGCGTTCGTGTGTGTTGGAGGAGGGGCTCTGTAAGGAAGTGGCAGATTTGTTCCGGCTGTGTATTTTCAAATTCCAGCGCACTCGAGCTGGTTTATCCAAAATTACCTACCCCACCTTTAATTACATGTTTGTTTTGTGTAATTTCAGACCGTAATTGGTGAATTTAATGAATGTGATGAATATGATGATGATGATGAGGTAAATAAGATGTACTGTATGTGTGTTTCCCAGTTTGTGCATGTCCCATATTGAGTATGAAAACCCCTTCATACCCTTGTGCCTATTATTGTTATTATTACTATTGCTATGATATTATTTTCAGAGATGCATCGAACTATCAGCTTGATTTACATTTCTGTGCCGAGCTAATTTTCACTTATGTTTTGCTCTGTAGGCCTACATTCAGAGCATACAACGTTTTCCATGACTCTTCTCCAATATGTATGAATTTGCAATTTAATTTTCCATTAAAGAAAATTGTTGTTTATATCAATTATCGTTCTACAAAGAGAAATGGCGAGTCAGACTTTTTAAGAAACGGAAATTGGAAACGGCTAAGAAAATTGCAATCGGTGCATCTCTACTGTAATATCAACCGTCCATTCATCCATATTATAAACTGATTATCCTGCCCAGAGTTTTGCCTTGTGTTTCCCAGCATGCATTGTACACGAGGCAGAGTCAAACACTTCACAAAAAGGTCTCAGTTGTTTCTGCTGGTGTTCAAAACAAGGGACAAGCAACAGTGCTAACCACCAACGGCCTATGTAGTAAAATGCATTAAAATATAGAAATATGGTCTGATAAAGAGTTAGCGGAAAACTGGTCATTGTTTTTGCAAATACATTTCTAAAAACGGAATAAAGTGATTCATAGGTTAGTTGAATCAGAAATTATCTTTCCATGATAAATGAAAAATGTATTTTGTGAGTAATTTCTGTTTTTCCCCTTTTTTTTTATACCATCATAAATCCAGTCCTGTGAGATTGTGACAGGCCTTTTTTCTATACTTTATGATTTTTTTGGATACATATTAGATTCTTTAAATTGAAAAACACAACAATAAACCTTAATTAAAATAATTGTTAGTTGCAGCCCTGGTTTTGAGAAGCAACATTTAGGCTAAGCATGTCTCAGACCTCTCTGCTTTTTCAGCAATCTACATAAAATCTGACTTCCTCTGCTGCCTGTGAATGCTGAACCTGTGTAGCCTGCTTTACAATAGGCTGACGTGTATGTGTGTGTAAACTAGTAGTCAAGAGCACTGAAACACCCCTCCCCTCTCCAGCGCTGCCTGTTAATCCTGTCTCTTGTTGTTTCCGTGCAGAGCGAAGGGATCGAGTTCATCGCCGCCCCGACAGCACAGTGAGCTGACGCTGCCTCCACCAGCATTACATTACATTACATCTTCCTCGATGTGCATCCTCTTCCTCCCAAGCCGTCCTCTACACACCGTCCTATTGAGTTTCAGAGTTGCTCTCACTTCGAATGTTTAGATTTGACTTTTGATTTGAAGCCATTACTTATGTTTCCCTCCAAACTCCAAGCCAGCACAACATTATTTAGACACTGCCTTCACTAAAATATGCCCAAAAAAGGGCAACACTATGTATATGTTTGATTGTTGCACAGTAGTGTACGTATGCATTTATAAGGAGAAACATATTATCATCCTGAATGTGAATGTTCAATCAGGGATAATTGTGAAATTCACCTGTTTTTAACATGGAAAGTGCTGAAACCTCCCTTTACTCCTTCAATGGAGGATGGTTGTTAAATACATTTGTATATGTACGAAAAGAGTTAAAGATCTCTGACTGCTGTAACAGTACTTTACAAAGTAGTGTGTGTTGCTGTAGCAATATATAAAAAATATCTGAAACTACAGGGTACATCACAGATTTTATTTTTATGGGTATTTTTACAGTGAGATGCTAGAGAGTATCATGTTGACTCGGGAAAATATTGTTGTCTTTATTGCATCTGGGACGTTATTCAGCTGTAGCTCTTGTCCACTGCCCTTTCCATTTCCTGTTGCTAAAACAGGTACAACCAAAACCTGCAGTCACCTCTCCGACTCATCCGGCCTGTTTGCTGCACTGATTACCGAGCTTGAAGAGTGGCATATCTCACTCTGAGATGGACTGGGGGAATTTAGACTATTGTTTGAGCCAGATGAAGACTCCCAGTTCCCAGTTTCTGTATTTTCTTTTACTTTGCGTCAACGATCACAAACAAATAACTTACTTTTCTTTCCTTATCTTTGTTCTGTAATGTGTAAATGGTGTCAAACATTTCTACTTTTGTTTGCTTTAAAAAGGGAATTTTCTGTGATTAATGTGATTTTAAAGTGCAACGAAATGACATGAAAATGTTCCTGCTGTTTTCAATGCTTTGTTATTGTCCCGATGTTGTATTTACAAAAAGTGTAAAGGATGGTCTTCTTCCTTCTGTGTAAAAAAAAAGAAAAACAACAGAAATAAATCTCTTGTATCAAAGTCATGTCTCCTGTGATTGCTACTGAAACTGAAACTCACATGAAACTGCATAAATTGCTCCTGGCTAAAGACTCCTGAGCAATTTCCAATTTGACATGGTTTCTGGTGAAATTAGCACGCGTCCAACCAATTGTTAAAGGTATTTTTTCTTAGTGTACAGAGTCCCTTTGTGTTCTCTAAAGAGATGTGTTCTGAATAATAATTGGATTCATTGTGACTGCATTGGGCGTTTAGAACTGATTCTACATCAAACCCAAACGTAGAGCTTTCTGTGAACTCTCACTGTCTGAGTGTGAGATAAATCAACAAGAAATGAGAGAAACTAAGAAGACAAAGATGACATTACAAATTCCATACGTCCATGTGACTTCTCCGTCTGCAGTGGCTGGTATTTGCTATCTCTATCTTGAGGGCGGCTACCCTGCCGCGCTCATTGCTGGAACCCAGCTCAGCCGGTCGGACCAGCATGGGCCTCATTCCTCGCTGAATGAGAGACTTGTATGAACCTGGCCCAAAACAGTATATAAAGAGCTGAGACTCTGCAGTGATTCAGTCTGGGCTGGGATGGCACCTAGGAAACAACACCACGAGGACAGAGCTCACCTTCCCCAGGTAAGCACAGATTTGACTACTCATCTCTGTAGATTTCTTCAGGGACTTGTTTCAAATCCGACGTAGTGATGTGTTCACTACCTACAGATCATTTCAGGAAACTAATTCTGTCTTCTGTTTGTTTTTATTCTAGTGGAGACAACAGTTGAAGGACAGACTTTTCCCTGAGGAAGCTTGTGGTCCCTCTGATTAAGTGGTTCTCAACAGTTCAACAGTTCTTTACAAAAATTGTGAAATGTTTAGGACCACTTGACCAGTCAGACAAATGCTGCCAGTTTGGGAAAATGCTGCCTTCGAATGGATCTTTAAAAAGGAAAACGACTCTCAAGGCCTTAATGTAAGAGCAACTGTGTGATTTCCTCTGGTTCTCTGTTTCTTTACTGTCTTGCTCTGTCTCTTTCATTTTGGCCTCTTGTGTTTCATTGCCAACTGCAGTCCAGGAGTTTGGGGGACTGTAAAAGTCATCAGGCTTTAGTCATTTAACTTTGCTGGCAAACATAGACATTTTTAACAGCTCTGCTGCTGCAGTAACATTCGTCTTTCCTCTTTTTTACTGGTGCCTCTATTCAGAGGTACTGATTAAAACAAGTCCATAAAGAACCATTTATCTCTGTTGAGTCCGTAAAGGATGACAGGCCGAGAGTCTGTTGCTATCCAAAGTACTGAAACTCTAGTATATCTGTTATCATTTTCCACCTTATTTTCCAGACTAGAAAAAAAAGAGAATAATTCTGTCTATTTTTGGCCAATGAAGATAAAGAATTAGCATATGATATTTTTGTGTTAATATTACTGCTTCATTGTTGAATATGATCCTGTAGTTGTTTACAGTTGTGCTCATTTGAACTCCTTTATATACAGTTGGATAGTGTAAGCTGCAATGAGTCATATTCAGAGTCTCGTGAGAACCCTGTATCTCTAGAAAGTCAACTTTTCATGAGCTCAGAAAAACAACCCTGTTTGACACCCTTCTCACCGAAACCTGACATGCACTGCATTGTCTTGGATAAGGAGTTTTATTTTATTGTTATTTATTGTATTATTCCTATTTTTATGTATGTATCTATGAACCTTTCCTGTATCTTTTTCTGTACATGTTATTTTTATTTTTTTGTTAGCTGTGACCCTGGATGAAAACAGGTTGGAGTGGTAGTATCAGGGAGGGGTTGATTGTAACACTTATTGCCTTGATGTGCTGGTTTACATGCTACATGTATAATTGACTGTCCTCTGTATATTGAAAAATACTAATAAAAAGAGTTTTATAAAAAACAGCCTTGTGACGATGCATTCATAATCCAAATAGGTTTTTAGATAGTTAATATTACTTTCAAGGTTGGATAATCTTTTCAAGCGGTAAAGGAACACTTCCATCCTTCAGTTTATCACAAACATTTTAATTTAAAATCTCCAAATTAGGTAAATGTACTTAGTTCCATTCTATCACTGGACATGAGTAATATATTTCTGCTTTCAACCTGCTTTAAGACACACTTCCTGGACTTTTGCTGTCTTTGTTAAACTGATCAAACCACTGATAAGTCCAAATCTAGACTCACTTAGACTGTAAATGACTTGACTAGATTCCAAACACATGTTTGCATTCTCTTATTTTTGGAACTATAGTTTGATGGGAAAACCAGACCTGAAGACTCAAACTCTGACACAAGAAAATCCGAATGCCCTTTTCCCAAGATATAGGCTACTTTATACAGCATAAATCATTCATGAAAGCACTGTGCACCGATTATTCCCCCTCTCCTTTTAGACAGCCCCTTCTCCTCTCCCTTTGATCTCCTCTCTGCGCCAAGAACTATCAATATTTGCTAAACGTTTCTCACAAAGCCTGTCCGTGCACCGGGAGAAGCTGCAGAGGTCTCACGGGCAAGGGGATAAGAAGACATAGGAGAGGCTTTAATGAGATGCCCGGAGCGATTCCCCTGTGCGTGCGCAAGGGCAGCAGATGTAGCGGCACAGGAAGTCCCATGGGACCCCGTCCTCGGAATTTCATCAGCGGCCGGGGAGAGACCCAGCCCAGACCTCCTCCTGTGGGGAGGGCCGGGTGACGGTCGTGGTAAATCATCTTTACTATGGATTGTAATTATCGGTCTGCTGACAACCCCTGCCCCCCCCTCTCAGTGTGTGTGTGTGTGTGTGTGTGTGTGTGTGTGTGTGTGTGTGTGTGTGTGTGTGTGTGTGTGTGAGAGTGTTGGTGATGAGTCGCGTGGTTTGAGGAGTGTTTTGTGGGATAACAATTAATGTATTCATTCTTAAAATATTTATTATTTACCCCCCCTGCTCTGCTTTCAAAGCATCATTGTTGTGTGGGTAAATCTGTATTCTTTTAATCATCTTTGACCTTCTCAAAAAACGAAACTTCTGAAAGCAGCACAAACTTTTGTTTCTGTCTCAGTAACCTGCCCTTTTGAAATCCAGAAACATTGAATTACATGAATGAAAGTTCTATAAATTATATAATATAAAGCCTGGGTTACAACATTGAAAGGACATTGAATGATGGGCATTTACCAAGGGAAGGTTTGATGCGTCATGGAACATGTAGTGTTTTTTGTACACTGAAAAAATTGTTATGTTGAATTTACTTAATTTTATTAAGGTAAGTGGATGCACAAAACAAAGTTATCTAAATCCAGATTTATTTTTTAAGTTCACTGTACTTATTATTTTTGAGTAATTTCAATTTAATTATACTGATAATTTTCAGTTAAACTATTTTGAGTAATTTCAATTTAATTATACTGATAATTTTCACCTCAACTATTCCGAGTAAAATGTACTCACTAAACCCATGTTAAGTATACTAAAATGGATTATGTAACAGTAACCTTTTTTCTTTTTGTACATTCAGATCAATTCAATAGTTTAATTTCTACATACAAAAATTAAGTTGAATTTAATTAAACATTTTCAGCCATTATTACTATGTTAACTTTCAATATATTAAAATAAAAAACAAACATCATATTTGATACATACTCTTACTTTATTATCTTGTACAAAATGACGTAACATGAAGCATGTGTCTTACACAAAACATCTTCTGATTCGAATAAAACATGCAACTGTCATGGCCTCCACCGTGTGTGAGTGTGTCCACAATCCAATCACCTCTGCTATAAGACTCCGGCCCTGACTCCTCCACTTCGCCATATCGTAGACTCTGTAACCACAGCTTCAAGCCAGCCTGACTCCTATCCTGTCTCCAGACCACCTCTAACGTTGGACCCTGTCCCGCTCCTCCAGGCTCTTCTCCCTGCACTCTCCAACTTGGTCAGACCTCCGTTCCCCTCTCCCTTGGACTCAGTCTAGCTTCCCTGGCCCAGACCCCCCTGCCTACTGCCCAGTAATATTCAATAAACGTTATTATTTTGCTTGAAACTCTCTGCTCCTGGGTTCCCTGTTAGCCTTAACAGTACAATCTGGCCACTGTTAAGGCTAGCAGGGAACCCAGGAGCTGAGCAGAGACAGGAGGCAGGAGTTTCAAACACAATAATAACGTTTATTGAATATTACTGGGCAGGGGGGTCTGAGCCAGGGAAGCTAGACGGAGTCCAAGGGAACGGAGGTCTGACCAGGTTGGAGAGTGCAGGGAGAAGAGCCTGGAGGAGCGGGACAGGGTCCAACGTTGGAGGTGGTCTGGAGACAGGATAGGAGTCAGGCTGGCTTGAAGCTGCAGGCACAGGAGACGTGACTGACTGTGGTTACAGAGTCTACGATATGGCGAAGTGGAGGAGTCAGGGCCGGAGTCTTATAGCAGAGGTGATTGGATTGTGGACACACACACGCATGGGGAGAGACAGACTAGGCAGAGGTGGAGGCCATGACAGCAACAAAGTGCAGTGGAAACAGACAGAGAATAAATCCTGACGTAACATGAAGCATGTGACTTACACAGCTGAGGAGAATATAACCTACACATTAATACATGTAATATTTTTACATTCTTCTCCAGAACTATAGATGTAAATTGCCAATATAAAAAATAAAATGTTTTACGCTTGGCTAAGGTAGAAAAAGTTGCCGTTTCGATAAAAACGAAATGCAACAAAGTGCAGTGGAAACAGACAGAGAATAAATCCTGACGTAACATGAAGCATGTGACTTACACAGCTGAGGAGAATATAACCTACACATTAATACATGTAATACATGTCTTCTAAGTCCATCAACATTTCCACATTCTTCTCCCAACCTTTGAGGTTTGACTGGTGTTTTTGTAATGCTTTAGTGGCATCGGTTCACAAGAGCGGCTGAAGAAATCCTACAGTCCAGCATGTATCTTGTTCTTCAGTCCAAGGACTTTGGGGGAAAGCCTTTCACCATCCATTTGCAAGAGCACTTTCTGAATGAATTCATAGTAGTACCTTAGCTCTTTGGGGTAAGCCATGTTCAGTGTATAGATGACTCCCAGCATGATGGCACAAGCTCGGGCTACAGATCCAATGTTGTCCAGAATGATTAGTCCTTCAACAAAAATCCCAACGTCGTCATAATGTCCAGGTTCTCCACCATCCTTGTTGATGACGTATACGCCCATGGTAGATTTCTGCAGGTCTCTGGTGATGTCATCTCCTCCGATGTCCTGTATATTTAAAGAAAAAACATGTATTCATTCAATATATGTAATTTTAATGACATACTTTATCTTATACATTTTTTGTAATATTGCTCACATACCTATTAATCCCTTAAAACAAAGCTGGTCATACTGTATATATTTCTGAATCAAACTAAATATGTGTGAGGTGTTTTTAAAGATTTACGTACGACCCAATAAGCTTGGTGATGAGTGTCAGAAGTCAGAGAGGATTGACAGGTGGACTAAGACATTGTTGATTATGGTCTTTCCATTGGACAATAAGAAAAACAATGAATAAAGCCAACCTCATCGTATAAAGAAACAAGGTGATGGTTTGAAATGCTTTAGTCTGTTGATGAATATCAACATTCATACATATAAATATGCTCAACCTTCATGCTTCTTATAAGGTAAAAAATAATTATCTAAAATTGATGCCTGACACTAGGATCTTAAAACACTACATGTGACTGGCAAATGCAATTACAATGACTCACCATATACTCCCGAATGAGATGTCCATCATCCTCACCAAGGTGGATGCAAAGTGCCTTGAGGATTGCTTCCCTTTTAAGGTTAACATCACTTGTTGCCTGTGTAAAAAAATTACAATTAAAATATTTCTAAATACATCAATAATAACAATATTGCAATGACTTCATTATACATGTAAATGGACTGACCTAAAGTATGTTAAAGAATTGTGACTTAAATGTATTACAATGTCAGAGGTCTGAATGTGTTGGGGCGATAGCACTGTTTACTAATTCTACTCATCCAGGGACTTTTCACCAAGAGCAATGCTCTGTTCTTCACAGTTCACACCTGGAATCTGCCAAGTACAAACACAGTCTGATCTGTTGGCCACTGAGGATTAAGTGACTTGCTCAAGGCAGGTTCTGCTTTTTCACTTTCCCCACCTGGGGATTGAATTTGCACCTTTACAGTCACAAGCCTGCTTCTCTAACCAGTATGCCACTATTGCATTATTAAGATCAGATTTCCTTAGAAAAGTGTCTTGCATTCTTGCACCTGGCAAGTAATCCAGGCTGTTGTTAGGCAAATGGGGCTCTATACGGTACTAGACAGGTACATTTCATAAAATTGCTCCACAGAGTATATGACAATTTGTATAAAACAGTGTATACACACATTTACCTTTTGCAAAATCGCCAGATGTTTGGCTAGTTTCTGGCCAACAACTCCTCCCTTCTTCTGGAAGACAGATGTCAGCTGAGGTAGATGGCTGTCCAACTGCGCCATGAAGGCCGTTTCAAGTGGGATAGTTGATATGCGCTGGAATTCAGCATGTATCTGTTATGCAAAAACAAAACGACAGAAGACAAAGAGCACATTCAGCCATTGGTGTAATGATATTTTGTATCTACTATATAATTAAAGGATAGATTCTCATTTTGACCTCTTTAACCAAGTCCTTGATGAGATGTGTATTGGTGTACAGTGTGTTCTAACCAAAGTATTTCTATTAATCTAAGGTAATTGCAAGGAATTAAAACTAGACCTGTAAACTGTATGGTTGTTTAAACCTTGCTAATACTTTTTTTAATTGACAATGGGTAAAATGTTGAGGTATAAAGTGAAAACCCCAATTCCAGCAGCAGCTGTTTTCTTCAGACAATCAAACAGCAGACAGATACAGTTAGAGAATAGCTGGTGAGGAAAGCGGAACATTGAGCAGCTAAAGAGCCAAATACTTTACTAAGGAGTTGGTGGAGAGCAAAAACAGAGCTAAAAGATAGTGAATATTGGACTTATCAGATGGACAGAAACACCATTTCAAATGTATGATCATGTTGCTCTGTATCAGCTCAATGTGTACGATAAATAGACATTTCACCATACATTCACCATGTGAAATATATAACTTACCTCATCAATATGGAAAAGTGCAGGCCACCTGGCTTTGAACTCTCCAGCAGATAGATTTCCCTGCACCACCTCTTTTCTTCTGTAGGAGAATGTTTTGGACATCTTCTGTTTTACACACGGTGCATTGCTTCTTTGTCTGACATCATTCAATAGTTCAAGTCTCAGATTTTCTAGGCTTTCATCTGTTTCGCCAGCAGGGTGTGAAGGACAATAGTTGACTTCAGCCTTTTTAGGTTTCTTTACATTTTTGGCTGGGATGCATTCATCACTTGATTTGTTTTTCAAAGCATTTACAGTCACTTCTGGACAGCCAAGGTTTCGCATCTTTGTCCTGTAATTAGCCATTTTATATTTTAGGCTAATCATCCAGCCATAGTAACCAGTGGCAGATGGTTCTTTCAAACAGGGACATTTTTGGACGAGTGCCCCTGCTACCTCCTCTATTTGGAGATTTTGTGGATATGCCGTATACTGGAAAATGTCCTCGGCTAGCTTCTCCAAGATGTCCGATTTCAGCCCTGGTGTGATCTGCAGTCGAGTGCCAGTTTCTCTGAAGCTCTCATTTCCACGTCGAAGCTGCACCTCTACATTGTATGGAAAGAGAGGAATGGGGAATTTGCGTGGCCATGCACGTGTTCTCAGTTCAGTGTCTGTACGTGGCAGAATAATGGTGCTATCCGAGTTTGTTGAGGATAATGACGACACACTGGAAGATGTTTGCCTGCTTACTGGTGCTCCAGATGATCCAGGAGTGCTGGGAGCATTCTGCACTGAAGAAGATGGACTCGAACCCACATCATCAAGTATGTACACCACCTTGATCGTACTTCGGTCCTGTATGTCTTGTACTGATGTAACATTCATGAAATCATTATTGAAGTCAGGATCCATGAACTGAATACGAAAGTCTCTTTCAATTCCAAATGCTTGGCAAATTGTATCGTGTAACTCTGTCAGAGTTTTTGGCATTCCTGAATGGAGATCAAGTCTTCTACAGTCATCCGTGTCCACAATGACCCTCAACTTCAGATGTCGTGCCATTCTTCAATCTAATTGTTAAAAGACACAAAACAACATGTTGTTAAATAAATATTTGACAATGTTGTTACTTAAGTATACACTTTTATTATGAACAAAGTTAGAGTAGGTAAGTTTAATTAACATGCACATTTCTATAATACATGGCAACATGAGGGTAATTTAGCTAAGGAAGACGTCAGAGGACTGGATACCTTCCATAAAAAAATTCCCACAAGGATTATAGTTTCAATTTGACTAAAAACAAAATTAATCCTCCTGTAAAGCAACCCTCTTGTTACCATATTTAGTGTCTTAATGTCAACTCATGCAACACATGAACACAACACAAATGACTGTCCTAACCTTTTATGTGTATGAATCGTTTAAGTGTCACCATTCGCCGTCCTCCAATCCTGTAATCTGCCAAGGGGTACTGGTCTACCAAGGCGCCAAGTTGAATGAGAGAGACTTGTGACGTGGGACATAACTCAAATGCCCTAAAATGCTCCCTATACCAAGCACTCAGCTCTTTAACAATAAAGCTCAAGCTCTGTTCCACAACAACCATCTGGATAACTTCTGCAAACTCTGGCAAGCCACCAGCAGAGCCATGAGCAATAACCATACCCTCCCTGTAGTTCACTCCATTAACAGATGCATTCTTTGTGAGCTGAATGTGAGCAATATCAGGGTCTCTCAGCTGTAGGACCTTCTGTACATCCTGATGCAAAATATCAACAGAGACCGTTGAAACAGCTGAGACAGTCAGGCTAGACTTTTCGGTTGTGGCTGACTCCAAATGATATGCCATCATGAACTGATGCTTCACCGCCAGGGACAAGAGTATGTTTTTAAAGCAGCGTGTGTGGCGGACTACCTGCTTAAAAAAACTGTGTTTCGCCTCAAACCTCATTGTCCACATCCCAACTAGTGGGCCAAAAGACCGGATCATCTGTGGATAATGTTCCACAAAATGATGTTTGGGCAAGATCTTTATACCCGGAAACACCTCTTGTAACCTATGTCTATGGTCACAAATCTTGGCTTCAAGGAAAGCAATGGATTGTGTCGTGTGCACTGGTGCAACAACTAGTTCGACGATATCTTTAAGGTCCAAAACGACCTGCCAGGCTGGCTCATCTGGGGGCACCAACTGTCCAACCAAAAATGGAAGCAATCGTAAAAGACTCCAATTTTCGTGAGCATTTCCTCCAATAGTTTTCTTCACCGTGAATGCCCTGGGAATAGCATGAGGACGGTTACTCTTGTCTGTCCACTTGTAAGGGAATTTCTTAATGGACTCATTGAGATTTTCAAGGGTGAAATATCTTTTGGAAATGAACAAATTGAGGCAGTGTGCCAACTCGACTGGTAATATGCCTTCAAAGATGTCATGTGCAATATCTGGAGGGTAGCCAGTACAGACATTGAAATGAGAAAGATGTGCAGAGAAAACACAACTTCTTTTAACACCATAACAATGTTTTTGATTTTCCTGTGCTGATCTGACATGCGTTTCATGCATCTCCTTGCTTCGGAGAGTAAATGCACCTGAACTCACTTCCCTCTCCTGAATTTCAGACTTTTGTGCCACACAAAAACGGCAAATGTACCCACCTGAAAAACTCTCAAGAAATCCAGCTACTCCATGTGCTCCCAAATTGTCAGCTATGACACACTGTATTGTGCCCTTAACACAATCTCCAAGCTGTGCAATAAAAATACCTTGACTTTCCAAAATGACAAGATCCCTCAACAAGGGCTCTAGGACCCTTTCATAGCCATATGTTCGCACATCGTCAGACCTGCAGAGTAAGGCCAAATAAATAGAAGATAACGAAGAATGGCAACCTGGTGGTAAATTGCTGAGAGTCCAATAAACGCCACAGATCTTGTGCTTTTTACGAGATGTGCCAAGCGGATTACAAATCTCAAAGTCATCGACATACAAATTCAGTAACACTCGCAATTCACCTCCTGACAAAAAATGGTTATCCTTGAAAAACAAACCATCTCGAAAAGACTTGTATACCACTTCTTCTCCTCTATCCTCTGATATGAGTTGACTGTCTAATGCTTTGTTAAGAATGTGACCATCAGTGAAAAGCTGCTGCAAAAACTTTAATAGTGGAACATACTGTAGCGTTCTTTTATCTTTCTCATCCAAGATATATTCTATGGGTTCCACAACTTTAAAATTGTGTTTATAGTATTGCTTGCGTTTAAAGGATGTTGCCAAAGGACAACCTTTACCAATAGCCTTGTACACAGGATTAGATGTACACAGAGCAGATGCAAGTTCTTCAATGACCGACTGGTCAACTTGTAGATTGTAACTATTTAGTGTGTCATGGATCACATTTCTTGTACTACACAAAGATGCTGTGCTCAACAAATATTGAAATTCTTCCAGCAATTCATCAACTGCAGCACTTGGCACATGAAAAATATTTTCCAGCTTTAATAACACTGCCGCAATTTTTTGCTCTATTTCTGGCTGATCCTTCGACGTATCTAAATCAACATCATCAAACTGACTTTCATCGCAAATGTCCTCATTGTTTGAAACACCAGGCTCTCCAGTTTCACCTACACAAGTTCCTTGTACAACACCGTCCTTAAAATCTACCAATGAATGCAAGCTGTGCTTCCGTCTTTTGTGTGACTTGAAGGTGCTGTATATGTTGGATTTGTATGCACAGCCTTTAAACATACAAGTGACTGTCTCATTGTTTCTCAGATGATGGCTTATGTGCACAAAATAATCACGTTCTGTTCCGAGTTCACTACAGCCACATAGATGACAGGAAAATGTAGTAAATATGTCAGCAGAGGGCTTTGAGGTATTGGTGTGATTCCTTGACAAGTGTACCAAAAGAGTATTCCAAGCCTTAAAAATGCATGGACAATCAGGATATATACACTTAATATGATGGCCACGCCCAAAATGACTATGTTTTAGTCTGTAATGTTTGAGAATTTGTGATCGCTTAGACACTTCAGCGCCACAGTCTTTACACTGCCACATAAACTAGACAAACACCAAAGAGAGAAAAGGGGGGGGGGGGGGAATCAAACATTAGTGATGGTGTTTCACAGTCACCTTTGGGTCATGGTGATCTACAAATAATTTGGATCTCTAAGCAGAGTGAACTAAACGAAAATCCTAATAGTTTGCTCAAAACTTGAAGAGTAAGGAATTTGTTTGATAAATTGACTTACCAAAACAACATGAGGTCCCCAAAGAGTAAGGTTCTGTTCTACATCACACCAACATCAGATAGAAAAACCTGCAATAAAAATAAAGATGAGCAGAAATGAAAAATAATAATGGTAAATGAAAAAAGGTAATTGATTGCTAATGATTACTAACTTGTGTTAGGCCAATGACTCAAAATCCTACAAAATTCTTTGTGACAAACAATGTTACGTTTTTCTTTTTAAATAGAGCCTAAATATTACTGGATGTGGTGCACTTTTGCTAAATGTTTAGACAAATTGCCTGTGTTACCACCCTTACATGCTAAACTGTTATTGCACTTGATGGCACCTTTTTAAAAGGGAGAAGCTTTTCTTTCATTGTACATGTATAATGACATTAAATGATGATATTGTAACGTTCCACAATAGGAGTCGGAAACAGGCCACACACACACACACACACACACACACACACACACACACACACACACACACACACACACACACACACACACACACACACACACACCACACACACACACACACACACACACACACACACACACACACACACACACACACACACACACACACACACACACACACACACACACCACACACACACACACACACACACACACACACACACACACACACACACACACACACACACACACACACACACACACCACACACACACACACACACACACACACACACACACACACCACACACACACACACACACACACACACACACACACACACACACACACACACACACACACACACACACACACACACACACACACACACACACACACACACACACACAACACACACACACACACACACACACACACACACCCTTTGCTCCCCCAACCACAGTGCCCGCACGCCGACCAGCATTACTGTGCCGCTCTGTGATTGGCAGAGAGCCGGGGATGCTTGAGTGACCCACACAGCACCCTATACCGGGTCGTTACAATATTCTATTCCATAGCCAAAACCAATCAATTATTTCTCACTTTTGGCAAAGAGTCCACCTCAAGACGGGTAACATTTAAACACACCTCGGAGCGGTTAGTTCTCTCTCCGCCGTGTGTTGAATGCATGTAGCAGCCGCCTGTGTGTAAACTGCCCCGCCCCCTCGCACACAGACGGGGCACGGGGGAGAGAAAGATCTCTCGTCTGGATTGGAAAGATCGAAAATACATCATAGACGCATTTTGTCTTATAGCATATTATATACGGTGTTGGCGAAACTAAGACTACCCCCCCTCCCCCCTAGTTCGGGGGGGAAAGTACTCCGGTCCGGTGTGAAAGCGCTTATAAGACCAAGATATGAACGTTAGCCGCGGTAACATTAACCCCTTGCCGCCAGAGAGTAACGTTACCAAAAGCACCCTTACCAACGTGATTTCATATGTTTAGTTGTGTCCTAATATTACCACAGTGATAAGAATAAAATAAAACATACTTACAGTCGGTCAGGAAGACAGCATGGCCAGTATACAAGCCGGGCAGCGGGGAAGTTGAAGCTACAAAAAAAAAAAGCCATAGGAACAGGCAGTTTAACATTCAACTTGTATTAGCCAACAACTAATAATAAAGTCTAACAAGACAAAGATTGAATTTAACACGTATTTAACTTGAGAGCAGTATTAAGTTATCTTATAATGTTAATGATGCATGTTACACTTCATTTAAATTACTTAAACATTACTACACAACTAAGCTAGGTTAACAGTTAGCTAGCTGCTGTAGGCCTACGTTAACGTTTGCTAATGTTAATCTATCAAAAAGCTACCTATTTAAGTATAATATAATACACCCAATGCTATAAATTAGCTAGCCTACTTACTTAAAACGGAGAGCCGTGGAGAATGTTCACCTCACGACAGCGGAGCTATACACAGGCAGTCCTGTCCTTCCGATTCCGAATGGAAAATGGAGGGAAAAGTGGCGGTCTGCTTGTGTATGCACATGCGCAGACAGGACAGTATTATGTGGTAATTAAATGGTACATAATTTTTTCTAATTATTTTTAAATGAATGAAATGAACTTGTTTTAAACAGTGACAAAATATGTTAAGATTAATTAAAAAAGATAAGAAGGATGCTATAACACATTCAAATCTATTAAAAAAGGCTAGATTAAAACATGTAACATCTAAAAGGGGTCAGAATCAGTTTTTTCAGTGTAGAAATAAACTGAAAGCCAGGATATCTCAGCATCTCCTGCTTTGATTTTAAACATTTAAAAAAAGCTGTGTCTGTGGAGTCCTCCGGCATCATGGTGCAAAACTAAGTTGCCTTCTGTTCAAAAGCTCTGAACCACATAAACGGTTTTTTATTTTGTTGTCACCTTCAACATGAGTTTGAATGCAGTTTTCCAGCTGTGAATCTAAAACATGTCTCACCATGGTGCTGTATACTGGCCCACACTGTCTGTGGAGCAGCTCCACGTGTGGATGACATCATCACTACAGCCTGTCTCTCTGCTGTTGAGCTTCAGGAGAAACTGGTTCAAATGCAAACTGAACTGACATAATGTGAAACATGTTTTTAATTCAGTTTTCCCATTAAAAACACAGTAATTCACATTGACTTCAATACTGCACGGTAGCCTAATTACATCAGCTATACTGAACCAAATGCAACTACCAATTATTCTATATAACCTCGGCCTGCTGTGGTGAAGTCTATTCACTGAATATCGACTGGCAATCATGGATTTTAGATATGCATTTTTTAACATCAAAACCTTAAATTATGAAATATGCTCGAGTCACACAAAGCACATTTTTATTTGATTTGGATAAAGTCTGCTACAAAGAATATTAAAATCAAATCAGTTTTATTTTTATTTCGAACAAATGAACTACCCCTTCAGTTGATCTTCATCATCAATAAGAAATCAAGTGTCTCCTGTCAGATTTCCTCTTGGGAAAATACAATGCTATAAAGCAACACTATAACCATTCATCCTGCAGGGATCTACAGTATAGGGATATTATACAGGAGGAAGACATACCATAAAGTATGCTCTGATGAGGTCATTACTGCTTGCCACAGACACACTATAAGCCCCTGCATGAATATTATAGGAATATTACAGGGAATCTGTCGTTAGGGGTTATTGCCAGGGTTGTCATTGTGCTTTACATCTTCATGTGGGGGCTGACAATGATGCACCAGCAAATCGGGTGGGAGAGCAGGTCATCACTGTCTGACAGGGGGGAGTGAGTGAGTGAGAGAGGGAGGGAGAAGGGGGAGTGAGGGAGAGAGATGCTGGAGAACAGAGCAGCACATGCACAAGGTGCTCCATCGCTCTCAGATCTCCAGCGCTCAGAGATCAGGCATGACCAGCCTCGGGATGACTTAAAAAAAAGTATTTCACTTGGATGTGAACCTTTTTTCTTGCATACCGGATGGATTGTATTGCTTTGTTGTCTTCTCGGACTACTGGAAACCTGAGAGGTGATTTTACGCACACGTGCACACAGCCCTCACCGTGAGTCACTGGATGTCCGGATTAAAAAGCGTTGTGGATCTTTTTGGAGGGTACGAGAGAACTGATTTAGATGGATATACAAATGAAATAGGTTTCCCAAAGAGTGGAATATTGTCTCTAGGCTATACTCGCAGCCCACATGGCTTTGCCAAACTCATCGGGGTCTCCCGGAGCTGAGAAGCCCAACCCCAGTGTCATAGACCTGGGGACATTCTTCGTTGACTCCGATATCATATTTGGATTTACAAGTCATCTGCTAAAGAGAAAAAACAAGGTAAGAGTAACCTAAAGTGATGATTGAAACAAATATAGAAAAGGATGATGCTTAAGAGGCAAGACAGACTGAGGTGCGTCTCCTGTCCGTTACCCAGGACCCTGAACAGTGCCTCGCAGCATCCTCAACGCCCTCTCTTGCTCACTAACTTCATCCTATCTTACTCCTAACCCTAACCCATCATATCTGCGTGTCATTTATCACTTTTAGTCAAATGTTCCTGCGAGAAAAAGTGTCTTTGCCATTAATTACATTTTAAAATCCTTAATGATTGTAATGGCCAAAATGCCACTGAAAGGTTTGACAGAAGTTGTTTATTCAATTAGAACAGGCTCAAAATGAACACCAAGCCGATTTATATTTTCTTAATAACTCTTTGTTGTACCATTTGTGGACTGTAAATGTTTTTAATTACTTGTGTTGCTGTGTCTTAACACACATATTTGTGTGTCCTTAAAAAATCTTCGAGTATTTTGCATCCCAACTTGAAATTCTTCAAATAAAATAAAATAAAATTACAATAAAATAAATATTTTTATTATTTATATTTTCCATTTAAATGTGTTATACGGCATGAGTTTGACAACCAGAGGACAAACGACTATGGGTTTCCCTAAATAGGTCGTTTGAGGGCAGGAAAAGAGAAATGTTTTAGAGCATACTGTCGCTTACATCACCCACATGAAATATTTAAAGTGTACTTATTAAATATTTAACCTAGTACCCCCGCCCGCACCCTTTTAGTTGGAGAGATACTGTTCTGTGTTTTTGCCAGAGGATGGCGCCAGACACCAACAGCACACAGAGGCAGTGCTGCTGAAGAGAGGCAACAGTTGAAACGGAAAACCTAATGAGAAAATTATCTATGGACTGATAGACACATTAGTATTAGGAGTAAAGCACCCTGAACTCAATGTATCCTTATTTTACTGTGGTAAAAGGGCTTAGTGTGAACAATCAGCCAACACTGTGGACAGTATAAAAATGATGTTAGTGTTATGAGCTTATTGAAGAGTAGAGACTTTTCTGTCATGGAGTTTTCTAAAAGTGGTATTTGTTTTCTCCTGACCACCAGTGAAAACTCCTGTTGTGCAGGCAAACAATTTTCAAGTCCACATCAATTATAAATGGAGATCACAACGTTTTAAAGGATACTTAAAATGTCATTACATTGTAGATACAAGTATATGGAATAAAGAGTCAGGAATAATCAATATGTTAATATCATAGTATTATGAAGCCATAAAAACATGGAGTCTGGTGGTTAGAGCTGAAAAAAGCTTATAGAAGAGCATGTGACTGTCAGACTGTGTGGAATCAGATGATCTCTTATAGAGCAACAGGAAATAGGTATGTAATGTAATGGGGTTTACATTATTAGAAAATTATATCACGTTTCATCACAAAGACGATTCAGTGGCTTCATAATCGTCATTTAGTCGTCGTCCCCCCCCCCACACTTTTTCCACCAAAGTTTTCTTCAGCCCTCCCATTCTCAGAGTAACACCGCCTCCTGCGCACCGCTGAGCGCCCTCCTGTCCCAAAAAATCCTCCGCTGTAAACTTCTGGTACACACTCACCAGTTGCTTTCGATCAGTAGGTACTGGTCCAGTTCAATCAGACAGATGACTGGTAAACCCCAATCAGGTCTCCAGTCTCGCCTATGGCTCTGCCCAGCGTTTTTTTCGCGATAAACCTGTGAGACTCTCGAAGACGTTCTCCTGAGGGTGTTACCTTGATCTGGGAGAATGAGCTCATTTGGGGGCAAATCAGCTCCTGATGGAAGGGACCCTAACAACCGCATGTTCACTGTAAGTGTGTCACTGCACAATATTTAAGTAGTTTCAGTCGTGTTTTTCATACTTAACAAAATAACAGCACAACTTGCATCTCATTGGTGCGCATTGGACAGGTGCTCTGTTTTCAAACGTATCGTCAAGGTACAAACAAACAGTTTCATGCTCACGCTTCGGCGAACTGGAGGTGAGACCGGTTGTTATTCTCACATTTGAGGTTAACCAAACTTATCCTTATGCTGAAGGTGGAGGGATGTCCGGGTGGAGAGTCTCCGGTAACCCCCAGGAAAAGGCTTCACTCGGCGGAGGACGCGCGGTGCAGCAGCCGGCCTCCCCCCGAAGGAGCCGGCTCGGTTTCCATCTCCGAATCGGAGGAGAAGGGAGGCTTTTGCCAACAATGTCAACAGAAAGTCACAGAGCTGAAGAAGCAAGCTCTAGCCCTGGCAGACCAAAATTCACTGAAGGTTGGTTTTCATAACTTTTCCATACTCTTTTAGGCCAATATCCTTATGAAATGTTAACTTTTTTTTGCAATTATTCACACTTAAAAGTTTTGAATCCTGATATCCTTAGTTCAAAAAGTCAAATTATGTAAAAAAAAAAAAAACGCATGAAATTAGCATACTTTCACTTATTGTTTAGCACAAAGCAGAGCTATGGAACCTAGTGTGAGCTGCTTTAAAATGTCTGTTGCACGTCTTTTGGCCTTTTTCCCCCACCTGCACCTGCTCTTACGGCTGTTATCTATGAACAATGACATTTGGTCCTCTCTATGGTTTATAATTATACCAAGAAATTCTCACCATCTACTTGTAAAGTTGTTTATTGTAAGCTTGACTTCAAATTCTAGCCATGGATGTGAAAATGGAGGCTTTTGAGACTTTGAAAGTGGTCCATTGTTTGGCTAAACAATGCTTATCTCTTTATTTTGCTGCTGGGTGTGGGGGGAGTTGAAATGAGCGACCTGCTCAAGTTGGAGACTGAGGAGGAAGTTAAGTCCCAGTCGACCTTCGCTGTGCATTGATGTGTTCCTGTATGGCTGCTCTCACAATTCCCACCGCTGTTAAATATAGGCCCTGAGACTACTGTTGTAGTGGCGGGCCAAGTTTGCCCTCGGGCTGGTTCTCCTCTGTTGTCCAGTTTTAGAGAGAGAGACCCAAAGTCGGATTAGATTACATCGCTTCAAGGTTCACCCCAAATCCCACAGCACCCAATGTTCCTACAGGGACAGGTAGACAAGGAACAAGGGGCATTTCTGAAGCACCTGGACCCTCTGTTTCAGACATGTGTGGTCTAATCTTTGTACTGAGCATATCAGATCTATGTTCAGGTATCAGGTAAGTCCACCCTGTAAACACATTAACTGCCATTATCTGCCATGGGAACTGACCTCCCCTTTTTAGTGTGAGACCCTCCAGCAGTACTTTGTGGCCTTTACCAGGTGCTCTGTGTTGTAGAAAGAGATGGGAGCAGCCCCCTTACCCCCCTATTTTGCACTTGTTGATGGCTAAATTGGGCCTTAATTCTGGGGTGTCAAACGGTGATGGCAGGGTGCTTTTATTGAACCAGGGTTATGGTATGGAAGGATAATAAACCCATTGTGTTTGTGAGTTTGGGCTGCCCACCTGTTGGGCCTCATAGGATGGACGCGGTTACGGATGATCGCTTCCAAATTGCTTCCTCGGCAGAGGCAAAAAGGTCAACAGGGCGACTCAGGTGGCCCATTGGTGTGTCTGGGATCACGATACCTGCTAAGGTTTGGCCACTGTTGTGTCTGCGGCGCTCATGGGAAAAACGAGAGCGGAGACTGTTTACCCGAGGTCGCACTTCCCCTCCCGCCCCATCCGCCTGCAGTCCCGTTTTTGTGAAGAGGAAGTCGACTCGGTCCCCAGACATCCCTCTCCCCCTTACCCTGCTGCAGACTTATTGTTTGAATACAGTAGTAGTAGCGAGTGTTTGGGTAGAGTGAATGTGATTTTCTACATGAAAACTACTAGAGGGGAAAGTGCACTGTTCACTGCTTTTGTGTTTTCCTGTTTGTGTCTAGAGGAACCTGCTTACACTATGTCCTGCAAGTGGGCAAATGTAGGGAAGTAAAGGCCTTTTCTCTTCACACTGTACCCCCAAGTTAAGTGAAGAAACTGTTGGCCAGCATTGAAAAACTTGAGATGACAAATTATTTCTTTATACATTCATATCTAATGGCAGCAATTAAATACTTTTCATGCTTCCTGCCTCTCACACCCCTGCTTCAACTGTGCACACAGTCTTGTGTTTGCCAACTATTTAAACAGCACATCAACCAAAGTGCCCATATACACTTAATTTGAAATGATATTCTAATTACAAATATTGTATGACATTGTGTCACAGGCCTCAACCCTAAATTAACTTTGCTGAAATTATGTTTTTTAGGAACCACCCTTAGGTTTCATCAGTCATTGCCCTTTGTATTTGATTCAAAGAGCAAATGGTTAAAAACAGGAAAGCATGAAAGAGCCACTGATAACCTCCAAACTGGATCTAATCAAGGGAATTCACCTACTTAATTTGCATGATTTAAAACGTACAGTTATAAATGACGTCAGTAGTGAATAACAGACAGTCTGGATTTAATAATTATAGACTGTTTTGTGGCTGGACACAGTAACTAGGTGAGGTATGATAAAAAGAAAGACCTCATTTAACCACTTAAACCTCAACTTCAAAGAAACCAGTTAGCTTCTTATTCTAAGTAGAGGCTCTGGATTAGATCCAAACTCTGCTATAAATGCTTACTGTTCTCTGTCTCTGTCCTGACACTCAGAGTTGTTTAATATTCTGGTGTTGTTATGATGAAACTGAAATGGGAGGAAAGGGTTTTTTGTGCCTGTGCCATCAACCTTCTCATGGAAAGTTAAGAGAGTGTCCGTGACAACAATTGGCGATTAAGTTTGTAAAGAGCCAGCAGCCTGTAGTCAATGTAACCTGTAAGGACTATAATTCCTCGCCCGTGGCAGGGCTGCAGCAGCTCAAGCCCCTCAGTCACAGTTTAGACATAAGCTCTGTTACTTGATATCTGTTTTCTGAAAAGACTAACCATAATTGTATTCGCTGATCCATGAGAGAGATGACATTCAGGGAGAATGGGAGTAAAAAAGACTTGATTGTGTTGATGAAAAATGCCAGGAAGTGGATCAGTGCTAAGGTACACACCATACTTGAAGATCAAGTTTTACAAATAAAACTATTTTTCGAAATGCGATTTCTCACAAAGATTGTCTGTATGGTCAATATGTAGCTGGGGCCAGCCGTTTATTAGCTAGGATTAGCATAATAACAGGAAGTAGGGGGAGGGGGAAACAGATTCAGTAGCATAGCTCTGTCCAAAGCAAAACACTAGGAGCTCTAAAACTCTGTAATTAGCAAATATTTGTTATACTGGATTCAAACCTAGGAAGAAAAGAGAGTGGAGAAGACATGTTGCAAGATTGCATTCATCTATTTTTCTGCCAGGGGGAGTCACTTCCTGATGAACACTGCTACTTTGACTGTTTCCCAGTCTCTTTGCTAAGCTATAAGCTAACCAACTGATGGCTGTAAATCCATATTTAGCATACGGTAAACATGAGAGTCGTATCTATTTCTTCATCCAACTCTCTGCAATAAAATGATAAGCACATTCACCAAAATGTCATTCTTTTAATATTTTAGCCAAGAATATGTACTGTTGCCCTCTAAGGCAATGGAAGTTACTTTACTGATAAGACAAAAGGTTGGAATATGGAAAAATATGAAGTTTTCTTATCATTTTTAAGCCAGAGATGAAAAGCCCACACATTTTTGGGTTTGGTATGTTGCACGAACTGCAGGTCAGTGATAAAGTCAACTGCTTATAAATACTGAGGCCCATGAATATCCAAGCAGTCCTGGACCTTGTGAGCTCCACTTGTACACTGACTGATTAACAGAAAACGTCCTGCAGGGCTGTGACGGTTTAACATTTGGATTAAGTTGAGCCTTCCGAGGTTGAGGTCAGTTGCAGCCAGGCCTTACCTTTCTGATGACCTTTGCCCTCTGGATATAAGGAAACTGCATTTAGGTGCAGGTCACTATGGAGTTGAAGGTTTAATTAAGTTAAATCTCAGTGATAGAGAATGAGCACACCGCCTGCTAATCACGAACACTGTGCACTGCTGATGTATGCACGATGTGTCCAAGCTTATTATGGATGGTGTGTATGAGTGTGACTATGAATTTGGCTGCAGGAATTAATTTGTACCACGAGGCCTTTTGCCAGTTTTTTTTCATGTTCCGTTAATAAATAATTGGACCAGTAATTCTTGCAAACGACTCATTTGAATTCATGTTTGATTTGTTTCTGCTTTGTTCCTTGCTTGACCCTTGATTCACTTTACGTGCAGAGTTATAAGTGAATTTATGTTAATGTAACAAATCAGTTTTTCCTGAAGCACTGAAGAAAGAACAATTAATCATCCACATTGTGAAAAAATAAAATGTCCCGGCCAGAAAGTCAGGGACAGTGTACGAGCTGAGTTTATTTAACTCCCTGTGAAATGAACATTTGTTTTCACATGTCATTTTCTCATGCCTTCTTTTCCAACTTTCCCACTTGTGGATTTGTATAGCTGTCAACAAATAAGTGGGAGAGAGTGATTGGTTGCCCTGGCCTGAGGAGACTGCAGAAACAATGCTTTGATGATGTCACTGTGAATAGATGAGTGTGGGAGAGAGAAATAGATGCTGGTGAACGGCTGCAGATCTACCTACCTGGCTACTGTTTCTCAGGCGGTCAGGGGGTGGAGTGTTTCCTTTGTTGACTGACCTCTGACCTTTCTGTCAGTTCTCCCAGTCTTTATGGTGGGTTAGGGTTTCAGGGGGCTGACCTAGGCTGGAACAGGTGTACGCTGCCAGGTTCGCTGCAGGAGGGCAGACGACAGGACAGAGTGACTGGCAGACGGATGGATTGAAAGCTAGAAAAAAGACTGTGTGAAAAACCCCTCCGGTTGTGAAACTTGAGCTAACGCAGAGTTAAAACAGAGCATGACCATATGATTCTATTCACCTTTAAGCACCTGAGCCCCTGGGGGCTCTCTGTGATGTGTGTGTGAGTCTGTGTGCTACTCAGTAGTGCATGCCCGCCGGAGAGCCTGGGAGGAGATGAGAGACGAGAGCGAGAAAATAGAGGAGACACTGGGCTTCTCCACGCTCCGTCCCTGCATGCAGTGTGACTTCTGCTTTATGGCATGTGGCTGTATTAAACCGCAGCGTAATAATCTGGTGTCAAGTGGTGCAGAGACCAAAGACATAAGTCATTGTGCTACCATTCTATACTATATCTCTGAGCCTCATGCAGCTGTTCACCGCCACTTTAACTCAAATCCCCACAGCTTTGTTTATTTTCTCTTTTTATATATTGCATGCACATTTGTCACATGAAGACTTTTTTATACACTTCTGTTAGGGCTATAGGTAGATCATAAATATTCTTTCTGTAAGAGCTGGGTAAATATGTATATAGCGCCAAGTATTACAAATGTGAAGCAGTGGCCCATTTAATGATCTAAGTGACTCGTTCTTTCATTAGTTTGATCTCTCCAGACTGCCTTTTAACATCTAAAATATAAACATTACAAATTATATAAATATTAAAAATACTTTTGGAGAAACACGTGGATGTATTCTCACACTTAAAGTGGACCTATCATGCTATATTTGAATAATATAGTGTAGGACCATACCTATATAAGGCATATTTATACTTTTTTTTTTCAAAATACCAAACAGATCATGCATTTTAGCCATGCCTCATTTTGCTCAATTTGACATTTTTTAGCTCTGTTTTTGCAAGGGCTGATTCTGTGAGAACAGCACCACCTACAGGCCTGGCATATGTACTATAGCGTCTCCAGCGCTTTTCGAACGGCAATGGCCGTGGCTGTCTCCTCCTGATTGGTGGAGTTGGCCCAATAGCCTTAGCGCCACCGTCCTGACGTCAGGACAGTGTTCAAATCTGGATCAGTTTTTATCAGATCCGTTGCAGCGCCGTTTTTAGATATTTGGGTATGGAGGAAAATAGAGAGGGTTGTGTTTTCTGACACTTGGTGAGTTCCCTGGAACACCGGGGACACATATTCATGTATAAAAGACGTACAGAAGTGCATTTTGCATGATAGGTCCCCTTTAAGTATTAAACAACCATCATTTGGGTAGTTGATTCTAAGCTTTCATATTACAAGTACTATTCAGCACGATACCAAGCTGTATTACTGTACAGTTTTATGGTACAATGGACACAGTGAAGTAGAACAAAGGACTCTGTTTGTTCACTTTTTGGTTCAAATGCTGCAGGAATTTACTTCCCTTGAAGAAAAATTACTTTATCTCCTCTACTTACTATGGCGCATTGCAGCCACAGTACTTTAAATGTGGACAGTAGAACAGGTAGGAGTTAAGATTTTCACTTTTCTTGCCTCCAGATTTTCACAGATGGTCCTGCTTTTCAAGGTAGCCGACTTTCATTGGCCAGAAACCTTTTTCTTTCTCCTAGCCTTCAGGCAGCCCTGGAATGAGGGTCACATCTTCACTATGGCTGCTGCAGTTTCATTTTTACATCTTTCATTTGGTGAGCTGAAAGTGAATTGACCCCTTATCGCAATTGCAAGGGTAAATTGCTGCAAGGCCGATAGCAGGAAATGGGTTCAGGGTGTGCAGATGCAAGGGTTGATGGGTCCGGATGGAAAGAAAGTGAGCTGCAGTAAGGCTGATGCTCATCGCCTTTCATCAGGAGGACAGTGAGAGAATCTGTCTGAGCCGAGGAGTATTTAGGAATTCTCCACCTGAAATTATTGCAATTCCTTATGTCTGCAATCCACTGCTGGCAGGATGAAACAGGAGCTGACTGGGTCTCCTCAGCAGATGCCCACTAACACACACAGGTGAACCCAGACTTAAGCTCAGACACACACACAGATGCACAGAGTTTACCTGAATGTGTCCTCTTCTGGCCATCTGGTCCTTTCTGGTACGGCTGCATGCCACTGTAATGTCTGCAGAGAGCCGTCCAGATGTTCCCCCAGTTACCTGTCAAGGTGAGAAGAGCTATTTAGGGCTGCTTAGACCTGGAAATCCACTCTGCCGTCTTCAGTTATTGGTGCAGTGCCTCTCTCATTCACTGAAGTCCAACATGTAAAGACAACCTATTATCCTTAACAGCTATTCAGTAAAGATGTTCAATCAAAGTGTGTGACTGGGAAGACCAGCTGCACCATAACCTTATAATGAGCTGATGAGAAAGCAATAAGCTAAAAGAGGCTTCATGCTTGGCAGAGCTTCTTAGCTTTTCTCAAACCCCTGTAAATGTTGGCCTGAAGTGGCCTGATCCATTTAGAAAGAAATGGGTTCTTAACAAATAAATGGTACTGCAATATAAGGGTTTAAAAGGATTGCAAATGTGGATTAAACATATCTTTAAATAGTCACTAAATCTTGGTTTCCTTGGCATTTTGGGCAGATTGATACCACCCTAACAATGTCTGTGAAAAAAACAAATTGGAATACTAGCTAGTTGATAGGTAGTTATCTTCTTGGCATAACTTAAATACTAGAAGTAAGAGGAAAAAGACAGCCTTGTTTCGTCTAAAATTGCCAACAGCACCCTTGAAGCTAATAAATAAACACATATCCTTTCATCTTTTTAACCTGTACAAAACCTGAGGTGTAAAAAGAACAGTTGTGATTTGTATTGAACATTTAACAGAGCCAAGCTAGCTGTTTCTCCCTGCTTTGGTCTTTTACTAAACTAAGCTAAATGGCTCATGTCTGTAGCTTAATATTTAACATATAGTTATGAGAGGGTCATTTAAACTCACAACTAAAGTGGAATCAGTTCATCATTTGACTAACTATTTAAATTAAGACATGACTCAGATGGGCAATCAAAACTGAGGCCTGTTCTTTTTTGCGATCTTTTCACAGAATTCCTCGAACTGAAGCACCAGGTAAAGCTGACTATTGTGACAACACCTTTATTCTTTAGCTGTTTTCCAATTGTTACTGAATCTGAGGAATTATTGCCATGCATAATAGCGCTTGTCTGAAAGGGTTTGCTGCTGTTTGGTGAAGGATCATGTGTTACAATGAGCCAGACTGAAATGAAACAATGGATCTGCTGTCTAGGCTGACAGGGCGATGTGTTACAGCACTGGTCTGCAGAGCATGAGAACGGAGCGACAAAGGCAGAAATGTCAACGAGCGAAGAACACAAATGCAACGAGAAGTGTAACCAGTGAGAATTAATCATTTTGACTTGTTAATTTAGGGCGAGCCGCCTGTGTGTGTGTGATTCTGAGTGTGTGCGCATGTATGTTTGTTTTATGCAATCCCGGGGCTCCTACTGCCCGGCTTCTCATAGTATTTCATGCTGAAGTGAGACGTGCATGATCCAGGCAGACTGCAGTCTATTATCCAGTCTGATTCTCTGTATTGGAAAAACATAGTTGTTGAGATACATCTTCAACACGTTACACAGACACTGAGAAGCACTGAGTTGGAGGTAATCTGTTGCTGGCTCCATAAAACGCGCTCAATTGACAGCAGGCCTTGTGGTAGCAGACAAATCGCCTGGCTTATAGCAAAGTGCTGAAAGAGAATGCCAGCGCTCTGTGTCCCTGCCAAGATGGATATGCAGACAGCAATCTCCGGACTGTTTGGGCGTGGCTCCTTGCTCCAAGCAAACAGCGGATCAGTAGAGTATGGTGCCTCAGTCTGACTCGACATCGCTTTGTTTGCTTTTTTCTTTGGCAGATGTCAATGGGGCTTCTGCTACTTCTCACCTGCTGCCTCTGAATAAGACCTCTTTGGCAATATTTACCCTCAGAGGCTGGTGCATTGAATGTTAGATATTGACTCTAGAGACGCAGATTTGCCAAATTCATTATTTATGTATACAATAATCAGATTATTATTATCACAGCAATAAGCTGATGGTGAACATGCTTGCAAATAGTTGATGATTTACACATCAAGCAGACATGGAGGACATTAGCATTGGTTTTGATTCTTGGCCGCCTGCCAGACATAAGTCAGATATTCACAATCCTTTTAGCTCTGTTTGGATCTCCACCAACTCCTGAGGGAAATATATCTTTTGTGGCTGAATGCAAGCACAATTAAACAGCTTGTAACCCTAGTAAGTTAATTCATAGTTCATAGATATAAATGGGCTCAATACAAGTTCATTTTGAATGTAGTTAAATCCCATTTCTAAAATATTATTGTATACTGCTTGACATGATGTTTTTCCTGACAATCCAAAAACCACATGTTTTAAGAACTACATTTATGATTAAATAGCGGTTTACTTTAAAGCGATTTTTTGTTGCATTCAAAATAAATAAAACATTGACATGGTCGTCCTAGTCATCAAAGAAAAATGTACTTTTTATAAAATTCACATATTATAAAAACACATCAGATAAGGGAAACAAAAGAACATACTGTAGAAACACTCTGCAACACATAGCACTTTCAAAATGACTGTACACCTTGACACCCAAGAAACTCAAATAAAGGTTTCCGGATGTTTGCAAATGCTCCTGCCTTTCCCAAATTGATGTTTCGCTAAAGCAAAGCAGTTGATTCCTAGAGGAGCCTCTCAGTGAACTCAGTAGTAAACTGTGCCACTTCTGTGTGAGTCATGCCATATTTCTATATATATGTCCGGGAGACAGTATGCATGCATCTCTGTGTTAGTGTATTTGTGTTTGTGTATTAGTAGATGAATTGTGATGGGTTGTGTTGGGATTGGTAGATGGTCTTACTGGCCTCCGCACCTATACGTTGGGCCATTTTCTATGTTCAGGAGCTCATTCTGATACGTATATAGTGCTCCATAAATCGTGGCGCAGTGTGAAAATGCCAGTCAAAGTTCACGCTGCTCATGTTCATTTCATGCTTGAGTGTCCAGCATTGTGAGCTTGGATGAGTGTGTGTATTGATGATGTGTGAACGTGCGTGTAAGTACCAGAGGGAAAAGAAAGAGATGAAGCACATTCAGAGTCCTTCCATCCTTTCCACTTTGCCGCAGAAGTCATCCATCTTTCTGAACTTAACTGCTACCAATTTATGATTGCATTATTACAGTCCGTTTTTTATCCTCATTCCAACACACAGGCCTGGTGGTGGTCTGGTTAATGGAGAAGGTGATGGAGAAGGTGACTGGCCAGTGCTATTACTCAGGAACTGGGTGGACTTAGCTTTAGGGGGAATATGATGAGAATATAACCTCTCTTTAGCGCTTTTTTACGTTTACTTTCTCCTGTTTTGTTCCTTTATATCGGGGACTAACATGCCACTTTACTACAGATAAATCAGTTAATAGCTTAAATATTGGTCCGTTATATGCAATAAAGACCTGAAGCCTCCAATAGGCACCAACACATGTAGCCTTTCTCCGGTCAGAAGAAAGAACAAATCGAAGCAAAAAGCTGTGAATGTTTCAGTCTTCATTTTTCTTTCATTATTGAATGACTTGACTTAGCAATTTGCCTGCTGACATTTGAAAGAAAATAGCATTGGAATGCATTCTACGAAATGGCAGCAAAGTTGCATTTAATCTGCTATAAAACTGTGTCGCCGAGTATCTCAATTGGTGCAAGAAAGAAAAGGTCAAACTCGGCTGTATGGATTTTCATAATGGCTTCTCACCGGAAAGAAGTCAATCCAGATACAGTAGCAGTGTTGTTGGTCTGTGATTGACAGGTTAAGTATTTTTCTGCTATTATTGCGCTTTCGGGATACGTTTGCTTTGAAAGCCCGATGAAGGGTTGAGTTACATTGTGGTTTTTGACACTTTTGTACTGCTAGACATAACTTAATTTGCTACACTTTAGTTAGTATAGCCTTAAGTACTGCTACTTGACAGCTTTCTTTGAAATGCCTGTCTCATCCTATGATTAGACAAGATAAGCTGTTAAGAGAGAAATAGGTACTCCTACTGTACAATACATGTAAAAACTCGTAAAAAAAGTAGCACAGTAAGGAAGTGCCAGTTCTTCATAATTGGCAAACCTTTTTGGTGCAATCATAAACTTTGGAGGTCACAGCATTTGTTTTATTTATATTCAGATCAGCAGAGATATACTGTCTTGAGAAACGATGTTGAGTCTGTCATCTCTCTCAGAGGATTCTTGTTGTGGAGTAAACCTTCCCCTGCCTCTCTCCCATGATCCGACTCCCATTAATAGATCCTTCCTTTATGCTTCCCCTCTTGTTACTGTCGCTCTATTTTATGATGTCACTCTCCCCGCTGAAGAGCTCTGGGCTGGTTTATCTCCTTCGTGTGTGTCTGGCACTTAAACTTAAACCTCTCTGTTTACGAGTCCCAAACTGCCTCTCCATCCTCTGTGTTTGCTGCTCAGTATCAGTTGTGCTTGCCCATAAAAGCCGTGCCATCCTCGCTGTTCTGGGAACAACGCTGTTGGGCCTCACTGTGCGGACCCCCAGCTAAGTGCTGCCTGATTCCCATGCTGAGTGTGAGAACAAGTCTGCGACAGAGTGTGTGTACAACTTTGTGTACATGTTTATTCATAGGATTGTCTCTTTGGTCTAACTGAAAGTGGTTAAATTGCCGTGCCATTTCACTTATGTTTGAAGCTGCTTTCAGTTAGTATTTTGTTCCTACTTGCTGCAGGCGTTTTATTCCCTGAAAGTGTCATCATTAATGTGGTATGCTTTAGGTGCTTCTGTCAGAAGCGTTTAAATCAAGACGAAAAGTAGAAGCTGTTGTTTACTGCTCTAAATTTATGCATCAAACAAAAACATTGCTGGAATGCCTTTGAACGTGTCTGTGCAATACGGAAGCGCTTCCCTCCCTCTGTGAGAAGGAGGGAAGCTCACAGGGAGCACACCTGTGTCTTTGGCTTTGGTGGATTCCTGCACAGTTTTAGTTTTCAGCCCGGGAGTGGATGCTTTCTGCTGTGTTCAGTCCTCTGACCCTCTGCTGTGTCCAACTCACCTCCCCCTTCTGTCCTTCAAGAGTAGCAACTCAACAGCTCATCGGGAGCCAAAACTTGTCATTGTCTTGTGTCCGCTGCAAGTCCAGACAACTAGCAGGCTGTAAAACTATTATGTGGTTAAAAATAAATGTGTGGTTTTGTTTACACACAGCATTTTACAGGTTGGGTCAGCTTGAGGTTGACGTTTGAGCAATATGTTAGTTTCCAGGGGAGGCGTTAGTCATACAAAGCAATGCTGACCTTTGGCCTGACTTCAAGTTTTTAGTTGTGAATGCAAACATCATGATTTTCTGTTTCACCTTTATTTCCTTTTCCTGTGCTGCTCCTATCTGTGCCTGACCTTAAACACAGGTTTTTACAAAACTTCCATGTGAGCATTCCTTCAAAAAAAGTGTTCTCCACTGTCACACGGTCATTACCACATCCATCTAGCGAGATGTTAATCTCCTCCTCCTCCCCCCTACCCTGTCCATCCACTGACCCCTCTGCTTCCCCTCGTCCCACGCTGGGCATTTATGTCTTCATCGCTTTGTGAGTGGGACGCTGTTTTGGCTGCAGCATCTAATGGAGGGGTGAACCCAGGGCACACTTGAACTCCCACAGAAGCAGTCGCTGCAGACTACATTTGAACTGAATTTGACCTGTCAGACTATACCTGATCTGTGCGCTACTATCTCTTTTATGCGCTTCTTTCATGCCCTTACACACACATCTATAGTACATTTTCAACAGAGCCTGGTTCCCATACTAAATGGCAGTTCAGAAAGTGATTCCTGCTTGCGTTGTTAATTTATAGAGGGTGCTGTAAAAGCCCTACAGTAGCCATTCAAAGTCATGGTGGTGCTATGGGAATGGAGGGCTCAAGGCTGGAACAATGCTTAATTAGCTCATAAACAAAGGCTGCTGGGGGATCAGAGAGGGCAATCAAAGGGTCCCGTTCCTTTGAGCTTCTCTCGCCATCAACAAAGCCCCTCTAATGGCCCCGTCACTACACTTGTTGTGTCTCACCATGGTGTGCTTCCTGACAACATAAAAGGCTCACATTCCAAAAAAAGCCTCGGAAAAGAGACGATCCACAACGCCTTTGGTCACTGCGCTCCCCACCCTCCCCTCCCTCTCTCTGCTAGATATTGACTTTGCTCCTCCGCTCACCTCCGCAGTGTATGCTTGGTTCCCCGTGGCGACCATAGGAGCTTTTATCTTCCCTCTTTTAGTCTTGTGTCCGTGACTTTGGTGGTCTGTTTTATTGCGTTCCTTTGTGTGAAGCTGTGATGGCACGCTGCTGGGAGTCTGAGAGGAAGCGCTGGTCTGTGCCAGCTTCTAGAGAGGTTATTCAAGCTTGGCCTGAAGACAGGTGTGTAAGGGATGTGTGTGTGTGTCAGGTGTGGCCACGTGCACGCCTGCGGGCTCACGGTGGCTTGATGTCCATGTTTGCACAGGACAGTGAGTGTGTTGTTTTTCGAATGTTTGGACACGAGGCCTTTTAAAGAAAACAGACGTCCACAGCCACACGAGGACGGCCAGGCAGCAGGTCGGAGGCAATCTCTGATTGTTTGTGCGACTATGTTATCATCTCCTGTTTCCTGTCAAAACAGGAAAAGACTGGGGCGAAAATGGAGGCTAGGAAAGTGCTGCCTTGATGTGTATTGGCTGGAGGTCCAGATCTGCCCAACAGTGACCCTTCTGGCCAGGAAAAACAGACCCGTCCAGGGCGTAACCCGCAGCGGGACACTTCATGCTGTTATTTTTATCACTTTCACAAAGCAAAGCTAGGGATGCTTTTCCCAGCTGTTGACACGGGTCTGGTTCATTTTTGTCTCCAAAACAGCCAATGAGCAGCAGGCGGAAAAAGAAAGGGAGACGTCCCATCTGGCTGTAACCCTTTGGCTGGGAGCCTTACACTACAATTGTGGTCTCTGTTTAGGAAGGGAAATCCTTTTTGACATTTTGTTAATCATGAAAGCGAGACACTCCTTTTCTTTGGATGATCCCTGGACCTCCATCACAATACCTTTTCCGTCAGGCTGGAGTTGTCATGTGATTGTATCCATCAATCACACATATGTGTTACTTCTTTACAACAGGATGGCACACACACAGCAGACCTGGTAAATTCTCCTTTATGGGGCGTATGTGCGAGTACATTCCAGGCAGTAGAGTCTGCTATCAGTGTGGTTCAGGCGGTGGCTTAATGCTGACGGCATGGCAGGTAAAAGCCCTGGCGTCTGACATGGCTAAATGAGAAGGCACGGACAGGCACGCTACACAAACAGCTGATTACGGACTCGGCTAATTATTGACTGTTGAAAAATGATAACCATCTCTTGCTCTGCCTAGGGAGTCTCCGTGTAAAACTGAGAGTTGCTCTTGTGTGGAATTCCAAGAGTTTAAAGGCAGAGCTAACTTTATCCCTTTATGGTCTCTCTAAAAAAGAAAGAGCTGCTTGCACAAGAATGCTATTGTTGGATGAACCAGATTGGACCAAGCAGGCTTTTTTGTTTCTCCAGCAAGTTGTATTGAGGCCTGAGTGACCACATCTTTTATTTACGATGCAGAAGTAGCAATGGATTGCTAACACAGTTTCACAGGCTAAGATTGACCTCCTTTAGGATGTTTTTTTGTGTGTATTTGATGAGTAACTGGATATGAAACCAGGCAGGTAAACATTGGCAATAGCTCCTTCAGCACGTAGCGTTCAGAGTGGCAGCAGTGGTCTGCTCTTTTCTCCGTGACCCAGATTAAGATTTGGCGTGTGCTTGTTGACTGGGGTCAATGTCATCAGCAGCGAGGTCGGAGTTCATTTGTCTTTCTTGACAGACCTTCAGGTGGTGTTCCAATGCTCTGGCAGAAGGCCACACCAACGCTGACCTCCACCAGTCGCGCAATTAGTTACCCTTTGACCCCTCAGTCCCACAATCAAACCCTGAGCATAGACCAGGCATGCTTCTGCATCCCCAGACCCACTTTGTGTGTGTGTGTGTGTGTGTGTATGTGTGTGTGTGTGTGTGTGTGTGTGTGTGTGTGTGTGTGTGTGTAGCTCAAAAAGGCACAGATGTATAATGGGATATAGTCTGACATGATGTAATAGCTTCTTCTTGTTTCCCTCTACTTCAAACACGAAATTAGCAAAATAAAACGTTTGGAGACATGCCTAAAATTGTACACCCCCAACTTAATCTGGCTACTTTCCATTCTTCATAAATATATAAAAGAGCCATTAGTCTGCATCCATCTGCTGAAAACGGTGCAGCTCTTCCCTCCTTGAGTGAGTATTGTTATTTAACTGCTCTTAACTGTGTGTTTCTCATGCTCCTAAGTGCAGTTAAAGCGCATCACTCAGGGCTTATGCAGACAGACAGACTCAGATGAATACCATCATACCCTGGAGCCAAAAATAGAAATCTCAAGCTTTGCTCTTTCACTTTGTTTGACTCTAAACACGGAATTTAGCTGTGAACCTGCCGATTACCCCAATTCTCTCTCAGGACTGCGTGTTTCTCCCTCACCATGAATTCCTCAGCTGTGTTGTGACATTTTATATAAGCAGGCAGAAAGAAAACCCCTGAAGAATGTGAAAAGCACAATTCAAGACAGAACTTAACAAAGCTGCAAACAACTCCAAGGATATCTCTTCATTTGGCAATGGGAATTGACAGAAAACAGCAACGTCCGCCCATTTTTGCGTCCTTGTGAGAATAGTAATGGTTTTGTAACTTGTTTCCTGTATTGTTGGCTAACTCCTACAGTTATCTTGTTTCTCCTTGGACAGTGATCTGTTTGACCTCTTAGTCGTGTAGAGGCTCGTTTAAATCAAATCAAATCAAATCAAGTTTTATTTATATAGCACATTTATAAACGATTTTTGATTTTTGGTTTAAACAGGTGGATAAGTTACAAATCTTTAACAAATTGGTCTGCTTTCTCAAGTGTCTGCTGGTATGAGCTTAACGTCTGCTAGTATTTTCTAGCCACACTACTACACTACTATCATGACTGAGACTTAGATATTTCAATACTTTTGTGATCTTCTTCTCCTCCTTTTCCATCCAAATTTCAATGTTTCCAAGACTTGGGTTTATTACCAAATACCTACAAAACAATTAAGGTTTTCCCATTAGCCACCTAGGCTGCGTTTCGTACTACTCGTTAGCAATTGTCGACCGGTATGGCTGTAGAATCTTAGTGTTGTTGTAGTTTAGTATTATGAGAAATGGGTTCCATTTTTAACATTATTCTTTCACATGAATTAATAAACTTGAAAACTAATTATTTTTTAATCCCAACCAATCCTCCCCCATTCATTTGAATATAAGGTGAAATGGTTGTGGTTGATTTTTATTGCGGGCCATAAGGCCATTTCTAGGATGCTATTGTTCCTAAAAGACAAAGTGGCAAAATGTGCACGTGAAAACATTTTGATAAGCCAAGCATTTTCTAGGACGGTGAATGAAAATCCCTTACACCCAGTAAGTGGATTAGTGGGCGCTTTTCTCCACCGAGATAGTTCCGCCGACTTCCTTATCTCGCTTATATTCAATTGCATGTGTCTAGACATATCTCAATTAGCAAGGAAAAAAACTGATAATGGTTAGTGTTTATCTCAGTGTGTTCTTTCTGACAGTGCTCTCCCCTGCCCTCAACAACTAGTTCTCATAAACAGACAACCGTTTTCCATCAGTACAGCCCCTTTGTGGCTGAAAGCCCTGGGCTGATGTTGAATTTTCTATTATTAGTGATAATTGTGTTCTCTGAGAAGTCATTGGCATGGTAATGACATCTTTCATGATAAATTAGTATTCCCCCCCCCCCCTCTCTGCCTCACCTACACTAGGCTGTTGCACCAGACTGATTCCGCCACTCGCAACTCTGCTGCTCCATTGTTCTGCCGACACTCAGCGGCTTTGTGAGACACAAAGCATGTCACTCTCTGAGATAATGCTCTGCAGAATGGGAGGGGATGGGAAAGGGACGCTCAGCGAAGCTCACCTTGGCTCAGAATGTTTTGTGCTTTTCTGTAGGAACATAGTTAAGGAGGCAGAATGGGGGACTAACCTTTAGCTTGTTGTATAGTCCCTATGGCTTTGTGCTGTTCACATATCCTCCCTGGCACATGGGTCGATAAGTGAAAATTGAGATATCTGCCAAATAAAAATGTGCCATGCTCAACAATAACCACTTTACAGTGCCTCATTATGTGGCTTCTCCTCACAGACTGCATCTATAGAGTCACTCCACATGCCGAGAGAGAGTGGGAGGGAAACTCCAGCAGCAACTGAAAACTTGAATATTTATCCACATGGCAGCTTGCCAGCATAATTACTGTACCGTCCATTCCTAGAGAAGAGTGGAGAGAATAATTGTCGTAGGATACTCAACATTTCACCTTGTCATCACTTTTATACCACTCTGTTTTCATGACTTGATGTGAAGCTATGCATTTTTTTGCGCAAGGTGTCTCGGATGAAATATTGTAATAACCATATTGGGCGCTCATGTGGTTTTCTCTGTGGTGCTTGGGTTAAAAAAAAGTATTTGAAAGTTGATCTAAAAATGATTAATTCTTATCATGTTGTGTTGATGCGTGGACTGAGATATTTTCCATTACGGGATATTGAAGAAGATACCGTATGCAATTACTTCTGTTTGAGCATGAGTAACTCCCTCTGCATTTGATGTGATCATTTACCATTCGCACACACACTTTAGGCTGAGGGAGTTCTTCGATGCAGATTAGATGCCATAAGCTTTAGGCCCCGGCTCCACGGGAACCCATACGGCAAAACGCATCGGAGTAACGCAAACGCAACCGCAAAAAACCTTCCGCCCACACGCAATATACACCGGATTGTGTCAAGCTCCACGAGACGGCTCCGTTTACATCCAACCGCTGGAAAAGCTGCAGTACATATGCCGAGCCTGTACGTGGCGCTGTAACTTCCTCCACAAAAGCAGCAACTTCCTCCACAAAAGCAGCGAAGAAGAATGGTTGTCATGGCTGCACTTCTGTTTATTCTCCGCGGTGGGGGCCGAGGGATCCGGGCAGAGTTTTTCGCCGGTCAACGTGTGTTAAAGTTTAAATCTTCCGGACAAAATTATAAAAGTGCCGGTCAAAGGTCTTCTTTGTTATTTATTGAGCTTTAAAACAAATGAATAACGACGATATAATGATATATGATAATAAAATACACAGAGCCTGTCTCTTTTTCCTCTCTTCTCACAGCGTCAGTGTCTGTCTCATGCAGCAGCTGATCCAGTAATGATGACTCGACAGTAAAAATAAACATATTTATAACTAGTTTAGGTAGTTTGAGAGGTAATTAAAATAGCTATTGTTGTTGTTAACGAAACACATCAGCAATGATGCGGGGTACGCGGAGAAGTGGGGAGAGGTGGGGAGAGGCGGGGAGAGGTGGGGAGAGGCGGGGAGAGGCGGGGCTATGAAACGGATGACCGTATAGGCGACCCCACGGCCCCGTTGGACCCCCCAGAGCGCTCCGTTCCCAGATCTATCCACCTTTGGACCCGTTGTCGTTTGCGGGGTCTGTTTCTACGTTTCCGTTACGGCGTCGTCGAGCTTAAAGGGCTATACGCATGAGAAATATGCGGATTCAACCCGTTTTCGTCCCCGTGGAGCCTAGGCCTTAGCAGCAGTTTCTTTTCTCTCTAAATAAACCGCGGGGACCTGGGAGTGCTCCGTTTCACAATCCAAACGAAAAGCCCTCCTGTAGAACAAACTGCAGGCAATGCAACTCTCTCGGTGTGACAGTTCAGACAGAGCAGAAGCAGGTGGCTGTCATCACTGCGTACAGACTGAGAAGGGGTTTGAAACACAAGCGAAGTAGTGCTATGGGCTGTTGGAGGGAACTATTGTATCAGAATCCTCTATACTGCAGTGAGTGTTTTTAGAGTGGGCTCTTAGACAAAAATAGATCTCTCAACAAGCTCCAGTGGATGGATACCGAACACTGTTTCAACTTCGCACAGCAGACTAATGAGGACTTTGCAAATGTATGGAACTGTGGGGAAATTGCGAATCTGACCTTCAAGTGCTCAGTTTTAACTTTCAAATGCAAGTGGTTATGTGCTTTTTACCCGTGCCTCCTTTTGTAAAAATAGTGAATCAGAGGTGCGGACTAAATCCTAATCTCTTATTCTTATAACCCTTTGGCTCTGAGAATGTGCCAGATGATTTGAAACCCTCTTTTTTTTTTTTTTCAACCTCCATCCCCTCACCCCACCTTTTCTTCCACCCTTGTGCCCTTGCTTTCACCTGCGTTTAACAGCAACACCTGGCTCCTGCCGCTCCAGCTTGCCTGTTGAATTTGTCATTATGTGCTCATTTTGGTTCGTTTCCACTGCCAGGCCAGATTTGGAGAAAAAGGAGAAACTACCTTGAGAGCATCTCAGAGCCAAAAATCTGCCATTCTAATTAGAGGTGCACAATTGTTGGTGCAAGAACATAAACACAATCTATGTCCCTGGTGAGGACGGAATAGCAAGCTGTCTGACGTGCTCCACAACTGTTATGGGCATCGAAATGGAAAATCTTTTTAGGTGAAAAAAGTTTATCTAGTAATGCAGCTGAGCATTATTATTTCACTAATGAGAAAACTTTGGAGTGATGGTTCATTCTGTTCTCTTCTCTCTCTACATTCTTGAAATAAGTTTTGGATTGAAGCATTGAGACCAGTTTCTGGCAATTGCTAAAGTCCTTCATTCTCCCACTTGACCAATTCGGGGCTGAGAGAGAGGAGAGAGAGAGAGAGAGAGAGAGAGAGAGAGATGTTGGAGAGGGGGGAGAGAGAGAATGAAGTCTGTCCAAACAGTCTGAAAGGGGCTTGTTTTCTTTATGTGCGTGAGTGAACAGGAAAAGGTAATTAACTGGCCAAGTGGCGAAAGGCTGGAGTGATGGATGGCTGTGATGTAAAGAGACACACACACACACACACACACACACACACACACACACACACACACACACACACACACACACACACACACACACACACACACACACACACACACACACACACACACGTTCCAACTATTCTTCCCTCTAGTGTGCAAGCCATGCGTTAGTAAAACCTTTTATGTAATTGCACTTTTATAAAAACATGTATGTGAGTCTGCCATCAGTGCGAGGAGCCACAAGCACTCCCATCCTGATAAATGGGACGACCATATGGAGTGATGACACGTCATTATGTGAGGTCATTAATGGTTGCAGGGCGGTTTGGCAAAAGACTCATGAGTGATTACAACTGACTCTATCTATGTTTAACCTGAGGGTCAGCAGGATCTATGGCCTTTTTTTTTTTTGATGGACAGCGACATCTGTTTTTATGGATGACAGGAGAAGCTGCAGGCTGCACTGTAGTGTACAATGACCCGTGTGACAGTGCTAGTCAGCCCAAAACAAAGCGACATGTCACACCAGATCTTATCAAGATATTCTGATAAAAAGGCCAACATTTTGTGTATTTTGTATTAAATCTTGTGTGCTCATTCTAATGGGGGATTTGCTCAACCCTGTAATCGTTTATCAGAGGATATGTCACTGTGATATTCTGGACAGGTGGGCATGTGTTGAAAGTGTCACTGAGCCTATTTGCATTTTCTGTCAGCAGTTCTCTGACAGTTAAAGGGGGATAGGGCTAAATCACACTGGGCAGACAGGCTGACGTCTTTGTGAGCTCCTCCTAAACAGATGCTTAAAGCAAGGAGTTGGCGGTTCATTTAAGGGAATACTGATGCAAGAATCTGATGCACTTCTTTAAACAAGGTAATCTAAAATCTAACAGCAGGAAGTTTGTTCAATGTAATGTTTTGTTAACTTTTTAAGTGGGCAGTTTGTCTTCAGGATAGTTACAAAATATGGTAATGCCATGTTATCTCTCTAGGAACAATGTATTGCAAAGTTAGAAGTGAAAATTATTTTTATTGTACAACAATTATTCAGTATACGCCAATAAGTGCTTGTTTTTTGTGTTTCATTGTGTTAAAAAGAGGATCAGTTAGAGGCCAGACCCCTAAAAAAAGAGTAGAATCCATTTTGCGACCATATCTCTCACAGAAGCTTAAATTCAGATAATGAGATAAGACTCTAAATGTAGTCTGACTCAGACAAAAGCCTAATTTCATATCATAAATGCAGGAAAAGCAGGAGAGCTATTTCATTATTATTTGATGGAATCTCATTGTGCTCGAATGCAAAACCCTAAGAGTGACAGAAAACTGAATCAATTTTTCACACAGAGGGTGAATGAATTCATTATCATAGTGCTGTGTGCTTTATGTCTGCGGCGGTATTATCAGGTAGGTAATGACAGCGTTGCTGCAGATACCGCTGCTTTGTTTGCAGGAAAGTCTTATCACAGGTTTGTTTAATCTTGTCAAGTCAGCAAACAGGGACAGACATCTGTTTCATGTGATTTGGTTAGCCGCCCCATTTTGTGTTCTACCAAAGGCATTCTCGCAGAGTTAAATAGCATGCTAGTGTGACATCCTGAGTCATTGTCTTCTTTGCCTCCGAGCAGGCAGTGGTTAAATTTAATGGTCTGCATCCCAGATCTGCTGCTGCACTAAAAGCTCCACCTGATATCTAATCACAGTCACAGGCCTTCCAGCTCTGCCCTCCTTTAGGGGATCCGGGTCAAGGCAGTGGGCTTGAAAATGGAGGTGGTGGGAGTAGTTGAGAAAGAGCAGGGGGCAGAGAGGGATTACACCACTGGGTGTGTTGCTTTCATCCTGGGAATGTAATCTGCCGTAATGCCCTGCGCTCACCCGGGGCAGCTGTGCTCATTTTTCTCCTGACTCCTGACTACCTGTGGGAAAGCAGGCCTGCTGGAAGCTCTCGTCCTCACCCCGGGATCTGGACGGGGCTCCTGCGGTTTATTGGGGGGGGGGGGCCAATCCCTTCGAGACTTATAGAGACGGTGTGTGGTTAGGGTCAACACTGTCTCAGGTCAAGTCAACATAGATGGCTCGGTCGCATCCTCACAGGGAAGCAGAGAAGGGGAAAGTCAGGAGTTGAAAGGCCATTCGATTCGGCAGCTGCTGTGTGGTCTTCACTTTACAAGAAATGCAGTCATAGGAAGTACTGAGGAGTTGTAATGTGTAAACAGGACTGGTGTTGGTGAGAACAAAGTTTATTGAGGACAGATATAAAGCAGCGAGGTGTACTGACTCGTATGGAGGAATGTTTCCATGCGGGTAAGTTATGAAAAATAAACCTGGAAGGGAGCAGGAAGGAATGAAAGACTGAGCAATTTAATCTCAAAGTCAACTTCCTGAACAGTTACAGAGAAGGAACACCCAGGATGGAGAAATAGTACTGGACCTTTTCTGGCAAATTGCACTATGACTGATGTTGGAAATGAGAAAATAAATCAAATTCAGATAGGATGCAACAGAAACTGAAAAACAGTTCAGATAAGATCTGACAGGCTGCCGGCTCCAGTATGTCAGAACTTTTCTCATCACAGATGCACATTGATACAATTTTGTTTCATTTCTCTTTCTGCCAATGCTGCTGTGGGTCACAGTGAGATTTCATGTCTGGGTAATATCTGTTGGGCTCAACTGGAATAGAAAATATGGTTTCTCAGGGTATTTTACTTTCAATGGAGCGTGCCTAAAAGTCTCTTGGCTAGTGCGGCGCCTCATGCATTTCAAATCACTATGACCTTCCCCTTGATTTAAGTCAGCTTGCTATATCTGGCCTGACGCTCCACAACAGAGGTACATCAGACTCTGAATCAGAAACAATCAGAAGGCAGGTTCACTTTGTCTGGTTAGAGAAAAGGTGGACTGAAGAGTCGAGGTGAATTAGGTCTGATTGGAGAAAAGATCCTACGTGTGACTTTGCCGGGTTTTGTAGATAGATAGATAGATCGTACTTTATTGATCCCAAATTGGGAAATTGTTTTTGTTACAGCAGCATAAAAGGCATTTTACAATAAAACAAAATATACAAGAATAGAAATAAAATAAAATAAAATATAAAATAAAATATAAAATATACATGTCAAAATACAAAATAGAAAATATACATACAGATATTATATATATATACAAATATATATATATTCAAAATATATGGAATTATGGAGACCTGGGAGGGGAAATCATGCACATCTCTCTCCCTGTCTCCTTATCCATACAGTAAGTGGTTACGGCTGAGCTTGTTCCCATCAGCCTCTGGGCACGGGCTGTCTGTGATGACACTCTCCATCAGCCCAGAAAGACAGTCAGTTAGTCGGTGGCTCTCCCTCCTGCTGCTGCTGCTGCTCTGCTTTTCATCACTGTTAGTGTGAGGGACAGAGACAAACTTGGGTCTCTGAGGGCAGCAGAGGGCTCATTCCAGAGGCAGGGCTTTCTTTCCCCAGTGAGCTCGGCACACCTCCTTTCCATAATAAGGCCATGGCATCTGACTACATTCGTCCCTAGAGTTTAATAAAGATCAGTGCTGACAGGCAGTAAACCAACACAACCACCCACAAGCCTCCAGGCAGGGTCCACAACCCCGGCCCACCTCCTTCCACATGTCTTTCTCTCTCTGTCCTCTTATCCTCGCTCGTGCAGTTTGACTCTCTCTACGGATAGACCTCGGGTTGAAAACCAAAACCATCTCCCACTTGTACAGAACAATGGCCGAGGAGTCAGAGCCCTCAAGTAGCTCCACGCCTTTCGGGGAATGCTTTGAACATTTGGTTTGTGTTGATGCCGTGCATCCCATGCTTCTCCCCAGCAGTGCTGCTCTTCACACCCACTTGCACCTGTCAGTTATATATCATATGGATGATAAAAGAAACAATATGGCTTCAGGGGCTGGGTGTGATCCTGCATTATATGTTTCGTCTTCTCCACGTTATGCTGACGCAGATGCTCTTCAGCAGTTAGCTTGGACCTGGTAGCTAAAATAAACAAAAGAGTAAACTACTTAACTTACAGTATAAGCAAGCTACAGCTGCAATGGTGAATTGACTAATCGACCAACAGAAAAATAATTGCCAACTTTTTTGATAATCAATTAATCACGGAAGTAGTTTTTCATGCAAAAAATGCTGTTTCAGACTCAAATATGAAGGTTTCCTACTTATGTCTGGATTCTTTTTCATATTGAAGGCATTATCCTTGGGCTTTGGACATATAAAGACATCCCCTTGGACTTTAAGAAATCTATTCCACCTTACCTGACATGTTAACGACCAAATGATTAATCCATTAATCTTGAAAATTATTTGAAATTAAGCGGTAATAAAACAACGGTTAGTTGCCGCCCTAGTTAGATCTCTATATAAGTATATCTTAACCTACATTCCCTGAGCGATGTTTAAGATTTCTACCATTCTTGATGTCTTTTTTTGATATCCACTTCTCCACCTCTCATGTGGCATATCAAGATTGATTCTGTGGCCTTGAGTTTCATCACACCCACATCATTCTCCTCCGCAACATCAACATCATTGTCCTCATCATGGGCGCCATCATCCTCATAAGCCCTGTGGCCCTGACCCTTTATTCACTCCGCTGGGCATAAAGCTCACAGACAGTTTTACAGGAGAAGCCCCGCTCTCTAACCTCCAGAATCTTAACTGAATAGCAGATGGGCGCAGCTTTGTGTGTCTTTTTATTAGCTCTCCTAAATCAACACCTAACAATGCATGGAGAGAGAGAGGGAAATTGATTTCTTCCATCTACCAGTGCCCCGAGGTGGGTAAGGGGTGTTTGGAGGGTAAAGGGTGAGAGGTGATGGAAGGGCGGAGTTGACTGGTTTTGACTTCGCTCCAATTTCCTGTCCAGGAATAATATACATGAATCCAGACTAGACTGTGAAGAAGGCAGCCAGAGGTGTTTTCTTTAGCTCCAATTTGTCATAGACTCTTTCATAGTATTTCAGCGGAACTGTCCTGTCTTGTGCTTAAAAATCCTGTCTGAGCGTGGAGATTGTTCACATGCCAGGATCTAGTTTCATTAGATACCTTCTTTCTTTTTTTTTTAAAGCTCTGTCATATCCTGATCTTTTCTATTATAAGCTTCTTACATTTAAATCCATTCCTCGCTATAGCATCAACATTCACTTGATACCATACTGCACTTGATCTACTGTCAGCTCATCTTTCGTTGGGGGATTTATGGGATTTCCTACATCCTGAGTGTATTCCTATGTTGTGCATGTCCATGTGTCGAGCATGTAGCCAATAAAGTAAATCATTACCCAGAAGTATTCAGTGGACACCAGGCCAGCCGAGTTACAGTCCTCTACATGATTCTCCTTTAAAGGTCCCATGTCATGCTTTTCCGGTTATTACCCGTCCCCTTGTGTGTTATGTAGCTTTTTCTGCATGTAAACGGTCTGCAGAGTCACAAACCCTCAAAGTACACCCTGTAGCGAGTAAAACTCTAACACAGAAAAGACCTGCCTATGCTGCTCCAGAACGCCTCGTTGGAGATTTCTCTTTTTCCATTGTTTACTTCTTGGGTATAGAGTGGCGAAGTCCCTCCCCTTCCGGTTGAGCCCCATGGGACCTTATTTCGGAAAAGTTATGCATTGAAGTCAATGGAGAGAGAAAGATTATCTTTCGATCCCGTTTGAATTGTGCCACGAATTACACATATGATGTTTGTCAATTTAAAAGATAATTTTGCAAGTCAAAAAAAAAAAAATGTGTCGTAAAACTGTGAAGTAACACATTTGTTTGTGTGAAACGCTAAATGAACTACATCTCTGGTCAACCACACACGTCACCAAGATGGCCGTCACTACTGTCATGTCAACAAACGATTGACTATCACCACAATGAAACACGTCCTGAAGAATGTCATGCAAAGCTGCCTGCCTGCCTTCCTTTGATTCTCTCTGAACTGCCTGGTCGTTTTAATATTTAATGTCAACCATTTGTGCAGATAGCATGAAGTAGAAAAGATCGCCGATGCTAACGTTAGCGTTAGCATTTCTCCCCCGGAATTAAATGGTGTATTATAGAATGATCACACCGGTGACAGTACTATTCAAAGGGTTCACGAAATATGACTACTACTCTTACTGTTTAACATTTTGGGTTACTTAATGTTACTTCATGTTAAGGCTAATAAAAATGACAAGGCTGTAATGCTAACTAACGTGCTAGCTACTAGCTAGGTAGCTAACTTGATCAAGCCACTCCTGGTCGTTTCATCAGACGGGAAGCAAAAGAACGAGCAAGACCCATTGCTGGTATAATAACAACCTGGTACTAAGCACACAGGCATCTTGTTAAAGTTATCTTATCTTAGCCAGCGCCATATAGATAGATTATATCTATATTGCGCTGATCTTAGGTATCTGAATGGTGGAGGTAAACAATTGTGACATCACTTACGCGACTCTGGGATTTGTAGTCTTTCTAGTTACGTATTTTTCATAGTCTTATATTTCAACAGTTTTACGACAAACTGTGACTTTTTTGACATGGAAATGATTTTTTAAGATTGACAAACATCATATGTGTAATTCATGGCACAATTCAAACGGGATCGAAAGATAAGTTTTCTCTCCCCATTGACTTCAATGCATAATTTTTCCGACATAAGGTCCCATACCCCGGAAGTAAGTGGGAGGGACTTCGCCACTCTATAGTGACGTATTTCGGGTATAGTATAGTGACGTTACGTTACGTCCGCAGAGCCGTTACGTTTGGACCAATCCGCGGACTTCCTCACACACACACACACTCGGCGGGACGTTGCGAGGCTCGCTGCTGCGAGGAGCGGGACAGTGTGAGCTGGCTCACTGGTGTGGAGTCGGCGAGACAGCGAGACACCGCGGAACTCAGCCTAAGCACACACATAAACTCCTAGCCAGGCTGCGGGTGTGTGTGTGTTTCGGGCTGGGTTTCGCTGTGTCTCGCTGTCTCGCAGACGGCCACTGGGCTCACAGGGAGGGGGGGGGGCAGGAGCTCCAACAAGCCGTGTAGGACAGAGAGTGAATACACATACTATACAGAGATGCTGTATGAGAAACCAATGTGAGTTTGGAAAATTGCACAATATAAATCTATTTTAGTAGACCTCAACAATGGAATTATGATCAGTAGAAATGGCCATGACATGGGCCCTTTAAGTAAAGTGATGATATAGAGATTATCCTTATACGCCATAGAGCATAAATCAGTGGATACCGCTTTCTGTCCATTTTTCAGAATAACGGAAATGTACAGATGACATGTGTCCATTTTCTGTAAGGCGTGATCAAGCTATTAATTCTGATCGTGTTTGCAGAGAAAGGTCGTCTAAAAGTCTCCGTATTGAGCTGCTTTCATGGCGAGGAGATTTAGAGTTCCCCAGCCTGCCTCTTTGGTCTCTATGTCTATTGGGTTAGCTGTATTAAGTGGCACTGCATTAAGGGAGAGGATTGCTGTTTCCCTGCTGCCTCACTCTTCCTGATCACCTCGGAGGTTCCACGGAGCAAAGGCCTCATAAACATTTATGTATGTGCTGTGGGCTCCTGTCTTAGGCCACGACTCCGCTGGGCAGAAGCCCACTGCCCCTTTATGCCTCTAAAGAGACTGTTTGTCTGTGTGTGTGTGTTTGTGTTGGTGTGAGTGTTTGTTTACCTAAAACACAGATAAAGTTATGTTCCTCCCTCACTTAGGATTTGAATAGTTCATTGATAGCTCTGGGTGCCTCAAGCTTCCTGGTGGATGTGGTTATTTTCACATTTGGTAGCTTATCATATGTTTTCACGCTGGGACACTTATCGTATGTAAATTATATGGCTTTGGGCACTACAATCCCCTCAGCTGTTGTTTTCCTTTTGTCAGTTCTCCCAAGCAGAGCTGGACACCCGGGAGCCTTCGCAGAGACAAAGTAAAAGAACAAAACTCCACTGGACATCGTCACTAAAGCAGTAATAAGCTGAAATCTGCTAGGCTAGGCCCCTCTTACATATCTTGCTTGTTGTTGTTTTTTTGTCAGGAATGTCTCTGTGGGATCTTCAAGTAATCCCTTCCGAGCGTTATTTCAGAGTCTCCTCTCGTTTGGTTTGTTTGGTCTCAGCTTCCCGGCAGACAATGTGAAATAAGCACATGCCTGGTGAACCTGATCAGCAGTCTTTAGTTGCATGCAGGCAAAGCATCTCTGTCTAAACAAACAACCATCCCTAAACAAAAAGGAAGTGGTTAAAGCAGGGGGTGTGAGGGTCCCAAGAGGCCGTTAAGGACCACACTGCCAGCAGACCACTGCCGAGCTTGGAAAATATGAACAACATGCAGGAAATCCTTTGAAAAGATTAGATAGTGAGAGTTAAGCTTGCTAGAGTTGTGTTAACGGCCCTCTCTGTGTCTGTGTTCTCTGCAGGACCCTGGATATGCATCCTTCCTGTTCGAGCAGCTCCAAAGACCCGGGAGCCATGAAGCTGTCAGCTGTTGCCAGGTGTGCTCCACCCCTCTCCACCAACTGAAGCAGGAGGCCTTGCAGACGCTCCACGCTCCCACCCTCACCCTCAGCTCAGACATGGCAGCGCGTCCAACTAAATCCTTTTTACCACAGCCTGCTAGATACACTGTGTCCTCCAGTGTCCATGCTAAACAGCTGTCTAAAGGACAACCAGCTGCCCACTCTGTCCTGCCCTTGGGGGAGCGGCACAGGGTACCAGGCTGGTCGCAGAGCCCCTCCGTCACCTCAGGGCCGAAGACAAGTGTCCAGGTGACGGTGGCAGGAGGGCAGATCAGTGGATCCGTGGGCTCCGTCACCATTCAGGCACAGCAGTACCTCGAGGGCGTGTGGAGCGTCTCCAGGGTCAACAACTACGTCCCTCAGCCTAAACCGGTATGTCTTCAATGTTACCTTTGCAATTTTGTATTAAATCTCATGCATTTTAATTGTTTAAAATTAGAAAAAGTAGGAGTGCAACAGCACCAATCGAAGACGATGAACAGTTAGGATGTGGCAATATCCATTTAAAGTGGATCTGGATAAAAAACACTCACAATAAATTGATCAAGGTGAATTTGGGTTATCAGGATTATCATTAATTTCCTCACAAGTTAATTGAAAAAGCTGTCCAGGTTGCTCTTAGGAAAATGTTTTTAATTATTGATCTTTTTTTTAAGCAGCGGGGGCTTATGATTTATTCATTGTTTAAAATGGATTGTATCGCACTAAAAACGATGTTCACTAAAAAGAGGCGTGTCCTATCAGTGATGCAATATGCATTTTAGTTTTTTTAACAAAATGTAATTGTGACATTAGATTTTAGGGCCATAAGACCATCATACACTTTGACAGTAATTCATAAAAAAGATAAAGGAGACATTTGAGGACAAATGCAATCCTGACAAAAAGTGATAATTAATTTGACAAATAACCAAATCTGAAAGAAAATAACGGAACATAAAGTACATTTAATGTCATATTGTTCATCAGACTGCATTTCAGACCTTTTAAAAGCCCTGCAGAGGATTGGTGAGTCAGAGCTCTGCAGGAGAGCTGACCTCTCATTCCTCAGTAGTCAAGGAGTCTGAGTGATCTGAGGTCAGAGGTCATCACAACACTAATCTGCCGACCTTCTCCTCAAGGGCAGTTTAAATGACCGCCCCAAAGCCTCACCATAACTCGTCTGTGCATTAGTCTGTGCTTCGTTTGATGTCCAAGAGACTTGGAATGATCCGGAGTTTTGCCCTTGGTGTCATGGGATCATGCTGTGCCTTGTTTACAACTCGAGATGATGTATTTTCACACTAACATAAGCTTTATAAGTGTAAACAGGGGATTTTAGCGCCTTAGAGCACATTTCTGGCTGGTGATATGTAACTTCTTCCTGATGTGTCTTTCCCTACCTTAAACAACCTTTCACTTCCCGAGGTGTGCAGATCAAACAGCATGCGCTCATATTGTCTGGTTCTTGCACCATAATTCCCTTCATAAATATAAACTGTAATTCTGCCATTTGTTCTGTGGATAACTGCAGCCTGTTACGAGTCTCGGCAGTGTTATTTCTTTCTGCTTGACAATTGAAGACAGATTTGCACTCCTCCCTTTTATGTCAACAAATGCCTTTAGAAATGGTTTATGGGAGGCCATCAAAAGCTTTTAACTGCATGTACGCAATCTAGGGGAAATCAAACAGCCTGGCACAGAAGGGAGAGGCTGCCTGGTGTTCTCCATCTATGTGTCTAAAAAGCAATTAGTGGCCCTTAGAGATGGGATGAGTTCATCAATGCCACATAGCTGTGGTTCGGGCCCTGCTTGGACAGAAAGAAATGTCGCTTCAGGACATAAAGTTACAAACACAGCAGAAATGGGTGTTATTTTCTCCAGCTAGTTTCTTTCATTAAAACCAGTCCCTTCAGAATGACAAAAACCCACGCACACTCACAAGGATGCCAAAAGGCACAAGCTTCAATTCATGATTCCCTCTTGAAAGCATGTGGCGGTGTTCAGGCAAAGAAGCAGATATGGACTTTGTGTGTGTTGGACAGAAATCCTCTCAACCAGGGAGCCTGGGGCACTCCCATGCAAAGCCCATTATAGGGCACCTTGAATCTCCCATTTGAGAAAAGGCTCTGGTTAACATCTGGAATGATGTTTGTGGTCGTAGGAATTGAAACTATCTGGCTGCCTCTTTGTAATTGACTGACACTGGTTCATATGGGTAGCTGCCTTGAATTGAGCAAATGGCACCCAAATGTGCCTTTTTGAAAAAAAAACAAGAGACTTTGATAGGCTCCAGCTTCACAATTGCTGAATTAATTTCTGGTGTTACTGGCTGTCTGAATGAGGACATTGAATGTGTTGTTATGCTACCATTCAAAACAAGAAATCAATTGAACCAAATCTGCAATTCTCTCTTTTACACCATAAAAATCCACAGTCACTTGTGTGATAATCTACAGAGACAGAGTGCTTTTGACCCGTGAGAGTTTCCGTTATTGGCCCACTGGTTGCCTGCTGCAGTGGTCGGCTCCATTGCCACCAATTTGAAGCCCAATGGATGATCTTGGCTGCTGTTTCTTTGGCGCAGCTGTGCTCGCATGGCAACGTACCACAGAAAGCTTCGATGACAAGAGTAGAAAAGGACACAGGAAGGAAAGGGAAAGAACATTCTTGCCAACTTAAGAAACCATATTTAGAAAAATGGAAATAGATTGGTGAGTTCTGCCCAGAGAGAGTTCAGGGTGTTTTATTTAAGTACTTTTCTCACATGATAGTATCGCTATAAGTCAATTCTCACCTCAGTTGCATTCTGTAGGTTACAGAGGCCAGCCAAGCACGACAGCCAGATTACCACAAGGCCTATTTCACTCCGCAGTAATCGTCTGTTGACCGCTGGGATCAAAGGTCACAGGGGAGTTCTGGTACTCTCAGCATCGAGGGAGAAGATGGTCTCCTGATAGGGTGCTACGATGCTACCTTCAGACTTCACAGCTAGGGCTCCACTGAACTTTTTTTTGTCTTTAAACTCTCTCCATTATGTTCAAAACTCTCTCGCTTTGTCTCTTTCCCCCCCTCTTTTTTCTGCCTATTCCTTCTAGTGGCAAGCCAAGGCAAGAGGATCAGGGAGGGCTGGGGGTTAAAGGGTGGAAGGCCAGCTCATTACTGTCTCTCGGTACAAACGGGCGAGCACACATGGCTCCACTGACATGGCCTAATTACCTGACCAGGGGATAGATTGTTCTTTTCAGCCAGAATCAGGGCCAGTGCAGGTCCAAGGCTACAGACAGCAGCTTGGCTGAGGGGCTTAAGTCCCCATTTTGTAATACCATGGGGAATACTCTTTGATAGGAACTGTGATGAGCTCCAGTGTGTGTCTGTGGGTGTGTGTGAACCTATATGTGTGTGTTTTTATAGTTTATCAATTTTTAGCCCGCACCCCATCTACAAACAGCTGTCCCTGTGTGCTCCTGGAAATGTGCCGCCTCTTGACCGACTCAATCAGTGACAGATTTGATGAGCTACACACATCAGCTTCCTGTACGGCTGCGTGTGAAGTGCTCTAGTCTTTCGTGCCAGAGTGTAATGGGAGTTCCTAACCTGTCATCGACACCAGCATGGTGTGAGGCTTTCCGCTCTGGCGTCTGCGTGAGGATCTGTATTTGGCTCATTTCAGTTTGTGTTTTCTGTGGTGTACTTTCCAAGTCATAACTTCACATACCGCAGCTTGATATCAGACTTAACCTCCATGATGATGTCTCAGGGGAGCAAAGCCAGACCTCTAAAAGAAAGCAGTGATTCTTAACACTGATAACAAGCTCAAAGGGAAGAAATGGGAAAGTGGGAATGCATGGAGAAAATGCTTTGCAGGACCATCATTTGACAAATGGTCAGTGAAGCTTTTCTGGGAAAAGATAATGCCTGTGCTTTAATATAGTAACAGATTGTACTGAATGTAAAGCTAACACTCTGCAGAGCAATAGCCAAGCCTCTTATGTGAATGCCAGAATGTGAGTATGTCCTCACATCCTGATGTATAGCATTCAAATGTCAGGCTTGGCATATAAATAGTGCGGCTGTCAGCCCGTGTTGACAAATGTCAGATAATAGATGGCCAGACACTTTATAATAAAAAAAGATTTAATTTTAGGTGTCAAGCATGAATCCAGGGCAAACAGTGAGGTAAATATGCAGAGGCCCTGAACTGTGTTTATAATACATCTGCTGTCAAATGGCACTGAGGCTCCAGTGCTGCGTTGTGCTCAATACAAGGTCGTTGCTGATTACACAATGTTCATGTGTCAGTGTTATAAATGTTTTTAGGAACACTTTGGCCCTTATTTATTTAATTTCGGATGCTGAAAAACCGCAGAACCTTATTCTTGTCAGCTGCTATTGATCATTGTCTCGCAGGATAAACTAGCGGCTCCGGTGAGGATTAACCTTTTGTCAGTATGGTGACTCCAGCTGAAGCGCAGTCACGGAGTTGGATTTTGGCTTGTATAATTAGGTCTCTGCACTCCTTCAGCTGGACTGCAGCAATCAGTGATCCTCTGCAGGCTCCAGAGCTCCAGCCAAACCGTTATGCTTCATCTCCACTGGGCTAAGAGGGCTAGAAGGCTTAGTGTATGACTGACTTCTAATGGTGTGGTTTTAAATCATAATCTGCCATATTCACTTTTAACTAACTATGAAAAAGCTCTATCACCATTAAAGAATGATCATCTTGAATTGCCTTTTCTGTTTACATCAAAGAGCAGAGTAAATTTAAAAGTGTACCAACATTTTTTATGACTTTCCGAGTTTTGGTTTCAAATTGATTTGGCATTTACGGGAATTCTCCCAGTTGGAACTTTCTTTCAAATGATTAATACACCACATGTTTTTAACACAATGCATGCTAGTGAAACAAGTGAAACTTAGTTTGAGAATCCACCCAGTAATTTGGATCGGCTACAAACATTTAATGGCCATGTTACACCTGTCTACCCAGTTTTCATGAATCTGGGCTTGGGAGTTTTTTTTTAATAATCCTGCGCAATGACAAACAGAAAAACCGAGCAAATAAACATAACTTCCTTGACCAAGGAAATGAAAATGAAGATTTACAGGTGATCGAACCAGTGTGTCTGTCTTTAGTGACCAGAGGCCAAGGTCTGAAACAAATGCAGCTGACCTCTGTTCACCCTTCAACCAACAAGCTTCCAGGGCAGGGTGTGCCCACGCAGGCACAGTTTCGATACCTCGTAAACATTTAGAGAACAAACGTCATTACTCAAATTGTTGTTGATGTCATTTATTCCCATAGAAACTCATCCTTAGATAGTTGAAGTATAACTCAACCTATTGGACGACATTGCTGATGAGTGAAGGTCCAAATTAGCCGCGGAGGTATAGATATAATCGGGAGCAGAGTGAAGTGAATCGCTTGTGATTTAATTACTAATTAAATGTGGGTTATCACTTAATTACAGTAGGCTACAGCCAGAGCAACCTCAAGAGTGTTGCCAGAATCAATGAATGGTGCAGCATCCTTGCTGTTCTGCAGGGAGCTCTCTGCTGTGGATACTGCTGACTCCCGCTAACCAGTGCTGGCTGCAGCAGCTGCCTGTCCATCTGTGGCACAGGGGGAGTAAATGGGGTGGAAGGAAGGTGGGCAGGAGCAGTAAAACGTGTAAGTGATGGTTGTGGTCTTATCCCTGTATCTGTGTGTCAACAGGCTCAGGGTTTGATGAGGGAAGCAGACAGGGATGTCTCAGCCGCGGAGGCCTCTGATTCCACCATGACCACCAGCAGCAGCAGCACCTTGACTTCCTGCCGGCTGAGGAACTCCAGCCAACCGGGACTCCCAGCAACCGTCACCGGACCCTCCCCCTCTGCTTCCTCCTCTGCAGCAGCCTCCTTCTTCATTAGGTAAGCGCCTTTCTCATCCGTCCTGTCAAATCACACCACGGTTGAGTCTGTCAAAAACGTTCAGAGATTAGATTGATGTGCCGTGGTGCTAAATGAAGTGTTTAGTGTTTGTGTACGTACACACCTGCATGAATTCAGGCTTAAGTGTGTGTGCGTGTGTGTGTTTACAAAAGGAAAGCTGAATAGGAGATGTGCACAGACTTGCCTTCCAATGTCTGTCGAAGGCAGTGGTTCATGGTGTTCCCTGTGGGGCACATATTCTATGGAGATGTTGTTTTTGCCATGGTAGAATTATAGCATTTCCCTGAGATACGCACCATCATGGGACTAAATGAACCTTTAGTTACATGCATCACTGCTCGTGAATGGAAAACAGAATTACATAATTTGATATGAAGAGGGGGTGTCTCACGAAAGGGGCTTACGTTAAAGCCAAGTATTGTCCTGAGGTATTTGATGTTTAGTTATTCTTTGTTTCGCTTCTTCGACTTTAAAATGACTTTTCAGGATTTGCAGCTTTGCAGGACCATTATTTTGTGAAACCATTTGGTCCCCATGTTTTTCAGGCTAAGCGAGGATTTTTCAGCACTGCTTGGCTCTGACGTTGTTGTTGCCCCGGAGAATACTTCACCCTCTCCAGGCGGGTGCAATGTGCTATATTGTCATTGATAGATTCCCTGGCAGGCTGGTCAGTGCATACCTTCCCTGCCTCTTCTCTCCAAGGAGTGCTACACCATAATGAATGCTTGCAAATGGGAAGCTGGCTAAGGATGATGCATAGGACTATTGAAGCTCTGCACCACAGGAGGTGAAGGGACTTGTGGAGTGTGACAGGGTGCCCATGGGGGAACACTGTGGGGCTCAGTTTTTCTGCAAGCACCCCAAATGGATTTTGTCTTGCCAGCGTTCACAGGGTCAGAGTATATCAGTGGGTCCATGAGGCCTATCCTTTGACTAATGGGGACATTCCTACCCATTCCAGATCCTCCACTAAATATGCAACTTCCTGTTCACACCACTTCCTGTCACAACAGAGAGGTGTAGACATCTGCTAGACGGGGTTAATTCCTGACATTGATTTATTAGTTCTCATGTTTTCTTTGGACCTGAGCTCAAAAAGAGTAGCGTATAAAGCTCAGTGCAGGGGGAAAAAAAGGGAGGTGGACTTGTTTTTTCCCTTGCAGCAGGTCCTGGTGGGGCAGAGGGGGTGGAGGTGGAAGCGCAGTAAACGGTTCCACCTTTTATTTCATCCCAAAGATAATTTGCTGCCAAGAATGTGGTGTTTTGCTTGGCCCAGAAAACATAATGACGGCTTCAAACTGCATCACATTCCCCTGTTACAGTAAAGTAAAGGGTCCTGGAGATGCACTGCGCTTGATTTGAAGCTCACACCCGTTTCCTGACCCTCCCCAGCTGCCTGCAACAGGAATATCATCATCATCACCATCATCATCCTTTTGTTGTCTTCATTTTGTCTTCTTATATACCGCTGCTGATTGAAATGTGAATCCCTAAAAGTCGAAATAAATTGAGTCAATCAACAGACTTTCTTGTTTTGAGAAAAAAAAACCTTAGTGTTTTGGACTTAATTGAAAACTCATATCTGATTAGTATTCCTCTTTGTTCACAAAAGATACAATTAGTGGGATGCATGTGTAAATCCTGAGAGCCCAGGAAGTAGGAGCGGAATAACCAAACAGCAGTTTCTACCCCAATGGAGGAGAGAGAGCTCCTCAGACACTTGTCTGACATTCACTAACACCGTTCCACTCAGAGATGAAATTTTAATTAGAATGCAATTAGCCAGAGTCTAACTGCTTTAGCAAGTCTGCTGCTGAGAGAAAAGAAGAGCATGGTGAACAATAGCGATTCAACGTTTACATTTTTCATTGCAAAAATAAGTCAACCGTTCAACGGGGCACAAAAAAAGCATTTAATTTGTTTCATTTAGGATGTCTACTGAGTTGAAAAATCACTTTAGTATAAATGTCAATTCGACCAGAAGGTCAGAGTCACATTCTTAACCAATTCTGTGCACAAATTAGTAATGTGTCTCCACAGAATAATAATTTATGCCCCTTAATATTTTGCCGTCAACTAGCTTTCCAATTTTCAACACATTTCTGAAATTCTTTCAAAATAAGGACTTTTTTTAATAAACGACTGAATTATTTTAATCATATTATTTAGTATTAAGTTAATCCATTAATTTCAGTATTTATACTTTCTATATTTTTCTGTTGAACACCATCTTTTCAATTTTTCACTCCCCTGAAACTCATGGAATAACAGATTGTCAGTGTTATATGGGTAGACACATTATACATTGTGGAGAGCAAATGATTAATTTTAAAGAAGTAGTTATTAATTCAAGGGAAGAAATTACTAATTTGTACACATGAGTATCAGACTGCTTAACTCTTATACCTTATGCCAGACTGTGAAATTAATAAGAATGGGATTCTACTGTCTGCACTGTTGGTCATGGAAACATTTGACAATAAAAGTCTGTCTATAGATGTTATCTTGTGATGCCTCTATTTTCAGAAACTAGAAAAAGGTGTTAACTCACAGGATGAATGTATCTTTTATACATGTATAATCCTGCTTCCTGTCTCTGGTAATTGTGTAAAGCAAAGAGATGACCCCGGGGTCAGTAATGACCAATTGGCAATTAGACTGACTATACAGTCGCAGAGAGACAGGAAGAGTCAAGGGTCAAACTCTGACCGGATTTGCGTGTGTGTGCATGTGTGCATATAATTATGTGTGTGTGTTTGTCAGAGTATAGCTGGGGGTGGGGTAAATGAATTTAGAGCCATGTGTTCAGCTGACTAGCACGTTAAGCACTGATTGCCTTGTGACAGAGCATATGATCAGTGTATTGACACAGCGTTGTGTAATGAAGGCAGGCGGAGCTCACAGCAGGAGCTGGACGGTGAGGCTAACTGCGGCCCTGCTGATCCCCCTACCCATCTCTCTGTTCCATTAACACCTGCTGATTGTGCCGGTGTGTTCATTACCCACTGTGCCTGCGGGATTTCTCAGAGCTCACTGCTAAGAGGAGTCCGCTGCTCACTTTGTACATTACTTTCTAGGCATGCTCATATCTGCATATCAGCATGAGACAGTTTCTTTGGTCCGCTGTTGGTCCCTTGTTTATGTTTGTTTGGAGGAAGGTTTAGTACCCAATTCATTTTATTACCTCACACTAATCACACTCTGGAGAGTTAGGATTTACTCACTCTAAAGATACATGGAGGTAATGAATATGAGAGAGTGGAAGACCTTGGAGACACAAAAAGTCTGCAGAGATTCTCAGAGCTCGGAGGTGGCACAAAGGCTGGCGGGCGGGCTGTTGCAGGGGCAAGGCGGACAGCTGTTTGCTGGAATGCGGCCCTGGAGGAGTGTCAGGAGGAAGTGTTTTTATGGTCATCCATCGCCTCCTTGCAGCTGCTGCCCAGGTGAGGGTTTGCGCGGTAATGACTGTGATTGTGCAGAAGGAATCCTCCTGTAATTGTGGCAGCAGGGCCATTTAGCCTCTGTTTCTCCTGCACACACAAGACCCTGCCTTTGTGTCAGCAACACTCACTCTGCCCTTCATCCCCCAGGCTGCACCGAGTAACCATAGAAACAAGTCATTAGCTTGTGGGAATAAAATGTGAGTGTTTTTTTTTTCTTTCAAAAGTGGAGATTGGAAATCAGGAACTTGAAATAGCCCTCTCTACTCCACTGGACTATAATTTAGTCAGAGGGAGAGGGACAAGCATCTCTTCAATAATGAATCCTGGGTGTTACAAAGTGGACGCACTGCAGGATCACAAGTGCTCTTTCTTGTTCGCAACAACACATGCTGGCTGCCTTCCTTAATTACATTGTTTAACCAGTTTATAGTTTGATTGTTTATGAAGTTCCCATAAGGAAATAGGTCATCCTGTTTGTTTTTCAATTGTGAAGCTAGTAGTTCTAACATCTTTCCTGTTAGAGGGGTGATCAATACAGAGCGGCTCAAAGCAGACAAAGCAGGACAGTGCTCTGTTTTGTTGGCTGTGCTGTGATTGACAGCAGGGATCCCGGTTACTGACAAATAGGCAGGACAGATTATGTGGAGCGGAGGGGTCTGCTGAGCACAGTCGCTCTCGCCCACATGGCAGGGGGATAAACATACAGAGCAGGACGAGGGTTGCTGCCCAGCACGAATGAGCTTGTAAATGTTGTGATTCAGAAGGCTTGCTCCATCCTGACAGCATCATAGACAGGAAGTCTGTATCTGTGGAGAGGAATATTGGATTCACTACCATGGGAGTCAAGTAAGTTATGTTGTACACAAACAACTTTGAGCTCACTTGGATGCGTGATGTTCTTGATGTTTTTGTTGTACATGCAGGCAGTTGTTTATTCTACATGTTGAGCCCCTCTCTTTCCTCTCTCTCTCTCTCTCTCTCTCTCTCTCTCTCTTTATCTTCCTCTCTGAGCCACTCTCTCCTTTCCGCTGTGTGCAGTTTTGTGCAGTTAGAGTTGGACTGTCTTTCTCCCTGGAGGTGAGAGGGTAATGGTTTTGTTGTCAAGCCACAGCGAGATGGATTCCTCCACCATAGCGAGAGTGTGAGCAGAATGTATAGCATGGCAGAAAACATACTGTTGAAATGCTGACTCCATACAGCCACAGAAGAGCTGCAATGTTAATACTACCTGCACCTCCAGAGCCTGCCTGACAAATGAGAATTGATTCATATCAATCTGTTGAATCTGTACAACACATGCCCAGGGCAGTGAATGGCTCATCACAAGTATTGAGTGGGTGGTAGCTGGGGTGGTTGAGCTGCTCTGTGGTATTTGTCTTTGTTTACTGTTGGATAAAACACCAGCTGGCATTTTGCTGCCATAATCAGGCTGATGGGACTAATGGCTGCCTCAGTGTAGCGGCAGACGCAGCGGCAGCACCAGCTGAGGCCATGAAGGGGCTGCAGCCTGGAGATAAGCCCAGGTGTGAGTCTATCCAAGGCTGTCAGGCGCCGTCAAGGCTGAGGTGTTGATGGAGAGCCAGTCTGGCCCTGCAGCCTCAGGGAACTACAGCAGGTAGATGCATCCCACTATCCTCATGCACTCATAATCCTCCATGATTCTGGTGTCACTAACATTGTTTTCTGATATGGAGCTACAGATGTAATCTTTACTGTAGCCAACATTGTTACAGGAAAGACCATGTCCAGGCAGCCTGGCTATCTCGTATATATTGCATGCTGCACAGTGGTATGAACTGAATATTGCATGAGAAACTCTTATTTGGATTCTATGTGTTGCTCTTCACATTATCGGTGTGCAGAAGAATTTGCTGTACAGCTGGAGTTCAGCTTACTCGCTGTGGCAGATTCCCCAGCTTCTTTTCGGGTGTCATTTCCCCGGGATATGATAACATGGTGTGATAGTGCTGTGCCCCTGCAGGGTCAGGGTGATGGGCACTGTTGTGGCAGGCAGCGTGGAATCACTTGTGCCTGTCATCATGAATGGCAAACAGCCCAAGTGATAAAGAAAAGAAAAGCGGAGCGTTTGTCTCAGCCTGCGTGAGGGATAACCCCGGTGCCCTTTCTCCTGTTCCCCCAAATAAATCCCTGAGTCAGGAAGTCTGTCTGGCCCACTCATATAGCCTGCAGGGGGGCAGTGGAGGGGGGGCTGACAAACAAAGAGATGAAGTGCTGATTCAAGCCTGTGCTTTCACCCTGGGTCCTCGTGTACTAAGCCCTGTGGGGAGAGGGGAAAGCACTGCCATCAACTCCTGACAGATTCCTTTCATAAGTGGAGAAATTAGAGGATGTGAAGCATAGCCCTCTGTCCTGTAGGTTTGTCACCTAACATAGGGCTGCCTTTGTCTCAGCATGTTGGTAAGAGCAATCAAAAAGGATAGGTTGTGTGTGACTAGTTTAATGTGGGCAGGAGATGTCCCGCCCTCAGCATCGGTCTATTTCCAGCTTTGTTTGCCTTCCCACGTCGGGCATTTCCCAACTGGATATCGGCTCCTATAGTTGCCCACAGGGATCCATGCACATTAGTGTTTAGTTATTATGCTCAATCCTCCAGACCCCATCCTGTTGAATGGATCCTATGCATCAGGCCTGTGGGGGCGGAGGGGTGCCATCTAAACCTCTTTAGTGTCCCTCAGTGAAAGGTGTCATGCAAATGGCGTCTATTATCTTTGCCATTACTGTCACTTCTGCATCGGTTTGAGACACAATGTGAGAGTGCTGTGGAATAAGACAGAAAGAATTGCAATAGCTGGTGGCAGGGAATACACGTTTTATGACCCATTGTGTACAGATGCAGAATAGAGCCGGTGGCCTCTGCTCCCATGAGCTGCCTTTATGTCTTACAATCCAGAGAAACAAAGATGGCTCCTGGTGGCGCTTCACTTCAGGCATCACTGCTCCTCAGTATTCAGCCTTCTATGTAACATGAATAACTAATAGCTGCCTAATCAGTGGTTGGAGGTTGATTTCCCCAACCACTAGTGCTTGACGCTTTTTCAGACACACATACAGCATCCCTGTCCTTCTGTTTGTCAAACGGGAAGGGCCGAGTTTTTACGGATGGAGCTCAGATTACCTCTGTGGATAAGGCCATTTTCATGACAGGTGGTTTAGCATTTACCTCATCACCCACAGCCTCAGTTGCTGAAACATTTCACCATCATCACTCTGCCTTCTTTTGAAAAAAAAATCTCCATCAACAGGTTGATGCCGGAGGGTTGAATAGTTCAAACGGCAACATTGCAGCTGAGGGGAAAAAACAAGGAATTATGGAACTGATGAAACACACTATACACTGAGTTTATAATGCAAATGTAGACAATTAACCTTTGGCTTCACTGTAGACTGGTGTAATAAATACATAACGATCCACATTAAGACACAGCGGAAAACATAATAGTGCCTCTACTACGTATTCCACATCATGAATGCAGCACTTCTTAGTGGATAATTAGTTAGAGTTAATATGTCGGATATTATGCCCTCGACCTTTTCTTTTTGGACACATTAAAAAACGTTTTTACCATTTTCAAAGTCGCGATGATGATTGATGTCCTCTGTGTTTCTGTGCTTTCCTCATGCACAGCTTCTTGAATGGAGAGGATTATAGCCTGTAATCGGTTCACGACCTAGCATGTGAGAGCCAGCTGCAGTGTGCTAAAAATCCCATTATCCCCATACGCTCTATGTGGCCCTATGTGTGTTAGCTCTGTGGTCGACTTTATGAGTGTGTGATACAGGATAAACTGCTTAACTGAAATAATGCGGTTGTAGTCATTAACATCTTAGCGGCTTTTCTCAGGGACACATTTTCCCATACAGTTAGATTATTACTCCCCTTTTCAATATACACCCGTGATGCGTTTATTGATCCAAGTAACCATTTATTCCCTCTATCTAAAGACATGTCGCTTCATCTTCTATTCCCAGAACTGCTATCATGACTATCTCCTTGACCGTACAGCTCATTTCACCTGACTTGGACGCCCTCTAGTTTTTGGTTGGGTTGCATATTGACTTGAATATAGATGAAAGATTAAGAAACACGTGTTAGAAAACCCCTCCCCCTGTGTTCTGTCTTTTCTTTTCTGTCTCTTCGGACGGACCACTGATTAATCACTCCCAAATGTTCTCAGCAGCCTGCGGGCCTGTTTGTTGTGATAGCCTCTGTGTGTGGAAGTGCAAATAAATAATCACTAGGTGTCTTACCCTGGCACCAGGTGATTAATGAAGCAGAGAAGTGGAGCAGAAGTATGCTGGCTTTTTTTTGCCTCTGTCTTTCTTTTCCAAACTCATCATTCTCTCTTCATTCTGATATAGTGTTGTGAATGAATCTTACGATGACGTTATATTTTGATTAAGGGGGAACTCCATGTTGCTAATAATCCTCATTTGTCTTTCGTACATCAAATATCCTGTCTCCACTGTGTTCTGGACAGGAGACAGTAAACGTCACTTAGTCAGCGATGACTTGTCGTGAGTTCTTCTTCCTGAGAAGAGCTGCCTAGGTTGTCAAGGCAAGGCGTGGGTGGGATGTTGAAGGTGAATCAGAGTTCAACATGTGTTTGTAAAATGTGAAGTTATTCCAGTTATAGCAGCCTTGGAGAGAGGAGCATAGCAGAATACCTGGAGCTGTGTCTGAGGAGCAGAGCAGAAGAGATGAAAGCAGCTGTTAATCTTTGTCAGCAGTGCCAGGGGTGGGAGGCTGCCGTCTGCAGAGCAGGGAGGAACATGTCTTCATTATCATCTGTCACCCATCAGCTGAAAAGTGAATTTTCTCTCCACATTTTTATTTTTTTGCTGCCTGAACCAATTTTTACACAATAGCCGAGCACTTTCTCCATTCGTACCCGAAGATGTCATTTCCTGGAAGCCTTATGCAAACAAGTGAGGGTCGATTACTGAAGATATTCCTTCGAAGACCTTTTGACTCTCCTTGCAGGTATCTCCAATACATCCTCTAGGGGCCTTACATTGGCTCCTTTCTCTCATTGACTGACAAATGGGTCGTGCAGAGCTAATGCAAATGTACTTTGTTCACCTCTCCATGGCCGAATGTTCAAGCTATTTAAGGCCATATTAGCAAGGTGTGATGCTGAATGCTACGAAGAACAACAAAATAAACTTTGAATAGAGTTATAACCCCTGACTTTTACCCTTAGATGTCCTTCCTCTGCTTGTCTTAAGCCCTCCTTAAGCCTCTAACTTGACAAGCTTTGTGGCTTTTCAGTGTTGGGATGGCGGTGGGTGGAGGGGGTTTGTGGGTGTGTGACTGTGTAGGGTGTCTGGCACTTTATTGGCAGAGCATTAAACACAAAAAACAGCGGATGTCAGTGTTACCACAAAAAGGGTTTGTCACACTCTCCTGCAGAGGCTAACTGCACCAATAATACTCCCTCCTCCATCATTAAGGGTTTAACCTTGGCACAGACACAGAGCAGCGTGTTTGCACAGACCTTTTGTAGGGGACAATCTGTTTGCCTTGTGATGTCCAAAGGAAACATAAGATGAATCAGCCGACCAAAGTTATTTTGATATTTCTTGTAAAATGAATGACGATGTTGCTTTTACCTCTGCGCTAACATCCACTGTTGCTTACTCTGATGAGCTGTCGGACCAAAACAGGCTTTCTTGAATATTTATGAGTTTTTCACTTTTTGGCGCCAACTGTTCCATTTATTCTTGGCTGACTGCGGATTCCCATCTTTGGGAATAAAGCAATTCCAAGCTGGCTGTGGCATGGCCCCAACAATCATTTCTACCTGTTTCCTTCTCAGGCAGAAAATGATGTACCTCCTCATGGACAGCATCTAGCTGGCACAGAGCCAGACCCCCTGATCTCGCTGCCTCTTTCGTTATTTCTGTCCTCTCTTCCTCCTTCCTCTTCCTGACTGTATTAGGAGATTCTTTATCCTATTCCATCTCAGTGCTCCCATTTTTTCTTTTCATCACATCTTCTCTGCTTTATTCCCTTTTCCCCACTTGCACTCCCTTTCTTTCTTCCACAATATTTCAAATGATCCCCCGTTATTCAAGCTATTCTCCAGAGGATGCCCTAATCCCTGGTTTTCCAGCTCAGTCCGCAGATCGTTTCCAAAGAGTTTTGAGGGTGCTGTGACAGAACAGGTTTACAAACTCCTGTTAGAATGTTATTTACGCAAGTCAATTGCACAAGGACATTCGTTTTGTGGGGAATCTTTTTTTGTATTCACAGATGTTGCATGAATGCTTTGGCCTTACCTAATTGGCCGGGGATTGGTTCAGTAAAGATGTGCGTGCAGCCTTGGGCTGTCAGCAGTCAGCGCACAAATGATGCCCAATTTGGCATTCTGTTTCCAAGGCCAGACGCTGTGCAGGAACAAAAGCCTTGTTGAACACCTTGATGGAACAAAGAGCTTTTCTAAAAGGCGTTGGTCCAATGTGTATGGAAGGTGCCACTATCCTGGTATTGCTCTGCTAACTGGACATCACATGCATAGCTGTATGGCTTAGCTAGGATACGTTTATCTATTTCTGAGGATTTATAGGAAGTGTATAAATCCTAGCCTGGAGGTGTTTGGCCACTTCCTGCAAACTGCTGTTGTGTAAACTGACACAGGAGCTCTACCTTCAAACTGCCATTAAAGCAGCCAGGCAGGAGGAAACAGGCTGCCAGTCAGTGGAAACCTTCTGAGCTTTGGATTGATAAGAATCAACTGACAGCCAGATAAGCCTGTTGGTTCTCTCTTCCATGTTAATGCAACTTGGGCTGCTGAAGGAGAGAGGAAATACATTTTAAAAAACGACTTGTCTGGGTTTTGGTTGATAGTAATCTGAATGATAAGATAACCACACTGCATGAAATGTCTGTTTTTCTATCTCCAGGTGGGAGTTTTATTTTTTCTGTGAAGCGAAATTGCACTTTTTTTTTGCTACAATACAATTAACATTTGTTGAACCACATTCCAAGATGAATCACTATATTCAGGATGTTTCAGCCTCAGGCATTTGTTTTGTTTTGAGTGATTTAGGATAAGGGAAAGGAAGCGAGAAAAATTAATGTTTATACCAGTGGTCCCTTGATTGCAGGGGGACTATAGAAAGGAGACAGGCTCACAACCAGACTAAACCCCAGCGCCACACAGGAGGCTCCAAAGTCTTTGTCATACATTCAACAGCCTCTGTTATAGTCCCCATGTGCCTAATGCTGTGTCTCTCAGGTAACCCTATCCGCATATTTCTTTGGTTATTTTAAGAGGCAACCCTATGTGACCCCCTGAGCTTTTAGTGTTTGGCTAATGCATATATTTATACATGAATGGCCATAAATCTGGTGGATGCTGACACTCACAGCAAACTGTCTTTCTTTACTGACCCATATTAGATACAGCTAGAATGGTTGACTTTAAGAAAAAGCGTTTTATGGTGAGGGAAGCATTCGCCTCATACTTAATGATCGGCATCCTGACCCCGCTTGTAAATCTTGTCTGGGTGGGCCCTTATGCTGCCAGGGCTGGTTGGCAGAGTATGACATCATCTCCCTTGTCTGTGCGCCACATGAATCTGTGTGTGTTCACAGGCTGATGTCATGCTTGCTTAATCACCAGTGAAGCCGAGCGGAGGCTGGTCAGACTGCAGGTGACCAAGAGGGTAACACAGAGATGCAAATTTATTATAATTCACACTCAATTTGGGAAATCAAACAGCAATATCTTTCTTCACTGCGGAGCCTGGACATCAGTATGGTGCTCTTTCTTGAACTAAAGTCTGAATCCCTCTACCAGCTCAGTTGGTAGATGTATGTTATCCCCCCACACCTTTGGGGCACAGGGCTGTTTGATCGTGTCAAGGGCAGCACATCAATAAGACAGTGTGTACTGATTTTAGCTCTGGGGAGGTTTCCTATTGATTATCTTACAGCTCAAAAGCAGAGCACCTCACCTGATAGACCAACACCCATCCAGCCTAATCAATCATGACCATCTGCTGATATGGCATTATGGGCTAGCAGTGTCTCCAGCATCCAACAACATGTCTTCAACAACTCAAACAATCTCACAAATGCCTTTACTACTGAGTCCAGCGAGGGAGCCTGGCTCTTTGAGCTGTAGTCATAATCACTGCATGGTGTAGAGCAGGGGTTTTCAAAGTGTGGGAAGGTGAGCCTCCCCTCAGAGAACATAAGAACAGCCACGCCTCCCTCCCAATTATTATTGCTATTATTATTATTATTATTGTTGTTGTTGCTGTTGCTATAATGCAGGGGCATTCAATTGCATTTCAAAGAGGTCCAGTAAGAGAAAATGTCATTAAATGCTCTGTTTTCGCTGTCTACCTTCTGCCATTTGAAATTACTCCGACTGTTTCTCTCTTCTTGTCTCGTCTCTGTGTGTTTGAATCTATCGTGCTGACTCACTGACTGCACCCATTTGATTGGCTGAGTAGCGTCGCCTCCTTAAAACATTAAACAACAACATTTTAAAACCTTTTTATCTTTATGTTTTAAACATTTTTTTAAAAACATTTTTTTAATTTTCAACAATTTTAAATGCTCCCGGCAACACACTGAACGTCAACTTTGCCTCCTTATTACACTCACCCCTACTTTAGTGGGAACAATGAGTCTGCGTCTTTGATGCGCACAGGCGGATGATGCGGGGATGCAATGTAGACAGGAATAAACGCAGATCATCTTCTGGCTGCAGCCTTGACCGGTACTTGCTTTTGATCAAAGTAAGTATTATTCAAATTAAAATAAAGGGCGGTGTCGGCCGTCAACGGCCCGCTGACGACCGGCCGTTCTGTGATTCTCCAGACCACACAGATGGCCAGTCCGCCCCTGCCAGGACCGGTCCATGAAAATCCTAGCTTCAAGTAATCGTGTAACTCCGTTTTCTGCCAGACGCCGTCTCCTCTCTCACTTTAGGTAACTTCACAAAAAATCAATCCATGTTGCCGCTCGCATAAAGTTAGCTGAAGTTAACTAGCTAGATTTCACTGTTTCTCGTTATCTTTTTCTCACACTCCGCCTCCCCTGAAGCTCTCTGGCGCCCCCCCCCCCCGGGGAGGCGCGCCTCACACTTTGAAAATCGCTGGTGTAGAGCCTGGCAGGAACCCAGTGTTCCCATCTCCATTCATAAAGAGCTATGCCGACCTGCTAATCATCAGCAGTGTGAGGCAGACTCTCTGTGGGGGGGGGGTGAAAGGTTAAGCAGCCTGGTATCAGACCCAATGATCTGATCCCTGCATGAATGGCCAGAGCTTTCTTATCTTGTCTGCAGAGGGAAAATAAGTAGAATCACAGAAAGGAAATGTCAAGGATAGTATACAGTATGTGGCAAACATGGTAATTGGCCAAAGACCGGGGATACCTTAAGAGGTGTATAGCTGGCTAGGAGAACAGAGACAAATGCACAAACAAGCTAATGGTTGCACCAGCTAATGATTCTCCGGGGCAGAGGAATTTCTCTTGGTAATTTGACAAAGCTTGAAAAGAGGACTGGAGCTATTATTGACAGGGGGCCAAAGTGAGGCTTTGAAAGCAGCGGGCGCTCACAGCTTGCACCCTCTCTCTGTTCTGCGGTCATTGACCTGCTCCTCCTCACTCACTGTCACTCCCTTTATAGGTAAGGACAAAATCTAGATGTCCTTCCTTGAACAAAGGCAACAGGAGACCTTTTATTGCAAACGATCCTTGATTTTACATCTGTCTTGCTTTGGCTCATTTATATATATTACAATCATTATCTGTCCCTGAGGTCTGTTCATAAGGAGACAGTGATGGAGCTAACAGGCTATCAGGACCCTCCCAACTGTGGCTGTTCCACATTATGACGTCATTTTGATGTATAACACTTGAAATCACAATAAGGGTTGTAGCAATGAACTGAGAATAATTACCGGTTGCATTGTCCGAGTGATCAGTGTGCACATTAGTATTGTCTCAGACTCATCTGCTGTTGCCAGCCAGGATCCAAAGTGTAAAAGTAGCACGTGGCAGAGCTTCAGGAGGCTTGCTCTTTAAAATCAGACCAGCTAAGGCAAATGAATCTGGACACACTGCAGAAAAGCAGAGGTAAGCGTGACAAAGAAGTACGATAAAGGTTATGTGATATATCAAACAGCTTTATTACCACAGTATACTTTGCTCTCCAAATAAAAAAGCAGTGGTGGGTTTTCAGTTTTTTTGCCTTCAAAATGTAATCCAGCTGAGTTCATATCAGGGGCACTGTGTCGGAGGGAGAGAGGCAGAGAGAGCTTGGTGTGGGTTTGTGTACTTTCATCTAGCAAGTCTCACACCCACTCTGTCTGCCGATATGTTGTAGTAGGCACTCTGCAGCCAAAGCAGCAGCCTTTCAAAAAGGCTGGCTGGTCGGGGGCTGAGAGGGCTTACTGGTAAATTGGCAGCCCAGGGAATACCGGGTACTCTCACCCCGGCGCTCGCCCACTCACATGCTTTCATTCCCCTTTTTACCCTTGACCATTGACTGACTGCACTCTTTCTCTCTGGCACGCATAAATCTGCCTTTCTAAGATGTCATTTGTTCATTGTTTGTCCTCTCCCCTACTCTCCCTCACTTTCACTCTTTTTTTTAATCTCTCTCAGCTTTCCAATTGACTCAGAGCATCGTTCATTCAGGCAATCCATCTTTCTGCTCTTAAGTATATCCTCCCTTATCTGTGTGTCTCTCCTCGTGATTAATAACACTCTCAATCATCGGGCTAATTACATCCTTCAACAAAGGCAAAAAAAAAATACAAATGTGCACAAGTGTACACTCACTAGCCGCACATACTCTCTCGTGCTCATGCATGCATGCACTGTAGGCATACTAACCAAATCTGTTTGAAGTGAGGGACCCTAAAAGAAGAGAAGGCTCCTGTATGCATTAAGTATTCATGTGACGTGTGGTGGGGGGCATACATGTGCTTGTGTGTGTGTGTGTGTAAGGGGTTGAGAGAGAAAGAGAATACTCGCAAATTGCGCCGCGAGCAGCCAGCAATCGAGCGCTGACACCTCGTCTGGCAGTCGGAGGGAAAAGGGGCTGGGCTGAGGAAAGAAAGAGAGAGTGCGAGAGGAGGGCGGCAGTGAGAGAGGAGGGAGTTTGCCTGTGTGTAAGTGTGTGTGTGTGAGAGAGAGAGAGGCAGGCAGGGAGAGAGAGAGACACGGCAGGACAGCTGCCAGCATTTCTCCGATAGCAGTGGAAGGACCGAGAGGCGGAACAGGAGTAGGAATTCTCCTCATTCTCAGCCAGCCAAGGAAGTCTTCCAGTCCAGCCAAGCGTGCTGAATCTCTCCCCCTCCTCCCGCCTGTACGCAGCAGAGACTCTGGGAAGGAACTGGGCATCAGGACCTGAAGCCACTCACAGCAGACACAGCACAGTGGATTTACTTAATGAGAGACAACCATGCTGCCTCTGGGAAGAATGCAGAATTGGATGTGAGAGAAGGAGTGAAAGACCGAGTTGGAGAGCAAGCTGTTGCTGGGTTTCTGCATCACTAGACTGACGCTGAACTTTTTCTGGAGGAACAAGCATGGAGAGAGTTAGAGGTGCTTAAGTGGTGCATGAGCAGAGGAGGTGCTCCTTCTCATCCTGACCTTCTCCTTACCTTCCTCCTACAAAGCTCTCTGGACTACCTGCTCACTGTGAAGCTCCTGCAGGCTACTCCTCCTGTCTGCTCACCTCCACCCTGCCCCACCTGGCGCTTGTTCCATTTAGCTAGTATGACGCCCACGCCTCCTCCTCCTCCTCCTCCTCCTCCTGGTTCTCCCTCTGCCCCCCCAGCTTCTTACAAACCTCTGTGAAATCAAGTGGAACCTCGATGATTGCGATCGGAGCAAAGAGGACCCCAGTGCCCCAACTAGTGAGCAGCCCCGCCTCGCTCTGTTCTCTGCGACTGCATGTGCTGGCGTGTCAAATGTGCAAGTAATGGAGAACAGTGACAACACAGACATGGACCGCAAAGTTGAACTCTATCGGTTGTCCGTTTTTGGACTATAAGCATAAGCCAGATAATGGATTGGAAGGAGCTGTAAGTACACCATTGCAGCATGTTCTTTTCTGGTGCATGTTGAAACAAACCTGTGGTTCAGCTTGAGTATACACAGTGTGGGAATATTTTGTACAAACTTGAAAGGCACAGGTTTTCCTTTGAGCGTTTAGACCAAGTTGTGTAGGAAAACAGCTTCATTAGCATGGAGATTGGGAGTGAACAGGTGGACAAGCTGTTGTGGGCGAAGAAATCTGAGACTCCCCTCACCGCCTATTTTCCATTGACTGATCATATAGTAGGGAAAGGCAGCGAGAGGAAGAGGGAAGGAGGGAGCGAGGGAGAGATAGAGAGAGAAAGTGACAAGCAATTAATTTCCCTGTGCGCATGTGGTTGTTGTGGGGGGGAAAAAAACAGCAATATCATCTTTTTTTTCCTCACCTACCTTGAAGAACACACGTGCACCGGTCATCATTGTGCAGCATGAAAAAAACCTCAAGGTTACAAGCACTGCTTTATGTTGTGAGCAAGACTGTTATAAATCAGTACAGTATACTTGCCCTTTTCCCCTTCATGGTGACTCTTGATGCTTGATTTATCTCTTTGCTAGAAGAGGAAGGGGGACAGAATGAGGTGAACGAGAGGGAGTGAGAGACAGGGACAGAGAGACAGGGTACATTTATCTTGAATGAAGACTGCGGAAACCTCACATAAATGCGCATACACACTCTCCAGCCTGCACACACACAAACGTAGTCGCACGCAGCCACGTGTACTCCGGTGTAGTTTCCCCTTTCTCTCTCTCTCCATCTCACATTCATCTATTCCATCTCATTTTTTTTTCAGTCACACGATCCGTCTCGCATGCTATCACACATAGGCAGCTCCCTGGGGAGAGCCTTCTCCTGTAGCCTCCTTGGATGCAATAATTATTCCATCAGCCGGCAGTGTGTTCCCTGATTGTGCTCTTGGGCTGTCGCTGCAGGGGGCGCACAGTGGAGAGGGGAGTGTTGAGGAGACGAGGGGGGCCGGTTGTCACTCCAGGACGCAGGGAGAGGGAAGTGGAAGGGGGGGTTGTCTTTTTGTCAGCAGCCCACCCAGTTCTGTCCGGAGCCCAGAGCAGGGCTAATGAGCTCAGGCTGGCCTATTAGGAAACTGCTCACCGGGACACACGTGGCTCTGCCCTTTTTATGCTCTTTCACATGCCCTGCTTCTTTTACTTCTCCTTTTATCCCTTGCTCTGCAGATTTCTCATCTTTCCATCTCTCATTTTAATTTTCTTTTCATGCCGCTTGCCACTCTCTCCCCAGTGTTGACAATAACATCTTTGTCTGCCCCGCATCGCTATGAAATCTGACTGCTTTAATGAAAACCATTTGAGTGCAATTGAATTTCCTCAGAGTATTACTTTCCTCCCTGACCTTGAGTTTCCAGCTGAGGAACGGTGTTAGCTGATCCAGGGCGATGCCATACCTGGAACCACTCTAAAGTCTGGCCAGATTCCCTGCAGGCGGTGCAGACTTATTGGTGCTGTCCTTTGAGTTTCAGGAGGTTAGACAGAAAGGAGTGCATGTGCCTGATTCAGTTGGCCCTGTGACCAATCCATGTCTCCCTAGCACGACTCTGGGAGACAAGAGGCCAGGTTGATAGTGGATTTTAATTAGAGCACTGTCAAAAAGCTGGATTCAGTTACAGCTGAGGGTTCTGTTGGATGCCAGCACAGCAGAACTCATCAGGCAGACATGCCTAATAAAGAGAGAGTTGGGTTTACCTGCCTGGCTCTCAGCTGCTGGTTCTGGCCAACAAGTCTGATGGAAATGATCAAAAATCCCTTCAAACAGCACAAGCTTTGACTTAAAATAATGGGTGAACACTATTGTAATTGTTTTGCTTTGGTAACAGAGATAGACATGACTGTATCCCAGAGGGCAGCGTTTCGGCATTACTCTCCTGTCATGTCTATGACAATTGTTTTGTGTTTGATCAAGATGAATGCATGTGTTTACCACAGCCTTCATTTAGTCTCTGACAGGCAAAGAGCCTTGCCTGGTAATAACTTTTCTTATGGATTTGCAGTTTCTATAGCAAAATCAAGGTATAAGTGCACTCTACCTGCTCCAGTTGACGTGGAGGGGCTGAAGCATTATCATTCTTGGCAGGGGAGTTTGAGGTGGGAGTTGTAAGAAACCTCAGTTTTAGAGTGGGAAATGGTCGGAGTGGTGGCACCATGTAGCTCTCCTGCTGACATTGTTTTCTTTAGGGGAACTCAAATGAGATTGTTGACCTTTATGTTACTGTTTCAGCGTGGGATTTCTAAAGGCTTTGCAGCACACCCTTATAAAAACGTTGCTTGGTACCCTGCTGTGAGAAAACATAAGAGGACTACACAAAAAGATTTGCTTATGTATGAACTGTTTGGATTTGTGGTTTCTAAGTTTAGCTTCAACCTCAAAGCGTTATTTTTTCTCTCTTTGCAGGGCAGCTCAGAAGCTGAACCTGTCCTCTAAGCGGAAGAAGCACCAGCCCTCACTGCTCCACCCGCAGGAGCCCTCCATTTACCCCACCAACTTCAGCGGCATCCTGCAGGTCTCGCCGCCCGCTGCCCCGCCATGCCTGCTCCGAGCCGTGTCCAAAGTGAAAGAGAACCCAGGGATGGGAAAGGTGAGACTTGAATGCATAACTCCAATGCTTGTAAAGTACATAAACATGGAGACTCTGCTCATTTAAGCCCTATTAACCCCCCTGCTACACAACCACACCCACACACAGATCCACACAGACCCCTATTTAAAGGGGAGAATGCAGGGTGGTGACACACTGGTCCGCAGGCAGCGTGCCGTCTGGTCCAGTCCATGCAGATGCAGTCAGATAAGCCTACTGGAATGTCATGAATTCATGCCGTTTGTGAGAACAGCATTCCTCTGTCTGAAAACAGAAAGACAGAAAGAACTATAATCCACAACACTGAGGACACGTTGAACAGCAGGGTCTTTAATTCCCTTTTAGGTACAGTGTGCAATGATGAAAGTCAGGCTGGCAGCAGTAGGACGGTCATTAAACAAAGCTGTATAAACACATCGCTCTTCCTTTGTGGTTTATTTGGTATTGTTTGTCTGAGCGGCGTCCTGTATTTCTGAGGCAGAAGAAGTCCCCTAACAAGATTAGATCCCACCTGGATAGGAAGTGCTCGCTTCTGTTGTCAGGTATCAAGACGGTTGAGATTTTGACACATATTAAATCTTCCATTCAGACGAAGACTTCATAAAAACCAGTGTTATTAACAAGCCTACTCAAGCCCACACCTGAGGTATACTACACATCTGTGCCGCTAAAGGGGATGGTTTGAAAGGGAAATCAAGATTTATGACAATGTTTCAAGCCCTGATTTTCAGGTTATTGTAAAGCAAATACATCAATGCAAATTCTTTGTCCCTGTTTCTCTCTTTTCCTTTGTGGAATCACAGTGGTAATAACATTTGATGTACCCTACATGGTTTGGATTTAGCTTGTGACTGTTTTATATTCAATCTAAGACTCTGGTGAATGTCTTGTTTCCATCAACCGTATGTGTGTCACTTCCACTTTTGACCTCAACACAGTTCTTCCAGACATTGACTGTTGAGTGGTTAGAGGAATGCCAAGCCACACTAATGGATTTTCTGGGGGGATCAAGGGACACAGAAACAGGGCCATTAGCACAGAGTCCGAGGTGTGAAAATACTGCAGCCAGTCCTCTGTGGCCTGCAGTATCTGATCTCTGCCAACATAAATAAAACTGTGACATTAGCTTGCCTGGTAGCCTCTGTCTGGTCGACAGACACTCGGTAGTCATATGTAGAAGCCCAGTTTAAATGTCATAGCAAATGTAATTTACTCAACATATGCACACGTCAGTCACAATAACGGCTCCCTACGGAGTGTAAAGAGACTTTGCACTTGGCCTTCAGAATGCAGGATGAATTCACTCACTGAAAGAAAGGGATTTCCACTGACATTGTTTCAGAGAGCTGGAGCCTACGTCTGTAGAAATATTTATATACTAGTCGTGGGAAGAATGGGCCTTTTGTGTAGGCGTGAAGACGGTGGAGAGTCCCAGGCTGAGTGAGACAGTCTGTCAAAAAGAGACGGGAGTTAGTTTTAAGGTTTTTCTTTCAATGCCTGAGAGGCTTCTTAGGTATTTTTTCAAAAAGCTTTGAAATGGATCAGGATGGAGTTGCCTTTCACATATACTAAAAGATATAGAAACTGTTCTGTTGATACAATGCTAGGCACAACACTAAACACTCAGGGAGCTGTCAGGAGAGACTTCTATACATATCCCACAAGCTGTTCATGTCTCCTGTCAGTCACAGATACATTCCCACAGTGCCTTTGGAGATATATTCGAGGAGTATTTCTGACCATGAGGCAATATAGAGTTGTCAGCAATACAAAAGAAGGCAAATTGAAAGTAAAATGGATTGTCACAAGCACGGCCACACCCACAAAACACACATTCAGTACATCCTCACCGCATGTAGAGGCTGGAAATGGTTAAATGTGTGATTTTGTTTGTAAGAGGTGCCACTATACACAACTGGCAGAATGACCTCACTCCTGTAACCATGGCAATGACGTTAGACATGAATGGGCTTGTCAGAGCAGTGCCGAATCAACATCTTTAGATTTAAGCCGCTATCCTTTTTAGCGTGTCATGCGGGCATGATGAACTGTACCCTGACCTGTGGAATGTGTTAAGACTGTAAGCTCACGTTATGAATGTCACGCCCCAGATATGCAACAGGGTATGTTTCGAGCTTCTTAATGTAGAGCTGCCATTTTCCAGACCACAGAGGGGAGGGAGAGGAGAAAGAAGGAAGAGTATGTAGGTGGAAAAAGAGGGGGGGCCATATGCTCCTGCACTCACATGCTGGTGAGCTGCTACCGGTCCAGAAAAACAAACCCCGCTTCGAGGGATAATCCCCCAGCGTGGCACTTCACACACATTAATTTCCACCATTTTCTGCTGCGACTTTCAATACGCACTTTGCTGGTTTAGGCAGTGTGTTGACCCATCAGGTTCACCAGTCAATGGTAGACTGGGTGTTTCCATGGAAACCGCCGATGTCCATCAAATTTGACATAGTGGATGTGATGTTAATGCACAATGCAGCTTTCATTTTGGATACCTAAAACTTATATTTAAAAAACGTAACATACGTGATTTCTCTTTCCTCTGCTAGTGCACTGCCAGTAGAATTTGCAAAGCTCAGCCTGCAATTGTGTTACTCTCCGTGCTTAACCTGAAAAATGCTTCCTTAAATCCCACTCCGTCTGCACATTTTTCATGTTTTATGCTTTTTCACTTTCTAATCCAGCCTTTTCTTCTGCTTATCTACCTCCCTCTGTGGTTCAGGTGAAAGTGATGATGCGTATCTGTCCGTCCCTGGAGACTGCAGACTCCTCAGAGTCTCAGTCCTTCTTGAAAGTGGACAGCAGGAAGAAGCAGCTCACCCTCTACGACCCTGCGTCCAGCCCACACTCCAGCTCAGGACACAGGAGATCTGCCACTGTGGCCGTCCCAAAGATATTTGCCTTCGATGCCGTTTTTACCCAGGATGCCTCACAAGTAAGTGCCAGCAGGGAAGGTGTACTATATGTGTGTTGGTGCGAGTTTACCATGTTTTTTTTTTTTAAGGAGTCGTGTTGGAATTCAGCCTCTCAAGGGCAAAGGGATGTCTTCATGCTGGCAGGGTGTGACCGGGGGCTTAGAGAAAAAATGCCTGTCTTGGGTCAGGGGGCATTCTTACCAGTGTGGGCCTAACAGCTGGGCCTTTTAAGCCCCCTGGGGAATGATTTGAATCCACCCAAGTTATATCTAACCTCTCCTTTCATAGAACAGCTATATCTGACCTCAACCCTCTGTAACACACAGCAGGCATACCCACGGAGATCAAAGACAAAGGTCAGATACATGTTTACTATATGCAGACCAGTTTGGCTCTCTCCACAGTTTAAAACAAACACCATAGTCTTTTAATGGAATAATTGTATATATGTCACTCATTGCAACATTTCCTAAAAAAGAAATCTGAGGTCAAGTATTTTTTGCATTTCCCCATGGTGCTGTAAACTCTAAATAGCTATGAGAGCAGATGAGAGAGTATTGTGTCTCTGTAGCAATGAGAGCCTCAGATCTTATATCATGCCACCTACATGGAGCAAGTATTTTCCTAAGTAAGCTGCTGATAGCTAAAGCCCAAATGTTGCTGCTGGAGAGCTGAGGCCAAGCTGCTAGATTGTGCCGCTGGGACAGCACTGCTGGTGGCTAACAGTAGCGGCAGGCTGTTCTGCTGTTGGAGGTCTTGTTTGCAGTGTGATGTATGGGAAGGGGCCTCTGCTGCAAAAGCACTGCCCCAGAGGACCCATGCTGAAACGGATTGCAAAGAATGAGCCGCAAGTTGCAGCACACACACTCCTGAGTGATGAAAAACACTCAAACCATTAATGTGATTCTGTGTAACCAATGCATAATAACTGTTTAGTTTATAGGATATCGTTTTGGATTCATTGTTCTCTGTATGCCAGTTTGAAAGTCTTGGATGTAGTTAAACTGTAAATTGACTGTGTGGATGCTGTTTGTGTTTCCACAGGCTGAGGTGTGTTCAGGGACAGTAGCCGAGGTCATCCAGTCTGTGGTGAACGGTGCAGACGGTTGCATCTTCTGCTTCGGCCAAGTCAAGCTCGGTAAGCTCCTCCACTGGCAAGAGATTAAACAAGAGCCTTTGTTAGCCGAAGAAAACTCTCATTGCTCTTTGTTAGCTGCCCTTGATTGTCCACAATTGGCTTAGCAGTGCACTGGGGTGAGTCAAGGAATGGGAGATTGGAGGAAAGAAATGGGTAGTGAGTCCGGGTTGGGGATGAGGGGTAAAGTGCTGCATCCATGCTTCAGGGCTCAGTCTGTAATTAAAATCTTAGTAATTGGCCTGGGCAGTGCTCTCAGGCAGAATGACTGATTCTGGAATGAGTCCTTGGAGTAGAGTCTTTTTAGTTTACATTTACTGGATACTACCTCGAAAGCCCCACATCAGCCCCTATTATTATTTTTATAATCACTTGTATATTATAACCATCAGAACATATCTCATGTTCTTGTCTATTAGTTTTCCAACTCACTGTGCATTCGAGACAGCTTGATGAGAGAACTCATTTTAATGTTGAACATATAGTGAGAGTAGCTTGCTTTCAAGCACAAGGCAGTATTTCCATATTCATCCCCCTCTCTCTTTCACACATCCCCAGGCAAGACATACACCATGATTGGCAAAGACAGCTCCACTCAGAGCCTAGGCATTGTGCCCTGTGCCATTTCCTGGCTCTTCAAGCTCATCAATGAGCGCAAGGAGAAGACGGGCACCCGCTTCTCCGTTCGAGTGTCTGCTGTGGAAATCTTTGGGAAAGATGAGGAGCTGAAGGACTTGCTGTCTGACGTGTCCAGCGGCAGCCTGCAGGAGGGCCAGTCCCCTGGCATCAGTCTGAGAGAGGATCCAATCTGTGGCACTCAAGTGAGAAACACCTCTCCACTCTTTCTTTGTTCCCTGAGCCTTCCATTCTCTCTGTGGGTTTACAGTCTTAGTCTGACTGAGTATTGATCTTTGTCTGTCTATGATCCACCTCTTCCTCTCTAAAAGATATTTGACTTTCACTTGTGAGTGCTCTTGTGTGTATGTGTGTTTTTTCATCTCTTTTTGTACTTCCCAGTCCACCTCGCTCTATCCTGACTCTCTCTCAAATCCTCCCTTTATATTTCCACCAAACTCATCTGTGGTATTGATGGCTGTCTTCTTACCTTTGTATTGACTCCTCTGTCAGCATCCATCAGCATCTATTACCCATATGTTATTGCTGGCCCTCTGCAGCACAATAGAAGCATTATCGGGCGATGGGGGAGGACTGTATGATTGCAGGCACTCACAGGTGTCGCTGTCAGATGTTGTTTTTGGGGGATCTGTATGGACTTCAAAGGCTGTGTAATTCTGTGAAGCGCCTTCTTGCTTCGCCCTCTCAACAGCCACATGTGGGCTCCCTTCATGATGCCCCCCGCCTTCTCTCTCTCTTTTACCTCCTCCTTTGCCCCTCTTCTCTTTCTGTATCTCACCACCAACATCATCACATCCATGGTGAGGGAAGTGCCCCTGCCTCCTGCTCCACCATTACCTCTCCTAATCCTCCTCCCTCTGTGTGCATATCTGCTGTTTTAATCGCCCCCGAGACCCAATCTAATGGGCAAGAAATGTGTGCTGGGGTCCTACTAATTGGCTCCCGTCTCATTCTCTTTCCTCTCTTCCCTGGTATCCTTTTCACATCCGTCCTCTTTCTCAAGCCCTATGTGGCCTTCATTGCTCAACCCTAACCCTGTTCTCCATCTCTTCCTCCCCCCACAGCTCCAGAATCAGAGTGAGCTTCGTGCCCCGACGGCTGAGAAAGCCGCCCTCTTCCTTGATGCGGCCATCTCCGCACGCAGCACCAGCAGACCCAGCGTTGAGGAGGACGAGCGAAGGAACTCCCACATGCTGTTCACTCTGCACATTTACCAGTACCGCATGGAGAAGAGTGGCAAGGGAGGAAGTTAGTAGAAATGAATTACTGCATTTACACCACTAGCCATGTTCCAACAAGTAACCACCTCACATGTATGCAATAAACTACTTTGGTCATTGATCGATTATATAGCACTTTTACACATAGTTTCACATATGTATTCAAAAATAGAACAGCTGCAGTATAATTTCTTTAGATGTTTCCTCTCCTGATTACAGTTTTTCAAAGGGGACTTCCATTATACACTGAATGTAATAAGGTGATTTTGTGGTGATGTTGATGGCAGAAAAGTTTACTATAAGTATGAATAGAGCAGACAAGTCCCTTATTTGCAATGTTTATGGATGAATAGGTTGTGGGCTCTGCACGACTGAAATGTATTTGTATGCATGTCTTATGCTTTGATCAACAGCAAATTAAGATGTGAAGCCTCACTGACAGGAGCTTCATGTTTTGCTGCTGCACTAGCAATTACATCAGTCTTCCACATAACAATGTGCTGCCCTGTGATTTTTACAATGACAGCCAATTCCCTCTCGCTGTATTTTGAATCAGATGAAGAGGATGTGCCTCCTCGTTAACATGAGGTACACATCTGGTGTGACTTTACCAGTCAGGCTGCAATTTGAATCACTTCCGTGTGAAAATACTAACACAAAAATAAATCACAGAACTCTGACAATCTTCTGGGCTGAGCAGTGGCACTCCTGTCATCATAGCACTATGCGTGAGGAACTGACTTCAGAGAGGGAGTGTCTGGCCTGTGTTCACCTGGTTCTTCTTCTCTTTTTGGCACAGTGTCAGGCGGACGGAGCAGGCTGCACCTCATCGACCTGGGAAGCTGTGAAAAGGTCCTTAGTAAAAGCAGAGACGGAGGGGGAGGCTTGTGTCTTTCTCTCAACGCATTAGGAAATGTCATCATGGCTTTGGCAAATGGAGCAAAACATGTACCTTACAGGTAAGAAATGCACCATTAGTTTTACAGCCTCTCTTACTGTGTCTTAGCCTCTGTAAAGTTGTGTTATAAGTAATACTTTCAGGCAAGTTGCTGCATGTGTCATCAGTCTTGCAGGTTTTCTGTCTGAACGTTTATCTAGTTTGTTTAGTTAGCATTGTATAATAGCTTTCCCTGTTGTTGCACAAGATTATATTAAAGGAACTCAGGTATGACAAGACTAATGACATCAGCTCAGTATTTGTCAGCTCAGTGAACTTAAAATGGCTCCTCCTGAGCTCATTTCGGCTACCGTTATTGTTCTTTTGAAATACTACCATGCTGTTTGTTAATAACAGTGTTATGCACCCTGTAGGGACAGCAAACTGACAATGCTGTTGAGGGAGTCCCTTGGCAACATTAACTGCAGAACCACCATGATCGCCCACATCTCTGAATCCCCCGCCAACTATGCTGACTCACTCACCACTATCCAGCTGGCATCCCGCATCCACCGCATGAGGAAGAAAAAAACAAAGGTACAAGGATAGCTTAAAAAGCACTGATAAATATGAAGTAATAAACTGATATTGAAATATTGTATTCAATATGCATGAATATCAGTTGTACATATTTAGAAGTTAACAACATAGTTGTTCAGCAACTTCAATTACACTTCTAAATAATGATTTAGGTAATAGCTTTGCTACATCTAATGGTTTTGTTTATAAATGCAGAGTAATTGGTAATTCAACATTATATTTAAGTGTTGCTATAACAGCAATTACAATCTTAATGTGCGTGTGCCACTTTGATAGCATTAATCATATTTCATGCCACGACTCACGTCCCTAAATCTTTCATCCCCCTGCAATTTAGTAGCTATTAACCAAACGAATGTGTGAATGCTTCTGCAAATGAAAGATTATTAGTGCACTAACTCAGAGCTAGTTTTTCGAGGCTCCTCAACGCATAATCATGTAATCAATAGCACTGCCCGAGGAAGTGTGTAATACATTCCTTTGGATTAGGGAAATATATGCTCCAGATAATTAGGGGGAATGACAGCATGTATTTATTTGGTACCAGTCCCAGACATGATTATAACACAGTCTACATACAGCAGTTTATTGACATTAATTTCTGTGTGACTATTGATGTGCACTTTTAACCTTTAGATAAATATCGACAGGTAATTTCATAGAAATGAAAAATTACCCATTGATTGATTTCAATATGAAATCGTTGAGGAAATGAATCTACTAAGGATTAAAACGTTTTTGTAAAAAGGAATGAATGTTATATTAATAATGTAAGACGATAGAATCACATTACTGTCATCTCTTAATTAGAATATATTTAAAACCCAAAAGACTAACTTCTCTTCTGCTTTATCTCTGCTTTACACTTTACAGTATGCATCCAGTTCATCTGGAGGGGACAGTTCCTGTGAGGAGGGGAGGATCCGCCGGCCGCCCCACCTCAGGCCGTTCCACCCTCGGACCGTGGCACTGGACCCAGACCTGCCCTCCATGCTCAGTGACCCCGACTACTCCTCCAGTAGTGAACAGTCTTGTGATACCGTCATCTATGTGGGCCCTGGTGGATCTGCCCTCTCGGACAGGGAGCTTAGTGACAACGAAGGCCCACCTGCCTTTGTTCCAATCATCCCCTCCCTGAACAGAAGGAGGTGTACAAAAGAGGGCTCTATGGACCAGTTCTTTAAATGCAACACATTTGCTGAGCTGCAGGAGAGGCTAGAGTGTATAGACGGCAGTGAACAACCCACTGCCTTTGTTGGAGAGGTCAAGCGAGGCCCGGCTAGCCCCAAGACCGACATCTCTAAGGAGAGCGAAGGTTCTGCTTCCCCAAATACTGCAGCAAATAGTTCTCACACTCAAGAGGGCGACTCCGAAAACCAATCCCCTAAATCTGGTGCCACAAATCCGCCCTGCAGTCCCACTACAACATCTAAACTAGACAATGCAATGGCGCAATGCACACCTGCAGAAGAGGTACCTTCAGACAGTGTCCAAAATGTGTGCAGAACAAGCGCTGATGGTGAGAAAGCCTTTGTTTCAGAAAACATAGTTAGCGCGAATAAACTAACAACTGCTTCTGGGACTGACTCTGAGCCTGTGGTGAGAGAGAAGGTGTACTTCAACAAAAAAGCTTTGCCCAAGCCCGCCCCACCACCATCACAGCAGAGAGACCCCAGCAAGGAAAACACTGGCACTGTGGGAAGATCCAGCACCAGAATGCCTCCTGTAGGAATGAGCCACCAGGCTGTAAAAAGGCGGGATCCTTACACTTCCTCTCTGCTCAGATCTCCTGTGGAAGTGTGCCAGGTGCGCTCTACCTTTAGGGAAAGATGTCTAGATCGGGACATCCTGAGAGCCACTGTGACCTTGCAGCAGCCTGTGGAGCTGAATGGAGAGGATGAGCTGGTGTTCACCGTGGTGGAGGAACTGTCAATAGGTAGTCTTGTAGATAGAGATCGGCCATCCAGCATTATCAGCTTTAACAGTGACTGCTCCCTTCAGGCCCTAGCTTCTGGTTCACGACCTGTCAGCATCATCAGCAGCATCAATGATGAATTTGACGCCTACACATCGTCCATGGGAGGATCAGAGGTGAACATTGCAGTGGTCACACCCCTCCAGGAGGGAGCGTGTATAGATAGCAGGGGTTCATCTATCAGCTCTTGGCTGAGTGAGGTTAGTGTCTGCACCTTGGAAAGTGAAGGGGCTCATTCATCGGACGTCTTCCTTCCACAGGCCAAACACATGGGGCCAGAGGCCGCCTTTTACTTTGATTCCCTGGATATGTTTCATTGTGTCTCTTCTCCTAGAGATCCCAAGAACTCCCTCAATGACAGTGGGTTTAGTTTTTCAGAACATGATAGCGATAGTGCTGCCTCAAGCAAACTATCTTTGACAAAATGCCCCCCATCTCCGGAATCAGCCAAAGGCTCCCTCGGATACACATCTAAAATAACTAAAGCTCACTCGCTTAGCTCGTCCCAACTTCCCCAGGGCCCCTCCATAGTCCACTCTAGTCTTCCCAGGAAGATTAAACCTACCTCATCCATCTCTCATAGTAGTAGCAGCAGAGAGCCACCAAGGCAAGAGGCTAAGCAGGAGGATCCTTGGCAGCGCGTTGACAATCACTCAGATCCTCTTCCCGACTCCAGCAGCACCAGCAAATTTCTCCGAAATCCCCCCAGTGGTATCCCCACCAGCAAGACAACACACAACAGCAACACTGTACCTCGCCCACCCAAGGTGCAGGGGCCTACCTCGTCCCAGAGGGTGGTCGATGGCTGTGAGAAGTCAGCCAGCAAGAATCTACCCAGCAAAATGCCTCAGCTGAGACGAGGTGCCACCACCTTGGGAACAGTGCCCGTGATTCATTCTTCCGCAGACTACAAGGGATCTCAAGATATTATTGCATCGACCACAAGCCTTAAATACTCCTCCCTGGGGAAAAACAACAAGGCCATTTCACAGAAAGCGAGCAATCTCCCTAAACCTGGTTGCATCTCACCTCCCCCTCCTCCAGTGAGAAAGTCTAGTCTTGACCACAAGACTAAGATCCTGCTGCCCCAAAGTGCCTTAAAGTCAGCATATGGGGAAGCAGGACGGGCTTCTGGAGCAAGGACAGCTGTATCAGAGGATGAGCTTGAGGTACGCCACAGAGCAGACTCTACCAGTTTCAAAACCTCCAGTCTCAACATAGCCAAAGTTACCTCCAGCCTGAAGGCCAGAGGGCCTAGAGGAGCGGCTGGGCAGCATTATGGCAGTCAAATGTCCCTGGAAAGATGTGAAAGCCTGTCCTTATCTGGTTCCAGACCGACGCTTAGTAGGGAGAATAGTGGGACAAGCCTGGGGAGCGGCAGTAGCAAATCCAGCAGATCCATTCCTAGATTTGGAATTCCTAATTCATCCAGCTCTCCAATAGCTACCTGCCCATCATCGCCAAGTGGAGGAAGTATTAGCAAAACAGGTCAGGTTAAAGCTTCTGTGAATCCCAGGTCATTAGGAACCCTTAATAGTAGTAAGGCACGCTCACTGTCAGTCAACAGCTCCAAGGGCCTTAGCTCCTCCACCAAATCTTTGGCCGCCCCTGTGACCAGAAATACCAATGCTAACCTCCCTCCATCAGGACGGACATCAGCTCCTCGAACCAACACTGCTACTGTCAGCACTAAGCCTGGGAGAGGAACTATCATGGGCACAAAGCAGGCCATGAGAGCTGCCAACAGCCGTGTGAGCGAACTCGCAACAGGCAACATATCAGGCAAACACATAAGAGGAGCAGGAGATTCAGACAGCGGGAATGACAGCGGTGTGAATGTGAATGAGGACAAATCCCCGATAGCCATCCTGCCCTCCCCATACAGCAAAATCACAGCACCCAGGCGGCCTCAACGCTACAGCAGCGGCCATGGCAGCGACAACAGTAGTGTGTTGAGCGGGGAGCTGCCTCCGGCTATGGGCCGCACAGCTCTGTTCTACCACAGTGGTGGCAGCAGCGGATATGAGAGCATGATCCGTGACAGCGAGGCCACAGGGAGCGCTTCCTCTGCCCACGACTCCATGAGCGAGAGTGGCGTGTCGTCTTCAGGCAGAACAAGGAGCTCCAAGTTTCCCAAGAAGAGAGCAAATGGTGAGAATCTCATTTTGGGTTTTTGGGCCTTAAATGAGCCAATGCGAGTGCCGTTAGAGGTTACATTCACACCTATCATACTGGCAATAAGAGTGTTGGTACGATCTATCAAACAGTATATGTCCTTGAAGCTACACACATTAAATCCAGAAATAAATGCCCTCTCCTAGGAAATTAGCCATATAGCGCTTCTACCTTCATGAATCCATTCTTATTACATTCACGAATTGCTGCTTCATTGGATTTTCTCTCCTCCTGTATCAGCAGAATACATTATTCATACATATATGGGAAAATGATAATGCATATATCAAACAACACAACTTTGAACTGTGTGATAATCAAATAAGATGAGTTGTACATCACCAGCAATGAGCTGGTTCAGGTTTTTGCAACCCTGTATATATATATATAACCATTTGAATTCATGTGCATTAAACCAACCTGAATTCATTCAGGCTGTGTGTGTATCGAATAGCAACCCATGAAACCCTCATAAATATGCAATCACCACAACTCGGCTTGCCTATGTAAGGCCTTGCATCACTTTACATCTCAGAGTGAGACTCATACATATTTATTCATAAATCTCAGCAAATAACACCATTGTATGTCAACAACTCAACTGGTGCCTGTCTGACCTTATGCATGTATTTGTAGGCTTCCAGAGAAGACGACTTATCCCGGCAACCCTGCCAGAAACCAATTCCCTGGGGAAGAAGGTGGCCACAGCCGGGCAGTGGGTGGACTTGCCCCCTATGTCGGGACCTCTGAAGGAGCCTTTTGAGATCAAGGTGTATGAGATCGATGATGTGGAGCGGCTACAGAGGCGGCGTCAGGAGGAAACTGCAGAGGTAAGCAGAGGGTCGTCCCCCACTTGTTTTTCATAGTCGAACATCTCGCTGAACTTGTTTAAGATAATGTTGTGTCTGGGTCAAGGTGTCGTTAATCCCTCTTGCTAAGCCTCGGCCATACTTTCCATGTGCGACATTGATGCCATGCATGCCCAAGACGTGTCACATTGACTTGTGTTGTGGGAATGTCTTAGTTTGCTTCTTCCCAGTTTCTTTTTAAAGAACAAGCAAGTTATTAGATGTCTCAGACGTCTGACCTTCAGTTAGCTCAGTGGCAAATCCAGGAGTTCAAATGTCTGTGTCCAGATTCCCATAGCATGGTATTTTTGCACCGTTCCAAAGGAGTGTCAAGAGTTCAGGAGGCAATTACTGATGAGGGTTAATTGGTTTGGATATGAGTGATGACTCAGCTTACTGCTGATGCTGATGTGTGTGTGTGGGGGGGGGGGGGGTTAAGAAAGAAAAAAGGAGATGGTGTGAGAAGATTGGTCAGGGAATGTGTGATGAATGCAGGGGCGCCCAACACTAGCTCAAATCAGCTCACTGCTTGCATTCATCACTGGACGCCTGACTGCTTTTTATAGCTGACTCTTCATCTGTGGATCATTAACTGCTCCCACACGTTTGCTGCTGCCAGACAGGGATTTGTTAAGAGAAGATATTAAATCAGCCCTATGGCGGTTTGATTTTCACTTTCAATTAGGAGAAAAATTATTGTTTTTTTTCTCTCCCAGTCATCACTGCCCGAATGAGAATTTTGCTTTTCTGTGCTATTTTGAAATTAGCATTGGTGTCTCGTGCATCAGTAACCTTGTCTACAGTTTATGTATATATTTACACACTGTTTCTATCTGCTATTCATATAATATTCTGTCTTGTTTAACATGCTAACTTGTTTTATTTGTTCCCCCCCCCATTTTGTCTTCAGCAACCATTCCAGGATGTTGACAAGGTGAGCTCATTTTAATGGTGACCGAGGTTTCAGTATTAGCACAATAGGCTGTACTAAAGCAGTTATTATCATCATAATAATTCAACCTACAATTGACATCATACTGTAAAATCTGAACAATGCCCACATCACAGCACAACTCAGCTTAAGACTTTGTCTTAAACGTTTTTGAACAAAAATAACATTTATTCTTTGGGGGCAGGGTTATACAAGACTAACTATAAGTACTAAGGTGGCCAATGGTTTCTTTTTTAGGCTTTATAATGACTTTTACTGGTAGTTTTCCTAATTCATGCTGTGCCAACTTGAACTGTGTACTAATAGGCACTTCACTCAACTCATCTGTAATCAAACATCTTTGTATATCCCTTAGGGCCTGCTGTATTTTAACAATAAGCTGAAAATGTTAGAGAGAAGGCAACAGCAAGTGAGAGAACTGAGGGCAAAGTATGAGGTGTTAATGGAGGAGCTAGAAGACACCAAGGCCCGACTGATGATGGACCCCAGCAAGTGGATGGGAGAGTGTAAGTAACTGCTTAAATGTTCTGTTACTGTTAGTTGATAACTATATAATGTTAATTATTTTAAGACAAACTGTGTAAACAAACATTTGTTCCACTTTTTCAACAGTTGACGTGGACCAGGCTTTGGATAAAGAGTCTCCGGAGTACCATGAGGCCTTGGCACAGGCCACAGAGGAGCTGGAGTTCTGTGTCAATCTATGCAAGTCCCGTGTCATGATGGTGACCTGCTTTGACATCAGCATGCCAAAAACTGGTGCTCAGGATGGACTGCGTGAAGTCGAAGTGTGAGGACAAAAGAAAGTCGAGCTGGAGAAATGAGGAAGTGAGAAAACAAAGGATGGTAAAATGTAGCAGTCAGTGATTAGATATCACTGGAATGAAGAACAACAAGTGACAGAGATGAGATGAGAGTGGATCTTCGCATTAACAGAGGAAATCTTAAACACCTAGCTACAGTGCCTCGTTGCCTAAAGACATATTTAAATGGCAGAGATATCAAACGTGAGCACAAATGCTGTTGCTTGTATTGCAAGGCAGTGGCCATCACTTACTCAAGAGTCAATGAACAACACCTGGAAGTGCCTTTTGTATTGTTTTGTTTTTGAGTTATTCTTTTTCATATGGTGCAGGTATCCTTAAGCATACCTGAGCTAACCCTGAACATATTGCTTTTAAGAAAAATATTTTATATTGCATTGTATAGTGTATTTATATGATTATGTGGTGTGTACAAATATCCTTTTAAGGGAAAAATAAAGAGGAAAAAAGAAAAAGCAATAAGCTAATGTTATTGCGCTCCCAGACTTTGCCTTTTCTCTTGTTTCAAACCTCAGTCAGCATTTTATTCATGTTTATTCAGCCTCTTGCGCCTTATGTTAACTCTCTGGTTCTGTAGTTTTTTAGATTTTCATACTGGACTACGTTTTCTCATCAAGGACTGCATTTGCTGTTGTCGCTCATAGCCTGCCAGCTGGCCTGTGAAAGCTAGCAGGGTTGAGTGAATGTTTTCCCTCCAGTTGCCTTGATCAAAATGGGTCTCAGTGGATGTACTAAGGTAGAACAGCAGTTATATTGGGGAGCTGGAAGGCTTATAAAAGCTGTGCTTGCCTGTGTTTATCTCACTGAAAATGAGACATTACGCCAAAACATATCAATCAGAGGGCCACTGTAATGGATAGGGAGGTATTATTCTTGATTCAGCCATTCTCTCTGGTGCCTCAATGCAACATGTGGTCAAGCAACCCTTGGAGACCTTCCCTACACCAGCCTACGAGCAGGAGGATAGCATGATGAATGGGTACACTGATAGCAGTGAACCCAATTTCTCTCTAAATAGGCTTGGGGTGGGTGATATCTATACACTGTAAAACAAAGCAGCACACATGAGACAGCACAAGTCTACTGGCCTATTATACAATACTTTTTCAAGCGCTACCAAGCCTCGGCTCTATGCATTCCAATACATTTACTGCAACTACTGTAAGAACCTCAATGCTGACTTAAGTGCAGCAACACATTTTGGCATCTTTTATCCCTAGTTATTTTTCTTATTTTAAATAGTACAATTAACTAGGTTGATGCAGTTTCTCAAGAACTTTTTGTTTACCATGAGTTGATGCAGTGAATAAGAGCAAATGATCGGGACATTTTGTTTAGAAAATCAATCATGATATCAGCTCTTTGTAGCTGCCAGAATGTGTTTGTAATGATTCAAACGGCTGACGCAAAGAAAACAAAGATGATCGGTGAAAATGATTGTTGTGAAAAACAAACTGGCTTTGTTGAATTTTGGTATGTTTGATTTCTATATTTCTGTTGCAAATATAACTTTGTTTTCTTTCTTTAAAAAATATGTACTCTCTCAGGCCCTTTCTGAAGATGCTGCATGAGATTTTTTTATCATTTTTAAGAATGATTTCTACTCCATTTTTTACCATTCTAATTTTTTACAATAACTTCAATTTTCACTAATGTGGGGTAAGACTCATAAACTAAAAAAATATAACCAAACCAAGACCTTTTTTTCCAAGAAATTATTATATGTGGGGTCATATTTCATATCAAAACTCATATTTTCGAATATCTTTCTTTTTGTATAGGATTTTCCAACCCTGTGTATAAATGTATGATATGGCAGCTTGTGTTTTACTTTTACAGTTCCTGTGAATAAAATGTTTCTTCTTACTGACGATTCAGAGTTGACTTTTGTTTCCCAGATTCACATATATTCTATATTCATGGGATTGTTTGTTCACACACAATTGAACAGAAGATAAGACTGAAAGCACTTTATGTAAGTCTGCAATTTCCTACGGAAATCCAAACAACAATCATATGCGGCCTACTTGCTTTTTCAATTCCGATTGTTCGTCGTCCCATACACAACAGGTAGCTGCAACCTGAGCCACATAAGAAATGTTAAGCCATCTGACACAGGTGACATTGGTGTAGCGTGCTTACTTTTTCACACCTTCATTTTTTATTTGTTTAAAGCAATTTATTAACACATACACAATTTCCATTAGTTTGATATAAAACAACACAGTAGGCTCATGCAGAGGTGGAACAAATACTCATCTTGTACTTGTGTAAAAGTAGAAGTACCATGTAGGAATACTAAGGAATAAGTCCTGCAATCAAAATGTTACTCAAGTAAAAGTAGAAAAGTATTGGCATCCAAATATACTTAAAGTACCAAAAGTAAAAGTACTCATTATGCAGATTGGTCAATTTCAGAATGATATAAATCATATGTTTTGATAATTATAATTGATGCATTAATGTGTTTATCAAAGCTGGTTAATTTAATTATGTTGTATACTGCAGGGAAGCTTGTCAATCATAAATCCAAATCTCCAAAAGTAAATCTGTAAAAAACGCAGATACAATTAGACCCTTAATATTTTTCACAGTGTCTCTTCTGCCTGATTTGACCTTTTACTCATTGTGGGCGTGTCAGTCTGTTGATTGACTCATGCTGCACCTGAACACACCGTTTATTTCCAGTGTAGAGAAGATAATACAAATACTATATACGTCGTCTTCTGTGGATTATACAAGATTATTGTGTAGTTGTATATAAGATAAGCGTTCCAGTTGAATTTCGCTAATGTAATATGTCAGTGTTGTGAACTTGTGAGCACCAGAGCAACACCACGGTAGGCCTACTGGGATAGCGACAGAGACGTCAGAAAGATATCTCAGAACAACACCAACCACCAGATATTTTCAAGGCTAGCTACTACTAGAGGTAAGTGCTAAAATATCTGTTTACATGTGGTAAAATCGGTCGAACTGACAAGCTGCTAGCTGGTTGTGCACCGTTAGCATTGTTATTTGTAGCCACCATGGAGTTTTGAGACCTCTTGCTATTACTAGCGAGCATAGCTCTTTCCAACTCTAACCTGAGCAGAGGTCTAATCAGCCTTAATTGCAAACACCTGTGTGCCTGGCCTTTGCAGTATATTGCAATCATTCCATTAGTTGAGTAGGAACATAAGGTGCCAGTCAAAGATATTACTATTTTTCTACATTTGATTCACACCACACAGAGAACTCACCTTTTGCTGTTGAATTCCATCAGGATATAATTTTCCTTGATTAAATGACAGTATATCTCACTAACTCTCAAACTGTTTAGATTTTATGGACTGTTCCTAGAGGATGAACATACAGTTTTTGATGATACTTGACTCAACAGTAGCACATTGGTAAAAAATAGTTGATATACAGTAAAGGAAATTAGACAAAAAGAGGGGGTGCCGGTGTTATGCCGTAGATTGAAGCCTTGCCGTAGATTGAAGCCCTGTTCGCGGGGACGAGCAAAGTGACGTCATCGCCTGTATTGAGCGTTCGCCTAGTTTTCTAAGCGGAAAAACGAAAGATACTATTTACTTTCTCTCTTTTGAATGATATATTTCCCATCAGATTAAACAGCAAACGGCTGAATAAATAATGTGCATACAATTGCGTGGAGGCTCGTTTTAAGGACACTTTTCAGATCTGTCACAATCTTCGTATTGGAACAAACTTCCGTTTTTGAGTCCACTCTGTTCTGTTCCTCCTTCCTACAGAACAGACAATGACAGGATAATATGTCATTTGTCAGTATAGTCCTAATTTTTAAAACCTTCTCTGTTGTTTAAGTGTCTGATAACCACGAATAGTAAGCAATGATATAACAGTAATTATATAACATATGTCAGACACTGTGTTATTTTCAATCAAGCCTAAAAGATTATAATGTGTTCAAACTGGCTTCACTCGCTTGAATTGCTCCTTTGAATGTAATGTTCCTCTGTGGTTTCCTACTCAACACATGTTTGTATTGTAATGCCACTCATATTTTATTTTTTATTGTATTTTAAGGTGACATTGAATGCTTTGAAAGGTGCCCTAAAATAAAGTGTATTATTGATCTTATATCTGTGCCTATATCACACTATTAATGTTCCTTATTTTAGACTAGGTTAATCCTGGTGTCAATAGGGAAGATCTGCACTGTTCTCTACATAACATGTTCAGCAGAGCAGGTATTTCTCCTGCCAGATTTGGAACCCCCCCTATCATTTTGTCCAGGATGGTCATAGACTCACCAAAATCACACTGGTGTTTGCTGTTCCCCTCTAGTTTGTGCTCGCAAAAGTATTTTACTCTGGGCCCAGCAGGTGAAAAACTAAAGAGGGGCTTCCAAATCCGGCAGAGAAGGTGCTGCCAGATATGGCACCCCCTCTACAACTTTGTCCAGGACAGTCACAACTTCACCAAAATCATACTGGTGTTGCCTGTTCCCCTCTAGTTTGTGCTCACCAAAGTATTTTACTCTGGGCCGAGCAGGTGCAGAATTAAAGAGGGGCTTCCATATCCGGCAGACCAGGTGTTGTAGCTGCCGGATTTGGAAGCCCCCCTATACCTTTGTCCAGGATAGTCATAGACTCACCAAAATCACACTGGTGTTTGCTGTTTCCCTCTAGTTTGTGCTCACAAAAGCATGTTACTCTGGGACCAGCAGGTGAACAATTATAGGGGGGCTTCCATATCTGGCAGCCAGCCACAACACCTTCTCTGCCGGATATGGAAGCCCCTCTTTAGTTTTGTACCTGCTGGGCCCAGAGTAAAATGCTTTGGTGAGCATAAACTAGAGGGGAACAGGCAACACCAGTGTGATTTTGGTGAAATTGTGACTATCCTGGACAAAGATATAGGGGGTCTTCCAAATCCGGCAGCTACAACACCTGGTCTGCCGGATATGGAAGCCCCTCTTTAGTTTTTTACCTAATGGGCCCAGAGTAAAATTCTTTTGTGAGCACAAACTAGAGGGGAACAGCAAACACCAGTGTGATTTTGGTGAGTCTATGACCATCCTGGACAAAATGATAGGGGGGCTTCCAAATCCGGCAGCTACAACACCTTCTCTGCCGGATATGGAAGCCCCTCTTTAGTTTTTTACCTAATGGGCCCAGAGTAAAATTCTTTTGTGAGCACAAACTAGAGGGGAACAGCAAACACCAGTGTGATTTTGGTGAGTCTATGACCATCCTGGACAAAATTATAGGGGGGCTTCCAAATCCGGCAGCTACAACACCTTCTCTGCCGGATATGGAAGCCCCTCTTTAGTTTTTCACCTGCTGGGCCCAGAGTAAAATGCTTTTGCGAGCACAAACTAGAGGGGAACAGGCAACACCAGTGTGATTTTGGTGACAGTGTGACTGTCCTGGACAAAGTTGTAGGGGGGGTGCCATATCTGGCAGCACCTGGTCTGCCGGATTTGGAAGCCCCTCTTTAGTTTTTCACCTGCTGGGCCCAGAGTAAAATGCTTTTGCGAGCACAAACTAGAGGGGAACAGCAAACACCAGTGTGATTTTGGTGAGTCTATGACCATCCTGGACAAAATGATAGGGGGGGTTCCAAATCTGGCAGGAGAAATACCTGCTCTGCTGAACATGTTATGTAGAGAACAGTGCAGATCTTCCCTATTGACACCAGGATTAACCTAGTCTAAAATAAGGAACATTAATAGTGTGATATAGGCACAGATATAAGATCAATAATACACTTTATTTTAGGGCACCTTTCAAAGCATTCAATGTCACCTTAAAATACAATAAAAAATAAAATGAGTGGCATTACAATACAAACATGTGTTGAGTATGAAACCACAGAGGAACATTACATTCAAAGGAGCAATTAAAGCGAGTGAAGCCAGTTTGAACACATTATAATCTTTTAGGCTTGATTGAAAATAACACAGTGTCTAACATATGTTATATAATTACTGTTATATCATTGCTTACTATTCGTGGTTATCAGACACTTAAACAACAGAGAAGGTTTTAAAAAAATAGGACTATACTGACAAATGACATATTATCCTGTCATTGTCTGTTCTGTAGGAAGGAGGAACAGAACAGAGTGGACTCAAAAACGGAAGTTTGTTCCAATACGAAGATTGTGACAGATCTGAAAAGTGTCCTTAAAATGAGCCTCCACGCAATTGTATGCACATTATTTATTCAGCCGTTTGCTGTTTAATCTGATGGGAAATATATCATTCAAAAGAGAGAAAGTAAATAGTATCTTTCGTTTTTCCGCTTAGAAAACTAGGCGAACGCTCAATACAGGCGATGACGTCACTTTGCTCGTCCCCGCGAACAGGGCTTCAATCTACGGCAAGGCTTCAATCTACGGCATAACACCGGTCCAGAGTGATTAATTGCTCCATGTTTCAGGAGGGCCATCTGCTCAGTATGATACATGGAGTCCTGTGGAGTATTCCAACTGTAGATGGGCGAGTGTGTTGAGCTAGAACTTGAGCCCTGCTGGGCCATAACATCTTGCCTCCTCCTGGTTAATTCTGTTTTGATCAAAAGCATAAGAGGTTAATTTGGCGAACTTGCAAGACCAGCTGGTCACTGTTTCAAATCAAATTTTCTTTTTTTCTCTTGTAAGTGGTTTTGCGATGCTCTTTGTCACCTTGTGAAGACTGAGTTCTGAAAAATCATAAAACACCTTTAAACGCATATTTGACAAATTTGATGGAGGAAATTCTATCCTCTATAAAGGATTATTATGTCTCCAGCCTGCAGTGATTTGACAGGCAGCAAAAGCCTTTTGACGAATCTTTCAAGGTCCTGTCGGCTCAGACTGTACCTAGTTGCTGGTAGGAAGTCGGTGTCTGAGTGGAAACAGTTGTCTGGGGCTGCTGCAGACGTCTGATGGCTGCTGAGCACAGTCAGCCCTGTGTCCCAGCACACTTCGCCTCAGGGCTCTCATCATTAGCAGGGAGTTGGGTGTTGTAGGAGAATACAAATGAGTTCAGTGAAGAGTCAGCAGTCCCTCCTCACCCTTCACCCCAACCCAGCAGTGACCCTGGGTTTGAACTCTATTCACTCCTCTCTGAGTTTTTATCCAAAAGCAATCCCAATCCACTTGAATTCCCTGTCCATTTGATATATTTCCCTTTCTTTGTCTTTTGTTTCCATTATCGTCTGCTGACACGTTCAAAGTGGTTTCTCCTGTCAAATTGATTCAGAGCAGAGAGGAGAGTTCTCTTTGAAAAAAAAAAGTTTAAATCCTACAAATGATATTCTCTGGTATTCATAATTTCAGATGACCTCAAGACTGAATGTTAATTAGCTTCAGATATATTAAAGGAGAACAAGCTTTTTGAACCCTCATCCCTCTGCCTGCATCTGCCCTGGACATTGTTAGTGGTAGTAGTAGCTCACTTTTGGATTTACAGCCCTGCAGTAAGTCCCACAGATTGGTCTGTCGAAACCAAGCTTGCTCTTTGAAGAAGACCCATAAACCTGACCAAATACTGCCACTTATTCTCAGTAATTAAAACAAGCTGTCGTGGAGAAAAGTCCTTAAATTATCAGCGGCTAGGCAAGATGTCAGCCCCACAAACACAGTCTCTCTGCCTGCGTGGCCGTGCTTCAGGGGGGTCGTAACCATTGACATCTCCATCCTCAGAACAGATTGCATGTGTGAGGAGTTTTGCACCAAGACAGAAACCTTTTAAGAGTTGTAGTCCTGAAGGCTTCCCCCCCCCCCCCCCCCCCCCCCCCCATGTACTGTAAATTCAGGATGGGTGGCCATTCAAGACCAACAACATGCAACTGAGCTAAGATAACACCAGAGGCAGTTAATCAAACTGATGCAATCCATAATGTTAAAGTGAATTAATTAGCCTTTCAGAGACAACTTGAAATGATCTACCACGGAAGATTTGACCTTGTTTACTGTGTTTAATTTAGCAAGCTTTGGGTTATGAGAGGCTAGGGGGAACCAGCAATTATATGATGTAATGATTTAGATATAGGGCCACTGATTTACCATACTACCACCAACTGTAATCTTAATCATCTTCCTTGTATTACTGTCACTAAACTCCCCAAGTCTTCATCCAGCATCTCTGGTTTAGGCGGTAATGAGGATTAGGATGTGGGCTATAAAGTTGAAACAGATTGCAGTGTGTTGACCTGCAAGCTGGCAATGTAATGAGTTTCTAGGTGATGCACACACTCACACAGCCACTCTCTGATGCTGTCAGACAGTGGGCAGGCAGTGTCACTCCATTCTGTACGCAGAAAGTACTGATGGAGGAATAATTCACAGTAGAGGTGGATGTTTCATCTTTTTGAAAGTTGCATTTTTGGAGTCCTTTTTATTTTCAGTCTTTGCCCAGGACTTTTCTAATGGCATGTAATTCATAAAGCTGGTTATCATTGGTTATGTTTGGTCAGTACATTTTGCACTGACCTTGTCAAAGAATGATGAGGAGAAGTACTTCCACCACCACATGCACTGACCTTGTTCTTTCAGTGGTCTTGTAGTCCCTCGGTACAGATTGCTTGTAGATAACTGCTGATTTACATAAAGGCATTGTTTAGAAACGCAGTTCTAAATGCTTTTAGAATACTAATGTGAGAAGTTAATGTGCAATGAATATTCATGATTTAAAAAAAGAACGTTCTACACAATTGAGCAGAAAAAAGACATTGTAAAGCCCTTGATTACAGTTGTTAGGTAGGTTGCAGTACACTACAGTCAGGTTAATGACTTGGTGTTCTCCTGTGCAGGACTTTAAAAAAAAGGTTTCAGCCTTTTCAAAGAACTGCAAATTGCACTCATGAGATCACTGACATTAAATGTCATTATTTCCATAGAACAAGCTAAATAATTTGAATCCACAAAAGGTCCTCACTAAGATATTGCTGTTTATTGTGGAGTGGAACTGAATAGCCCTCCATTCCATCAGGTTGTGCTCTGTTGACAGATGGGCAGGCGTGATGAAAAATACCTTTTTTAATGAGTCTGTCTGAAGACATATTTTTCATAGGAGGCAGCCCACTCTATGTTTAAGTTTCAGTGGCCACCAGGCTCTTAGCTGGCTCCCAGCAGCAGCCATCTGGTGGACAGCAGAGCAGGGGCTGCAGAGACCCCCCTCTCCACTGAGCCCACACCTAGCCCAAGGACACAAGGAAAATAACTCGTGCCCGACAGGTCTTCACTCTGTTTAATCTGGTACGTTACTGTCTATGAGATCACGGGTCAAACTAACAAACTACGCTCCAATATATATGTAATTTAATGGGACAACAAGACCTGTTCTTTTCTATCGCGGCAAATGTCATTGACGGTACCATGTTACAGTATTGTTCTGTAAATTCAATGAAGCAATGGTTTAAAATAACTTAATTTATTTTCTTTCATTTGGAACTCGTGTACAAACATCAACAACTGCCTATGTTTAAGATATTTTAGATTATTTCCCATGAATATTACATCAGCTGGTTTTCTGATGCAGGATAAGACTGTTTCTCTAAGAGGGAAGACTGTGAATAAAACACCACGAGATCAGTCTTTACCGTGCCTTTATCATGTGAGATAACAAAGGTTTAAACCTGAAATCATACTGCCAACTTTTAAAATGACATTTTTTGAATTGTCTTTACAGATATCAAACGCTAAGATAAAAGCCAACTGTATTTGTATTTGAAAGTAGTTTTATAAGGCTGTTATGGTCTTAACCCAAGTCAGAACATAAACACTGTAAATCTGTAGCACGTCTTGCTCACTGCAACTGCAATTGTATTTAAATAAAAGCGTCCATATCAGCATATGTATTTGGAATTCATTTTTGACAGGCTGTGTGAGAGATACATGCATCAGCAGATTGCAGGACACATTTTATTGTAAAGAATCTTCTTTCTGCTTGGATGACCTCACATTCAGTTGGTTATGATTGACATATCATTTTACCTACATGCTTTTTCTTTTGGTTGGGAGATCAGAGCATGTTCAAATTGTGCATTGCACTTTCCATCTTTTCTCGCATGAACTGTGACTTGTGACTTATGAAATGCGAGGCTTATGACACTTTTAGGTCTCTGTCGTGGCTACTGTTGAGGTCAATTGGATTCTTGTCTTCATTGAATTGTAGAATTTTTTATTTTGCTGGAAAAAAAACATTTACTATTTGTTAAAACAACCCTAAACTCTGGGAAATCCATGTAAAGTTGTCTTATATCTTTATATATCTTAACGAAATGTTCTCTTTAGATTTTATTTGGTTACTTTGGAATTCGTTGTGATATCATTTGCATTGCATTAACAGTTTGCATGTTTTCACCATGGCTATACAAATATAATCAAACTTTCATGGTCCAACCTGTGGGTTAATCCACCAATCAGACAAAGCCTTGTTCTAACCTCAGGCTATTGTCTGCCCCTCACTCACACCTCCTGATTATGTGTGCTGTTTTCATTTACACATGTAGATGATTATTATAGCGGTTACAGTAGGTGTTTTTTTTCTTCCTTTGCAGCAGTGAGGAGGCCCTCATTGTCAACACTGAGACAGTGCATTGTCTCATCAGACAGTTTCAGGCGCACCACAGCGGTGACAGCCCAAACACTGTCTTTGTGTTTCCTCTCTGTCTCCCAGATTAGAGCCTGATTGGGCAGGTTGCTGACAGGAGGCTGTCAGTAGTTGTGATGTATGAAGTGGAATATGTGCATGTGAAGAGGTTAATTACACAACATTTAAGACCCTTATTTGCTTCACCATTCATACTGTAGCCAATCACATCCAAGACACTCGCTTATCAAAAGTAGGCTGGCAGCTCTGCCCCGTGGCAACAGTTGCCGTGATGGCGGATAGTCTGGCAGGCAGCGTGTGTCCTGCTGTTTGCCTATTTGAGATGGTTGGCAGCTTGGTTCAATTCCCCCCTCCTTATACTGCTATTCATTCATAGCCAAATGAAGGTGGAGAATAAATGTGTTCCCTGAATTACTGATAGACTAGACCATTCTTACTTATGTCTGGTTTTTGCTTCATTTAAGCTGTCAATCATGTTAAAATAGACACAATTTTGTACTACAAATCAAGCAAACATATAACACAATACTTAATATACCAGTGCCTTTGAAAGAGACTTAAAGTGGACCTATCATGCTATATTTAAATGATATATTGTAGGGCCATACCTATATAAGGTATATTTATACATTTCTGTTTTCAAAATACCAAACAGATCATGCATTTTAGCCATGCCTCATTTCACTCTATGTGCTGTTTGCTGTCTATGGGTCTGATTCTGCTGACCACGCCCCCCTGCAGGAGAGGTGAGCCGTGCTCTGATCAGCTGCTGGGCTGTCAGAAGAGGGGGAGAAAAAGAGATCTCCGTCCTCCGTGTTTTATTATATGGAGTCGTTATTCGTTTTAAAGCTCAATAAATAACAAAGAAGACCTTTGACCGGCACTTTTATAATTTTGTCCGGAAGATTTAAACTTTAACGGACATCTTGACCGGCGAAAGTAACTGAAACTGAAACTCTGCCGCACTGTCCCCTCGTTCCTTGGAAGAGACGGAGAGGTGGGTGTTTGTCATCTGCTGGTGGACTAACCGGAGAGAATTACAGTGCTTGCCTCGACGGGGAGGGATTGCATTGAATTAAAGCAGCGGGAGCAAACGCTTGCCTCGGGGAGGGAGAAAAAAAGCCACAGCGGAGAATAAACAGAAGGGTAACCATGGTAACTATGGGCGGGAAGTCTTCTTCGCTGCTTTTGTGGCAGACTACAGCGCCACTTACAGGCCTGGCATATGTACTACAGCGTCTCCAGCGCTTTCGAGCGGCAATGGCCGGCCGTGGCCCAACCCCACATTCCCCTGATAGGTGGAGAGTTGGCCCAATAGCCGTAGCGCCACTTCTGTGACGACATAGAAGTGTTCAAATCTGGATCACTCTAATGGTTTATATGAAAGTGATACACATTTCAACGCAAGCCAGTTTTTACAAAAGCTTATGTCTTTTACAAAATATATTTAAAATACTTCCTTCTAAAGTTAATACTTAAATCAATCAGTTCTGATTTAACAGTTAGCCTCCTGACCAATTGATATTGTTTCGTAGGTTGCCACTGCATTAGACAAAGTAGAAACTGGTGAACGATACACAGGTTCAGTTTCAGTTTAAGTGACAAACTTTGAAGTCAAACGCAGACATGATGAGATATGGCACTCTCAACTTAACCCCCCCTGGTGCTGACACTTGTCCACAGCTCGAATTGAATGGCCGAAACCAGTCACTCCATGTCAACAACATTGTAACTCGGCTGCCTAACTCACAACTCAAGCTTTCATCTAGTTCACTTTAAAGTATGACCTCTTTGACATGTCAGAGACACATGCATCCTCTCTTGTCACACTCTGAGTGAAGGCCTTTTCACCACTGTGGAAATGAGCAGGACATCTGACATTCCCTATGGGCTTTTTGCATGAGTGACAGAGATTAGTGGAAAACTTGAATATATACAGTTATAGAAATCCATATATCTGTAACCCTTCTGAAGTGACGTACTGAAATCTTGTTCTGAAGTGATAAATAACCTATTATGCAAAGATCCATGGATGAGTTTAATCTAAAGGAGGACTGTGCTAATTATTTTTTCTTTTATGAGAATATATTTCTCTGTGGAGCTCAGTATTGAAGGCAGATTCCCAAAGGTATTAAAATCATGGAGCCTAGGAATGAATCCCCTTTATGATTGGATGTGTTACTGTTTGGTTACATATTCTATAGTGAGAACCGTTTTAACAAAAAAGTGTATGTTTTTTATTTTGTACTGTGGTACAAGAAAGTAATTTGACTTTGGTTCTCGTTGTTACAGTAATGAAACTGGATGGCTACCCCTCTGAGGCTAGAACAAAACATTATGTCCTTGACAGCGCTCAGCCACTTTATTTCCAAATGAAGTAACAAGAAATTGTTCAAAATAGCAGCAGTGAGATTACAGTATTTCTGCTGCAAATTTCCCCAAGGTAATGTTCATTGTGTTTTAGTATATATTGTTCCATAGCAACTGAGATGAAATGGTTGTATTGATTTTAGTGTAGAGCAAATTAGGCCTCACCCTGGAGTATCCATGCACTTTGCACTGCCTACATAGCGCTATGAACATCGTTCAACAGATACATTCTTCCTCCACTTTAATTACCTCTGGTTACCTGAATGGCATGGCACACAGAGAGTTGCCCTCCTAATTAGCTGTCAGCTGTTTTAAGGCACAGCTCATTGATTATGTCGTGATCGCTAATAGGACGTGAAATCCTGCTGCCTTCTCAATTGATATAGATGAGAATGAATGGCTGTTTTTAATTTGGCACCAACACAAGTTAAGTATTGAAATAGGCCAATGTGTTTTACAATCACATTGGAGTTCTAAAAACTTTAGTGCACGTCCTTGGGAACCTATTAAAATGTGAGAGAAGTGCTTTTAATGCTGACTTAAACACAGAATTTAACAGTAATCCCTGTCTGGGCAATCGGTGACCATGAGATACAGTTAGGTGATGTCCTCAAATGTGATGCTTTAGTATCTTCAAATTGTAGCTTTTAGCTTACTGTGCAAAATAAACGTAAGGTTCTTTAATCTTGCTTTGCATTTTGGATAGATGTGTTGTGAAGGTATTGCAAAGATGGTTGTAAGATATTACTTCTACATCTTCCTACAATCCTCTCTTAGTCATTCTGTATGATTCTGAATCATCACTTTAAAATGGTAAAACATTTTTAATCAAATGCATGGAAATAGTAGAACAGCTTTTTTACACATTGTATATCTATGTGTTTTATGCAGTGTTTTGTAACCATATCAAAACTAAAAACTTTGCTTTTTTTGTTAAGCACCCATCACCACCATAAATGTCAAATCAATAATAATGAAAACAGAAGGTTGTACTACAGCTGTAATTTGTTTAGCATGATTGATTATTCAAATAAAAAAAAGATTTCTTGATTTAATATAAACATAAATGTTGTCTTGTGCACGTTGCCACTACGTTAGGTACATTTTGGCAGTTGTACATGGAATATCCAGACCTCGGCGTGTTGTTTCTTTGTTCATTAGTAATCATTGATCTTCTCTCTGGGAATGTGACTAGTCTGGATGAACAGGTGGGCCGATGCCTGCAGGCATGTGAACTCGAGGCCTCAGCAGCTCCACCATCAACACTTTGTGCTCGGGAGACTTTTGCGGACGTGTGGTAGTCCCCCCCCCCCCCCCTCCTCCTTCCATCTCCACAGCTCCCCAAACACAGTTGTTCATGAATATGGATGGCAGGCAAGGCTTCCTGGCATCATTAACGTGCCACAAGCCCATATAAATCACATCACCATAAAACCTCCAAATGCTCTGATGGAGAAGGTAACACGATAACAACCCGCACAAGTCAAGAATACAAACAATTATTGAGAGGAAAAACACTGGGTTCTTGGTTAGTGGCTTGTTCTGCCCATTTGATTGGGTCCTATATTACTCTGCAGTTGTGTAGTAGTGTTAACAACCTCAAACATCTCATGTGACAGGGCTGGATGCAGTTACATGCAGACACAGTTTATCTTGGCTTAGATGTTGACAGGCACTCATGCACAGCTGCAATGGACTTGAACCCTTAGAAAAACTCCCCCCTCTCAGCATGGGGAAGAAAGTCCGACATCTTTTCACTTTGTAAAATGAGGGCACATATTAAACTCTGTGCCCACTTTTGTACTGTACTACATAGACTACAGGGTTTGCCAGGGATGAAAGTATGTAGGTCATTTTACAGAGCAACAATATGATCAGATTGAATAAAGATCTAAAGATCGAGTTATCCAAAATAGATTTTGATAAGTAAATTGAACATTTTCGTATAATGGATTGACAAGACTTGTTTATATCTTTTTAAATGCATATCCTTCTGTCTCTCTCTGTGGAGAGAATGGAGTGGTTAGAGGCAAAACACATTTAAATGGTACGATCAGCAGCTGGACCCTGCACTGAGGGCATTTTGACAATCTGTTGGCAGCCAGCCCCATCCTCTCTTGTCCTCCCGGACAAAGCCATACATGGCCATGAAACACACAAAATGCTTGGTGTGTATTATTGTTGACAGTTTAAAAGACCTTCTAACCATCTGTAGTGTTCTTCAATAGGAACCTTAATGACTTAAGTTCTTAAAACAAATGAACATGCCGTGTGTATCCTCTGGCCAGGTTTAGACCAACAAAAGCACTGCGTCAAAAAACCTAGACTCAATCTCTTTTAAGGAGACCAATGCATTGGCAAAGCAGGGTGTGCTGCAGCGGGGGGCTCCAGGAGAAACACACAGGGTTGTCGATCAGAAGTTGCTCTTGGCCCAACCCACTCTGCAGGGCAATATCCTCACACCTTACTGGGTAGAATGCCCTGTATGGTATGTACCGAAGCACTTTGTGCTATGGTAATTGTAACGTTGTATACAGATTGCAAACCCTTTTGAGGCAAACAAGTCATTTTGGGTTATATAAATGAGTGAAAGGTCCTGCAATCTTGCCATCAGCTTTTGAACTGGAGGCCTTGACTTACACGAAAACGAAAACGAACCGAAGTCGATATCAAAAAAGTCTCCATGTAGTTCTCCATGTCCACTTGTTGCTGATGGTTGTGGTAGAGGAGCTGTAGATTTTGCACTAACATCTGTATCATGGTCAGTAGCGTCTGGAGCACGAACGCAACCCTGTGATCCGCCATTGTTGTTGTTGTTGGCGAAACGCATCAGCAATGACGTGGGGGTGAGCAGGAGAGGCGGGGCTATGATCGTATATAGGGGCGTACACACGGAGCCGCAAGCGTTTCGTCCCCAGACCTACCCACTTTGGGAGCTGTTATCAAAGTGTATCGTTTTCGGGCTCCGAAGCCGCGGCTCCGTTTCGGCCTCGTGTGGACGAACCGTCTATACGATAAAGAACTTTAGCGGATACAACCCGTTTCGTCTCCGTGTGGACGGGGCCTAAAATGTAATCTTCTTACCGTTATCTGAAGCAATGCACCCAAATCAAATTAGCCTCTTGTGTTCATTTTTTCAATGCAGTGCTATTGTTGGTCTGAACATAGCAGGGCCTTCGACACCAAGACTGATAACTTTAATGAGAACTCTTAATAAAACAATGTTACCCTCCACACTGATTAACGTTAACGCTTGTAGACAGTGGTAACGATTACGTACCGCGTGCAACATGCGGACGGGGCCCCAAACCGATATTTATGGCCTCTTACTAATGTACGTTGCACAGAGGAAGAATCATCATCGGGCCCTGATGGATGTGTATTTGTGTTTGGGGAACTTTGAATAATAGATATTTGTTGCACTGCTTGTAGATAGGACTTTACAGGAAAGTTTAATATTGTATAATAACCTTTGCACACCTTAATTCTAAAATGAATGGATAGTTGTTTAAAAGTGAGATGTCACAATGAACAAAATCAGAAACATATGTACTGTAGCACTGATCCTTATCATGGGCAGGGGGACTAACTCAAAAGGGTTACAAATGTGCTTATTTGAAGAGAAGACAGTGGTCTGCCTGCTATTTTGTATTTTATTCTATGACGGTACACTGCTGCAAACTTCAAAAAAGCCCTCGTTTCCAAAAAAGGGGTTGTTCTGAATTTGACTTGTGGACGGTCCCCCCCCCTCAAATCCACACAAGAATATGGAGTAGCGAGTCTCGGTGAGTGAGGCATTTCCTCTCTTCTCAGAGTTACTTCAGACGAGGTTCCTTGCGGGGGGTCTGGAGTGGATTCTGGGGGCACGGCGATGCCAGCCTTCTTCACAAACCTGCCATTTTTGTCTTTGGAGAGAATCCATGCAAAATTCATTGTTTTCACCCTGCAAAGACAGAGGATGGATACATCTTCTGGAAGCATATTTATGAGGAGAAAAGAGGGATGTTGCCTTGGCTTAACGCTGGAACTTTTTCTTTCCCTTTTTTTTTACGTTATGAGTTATTGTAGATGATTCAAATACATTGTACTCATCCTTCCTTACCAATTGAAGCATTATGGAGAATTATTCAGCAAGGTTGTACATGATTGAACGTGGGGTTACAGCTCTTTGATCTTTTCAAGAGATAATTCAAGAAGTTGTACAGTAGTATTTTTCAGCTACTCCAGATAATTTAAAACGAGCATTTCAGTTGTAGTTACAATTTAGCTGATTATAATTGATTTGAGCTCTATAGCATCATATTTTAATATGACTTAATGCTCAAACATTGACAGATAAGAGACAGAACTACATTTATCCCCCAAGAATCAGAGCTGCATTATAAAGGACTTTGAAGTTTTATTGTAACCAATGTGAACAATTAGTATTGAATCTGTAATGTTAAAATGACTATAGTGTCGAACTGTAATTCAAAGCTTTTTATCTGAATATAGTATGGCATGTAACAAGTGCAATATTTATATCTAGCTGCTTCACTGTAAAACAGGATGAATAGCTCATTATTAATGCTATATACGCCATTGTAAAGCAGCTGTAAATCCAAGATGACTAATGTTTTATTTTGATGCAGCAATTCTTTTGTCACTTTAGTTTCATGTTTTATCAGGCTCTGATTTCCTGTGGGACTGTGCACAACAGCCATCATCCATTTAGAGCTGTGGAAATCCGGCGAATTTTCTGAAAATGATAGCCTGTAACTCAATTTAGACAACTTCAGAGCAATGCTCACCCACTTCATACAGAATTACATTAACAATAGCCGAATGCTGATATTAACCAAGTAATGTAATTACAACTACAGGTTTGGTGCTAAAGCAATTATCAAGATGAGTGAATATTCCCAAATCAGATTAGGAAGGTGAACTTCAACCCCACTGGATTGAATAAAACCTCATTTATGAAGCATGGCTACACCTCCCTTTGTCTTTGACTTGTCTTTTACCGTAAGATTAATATTCAGTGATGTTGCATTGACATCCACTTAAACCTACATTTGTCTTTGATTAACCTTGATTGACAGGCTATATCTCAATGAATTATACAACTTGTTTTCTTAATGGCTATTATAGTATATAGTTCACTTTGTTTTTCTCTATACTATATTTACACACAACAGTACAACAACTGTACCAGATAAAATAAAAGCAGAACAAGAAGCAAGCCATGAGTGAGCTGCCACTGTTAGAATAGGTGAGCGAAGTGTTGCTCTGGAGCTCATGGGGGGTGTTGCCCTTGGATACAGGCCATTATTATTGCCCTAGGTCAGGATTATTGAAAAGCTAATGTTTAGAGATGCAGCAGGATGGAGATGTTGGTAGGGGAAGTTTGAGCTTGGATTGACTCCTTAATGTAATTACACCCACTCAGGGGAGAAGCGATGACAGAAGTGGGCTGGGATTTGAGAGAGGCATGTGGCAGCCTCACAAAAGAGAGCAGAGGAGTGTCAGCAGACCTCTCTCAGGGTGAGGGTCGGCCTCATGGCCTCAGGCCAGGCACACAGGATTAAAACATCCTGGCTGTAGGGCCTGGAAACAACAGATCCAGACACAGGACCGTGCAGCTGGAATTGGAATAATGCGACTTGAGGATGGTGCATATAATTCATTGTTATTCCAATGCTATGCTTTTCTTTTTCTGAGCACAGCGACTGGGTTGTTTTCCATACCAATTCTGCTGCCTGTTTTTGTTGCACTAAACTGAAGAAACATTTTGAATGTGAAAGTTTGTGATTGATGCATAATGTTGTTCAAGACTTTGGGCAAAGCTTGTTATTTATGTCAGGTGTGATTTCCAGTGTTGACAATGCAGCATTTACTTCTTGACATGCTATCACCGAAAGGATTGCCCACTCTGGAGTTGGCACTCCCTCACACAGAGAAAGGAAGAGAAGGGGGAAAGAAAGGCCCTTTGATGAAAGGACTGAACCCAGCCCCCCACTCTCTCTCTTTCCCTCCCTGCTTCCCTTCCTTGCCCTGTGGAGTTAATCTGGCAAAGAGGAGGCAGCAACAGCCAATTTACACAAGCAGCAGCAGCTTTTTTTTGCCGTGCCTTCTCTTCCCCTGTCTTGCCTTCCCCCATCCACCGCTCAGTTCTTTGTGTCTACGGTTGTTTGGCCATGTTTGTGTGCACAGTGTCTGTGTAATTCAGCATGCATTGGCTGGTGGAATAATATCAAGTACAGTAAGGTGAAAGACGGTCCAACCCCTGAGGCTGGCAACACCTGCCTCCTGCAAGCTGTGCAGCTGAGGTGTCACGGCACAGGTATCACCACCTAGCTTCACCCATTCTCGCGCGCCAGTCTGTCCTCCGCCTTTTCTTTGTTGGCTTCCATTCTGTCTGCATTCTGATTAAGCCTTTTGAACAAAGGTACAAAATAAAAGGATTAAGAGTTCTCCATGATTGAGCCGTACCCTCCCACCTCCCCTCCATGCACAAACACACACACACACACACACCACACACGCTGATGTTGGATGCATCCCTTTTGGGCATAGCATATCAGACTCAGCTGTGCCTCAGGAAAAGAGTGATATAAAAACAATTAACAAACGTTTCAATTACCAACAGGACTGAGATGGCAGTAAAATGAATCGCCTGGATGACCCTGTGTTTTATCTACTTCATGGCGGGTTGATTTATGCGTTATTCAACAGCGTTTGCTTTTTCCAACACTATTCCAACATAAATTATCTTAACACAAAGTATGTTTTTTGTTTTGCAGCAGTATTAGTAAAGGCTGATCATGGGCTGTTCTTTCTGCTTCCTGCTGTAATGTTTTCAATCAATTCTCCACACTCACTGATTCTCTTACATTTCTCAATCGAATCCAGATATTTTAGCCCATCGTTTTTTCTTGGCCAGATCAATTAAATCAAAGTTCATCCAAGCCAGACATAAATTATTGAATGAATGGCATCTGGATCTGGTGTGGCTATTCATCCAAGCCCTGATGGGAATGGGAGCTGTAATGATTCATCCATCCCAATATCTTCGGACACAGTTAGTGTCCACAGTTATACACTTTTAGTTATGTACACAGTTAGTCTTCATATGATCAGGAATGTATCTGATGCAATATCTAAGGTAGCAGTAGTTATTGTTTTAGTTAAATGAGAGAGCTAACACTGTCCTTAAAAGTGACATTTTGAACTGTATTCCGAGTAGCAGAACAGCTATGTCTTCTTGCAGATTATGTTTGTATTGTTGTATTTTGTGTAAGACATTTTATTTTTACCATTGTGAACCAAGAAGCAAACGTTGCTGCCAGTGTTCAATATACTGCGGATGAATGGTGTTGTGGCACTAAGTATAATCAAATTACAATCTTTTAGTTACAAATGTGGTCTCCTTTCTGAGTAGATATTTAGGTGTGCCTCTCCTGAGCTGTTGGGCAAAGGTGAAGGAGAGCAGCCTCTTTCTAATTTACACAATGATGCATCAGCACTTTGTGTGCCACGGGTCAATACGGGTCTGCCAGCACCTCGTGCAGCCTGTCAGAGCCAATAGACTAGCCGACATGACATGTCCTGCACCACTGATTGAATTACCGGCCATTTGTCTGCCATGATTGTCTTGCTGTCATATCAGCGTTAATCTCGTTATGGGCGCTGCCTATCATATCCTCATGAACCATGACAAAGGAATTAAAAAACATTTTGCTACGAAATTAGGATTGTCTTTGTTTATAGGATGCCATTTATATCTTTTTAGGAACAATTTGAATTCTTAAAAACCTTTTTAGACAGATTTCTTATGAGTAGTAGTGTAATGTCTATGCCAGCCTGTCGGACCTCATCTTTTCATCCCGTCTGCAATATTCATTTCACACACACAGTACAAATCTCAAAACAACATGAATCATTTTAGCAATGTTCATTCAATTGAAATACGACCTATTGTTAATGCATTTTGCTTTGAGTCTCAATTTAACCAAATGATATCATTAAAGGTATTATGATTCTGTTAAATAAAGGATGTGCTAACAATGCCCTCATAACGATGAAAAGGATTTTTAGGATACTTACCTCACTGCTGTATCCTGTTGGCGGAAGCAAGGTGGGCCCCTAAAAAATGCCAACACAGCATCTTGTTTAAGTGTGTATCATTGCATGTATAAAGTATTATTGTAATGTTTATGTTTATTCTAGACGCATAAAACATTTTCAATCAATCCAATTTTTTCTTCAGTACATAAAGAACATTGTTCCCAATACACTTTACGATTAAAAAAAGAAAATAATTGATTTTAATAAAGCATATAGCATCAAATATAAGTATGCATTAATTAAGTTAAACAACCTCATAAAAAAATAAATCAATGTTAAAAGGGTTAAGGACCTGACTAAGCTTTGGGCTAGACTGTAAGTGGGCAGGGTTGGCAAATGTAGCCAACGGATTTCTTTTGTTACCTAAAGTAATGACCAGGAGAACATCAGTGAAAAGGGCGTGCCAGTGATTCAATTACCTGCAATGTGCAGTATGTAGTAATTACCATGGAGGAGTGGCGTGGACTGAATTGCGATTAGTATGAGTAAAGAAATAAGAATTCACGGAGGACATCAACTGGAAGAAATGCTCCCAGAATTGCTTACATTTACAGTAAACTTGAGTGTTGGCATAAGATGAAATACAGTATCAATATATTTGTAATGGGTTCATTCCGGCCTGTGTATATTAATAAGGTCTTAATCATAAAAGCACAGCCGCTAGTTGTTTTTTTCATTTATTAACAAATGCATATGAATTGCCACTAAATAAATGCCACTTGCTGAGACTTTAATAGCCAATAGTTAATGTTGCTTTGTTCTCTTACATTTCTGGCGTACATTCTCAACAATACAGAGCCAAACCACAGAATTGTTAATAATTCAGACAGGGTGGAATATGCATGCTTTTTCTCTCAAAGACTACTTAAAATGCACAGACTGAGACTCTTCAAATATTGATTTTCTCCTTCTCTCCAATTGTGTTCTTATGCAGCTAACCTGAGATATAGCCCTTCCTGGGACATATGAAACACACGAGTGTGAAGAGGTTGTTAGGCCACAAATTCTTGTTCTTGTCTAGATTTCTTGTAGTGCTTTTTCATGCTTTAGCTCAGTATTTGCACCAGTTCCTATATAACACAATGGTAATTTGTGGCATTCTGCAATATAAAAACATAAATTCTATCTAACATGATTAACCAGCTCACTAAACCAACCACAGTAACTGCCTTGAATGTAAATTTCTTTTTACAGCCTGTCAGGCCTTAGCCTAACGCTTGGTGGCACAACTTCAGAGGAACTCCTTCATGGCGGTAATTTATCTGCTGCAGTTTTCAAAAGCTCATAGTTCACCTTGCTCCTCGGATCTGGGCCTGGCCTGGCACGTATTATTTAACAGGGAGATGAATGGCCGATTGGGCGTTGCTCATGTGTCATGGCGTAAGTCATGATAAATAACAGGACTACACTGACAGGTCACAGGACAGTAAAGAGTAGAGATATCAACATCAACACAGGCTCAACCAACCGCAATGTAATTTTGCAAGTCGTTAAATCACTGCCAGAGAAATACGAGTCCAAGGTTATTGAGCGCAGTGTGAGTGATGGAGACTTCGAGTGGTCCACAAGGCTCAAGTTGCTGCGGAAATGAGATTTAACACTGTGTCATGTCAAAGACCTCAGCCGAGCAGACGTGGAAAAAGCTGAGTGGAACTGGACTGTGTCTTTAGATGCAGCGCTTCAGATGTGTAGTGCTTTAGATTGGTAGAAATGATGGTCTGAAACGTTATCTGGAAAAGAATCAACTCGGCATTGCTTCACCAGCACTGCCTATTCTCTGCAGCAGGGCTTTTTATTTACAAGAATGTTGCATTTATTCTGATGGACAGTACCCATCTACTACATAATGGAGAAGGAGAAAGGCAAAGAAGAATGAGGTGATAGGGGTTGAAGATGTGAGTTGGAAGGTGGGGGGGGGAATGTAAGCGAGGTACACCATCCAATTTGTGATGGACCAGATGCTGTACCCTCAAGCGAGGTATTTTACCCCAAACGATACCTGTAAAAACTCCATCTGTTAAAATGGGCCCTGGAATATGTCAGCACTAGCTGAAGGCTCTCTTGCTGTGCTCGAGCTGGCTGTCTGGCTCTGAGGATCCTGTGTTGTCAGCTGTGCCCCATGGGCTGAGAGAGGAGAGAGAGCAGAGAGATGCTGCCATGGCAGTCTGACAGCAGGGCTGTGGCAGCCCGCACCGTCTCTCCAAGAGGGGGAGGAAGGGGGGCAGAGAGGGGGAAAATGGAGAGTGATTCTATCCTAACATGATGCCCATGTTGTTGAATGTCAGTGTGGTGGACAGATTGCAAATCATTTCTTCTAAATGTCACAAAAGGTGGCATATGCATACAGCTGCAAAATGTGCTCTGTTGAATGAAGAAATGAATGGTCAGCATGCCTCTGGATGTGTCACCAGCTGATGTGTCCTCTGAAGCACGAGAGAAGCAGTACTGTAGGTTCACAGCACATGGGTGTTTTGCAGGTGGAAAAGGGGTGTATGTGCGCACGTGTGTATTTAATTGGCCAACAAGTTTTAAATAAAGTTATTTGAGCTTGTCTTAACATCCACTATGTATTGGGGTTATGTGGTTACACTGATTCAGAGAGCAGCTCACTCAAAGGAAGTGTCTTTCTTTCTCTCTAATATTGTGTGATGAAGTGCTCCTATGTGCACTTCATAGGAGTAGGTGTTATATTTTCTGTATTATTAAGATAAAGTACGATATGTCTTCTTGGCATTTGTTTTTCTTGAAGTCTGTAACAGCAAGCAGGGTTTGACCTTTCAATTAGGGTGTGGTTGAAGGCTGAGATCTATTACTCTGCTCCCAGTAATGCTAGTTCTAATTGCAAAGGACCTTGAGCTGAGGCTGAAACAAGAACTAGTCTGATCAGTATTCCAGACTCAGAGGATGTGCTGCTGAATGATCACGTTCATACTATAAGTTCCCAAGCTGATACTCCCTCTGCACTCTGAGGCAAAACATTGCCTGCATTTTTCCATCCAGTCTTTTTCAATTTAACCTCGAAATGTCACTCTGGTTCAAATATCCATCTCTATAAAGGACCTTAGATGCAACTTTGCTAGCTCATGTGACAAACAAAATAGCAGCATAGGTGGGGTAAGTGGGTCCCTGCCCATCGCAGCACTCATAAAGGGGTAATCTGTGTGCTGAGCCGCTCTACACTGATCCAGGGCTAACACTGTGGTTATACATCTGTCCTCTATCTGCGCTTGGAGGACATTTATTCCCAAACTAGCAAAAACTGTCATACCTTTCATTTGCAAATGAGGTCAAACAGCAGGAGGAAATCTGGAGACTGCACAATGTCTATATTTTACTTTCATTTTGTCGTGATTTCCTCCAATTTATACACTTCATCTCATTATAACTATTCTTACACCTGCAGCAGTTCTGTGCATGTGTGCATGTGTGGAAATAATCAATCCCCATAGCAGTAATCAATGGGGGGAGAAGTATGCAGTAATTTAGTTAATTAAAAGCTGGGGGGCATCAGACAAGACTGGGCGTTAGATCTCCATTTTAGAGGTGGCATAATTATATGGAAAAATGGCTGATGGGGATTTCCTGCCTGGCCAAGAGAACAAGGAATGAATATTCATCAGGCATTGTTAAATGGTGTTTGTAGACATATTACCACTTCGGGAGATTTACCCTCGCTCTTCAGTTACTCATCCAAAGAAGCATTAGTGGAAAACAATTCCACGAGCCTCAGTGTTGAACGTAGTATTGTGCGTGCATGTTAACAACAGAAGCATGTCTTGTAGACATTCAAGAAATGAGATTCTCCAGCAATGTGGCAGCCATCCTGGCAAAACACCAATTAGCTGTGATCTGTTCAAAGTAAGTGGACTTAGAGTGAACGCCAAAATCAAATGGGAACACGAGGGATGCATTTCTTCTAATTTGAAGTCATTTTGATGGGCAACCTGAGCATGGTGGAGCATATGGCAGACAATTCCGGTGTGTTTTGATAGTGTTCATAAACACAGACCATTGTCATGCTTCATTTCAACACAAGAACACTTTGCTAAAGATAAATGCAGCATAGAAAAATGAGGGGGTGTAAATTGGTCTGTAATTGCATTCTCCAGGGAACAACCTGCGCACAGACCTTGTCCCATTTGCACTTTCTGTGTAACACCTACACAAACTATGTGCAAGTTATTTGCATAATTTGCTTTTGAGCAATTTCCTGCAAATTCTCCACCATAAATACATCTCTTACTTTAACCACAGCAACTACTCTTACATTGGGATGATGATGATCATCCAGTTGACTAACTCAATGTCACAGATTTTTATTTTGGAGTGTAAGATTACGGTGTGGCCTGAAGAGAGATTGTTTCTTCAGTTACCTTTACAATTAACCAGGTTGTAGAATTGACTTGGGCTTGTTTAATTAGACCTTAAATTACAGTCCCATTTTAAATTCATTATGCTAATTATATAACGTAACAACTACATAGAAAGCTTGTTATACGATTGTACGCCAGTAGTGGTGAGATGTGCACTAAGGTTGTTTCTGTGGCTGATTCAGGGCGCTCCCTCTCTGGAGGAGCAGAGAGCCGCAGGGCATGCCGGTCTGACTTTACGTGTGGCTGTCGCTCTCTCTTTGAGATGTCAATAAAACATGATGGATATTGTAATTGGTCTGCCTGTTCATGGCTGAAGATCCACAAGCGCTGACAATTTCTACAGAAAAGAATTGGGTTTTATTTTTATAATTTAGATTTGGCTTAAATCACATCCTGCACTTGTCACTGTGGGCTTTTATAATTAGTTCAATATTGAGCTTTAGCAATTTTTTCTTACACAGACAGCTGGACCACAGCCGTACCTCCATGTCCTCACACCACCCTGCCGTGAGGTACTTGTATCATGTCTACTCTTATTACATCTCCGCCTCAGCAGGCCCTGTGCATCCACTTCAGCTCGATGCTGGGCTCGACCTGCTCCGATAATAAAAAGAGGGGGTTTTACAGACATGGTACAGTCCGACTACAATGTTTTAATTAAAAGACCTGCTTCAGGGGTGGGAGGCTCATAGGGTGAGAGGTGGACCATATGTAGGGTGAGAGACATATGCCCTCACAAGCACAAAGACAGATGGACACCGTTGTTGGGTCGTTTAATGCTAATTATTATGAAGATGAGCATGTCTTGGGGACGTAGGGTATAAAGGTGTATCAATGGCAATTATTTCCTGGTCTTAAACGATAAGAAGGGTTGTTCATGTAGCATTTTCAAGGAAAAAGACGTGTTCCCTGGACGCGTCTATGAGTTTACTGCGTCCATAAAACAATGTGTCCCCAGGACGATGAGGTGCCGTTAGCCTCAAGCCCTGATAGAGAACACTACGGTACATCCTTTACTGCAAATATCAAGGACTGTCAAGTTTTACAACTTTTGAAATGACTCGGGACAGAAATACTGCTATAGGGAAGTCTCTTCACATCCCTAGTTGATTAACTGTTGTGTTTGGTCTTTTCATGGTGTGTGTCATTTCAAATGACCGCCACTTGTAATTACATTCAATTTGACAAATGAATCCCTCATTTTAGATGACTGACTTGATGGATCTGACTTGATTTTCCCTTTTTTTCATTTCAATAAAATATTAATATTGCTTCTGTGCAGCATCTACTTGTTAGTTTAGTTTTTTAATTGTGTTACAAAATAACAGTATTAGTGATAATAGTGTTTTTCCTGTTTATGATGTAAAACATATATGGTGAGATTATCATTGCTAATTCATAAGATCTTCAGATGAATAATAGATATTGTCCTTTGAGACCTGTGCCCTTGTGCCTACCCTTGTTATTGAGAGAATTCCAGATCATAGCAGGCCAGCACGTTTCCTTTGGTGTTCTCCTGGAAAGTCTTTTCAAACCGGCCACAGATCCATCACGTTGCCTGGGTATTGCACATATCATAAATCATCTTATATGATGTTGTGAGTTTCCTACTCTTGTCTGCTGTTACATTCGGTTTTTTTACATTTGTTCTAAAGCTGTACTGTATGTTTTTTCCTGAATTGCTATTGCAGTCTCAGTTCCGGATGTTTTTATAATAGGACGAATATAATCACGTTTCATCTCTGCAGCAGGATTACATTTAGTAAGGGTTTCCCTCCGTGTGATGAATCATGAACTTGATCAACATTTCACTAGTTCTGCATTTAAACCACTAAGAAAATTACTTCTCAGCTTGTATGAAAAATGTGATCATCACACTTGGTAATGTACGAATGATACACTCCTCATTACGATCTACTGTGTTTGAAATAGCAATAATTAAACATCTGCCACATTTCAATTATTTCCACTTGTGGGTAAGAACGGCCCCGAGCAAACGGTAGGCTGTGCCCTATGCATCTCTGCTGCGAGAGCCAGAATAATCAAGATCATTATCTCCTTCAGCAACAGGGTTTTCAAAAGGAATTAACATAAAACATTGCTAATTTGAATGGGAGACCTAATGCAACTCAAATAATTATAGTAAGATGGGAAGAGGGAGGCTTGAATCACTCACCCCCATTAAGAGTAAAAGGAGGGGGAGGAGATAGTGGTTTGTATATCAAAGGTGCAGTCAGAGCTTTTGTCCCTAATTGAAAGCCAGTATTGCAGGAAATATGGGTCAGTGATCAGCTGACTACACATCTGGTTAGTGGGTATCTACATTTTATAGATTCTATTTCTCATTTTATGTGTTGAAATGTGTAGATAATACACCATTTTGCTCAATTAATATGTCCAGCATTCATCTTTTTTTGTACACACAAACCAGAATACAAACAGTCGTGAAAAAGGTCAAGCAATTAATCTAACCATAAACAACAATAAATTACCTGAACCGATTTTACAGAATAATCCATAACAATATCAGTGCAGGCGGCCCGGCTGTAAATACAGCAGCCTGATGCTGTGATGCATGGCTGCTGAACACTGCGCTAGAAATCAACTCTTACTGCTGTCCCTCGGTGAAGGAAGGAGATTCAGGGTCAAGTTGTTCTCAAACACCCTTTTTCTTGCTCTCCGTTGGTTTCTGGTGATTTGTTGAGTTTATATTTTCTGACATGTAATACTAACGGAGTCCCCTTTGTTTTCCCCCTTCCTCTCTGTTGTGAGTGAATAGCTCTTGAGGCAATGATAAACAGCTCGGCTGCATACACAGGCTCCCTTCACCCCGAGGAGAATCTGCAGTAGGGAAGTTTCTGTCAGCCTAAGTTGGAGACTGCTTTCACGTGTTGTTTTCTTTCAACATGCTTGCCATATCTTCTTAAGATTGTTGTACAATAGAAACCACTCATTATTGTTCTTTCACAAGATCAAACGTCATCAGAGGAGTGCTTTACCCAGTCACTCACTGCTGACAGACCTGATCTTCACTGAATGCGAGTTCAGAGTCGGAGACAAGCTCCCAAAGGCAGCCGCTCCAGAGCTGAGCGCACAATATCAGCTCACCCCTTAATGAAGCTGCTGTAATCACGCTCGTGCAGGATGGTCGTCTCTCATTAGCGCTACGTTAGAGAAAGCTCTGCGACTCTTTGATGCTGTCAAAGATTCTCACCACTATGTTCAGAACAAAGAGCGTCTTCCGCTATGATAAGGGGAGGAGGACGCTTCCTTCTGTTGCACCGAGGATGTCAGGAAACTGTTTGAGCTGGGGAACCCTTTGTTTTGGTTCCAAAGCAAATTATAGAAAAAAATCCCCTGACTATTAATGTGATCTGTTCTGGGGAACATAACTTGAGAGGGTGAATTCTAAGACACAGCACTGCTTTTATTAACAAATTAACAAAAGAAAAATGCAACACACCCTGTGATGGTGCAGGGACCTGACCACGGTATTTCACTGCTTTCACCCAGTTTGTGCTGGGAAAAGCTCCAGCTCCAATGATCCTGAATGTGAATCAGCAAGGATAAATGGATGGATGAGAAGATAGTGGCTCACAGATGTCTAATGCACTTGAATGGTGTTTTGAAAAAAAAGAAAGGTTTAAACCTATTTGAGGCATATACCTGGCATTTGATAAGCTCCGTTCAGGGGCTGCGTCTGAGACGGATCTTGTTTTCTACACTGAGCAGCCGTGGCTGCTGTCTGGAGATAACTCTGAAGCTAGAGTTCCAACCTAATGCCACAGAGCAATTGAAGAAAGGCAAAGAAATGGGAGAAGGCAAGAGAATGAAAGCAGATATTGTGAGAGTACGGGGCTAACTTTATTTGACTTGACTGATTTTAGATTGTCTGCGGGGCTTTGGTCACACATGGTAGCTTCCTACATCGGTGCTGATTAAAAGGCACCACCACTCTCTTGCCTTTAGCAGAATGGCTGCAGGGAATAAAACCAAACGGAGAGGCTTTTTTAATTGCATGCATACCTGTAGGGCAGTGGAAGTTACTCAGTTAGCCACCCACTGTTTACTCTCTTTAAAGGAAACAACTAAAAACGGGGAAAACTAAAAGATTAGTTTTAAAATGTTGCCCATTCTGAAGAGGCACGTTTTGAACAGGCAATGCACTAATCGTCCCAAATGATCCGTCAGTGTTCGGAAAGGTACAAATATTTTAGCTATGCTTTTGTGCTTCTTTCTAGGATTACAGTAAACTCTGTTTAGCCTGCTCAACAATTTTGTGGAAAAACCTGAAGTTGGTAAACTAAAAAACTAAATGTCAACCTCATGGTAGTCCTGGATACAAAATCAGGTGATCTCTGTTTGATGAATCCTTTTGGGATCATTAATATCTGTGTAAACTGTAATATAATGGATCCAGATATATTGAGATAATTCAGTCTGGATGGAAGAGGTGGACCTGCTGACTGATTACAGTCATACCGTGCTAAAACATCATGTAAGAAGAAGCAGTATTATCTATTTTGTCATCATTGTGATGATTCCTGCCCTTTGTTAGGATCAATGTTCTCTGAATAGATCATCTGCTCACGTCCAAACACACCAGTACACACGTTAGGCCAGTATAATTATACCAGAAGGAATTCAACTCTCAGCTGAAGGAAAGCAAGGTTTTAATTAAATGAAAGATAAGGCTGAACATGGACATGCAATGTGTAGGTCTTCAGGTTTTACAAGCGAGTCGCCCAGGCTTGGCAGCTCCCTGGAGGAAAATGAAACTCTGACTACTCTACTGTGAACATGGAAATCTTTGTACTCTGTCACATAGTACAGTAACGGTGTCGCCATTAACAAACTATCAGATAACTATAATAATCTGTATACCTGTATACCTTATTAGAACAATTTCAGCCACATTGGCAAGCTCTCAAACTGACTCAAAATAGCTCTATTGACAGATGGCAGGCCTTGGACCTGCCGTGAACAGAGACAATCATTATATGCCTGTGGAAAAAAAAAGTCTAATTTGAAATATCTTTCCTCTCGCTCCCCTGCTGTGTTGCACTCAAGCAGAAATGCATTAAAAACACATCCATAAACACACACACACACACACACACAATCGCAAAGCAGTATATGCAAATTCAATAAATGGTAGACACTCTAAAATGTGGTGGTAAGCAGATATGTGTTGTATTTATTTTTCAACAACTATAACGTCTTTTATTGTAGTATGTTGTAAAACAGTTTATTGAATGCTTGTTTACTGCTAACTGTGTAAATGATACATAAGTCTGAATAAGTTGCCTAATTGTCGTTAGTAGCCTCTGAGGATAATGGAGAAAGATGTGGTTGACTTTGCGACAGTTGTGAACAAAAGTAGGGCTACAGTACCACTTCAAAACGCCTGAGGGGAAATGTAAAAAAGTTATCTTGTCACTTTAAAGTGTGGCCATGATATTTTATTTGGTAGAAAATAAAGCCTTCTATTAAAAATGTGTTCATCAAATCTCTAAGGATGCCATTGTATCAACAATTTATTTTATCCTCACCATCTGTTTAATAGCCTAATCATTTCAAGAAACCTTAAAAATCTAGACGTGCGTGTATATTAATGATGGCAATAGCGTATTAGATCCTGAACTGCCGCAGTAATGTAGCTTTCTGCTACTTAACCAGACCTTTAGATGGAGAGAGGGGCTCTGCTTTTTACAGCTCTCAGTAGACGGGTAGACTATCGACGGAGAGCAGGAGACTCCTGAATTCTGATTACAGCCACTTTGTGACACCTGGGGGACTGAGAAGGATGTCATTTAACCCAGTCATAAATATTCACAGCAACTTAATTGTGCGTGCTGAAGTGATATAAAGACCCAGCAGCATCACACTTCTGGGGAATTGATGCTACAGAACGAAGTACTTTGGCACCTCACTCGGACTCGTGAGAAACTCACAGGAACAGTATGTGTTGGAGATTTAGCATGAAAGATTCCCAGTGTATTGACTTCTGCCTGCTCTTGCCTGCTGGTGCTGTCTATGCAGGGGCAGCTTTCCTGAGACCCCACCTCTCACCTCCTGCCATTGTTCTTCCTCACGTTACCTCCCCCAGTTTTTTTTATTGACTATTTCACTAATTGCAGTCTGCATAAAGAAAGCGTGGAGAGGACTTGGCAGTATAAAATGCTCAGATAATTAGTTTTGCTGGGGGGGGGGGACTGCATCTCTGGACATTGATCTGATGGTTTGCTGTATTGAATGCGTGAGGGAGGGACTGCTGTGGGGGTGACAGGTAGCCTGTCTCATGGATCACAGCCTCTCGTCAATACCACTCCCCCTCTCCACTGGTCGGCTGTGGAGCATTTGGTGGAATGACACAGGTGCCCATTGATTCGGGATCATGCAAGGGAGGCATTTGTCGTCATTTCACTCTGTTTTTGTAGTTTTTTTCCCCATTTCGTTGTGTGCTTTTGACAAGCTTGCATCATATTTTCATTAGTGAAAACAGAACAGTTCTTCAGTAATAAAATATATGATCTACTCTTTAAAGATGTTTTCCAGTGAAATGTTCTTCAATCAGAGTTGCCGTGTATTTGCACTGTTGTACTAATACAACTTCTCCTGTGTTAACATGGGAGGGGGAAGGGTTTGCGCAGTGCCGTGTGCTAGGTGTAACAGGAATACAGATGATGATGATGGGAGTGTTGGGGTGCAGGTGCACTGAGAGCAGGGGAGATGACCTTGGCCATGGTGGCGACCGCAGAGAGAAGCCAGCCATCTGTCTTGGGCCACAAGGAGATGACCCAGCATCATTGTTTAGTCTGACGGGGTACACCGGGGTCACCGGGGGGGCCAGACATCCCGGGAGGGGACCAGAATGGGGTGTCTGAGCTTTATGAGCACTGTCGATAAAGACAATGAAGATATAGACCAAACGTCTACAATAAGTTATGCCCTAAAATGGTCAAAGAAGCTACTACTTATCTACTCTATTATTTTAAGAGAATGGAGTGAAATACAAGAACTGCCCCATCACACACAGTCCACCTCTGTGGGCTCTCTCTATTCAAAATGCTTTTTTATACCGACGAAATAGCCCTTACCATAATTATTTTGTCATTTTGATGTGGCACCCAATAACCCTTTACCAATTTGTGAGGCTTTTCATAGAAACCACTCAGAGGAAAGGCGATTTGGACATAATTTGCTACCTGACTCAATTTAAAATGGGCTTTTAAACTCTATTTTTAAAAGAATACTTCACCAAAACTGTCATTTTTTTTAATAGTTCACCCCTTTTCTCTGCAGGCCTATAATGCTGTTGGAAAGATATTTGTACTTGCTATTTATATATTTGTACTTGCTATTTAGCGACAGTTTAAGACAGTTAGTTCACAACAGCAACATTATATGGAAACAAATGTACATGTACCTCTATAAATTAGAGCTGGATGAATAGTCAGGGTTTTATTTGTACGCAATTTCATGGCAGTGCATCCACCAACTGACCATCCATAAAGCCACGCTGGTAGCATAGCAACAATATAATCTTTTAAAACTTGCAAACCAGGTGTTTCAATTGTATTAACTGTTATGAGATAAAGGTTTGATTTACTTTTACAACTGATTCCATATCTGTGGCTGCATTAAATCATGTATGAGAATAGTTTTTAATCTGAAGAGCTAGGAGGAATTTGGAGAAAACTTTAGCTCACACAGTCAGGGAATAACTCCAATCCTCTTATAAATGTAACACTTGAGGTCATTTTTTACCAACCAGTTTTCCTGTCCTATGTGGTCTCCAGGGAAGGGTCCTGGATAAAATGGGGTACTCGAGCCAACGAGCAGACAAAGACTTTTGATGAAGCAGTCGGTGTGACAGGGACATGGCAGGCTCGCAATCAAGGTGTTAGATGATAGGAAGGCCATAATGTCTGTCCTTTCAGTTTAATCACAACCCCATAGCTCAGGTTTTACTTGGCAGTTTCAATCACCATTCCTGTTTCCTTTCACAAGGCTTGACCCTCTCATATTCTTCACTCTAATGACAAGTTTCACTTCTCACCTCATGCTCATTAGTCACCTTTGTAACCAATAACACCATTGCAACGGGCTCTATAAATTCACACATGAATGAGTAGCTCTTTTCGTAATACTGTCACATAAAGCCAGTCCATTTGGCGCGAATATGACTAGAGTGCAGCTGTTTTATGCTCTTGGAGTACGATTAGTTTAAAAGGAAAATGGAGTTATTATGTGTTAATCAGGCCAGACTTCAAAGGCTTTTAACTTCCTGGACTACAGCTGGACTTTGAAATTTGATGAAAAGAGTTCCTAATGGCAAATATGAGAGAGGTCAGAGGTCGTGGTGGAGCTGTGGTCTGTCGGCTGCTAAGCAGATAAACAGTGACAGGGTAGCAATAGCCTCATGAAAGTCTCCATAAAGTAGGTTTATAGCTTTGCATAGTAAAACTGACCTCTTCACGTGTCTTTAGTCTGTAATGATATTGAGTGCTGCAACACCAACACACACCAGGGCCTGGTGAGTGCAGATGAGAGGAAGGCTGAGCAAACACGCCTCCCTCGTATCGCTGAGCCTGACTCCTTCCTGTCACTTCCTCTGCTTTACGGGAACGTTCCTGTGTAATTGGTGGTGTGACTCTATTTCAATTGGAGGATTCATTAATGAGTTTGTAATGATGTGGCCTTCGTTTGACCCACATCTTGGATTAAAAAAAAAACCTTCCATGCTTTTCTCAGACTCTCAATTTCAACATGTCAAAATTATTTTATATCAGGAAGTCGGCACGGGCTCTTTCCAAAAATAAGGGAGGGTGAATGCTTGATGTTCAGAGAAATATACAGATTTGCTATTTTGGCCAGAATTTGATGCTACTAATTTCTGTACGGGGAATATCAATATGACATTTAGCGAAAACAATGGGCCAGCCTCACTTATGTGAGCTTACCTTTTAAGGTGGACAGGCTATTCTCTTTTTTAAATGCCTGGAAGAGCGAGTAGATTTTAATATAACTGATTGTGTTAAATGGGCAAACGATATTGACTGAATGGCCATGAATGAACATGTAAACAAATTGCAGAATTGGTTTCACAAAATGTCAAACCATTTCTTAAACTTTCTTTGTCTTATTGTAGTTTTTTTGTTCATAGTCTAGTTCACTTACTTACTACTAGTAAATACAATAATAATGTCTTTACTACCGTTTCAATGTTCTGCACGTGTACATTGTGGTTGAACTCAACGGGGTGTGCAGCCACACAGGTATGAGGAGCTGCTTTGGTTCCTTGCAGCTGATATGTCTCAGAAATAGTTCATTTCATGGTTGGCACAGTGCACCACCCCCCCTGTATGGAGTGAGGGTTAAGGCTGTATAAATGCATATAGGTTTCTTTAACAGCACATACCTCTGATATTCTCCGGCTGCTCTGGGTCCAGTGTGTGTGAAATGGTGTGTGGTGAAACCCACTTCTTATTCTTTTAGCATGGCTGGCACCCCTTTTGATTTCTTAGGCTCCATTACTCTTCAATCTGGACCATGCTTAAAGGCAAAATGTATGTAAAGGGTTTCCAGCATATCAGACACAATGATAGTTTTCTTGTTCATGTTTGAATACACAGATGTAAGAGCGGATCTTACCCGAGAAAATATGTAAATCATTAAAAAAAAAAACAGGATCCCTTTTTAAATAAATGTGAATTTAAAATGTAATCATGGTGACATTTAAAAGCAAAAGAGATAAAAACACTTCTACACAGTAGTTATGTGGGCTTGATTTGACAGTTTTATGTCTTGGATTGAAATGTATCACTGCATGACCTAGCACACTGCAATCAAAGATGAGTAGTAGTATGAAAGCTGCACATAGGGAAGCACACTGTTGCTATCAAATTAAAGTGTCCGTGACCCTTCTGGCCAGCTCACAGATGGACATCCATCCAAAACACACTGTTCCCTTTGACCATAATCTTGACTCTTGACCGGGGTCATTGAACTTGACAGGATCCCGACCTTGTGGAAGATGGAACATGGAAGACATACGGTTCACATTGACCCTGGCTTTTAGCACAAGTGATTGTTATATGCACTTCCACCTGACATTGACAGATGCAAAGCTCCCCTTTCTTTTCTTTTGATCAAGGCAAACAATAATGAGAGTAAAAGGACAGGTATTTATTCTTGATGACATCTATCTGACAGACTGCCTCACTTGCCAGTTTTAATACAAATAATTACAATGTGTCACATAAAATTGGCAGACACCACACTAAGCAAATCTTCCATACAGAATTAGCCTCCCTTACTCTAGTGTTGTGTTTCGCCAAAAATAACATTTGAAATGTGTTGATGCCAAACACTGGTACACAGAGAGAGAGATAGGGAGAGCACAATATGAAACGGATGCCACCACAGATGGAGGATAAACAGACGCATACATTTTTGTTACAAAGCAGAACCGTCACTCGCGGTACTAAATGATTATTGTGTTTGTGGCGAAGTAGTGATTCATAGCCTGGTGTCTCGTGGGTTTCATGGAAATCTGTACATCTGGCTTAATGTGGAAAATAAAATATCTTCAACATAGCCTTTGATATAGGACATTTGATAAACTAAGGCACATTTTCATTTGTCCTTTGATTTATCTTGTCAAACCTTCAGTATTCGTAGATCAAACCTATGGGTCGTCCAGCAGAGGTGCAAAGTTAAATCTGACTGTTTGTGGTGTAGTTATCAGCTAAAAAAATACATTAATTACCAGAAATACTCTGTAAATTAGAATCTCTTTGGTTCTGTTATATCTATTCTAATTTATATTATTGTTTTGTAGTCTTGGACATACCAATGCTGTTTGTGTTTGGTGTAAAACGCCAAATACAAAGGTGACTTTGAGTCTACCTGTCACCCAAAGCGTGTTTGATAACAGGGTACACCAAGATTCAATGTTTTTTATCTCTTCTTTGGCCCAAGTTCACGGAAAACAACCTTTTTGTCGCTTTTTCAGTTTCCTTTTATTTGCAAGAAAAACAGAAAAACCAAATCATGCTTTTCTCATCCTGTTATTAAACAAGTTGAGCTCAGCTTTTGATGGCAGGTACATGTAGCAACAATTTTCCGCTGCGGGACGAATAAAATACTTCTGATTCATAAAACCTAAAGCTGAAATCTAATCCGTATTCCAGTCAATATTTAATCATCTTAACTATATTATTGTATAACGGATAATTTAATTCCTTTTTACTTTTTTTTTGTGATGGCTGTCTTATTATCTCTGTAAGTGAGAAATGCAGAAGAGACTTTAATGTGTTCACCTTAAAACCTCTCCTCTTCTCCAGTGTGATGATTACATGCAGGAAGTTTTGATTAACTGCCAGCACAGATTACATTAACTGTCGTCCTCCCTCTGAATATATTCTGTAGAGTGTGTATATTTTGGCAACTGTTATTTTATGGGATAGGTACTGTATGTGGAGAGGTGAGACAAGGTCTGGAGCTGTCACGAATTGAAGGAGCACAGGCAGTGATTTTACACAACGTTGATAGAGTACAGTAGACCCAGAGGCAGCACGTTTTCAGTGAACTGGAAGGATTACACAGCTAGCAATTAGTGCCATTTTCTCTACCAACCCTCTACAACAAATTGAACCTTTAATGTCTGGAAAATGTTGTACTTCTTAAAATGTGTGCTCTTTTTTTACGGATATATGCAAATGTCATCCCTTTGCTCAGATTTCACAAAAAGTGCTATTATAATGCTCGATGTTACAGGAACTCACTGTTTTGACAGCCATTGCTCACTTGTTGCTAACACACAGTGCGCCGCTCCGTCTGTTGTCCACTGCTGGAGGGTGAAAGTGTCTCTGACTGTCTCCTCCTCTTTACAGGTCACTCATCATGGAGCCAAGGTTGGGCTCTGACCACAGACAGCTCTCCACCTGAAGCCTTCTCCTCTGATCTGCTGACTCACTCCACACAGCGGACCTTTCAGTCCAGGAGGGAGGAATCCAGGAAGAGCCAACCACAGAGAGGCAGAGCGGAGGGAGATGACAGGTACAGCAGTACACAAGCTTCGCTGTTTTTTTTTTAAGCAAAGGGCAACCACTCAGGGGTTTCAGGCACCCACGCACAAATATTTTAGTGTGCAGACAAATATTTGTGTGTGTAGGTGTTTTGTAACTGTAACACACATACGTAAATAGATATAGAGCCGTAGAGAGGGAGCATATTTTCTGTTTTCCATGCCCTGGGCGTTAGACATACCAGGAGTGACAGAAATCTCGCCAAGTGGGATAAGATCATAAAACTGCAAGGCACTCTCCTCTCATTTTCAACTAGATGGATACAATTGTGTCAGCATGTTCCTACGAGCCCCTCCGGATCAGAACTGCTGGCAGGACTATAAACTAAAGCACTTACTCCATGACAAGACAATGAATCAATTCCCATCAAGAAATACTTCATTTGAAATGGCAATTGTTATAGAAAAAATAAAGTAAGGCTGGGTAACATTGACAAAATATTCTATTATTGTGAAACTTATGACCAGGGGCCTCTATCAATGTATTATTAACATATAGTTTATTACCAGTAAAACAAAGCACAATTTTTTAATTCCTTAGTTAGACTGTCTACTTAAAAGCCTTGAAACACAACTTAAAGCTATGATATCCAGTTATCAACAGCTAGTGTAGGCAACATTGTAATACAAGCTTATTTGAGTGTTCTGTTATAGTTGTTTGGAAAGGTAATCTGATCAGTGAAGCAGACCGCATGGCTTACGATGCATTGATTTTCATTAAGACTCCCATAGCCTGCTCTAGCATTGCTATCATTAAATACTGCGTCACAGCTGGTTGTTTACAGAGGTGCTGATGGGATGTCTCGCTAAGATTGTAAAGGAGTGCTGTGTTAAATTCCCTTTACTCTATTTAGCTGATCCTCTGTAGTTTAATATATTTCAATTACCGCCGCCGCTTCTTTCTTTCAGGTAGAAATTGTTCTGTCACTTTCCTAAGTCATTAGGCTTTGCATTAACCTCGGGGACCAACAGGGTCAGGTGTCACCTCGTGGTCGGGGGGGCACAGATTGAAGAGGAAACAAGTGAAAGGATGAAAAGAGTGATAATCATAAACTGGATGAAAGGACATCTAGAGGTGTTAGATTCTGTCAGATTGGCTCGATAGGTGTCAGGTAGAAATGTATGTTGCTGTCGCAGTTTTTAGAAAATCGACTGATCCAATTGTCACTTCTATTGGTTTCAATTCAAATGTGAGAAAATATAAGATAAAATGTGCAAATCTTGGACATAAGTCACTGTGAAACTGGGTGTTGTGTGTTATCCTATTATTGGAACGCATTACAGACATCTGCACCATAAAAAAATAATGATTTGATTGTCGAAGCAGAGGTGATTTTGTCAACCATATTTTCCTGCTGTGTCTACATCAGAAACTCCTGCTTTGGTTCCAAAATCCCTCAATTACTTTTCAACAAAGAGCCTGTTCAGAAAGGTTATATCATTCCCTCAAGGCAGCACACTCTGTGTCTTCACTCTTCTTCTCTGCTTTTCTGTCATTTTAGGTTTGACAGTGCTGTGGTTTGCTTATAGCTGAAGGCAATTTGAAAACTCCATGTGCCGGCTCTCCATGGGGCCACACAATTATCTGTAGCTTGATGGCTGTGCCCGACTGACACACTCGGTGTCACCATATTGAGTGTGAGTGCAGGGTGGGAAAGTCGAAAAAATCTCCCCTGAAGGCACAATGCAACAGCAGCATAGAGATCAGCTGCTGGTGCTTGGTGTATCGCAGTGTAAGCTGTCATGTTAGCATGAATTGCTGAAAAGACACACACGCATCATTTAATGTTCTCTTTCTGTTGTCTCATTATCAACTTCAGCTAAAGCAGTTTACTGTTTTACCAAGCTGGATGTGAGCTGCCTTCTCTATCAAAGGAAATATTGTTTATGTGTTTGCTTGTGTGGATTTGGGAAGGATAAGGGCGGTGGAATCGTTATTCTGTCCTGCACCATCTGTGCTTTGATGAAAGTGTTTGAATGGGGCTCCCGTGATTGAGTGGCACCTGCTTGTCAGAGGGTTGCTGCGGAAATATTGCTGCATTCAAAGAAGGCAGTACTCCACCTGCATGCCAATCAGGCTAATCCCCTCCACCTACATGCACTCAGCCACAAACATGTGCTTTCTCTCCCCCACTCTCTCCATTGTTTCTTTTGCAGCTTATCCCCTGTAGGTAAGAACAAATATGCCCATCACAACATCCATTCATACATTGACAACGCTGGAAAACAGGCACTAATTAAATGTTCTCTGTGTGTACTTTTCACTCAGTCTGGCAGATATCGGTATGTTGTGTCAGAGGGATTGTCTAACCTAAACATGGAGGTAAACTGACGCTATGTAATTTCTGCCCACTCTCGCATGTGAGCCAGCATTGATTTACACACTCAAGCTGTTGGGTTTTTGTAGCAGGATTTAGTTTTTTCTGTTATTTTAAGTAGCTGACATCCATATATACACTTGTATCATGGAAAAGGATAGGAGGGAAAAGTGGAGTGTTATATCTCCCCGTTTTAAAGCTATTGATTTACACTAGAAGAGATGTGAAAAGGACCTTTGCCCGAGCTTATGATCATCTGTGCTGTTATATGTGTAGTTGTACTTGCTGGAGGAGTGTGTGTGTGTTCATGTGTGTGATCATACATCTGCATGACTGTTTTTGTGTGTTTGCGGAATAACAGAAAAGAAGGGGTTATGCACAACTGTGTCAGCAACAGGAGCTCAGCTATGCACACACAAAGCAGAAGCCCATTCTCCTGAGCATCTTCTCTGATCTCTATTTTCTCTGTCATGTCAGGACAGTAACAGGTGTCTCACCTAAGGCAAAAGCACTGTATCACTGTCTTCCCCTTTATCTCTCTGTGTCTATTGTTGCAGCTCTCCGGGATGAAGCGGTTACATTGTAGGGAATTTGGTACCCAGGTGAGGTGCCTGTCATCGTGCCAACTTTGTGGGTATCTTTGGCGCTATAGCTTCATTGGGACATTGCACATGGAGCTGCCTAGCTTGGACACATTGCCAGCTATGCACTCATGCTGCTGGATGAACAGAAGGTCAGGACATGCTACAACACGGTGAAATGCTGGCAACGGTTCCGGCTATTGAAGTCCAGGCGCCAATATCAGCCCAGTATCTGATTTTAGGTGACTCACCTGGGTGTGTTTTAGTGATTTTTATTCGATTTCATTCATCAAGGTATCACACAGTAAGCCTGCACAGTGTAAATCTTTATTGCAAATTGGATCTGTTCCGTAATATCATCTACCATGCCTAATGGTAGATGTGAGATTTCACAATGACTGCAAATTACATGGGGGAATGGGACATTAACATGAAAAGGAGAAGATAAGGAAACTGAGTCTGGGATTATTCTTTTAAGAAAATTGTGTCAGTAATGCATTTTTTCCTTTCTCTGTTTACATAGCACGCCGTTTGAGTCATCATGTCATGTGTTTCTGCCTGTCTTCAGACATCCAGACCCTTTTCCGTCCTCCAATAAGCTTCTCTCTAAAGCAGGTAGTCTGAATGTGATACAATGGAGACTCTACCGCATGATTAAACACTGTAAGATTCATTTACATCTCAGCGCTGTTTGACAGTAGGATGTGTCTTTCACAGGAAGCTGACATCATTATCTGTCCGACTCCTGGAGCCCGAAGCTCAAGTACTCAAAATGTAATTTATGAAGGTAATAGTTTTTGTAAAAACAATTATAAATACATGTACTGTAAGTAATATCGTCATCAACCATGCAACGCTAGTCTGTATCTATTTTACATACCGCTGCTTTCATGTCTTTAAATTGAAAACCAATACAATGTCAACCTTTATTATAAACCCACCTGATTGTCTCCAGCTCTTTCGTGTCCCTGGTTTTCCTACGGCTTTAAAAATGTTTGGTAATGCAATATATACAAATTGGTTATTAATTACCCCTTCATTATAGGAGACAGAGCTCTGACAATCAGACAGAAGAAAGAAAGCGATTAGTTAATGCCCAGAGTACATAAGGTTAATGATGCAGTCAAACCCTTTTAAAAACTGGGTAGCGACATAGTGATCCCTGAAAACACACACATCACTGTTAAGTCCATCTGTGAACACATCTAAGACAGCATTTGCTTTCCTAAATCTAACAATCAACAATTGCAGTGCTGTGCTTGCTGATATACAGTCGATGAACTTTAGAAAGAATATATATTGAATGCAGCATAAAGTGTACACGCCTACAGTATTTGGGCTGTCGACAAATATTCTAAATGCCAAAATATATGCGAATCGGAAAAAAAAATGTTGTCCTAATTGTCTTCATTGAGAAAAACAGGATACTTCTATGGCATTAGACTAATAATAACCTAAACATGGAGAAGGCAAACACCACCTGGCAAATGTCACAGACACTCAAGTGACAGAGGGGAGGGTCCTGTTTGCATTGAATCAGCCCTAATTGTGGTTGATTGAGGTATTACAGACTAATTGTGTCTACAGTCATGGGCTCTGTTCTGTGCAAACCGAAGCATTACTTCAGAGGAGCACTTAAGCATATTTTTAAATTATTTTCTTAATTGCTTGTTTGTTTTTGGAATTACAACTGTCAGGAAGAGGAAGTACATTTGAACAGTATTCAGAAATCAAACTAATTACACTAGGAGTATTTTCTCTTTCTTACCTTCCCCCATTTCTTCTCTGAAGCCGGTCAATAAACAATCTGCATAACTTTACCACATCAATATTTAATGTGCCAGCTAAAGGTCTCCTCTCCTACAGGTCGCAGTCAGTCTGTATTTGATGTTTACTACTTTGAAATTTGCCACAGACACACAATGTCCCAAGGGGTTTCACCAGTGTGTATGTGTGTGCGTGTGTTTTCACTGTGTGTATGCATAATGAAGAATGTTTGTGTTTAATATTTTCTTGTACTTTTCAAGTCTGCTTATGAGTCTGTGAGTGTTTCCATACATCAGAGAGAGAGAGGCCTCAAAGCCCTCCCAAGCCAGTAGAAACTGCTCCCCCAAATTGCTTACAGCCGGTCTATCAGTGGGGAGGGGAAAATATGGGGGTGCATTTTTAACGACGAAAACAAATGAGCCAACACAGGCACACAATTAGGGGGAAGTCATGGCTATGTGTCGTCTTTAGATGAGCAACATGATGGCCTCTTTACCCCTAGCGGGGGTAAAGCGCTGCCCCAGGAGATGGCTCATTAGGGCTGAGGGGAGGAGAGGAGGGGCTGCTGACAGTCAAAACAGTGGGTGTGGAGAGAGGGGGTCGCTGCCTCTCAAGGAGCAGAGGGGCCTGGCTAAAGTCCTCTCACTACAAGAGCCATTTCTGATTGTGTGGAGGACATTAGCTCAATGTGTGACATACTGCTGCTAACCATCGTGTCACACAAAGGACATCTGCCATACGGCTACATTAACTCTATTGGCAAAATATTGCCTCATCAATTTGGAGGCTTTTGTATTGCGCTGATGGTATTGTTTTCATCTTTTAGACTTGTATTTATAGTTAAATCTCAAATCCTGCACAAATGGTGTATCATTTTAGCAGTTTTTTCTGATGGTTACTGATATTTTCTAACCACAATTGTGTCTTATTAATGAAGCGTGAACCTACAGATAATTGGCACAAACCATATACAATTTACCACTGGACTGAGTCAAAGTCAGAGTTCCTCTACTATCTTAATCGATCAACAATCATGAAATCACTCTCAAATTATTCATATTGAATTGTAAAGCAGAAATGTGACTAACAGAGTTGATACACTCATTAGATAATGCAGCTCATTAATCATGATCGGGTTGTCACAGATCGTGCACTGTTGAATTGGTTTCATTTGAACTTGTTGAGGGGTTTGAGACCAACGGAACAAAAAAGAATAGGCAGTGTCAACAGGAACTGTATACATGCTTAATCTGATTCTGTTACTGTAGGGATAAAGTGAATGTGATCTCCTTCACAAAAGCCTTTGTTCAGTGGGCGCAGCAGCTTTTGGTCCCATTATGGGACTGTGCACGTAGAGCACTCTGGCTCTTTAAAAGCTGGAAGAGTGCCACCAGATGGTTAACAGCAGAAGTGAAGATGTTGTTTTTATACCCTGCATTTTTAAATGATCCATTTGAAAATGTGCCATATTGAACACAATACTAGTATCTATGTTGTATATGGAAACACATTTTTAATTTGGCGACAATAAAACCTATACTGTAAACATTATGAAACTAAAATAATTGATTGACAGATGCAACATGCTGTTTAAAGGCTGTGTTATTGAAGACGGACTACTCTCAATTAAAGGGGCACCCCGGCACCATTTTCCTCTTAATCAAAAGATATGTTTTAATAAAGGAATGTTGAGATATGTTTCATTAACTGTAAGAGCTTTTCAAACTTGCTACTTCCCAGGAATCTCTTGTTATTATAGCATAATGAAAGAATAAAACAAGTCCCTGATTACCTGATGCAACTTCCTCTTTGAAAAATGATCGCCGTGCTTTTCTTCTCTGGGGATCAAAGGAATTAAACCCAGCCCGATTCATTTGTCTTCTGTCGCTCATGGTTTATTATTCTATACTGCTGTATTCAACCAAATGTGCATACTGTAGCTTTGGAACAACGGGGATTCACACACACACACAAGTGCAAACGCTTTATTTTGGCAGCTAATTAAGAATCAAGTAATCATCTGAATAAGAAATTGTTTTTTTCTCATCTAATTAATATTTTCAGTTAAGCTAATTCAAAATCATCACAAGAGTATTCACTGGTGAGTTTAGCGTAGAGTAAGATTGTCAGGAGTTTAGCAACAACATAATCATTCTACCCAGAGCCTTTTTAGAAAGTAACAATAACATCTAGTTAACACATCTGGGAGTCTTTTCCAACCCTTAGTCACTTAAAGCTTTTGCTTAACACTATTTTCCAGACTTCCATTGGAAAGATCTTTATAAAGTTAATACATTTAAACCATTTAACTTTAGTTCCTCTAAAACGGTGCTTCTGACACCTACCCTGAATCCTTATAGCCATTATTAGCTCTTTGTGAAAGAGAGGTGGTGTTAACTTAAGTGTTAGAAAGAGGCTGCTTTCATCAAATGGATGCTGTGAGTCTTTGTGACTCATCCTGATGGACACTGCATCTATTGTGAATAAAAGCTAAGTGCTATTTTCTCAGCATGTAATGAACATGGATCTAGGAAGCCATTTATGCCTTTGTTCCCAGGCTGCCAGGCTCTTTATTCATCTGCTCTTCATCGGTCAAAGTTGGATGCATTTACCAGCAATGATGTATCCGTGAATCTCACAGGAGTGAATCTATTTTTGACATCCTTGTACACTGACTGACTGTTAGATCTACCCACTACTAGCCTCAGATAAAATAAAAAAGTTTTTTTTTTAAACTGCTCCACCAGCTCGATAGTCTTCCTTGCTGTTTTTCTTTCTTTCAAGGACACGTACTGCACGGCAAGTTTATTTCTAACGCTCAGTTCTTGACACTGGAAAAAAAGGTCTAACACCTCCATCAATCACCGCTCAACCAAGAACAAGAGAAAATGATGCTGCTAACAACATTATCACAGCACTTGTTCACATCTCATTGATTTGTCAAAAGCCATCACTCAAATGTCACATGGTCCGGTGCTCTATTATGGAGAGATGGGCAGGACAAAAGACCAGGCACCACAGTGGTCTCAGTGATTTTTAAAATGACATGGAGTGCTTGGAAAAAATAACATTTAGTTTAACTAGCACCCCGCAGTCATTTAAAAAATGTCTCCCTATCGTCCTTTTCGCTAAAAGTAACGTTTATTTATAGATTTCACTCAGAATTATTCATTGTTTTTAAAGTTGTTCATCTATTTTTTTAACTCCATGTCACAAACCTGTTTCTCAGTATTGATTTTCTTAATTGTAAAGGTTCATAAAGGGGAGCTTAGCCTCGGCATTCTCTCGTACTGCAGCCATTTTGTTCTTCCTCTCTATAACATTGGAGCATTTGCCAAAGGAGGTCAAAATGAAGCCGCAGAGATATCCTGAATAGTATTCTTTAATATAGAAATTGTATGAAACAAGTCGGGCTACAGGGAGGAACGTGTGCCACATCCCTAAAATAAACTCTTTCCGCCTTCCTGTCTCTAATACAAATGCTCCAATTGGCCTGTCAAAATACAAAAATGCTTTTAATGTTTTCATAAATTATTGATCACAGCAGGACCCCCGCCCTCATGATCCATCTCTGACATTAAGGCCACATAGCCTTCAGTTTTTCCAGGGGACAGTGGCACACGCCTACTCCCCTGCGGAATACTGATGTCACACTATTCATCATCTTCTACTGAGAGGCGAATGGATTCACCTGCGAGGGTCCCCAGTGGTGGCTTCATGGACAGCCTCTGCCCTCCTGTCCCCTCTGCGGTGTCCCAGGGGAGGTTTCAATTAAACAGCCCGAATGTTCGAGACATTTTAATCCCTCTTCCACCTCGTTTATCTCTGCACACACACCTCTAGAGCTCAGACAGTGGAAGAGCGCATCCATGGATAAAACCATCTCTGTGTTCACTTTGTGTACTAGTCTTCTATATGGAGATTAGCTCGCAGTGTGTAAGGGATTAGCCTTCTCGTGCCTATTTAGAGGCCGTATAGAGAGACTGTTTCTAGATTCAGCTTTGACACTGCTGATACTGCTTTTGTTAGGGTTATGAGCATGGCTGAATCTTAAGAATTATATTTAGAATATTTATATTCATTTTTTTTTTTAAAACCCTCCCCTTGACTTATAAAAATACAACTGCAAGATCATCTCCAAAACAGTCAACAATAGTACAACCATGGTAAACTTATGTAATCATGTACCACAAATTAAAATATGGAAATCCTAAAAGATATTCCAATGTACACCAACCAATATACCCAATAGTAAAACCTTCATAATGTACACCAGCTGAACCGTTGTCCTCTGCATATGGTTCACCTTTATGCACCAGAGCTTACGAATGGTAAATGGACTGCATTTATATAGCGCTCTATAGACCCCTCAAAGCACTTTTACATATACGAGTCAGCATTTACCCGTTCACACACTTTTATACAGCTGCCATACAAGATGCCACCTGCTCAGGGATATTAACATTCACACACACTCACACCCCGTAAGCCTTGCCATAAGGAGCATTTTAAGTATCTTGACCAAGCAAAATGTAGACGGCAGTGGCTGGGGAACAAACCAGCAACCTTCCCACTAGAAGACGACCTTTTTGTATTACTTATATAACTGTTGAGACAATAATACAAAGGCTGAAATAGCGCAAACATTTACGCAAAAACAAAAACAACTTTCTTTGCTTTTCCAAAAAATTTGGAATAGCAAGATAGTGTTCTTTAAGAATTAGCAGAGTTGTTGTCTAAATATGAAACAAGAGAAAATAAACTTAAATTGATAGTGGAAGTCAAAATAACTGGATAAAGTTTTGATTCGAAACTGAACTGACTTCTTCTGTCTTCAGTTCTTCATGTTATAGCATTCTCAGGAAGCTATTGAGTTGACCTTTTTCCTAGGAATTCTTATGGTGAAGATGATTTGACCTTTCATATCTTTTTCTCTTCTTTGGTACGTGACTTTCGAGAGGTTGAGGGGCAATAACAGGATGTTTACACTGTCAGCAGGTTTCAGACCTCTTCTCAGGGTCATGATATGTTCATGTTAAGATTGACATGTTTGTGAGAGAGAGAAACTTGATGTGATGACCTTTAGTAATTAAATTAAATACGCTATAATTCTCTTTTCAAGATGTATGCCGAGCTTGGCTTCAATACTTGTCTTTTATATAATTGTCTTGATGGTTTTACAGTGTTTTAGAGTGGTTTTCGAAGACAATCTCGGGTTGACGTTTTTTGAGAAACGGCTTGTTAATTACCGATTGATTAGGGCTTAATGGGAGTATTGATTGAGATGATCTGGATTGTAAATTCTTCATGGGATGTTCTGAAGTCAAGCAGAGCTGGCATGTCTGTGCAGGTCATGTGTTAAACGCACATCATTAGTCTTTTACTTTCAGCTCCTCACTCAACTGTCAACCGAAGCAGTGGGCGATTAGTGTTGAAGTTAAAGAAGCTGAGTAATCGTCTCTGTAATCATTTAGTTCCTCAACTATCGCCACAGTTTAGAAAGGTTGAATCTTTTTTGATGGAAGGCTTGGTTTGTTCTTTTCCCAGTCCAATCAGTGAGATACATATCCTCTGAGCTTCTTAGTATTCATCTCTGCGTAAATCAATACTTAATGTATCTGCTCTGTTCATTTGCACTTTCCAATTCACAGTCTAATGCACACTTCATTAATGAGCCCTACCTGGCTTGGCGTTCTCAGAAATGTGAACAGCTGCAGCATTAAAAGTGAGGGAATTTATTCGGCTCACAGACACCACCGTTTGCCCGCTTCAATATGTTGTTAATATCCTTTAAGTCAAAGGAACACAAGCTGCATATCATTTCCTATCGCACAAGTCTTTGTTTTGTTATTTTAAATATCTCCATTATGTCCTTCTACATACAAGTATACAGTAGTGTCTATCAGTCTGACGCAGACAGAGAACCATCTAAAGACAATTAGAGTGTCTCTGGTAAAGGAGGATGGTGCCCGGCAGCCAGAGCGATTCATCACTCATCAGATACTGTTAGGGAAATGTAGGAGCTTAATTTTGTCGTTCCAGGCGGCGATACAGCCAGTGATTCAACATTGTTATACCAGAGACTGATGTCTCCTCTATAACAGATGTGCAGACGGGCGGCTATTCCTCAAGGAGAGGGATGGCCTCTCCTGCTGGAGTTAATGGTGTCACTGGTGGTTGATCTATACTCTTTTTCTTCTTCTTCTCCTACAACCATTCGTTATGTTTTCAATGTAAAACTGGTTTGGATGGTATTAAGCAAAGCTGGTGAAACAATTAGTTGACTAAAACATTTACAGAAAACGTGTTGAATGTTTGAATATCAATTGCGTTAGTTATTTTACATAAAATTAATTCTAAACATTTGAAAGTGTAACAATTTAAAGCTTGTCTCTGTTTTATATCTATGAGTGCTATAGACATTAATATTAATCATTTTGAAGATATTACCGCGGGATGTCATTTTGGGCATTTTCCTTTGTTTCGTTTCTTTGCCCAGTTCTGCAGACTGCATACTATAACAAACACCAGTTTATTGGATACACATGTTGATTTAGAGATGTGGCTTTTTGGAGAAAGCTAATTTGATGATATAAATTGAGCTTTTTTTGCTTTGTGTTGAAGTTAAATTTCACTATAGCTGGACAATGATCTGATTTGTTATGCGACTGCAGTCTCCAGTTGAAAAGAAGAAAGAGTTGCCGTACAAATCCATTGTGGCGTTGCCCAGGGCTTAAGATATGAACGTGGTTGATCTTTATATTGCTGTTCTACTTGTACCTGGATCTCCATTTTAATAAGCTAATTACTGGGCAGCTGGTTGGCGGCCTGCGTGAGCCTCAGTCCTTCAGCCTGGGTCTGAACGGGCTGCAGCCTCTGCCAGTCGTGTGCCGACAGCTGCTGTAGTGCGCTTTCCAGAGATGTCAGAGGAAGCCTCCTCTAATCCTCGGCTCCCCCGCTGGGAGCCTGTTGTTGGAGAGGCATCACACAGAACATATGACACTGTTGATAAGAGGGACTCCATGCGATTTAGTCAAATTAAAAAAGGATCATTTTGGGTTATTTGCTAACTGTTTGTCAGAACGTTATCGCTCTCAATACGATACTTATTCAAAGATGGCTTGGAGACGCTGATAGTGTCTGGCTGTCACTGGGGTTTTCTCATGAAGCTAGTGCAGCTTTTCATAAAGTGGAGACTGAGAGGATAGACGGTGCTTGGGTTTAATAATGTATACCCTTCATACTAGTGTGGATGAAGTGTGTGTCATTCAGAGGTGTGAATGGAGTCAGATCCTAGGGGGATTGATGTCGAGTTCTGCTAGTAGACCAAAAGAAAGGAAAGGCTTTCCACATGATTTGCCATGAAGCGGATTTAGACACCACAGACAAATGCTCTGCTTGCACTGATTTGTATCATATGATAGCACTGCATGGTAGTCAAGCAAAGGTCTTCGCCTATATTAGATAATTGTGTGCAGTATTTGAAAGAAATTGCCCATTGGTGACCTTTTTGTTTTGCGTTTATAGCAATTTGTGAGGTTATATTAGCAGTGGGATCAGATAAGCTGTACAGTGAAAACAGTCTGGGAGAACTGTGCTAATTGCTCTGGAGATTTTCCAAGATGCTTATCTAACCGCAGTTGTGAAATATGAGCACAGTCAGATTTAACTACCTACACACCGTACAGCTTTGAACACAGGGAGGTCGGACCTGGAAAATAACTGTTTTGTATTTTGGCTGTGTGTGTGTGGTTCGGTGCATACAGAGAGACCTGCACACACACCAAGCGGGTGGTAGAGTCTGACTTTCACCTGGCGAGCAGCAGCATCAATCTCTCTGGACAAAGAAGAATGAAACCCATCAAGATGAGAGTGATGAGTTTAATTCACTGGTGGGCTCGTGTTAAAGGATATAACATGTTTGATATTCACAATAATAAGAACAAAATGACTATAAGCCTTTTATTCTAAAGTGCCGGGGGGATAGAGAAGGCAGCTCACTCTATAACTCATACAATACCAATCCTCAAATCCCCCTGTACTTCTTAATACAAATATTATTCACAAAAAGTACATTAATGCCAGGTATAAGAATTATGTCAGGGAAGATACATTTAAACTGGGAATTGTCCGGTTGGAATCTAAATATATATTAGCTGATATGTCTTTTATTATTTGATATATCCCTGGTGATTAAGGAAAGACCCTGTCAAAACAACAGAAACACTCGTGTATCACAAACATGCACCCAGATATCAGGAGAATAAAAATGGCCTGTGTGTTCAGAGGGGGGCTCACAGAGGCTGATTGATTTGGCTGTAAGAGTGACAACAGGCCTCCCCTGTGTTTCACTCCGCATAATTCTTTGATTAATGCCGTGCATCCTAAAACCGCTCCACTGCAACACCAAATCGAATTAAATCACCTGGATACAATCTGTAATTGATTGGAAATGTCAAAGACGAGGGCTTATATCATTAATAACTTGTAGGATTTTTCTAAAGTGTGGATAAAGTGATATCTTTTTATATTGTGTTTTTTTGGCCCATAATGCATTTTTGTTATTATACTTGGTGGTACCATGATGTGCAGTATCACTGGTGAATATCATATTTTCTCTTTTTAGTTCCTATTTCAAATTGACAGATGCATGTGTCAATGCTCCCTACAGGCTTAATTCAGATGTATGTTTCGTTGTTGTTGGTTGTTGTGCACCAAATCAGAAGCCACAGATCACTAAAGCATTAAATGAAGGCACTGTATTTCCTCTATCCACTTCACAGTGTATGACTTTGTTTTAAATCAATACTGTAAATTATTGAAGGCGTGGGACGGGGATATGCCAAATGATATTCATTGAAGGAAATCATGTTCCCCTGGGCTCTCAATAAAGCAGCCCATGTTCTCTCACTCCACCTCCTGGAAAGCCAGTTGTGGATCAGAAATTCTTACTTTGTCAAATTGTATTTTTCATGAATAACAATTACGGGCCTTCATAATTCCTTTCTTGCAAGAGTGTACTGCCTCAGTGATTGATCTGCTTAATTCTGCCTATCCTTACCCCTCCCAAGCTATGATAAGATGACAACGCACAACAACACATAATACACCGGGTGTTTAAAGGTGTATCTGTGTCCTATTTCAGGCTCTACAGAACCAGGAAGTGTTTTAAGGTCATGTGTGTTAGGGATGTGGAGAGTGGAGGTTGATGGGAAACAGGGTGACAGCGGAATTACATAAAACTAATATCAGTTAGATGCAAATTCAAAAAAACAATAGTACGTTTTCTGTACAATATGTTGAATTGAAACTCACTAAGCAAGCTTTTTTTTAATGCTGGAATTGATATGATGGATGTACAATTAAGATAAACAATTAGTAAGAGAGGTTGTATCTTAAAAGAATCCATGAGTTTAAAAACAGCTGCAGCATGATAAACGTATGACAACAACAACAATGGATTTTGGTTAGGTTTATATAACTGATGCAAACTTAATGAGTATACAATCAGTAACAGGTTTATCAGTCACAGCTTACACAAATGTGGTCTGGAATGGTATAACGCTCTCTTACAGTATATGAACATTGTTTAATTAACTAGCCTTTTAGGAGGAACGAGTTAACTGCAATAGTAACGGCAGTGGCAAACCGTGTCTATCACAACTGGACCTTCTGTAGACACACACACCCCCCGCGCCCCCCCCCCCCCCCGTCGTTATAATGTCCGTCTTTTCACTGAATTGTCATCTTGAAAAGGGTACTCGCAACAATTCCGCAACAACATCATCCTCACCTGTTGCACTTGCCATTTCAACGTTTAAAACAATAAAACGGCATATGAATTGCTTCGTCGCATTCATCTAATCCTCTGTCTCGAGCCAATGAACTACCGGGCCTTCTAGAATACCCTGGAACCGAGGGAAGCTCTGAAAGAATACGCCCATTGGCTACAAATCAATATATGATTGGTTGATCAAACTGTCAATCCAAATGTACACTCTCATTCAGTGCAACGGCCAGGGTATTCTATCAAGGATGTAGAATACCTTGGTTGAAGGATATTCTACCCAGAGACCCATACAAATATCTGATTGGTTGCATTTCTTTTCTAACACAAAACCACTGAAATGCGTAGTGCATGGTCCGAGAAGGACAAACAAATCAACGTAACACTGTAATATTACAGATCAACAACACAGATACGATTCTCATTTATTCATTTTATATACATTTTATTTATATAATTAAATCGATTTTTTGTTTGTTTTATCTGAGTGTTCCAGGGTATTCTCTGAATACCTTGAAGGCCCTGACGGTTCGCCACTGAGTAACGGTAACAAGAGCCCTGATTTTGAATCCCAGCTTCCTCGCTTTTAGCAGATCAAATCATCATCATTGCATCACGTCAAGTCAAGATAGCCTCCACCGCAAAACCTGAGATAATACGTGCAAATATGGCATCATAAGTATCTCTCCCATCAGAAGCGGTGCGTGTCACCTTCCTCTGAGCAGGTTGAGGTTTGATGAGTATCCCTCAAGCTCTGCTGACCCATCATTTTTAAGAAACTGCAAGGCAAACAAGTGCAATATATTCTGGGCTGTGAAGGTCCAACAGTTTCTTCACTGAAGTTTGACAGCCATTATTATTCTACCTGTCAGTATTACATGCATAAGTGAGCAGTTGATGCCTTATGAGAAGTAGTATTCTGATAGAGCCATCAATACACACATCCTTGGCCTCATTCAGTCCGTCACACCCTGTTCCACCCTGTGTTTGTGTGTATTGTGTTTTTGTCTTCTGGTCAGAGGGAGGTTCATGAATAAATCGACAGAGTGTGAGATCTTTGAGCATTTTCTGCTGGAAATGGTTGACTATGCATCGGCCTCAGTGCCTCCCAGTACAACACTGCCCTCATCTTGTCTTTATGATGGACTAACAGTGCACTTTTGTAGACGTCAAGAGATACTTACAGCTAAAACCATTTAATGTCAGGGCTTAGTCATACAGATTATGTTTGTGTGAATATTACAAATTAATATGTTTTGAAGAGAAGATTCAATGGTGCATACAAGCATTCTTCTAAGGATACTGAAATGTGGGCTGTTTTCGTGCAAAATAACAAGCCATCGTGTAAAATCCCCCTTCTCCTTGTGGCTGAATTGCGTCGTGTAATCATCCCCTGCTGTGAACTTGGCCATCATGTCTCAAGCATGTTTCTTCACACCCGGGCCTTCACCCTTTGTCCTCTTACATGTGCAGGGGAAGATCATTCTGTGGCTTTTCCCTCTGCCCATCTCAAGTAAATCCTGGCTGACAGTTTAATGGCCCTAAAACATGTGGGTATATAGTCTATAGAGCTGATATCTATACCTGGCTGACCAACAGATGAGCAATAGGGAAGGGGTCGAAAAGAGTGGGATGAGATGTGTGTGAAATGTCACTCTTGGAAACCTACAACCAAGTTCAATCCTGGACACAGCAAACTAGAAGGCGTGAAAAATGAAGGAAAACAATATTGTGGTGTTTGGGTCTGCTTCCAATAATATAGTGATCGAAGTGGGAAATGTCACCCTTATAAAATGAACGGTTTGGCATTTTGTAATTACACTAATTTAGTTTCTTGCTGAGAGTTGGGTGAAAAGGTTGATACCATTTACTTGATAACTTGTGTCAATATAACCAATAAGCAAATCTGAAGGACTTCCCTTTTTTTCGTAAAGTAATTTGCAATCTTCCGATTCCATAAAATGCGTCTCGACTATCAATGAATAACATTACATGCAACATCAGGGTTTTAGGAGGGATTTGCATAGTTTAATATTCTCACTCAGCAGCTCACTTTGGCCAAACGCATGCATCTCATCTCAATCATGCTGCATAGGCACATCGCCGCAACATAAGGAGGGAAGACATGGAGATGATGTCCAACATTTGGAGTTCAAATTCTGGATCCAGCATGCTGTCCTGTTTTAGGTGTGCGTGTGTGGCCATATTGTCAATTTATATGTAGTCGTAATTGTGTGAGACATCAACATGTCAAAAGTAACAAAAGCATTATGCTATGTAGTGTGTGTGTTTTTCCCTTTGAGCGGATTGATCTGCAGCCAATCTGTAACCAATTAAAGAGCATGTCCTCTCCAACGAGCACAACTGGAGGCCCATATTGTTGACATAAAGAAAGCCTTTTGAAGTTTATTAGCTTTTTAACTGGCTCCATTTCTTTGATGCCTTATGGGAGTGAATGCAGTGAGCTTTAGTGTAATGGAAACATTACTACTACTACTTCCCCCATAGCTATAGTTTATATGCAGTCTTGCTTAATAAGTACTTTCTCTTCTTTGTTTAAGAGCAGACTCTGTGAGTTCTGTAAGATCGGCAAGATTTTTACTTTTGCATCCTAATAATACCAAGTCAACTGCATTATTATGTTCATATTGCCTACTTGGTAAGTCATTTTGTATTTGGATATCATATTTATTTGGCATTTGTGCAGGCTAATATCCAGGGAGAATTCCAGGATTGATCCATCAGAGCTGCAATTGTGCTCAATGAACCTTCTCTTTATATATCTGTTTGAGTGTCTGTGAAGTCAATCTGCAGCTGTGTTACAGACATAATGTAACTTAGCTGAGGTGTGCTGGTTTAAAAGGTTGTCTGTGTGCCTCTTATCTCTGGTGTGCTGTCAAAAACAAGAAAGCTCTCTAGTAGGGATCAGCAGTAATTGTTTTACTTCAGTTTTATTCTGTTTTCATTTCCTACTGAGGTGTTTCACAAATAATGAAACTTAATACTACATGAACAAATGTGATTACAATCAATATTCTTCAACGGGAAGAAACAGTCTTATTGAAATGCCCATACACCAGCTGAACGCACTTTAGAGAATTTACTATATCAATTAAAGTTTAAAGGCTTATGAAATACAAAAGCAGGACTCCAGGGCACTGAGTTTCATATCTTCACATATGGTGTATATAGAGGTTTAATTGTTTGAGTGAATAATCATGGCATTTAAAGATAGCATCAACAGTTGGCTCGGGTCCAAATATGTAGCAACGTGCCTCCACTGCTGCGTTGTTTGGTGTTAATGTCAGACAGGACGTCTTTAGCCCCGGCTCAGACCCCCCGCTGGTTTCACACGCTAAAGTCATTGCATTCAATTTGGTTTTGTAAATGATGCAGTGGTACCATGGCTCCCATTCAAGGCAGCCTGGTTTTTAATTACCGTTAATTACAGTTTGCATAAAGCTTTTTAGCAAACGGCTCCTGAAGTGCCTGTAATAATTATACATGTAAATGAATGGTTATCTGATAAAGGCTTGTGAGTGTGCGAGTGCCAAAAAAAAGGGTCGGTTTTTGAAAAAGCATCTGATAAGTGAAAGTCAAATGGAAAAGAGCAAAACGACTGTGCTGTGGTTTGGAAATGTGTTTCCTTAGATGTTGTTGACAAAGAGTGGACAAGAGGTCGTGTTCGGCACATTTCATGAAACCCAATACATTTAACTTGCAAAAGTTTAAAGGCAAAGTTGTACACCAAACATGGGTGAAAATGGTTAATGTAAAGCATATTTTTGTGACCTTAAAATTATGTGGATTTGTTGTTTAAATATATATATTTAAATGTATCATTGCTGTGTTTTTTATATATTTTAAGTGTGTTGATTTAATTATGTTTTTATGAATTTTGACTCTGTAAAGTGTCTTGAAAAGCACTCTATAGATCAAATATATTATTATGATATTTATATATATTAAATGAAGTTAACAGTCTGCATTGGCTGTTTGAAATAATCCTCACATATGCAGTTTGTACTGCCTCAGTAAACTTCTATAAAACGATATATGGATTAAGTAAGAATAGGACCATCTATCTGAGACCTCATCATTCTCCACTTACCATTTAAAGTCTACATTACAAAGCCCCTCAATCACATCTAAACTTTTCACGACCAACCAAGCAAGCATGTTCATCTTGTTTGTCACATTGTGTCTAGACGCTCACCGTCATGAATTTGTCACTTCCTCCTGCGGCAAATAGCGCCATCAGGCTTCAGATTATTAATCGGAAACAAACGAGATATCTCCATCACTAGCCAATCAGCAGCGCTAATAGGAGATAGCCTTCACTCATGTTTTCATTGGCCATGTGTCTATGCCAAACGTTGTAGTTAAAAGGTGACACTAAATAAATTGGGCTCCACTAAGATAACCACTGCTGAAAACTGAAATCACTTTTGATGGCAGTCATTAGCTTGGCTCGTTGGCCAAATACATCATGCTGTCACAATTTTGGCCCACAGAACCTATTAAATGCCATTAGTGGAAAACATTTGAAGGCAGCAAATTACCCATGTGCTACACAGGTTTCTACATTAGTGTTTTCAACATGTTAGCATTGACATGGATTGTGAACTGTTGGGCACTGTTAATATTTAGCTTTTGGCATACACTCACTTAAAAGACTGTGCAGATTGTTTTTACCAAAATTACCAATTAAAATGTACCCTTCCAACCAGACGGTAAACAATAGATCACGAGGGACATCTGCTGCTATTATTTTTTGTTTTTAAAGTGAACAATAGAAAGGATGTCTGCCCTACTTTGCATACAGTGCTAACAGGTTGCTGTCTGTGCATGCCAATGATCTGACATTTGAGATGTGCCTCAATTTCTGAATCTTAACAACAATGTGTGACATTCAATACAACCTCGTAGATTTCCTGGAGCTCAATCGCTTATCGCCAAACGAAAGGTATGTGCTTGAACCTCTCTGACATGGCTGATAAACAAGACAGCTCTGACAGAGGGGAACCTGTGTGGGGACGATGTCGCCCTGCGACCCTCTTTGGCCCATGGTCCCATGTCACTGTTTGTGATGCCATGGTGACAGCCACTGTCAGGGGAGGAGCCTGCGACCTTTGCTTAACTAATGGATCCTTCATCATCCCCCGTGCCACTAGCATGAGCCCTGTGTTTATTGCTCTTTATTTTAAATTAAATCCACAGCGGTGCCCATCCATCATGGTCACCCATGACCTTTACTGGAGGTGGTGACTTGGCCCCTGGAGAAGGCAGTTTGCAGGTTTTAAGCAGCCTACTGCATTGGAAGAGACAGTTTCCCTTGAACTATGTTAGATATCTGAAATGTAAATCATTCACTTGCAGTGCACTTCACAAAGACATTCTCTGTTCCCACCTTTGGTACATCATTGATTTGCAAGTCAAATCAAATCCAAACTAAGTAGAAGAGATGCCTCTAAGACCATGATTGTATTTGTATGCACATGTCCAGTAACAATATAATTTGCCTGCTTGCATTTTCTCAAGGTTTTAACATAACACATTGAAATTGGCTGTAAAGTGACCTACTACCATCTTTGCTGTAAACCTCAAGCATGAACATTAGGAAAGTTATTAATGGAGAATTGTTATGCTGGTTAGGTTTTGCACACGAGCATTAGGATCCCAACCAGTAGATGCCCTGTTTAGGAGCCACACCAAGGATGTGAATGAATGAACAACCTCAACAGCATGTTCTCACCCTTCAGTGATGTCCTCCAAAGATGTGAATGCTGATCACTGCTGTTCTTTGGTGTCCCTGCTGAATAAGAGAGTGCTACAGCTCTCCATAGAGATGACTCCCCTATGCCCCTGGCTCTACTGTAATAAAACAATATCACTTATAAAAGGAAAGTTCCCCGGTGGCTAATAGGATCTGCCTTCCAGGCTTTCTCAGGGAAATTGAGAAGATACTCCTTTGCTGTACTTCCCTCCAGTAAGACCTTATTAATTTTCAGCTATCCATCAGCACCTTTTAATAGTGTGTCATGTTGTATGTAGGGATCTAAAGATCAACTCAGGGTACTTGGTTTCCTTGAATCAAGCTGAACACCAAGGAGTATCTGACAGGGTGATGAAATTGGCTGTAATTGTGAGCGGTGCGTTTTATTTCTGCGAGAACGTCTTATATTGCTAGATGTTTTTTCAACTTTGCTTTTCATCTCTTTAAAAGTAATAATGATATGCATATACAGATAAATATCCATTTCCCCTTTTCCAAATTGTGAAAATTGCCAAAGAAATTCTACTAGGGATTTTATATTTTTCAGTCTTTGCACATGCACACTTTAAAAGCTTAGCGTTCTATCAAGTGGCGTGCTTTTATGGAGCTTTTTTTCTGAAATTGAACTCAAAGAAAAAGGGCAAATTATATTATACATTTTGACTGGTTTAATGTCAGACTGGAGGTTGCAATCATTCATGTGGTGCGGAGATTTCATCTATAAAGCCCACTTCAGAGTGCTTTTCTGGGTAGATAGAAGCTGTTATCTCTATTCTCTAAATGGAATGTGTACAATGGAAAGCAAGATAATTTACAGAAATCTGTGCATTTATCCCAGCCATTTGCTTGGATGTGGAGAATTCTGTATTTTTAATAAAATCCCCTCGGGCTAACAGAATGTGGCTGCTGTTCTATCCAGCCAATGCTTTGAAAAAGCAATGTAACAAATGGAAACTACCTGCTTTGCCTTCTCATGAAGCAGCACACAGATGAAGCAGACATTCTTTAGTTCAAAAGCAACTGGAGGAAGAAAAGATTGTAATAATGTCATCTGACACGTGCAACAGTGGCTGGCTGTGCATAGCCATAAGTGTTCATTGGAGCATAACTTCTGAAGAAAGGCTGCTGGGCTTTTTTCAAAGTCTGGAAGCTGCTGTTCGTCACATTTGTATTGAGCCAGCCGAACAATGAGCACAGAAATCAATAGCCTATCATCTGCACTATCACGAGCTGAAGTTATCGCACTCTTTTCAAACCAGGTCCAGTCTGACTGACTGACTGTAAGCCAATGGAGGTTACAAGTCCTCAAAAATGTTAACTTTGACTATTATAAATGAAAATGAATGAGAAGAAATGATGGCAGCTCTCTCTCTCTGTGGCAGCATCATGAAACCTAGACATGCAGTTAATTTAGAGGTTAAGGAAACCCTTTGACATCAGTTTCACATATACTGTGCAGCCTATTTGTATATGGACACCTTTTTAAAATAATGTTGTCCAGACCAATGACACAGCTAAGTCAAAATAACAACACATTATAAGCTTATTGCATTGCTGTTGCATTAAATTAAATTAAATTGCAGCTTAATAATTGTATGTGTGGGTGTAATTGGTGTTGTTTCGGTTCATTGCAGAGGTAATTTGCAATATTAAACCGTACGAGGTATAGTGCATAAAACCCTTTGAGGGTTTGTTCTTTCGGTCTGTACTCATGAGTGGAGTTTTTTCAGTTGTGCAGACTTGTCTTCCCTAAATGATCGAGTGCTTCACAAATACAGATCTGTGTAACAGGCTTTCCAAATAGCCCTGCTAAAAGTCTCATATTCAATGAATACCTTTCATTACCGTATGTGGATTTTTACTACTAATTTGCTATTCATTTTAAGAGCTTGTTGCAAATTGCTTTATGTTTACGAGCCTTTAGGTCAGTGGCTCCAAGGTCAGATGTATGGTTGAAAATGGAAACTAATGAATATGCGAAACAGAGTTAAAAGCTTTTGCTATTCATGCCCTTTTATGAGCTCCAGAAACCCCAGAGTTAATGAGGGTGAATACAAGGCTTTAATTCATTATTTAAAAAGGACAGATATTTGCTTTATTCCACTCACCGATAATGGATTCTTTGTGTTTTGAGTTCGTATATTTAGGCTTTATACTGACATGTTTATGATTGTTAATCATTTAAAGATCAAATATCTTGTTTCCCTAGTAAAAGGTACCGTCTTTAAGTCAAAACCAAGTGGGATTGAATTGAAAGAGCATTTGATGTCATATAAATAGCTAAGAAACGGTTTCAGTAGGAATAATCATTACATAAATGACCTGAAAAGATCAAACTGGTGGTCAGCTATTATTTCCATTTTGAAACAGGATTTTTGATTTAAAATTAGCAAGCTGCTGTTGGAACCTAAAATACAAATATATATGAATGTGTTTCTCAAAGTGTTTGCTGTTGATTTTGATGCATTGGTAAAGAGACATCAGAGCAGGTCTGATAAGCCAGACGCTGCCACAGAGATCCCCCAAAGCCTAGAGATAGGGCTGTCACCCTCTCCTCTGGAGTAATCTCTCCCACCGTGGAGCCGGCGTGTCTGTGCGGATGAGTCGGAGCGATAGCTGTCCGATCTTATCTGACAGGATTTGGTCCGCTGGGAGACATTTGGCTGCACTGGGAAATGGAGGCAGCACAGTGGAGCTGACCATAACTCTCTGTATGGTTTGTTCTGGTGACCCCATGGCTCAGTCAGCACAGTACACACACACACACACACACACACACACACACACACACACACACACACACGCACACGCACACGCACACACATACTGTAGATATACCACACACAAAGAGTATACACACTAACAAAGACTCTCCTTCTGGACCATAAAGCCAGGTGGCCATGTACGTTCTTTGTCCTCTGAGCTGTATCTCTCTCCTCTATCAGCACTTTTTGCTGTCTTACCGTAATGAACTCGCCTGGGATTTAAACGCCAGGTCAACACTCTGTTCCCAGACTCATCAGGATACAGGATATTGAAACAGATAAATGAAAAGGAGCTGAGGAACAGAGAGATGTTGCGGCTGTAGATTATCTTGGTAACGGTGTCCAGGCATACAAATGCAATATTCCAGTAGGACAGGTTGGAGATATACTGTATTGTGCTTTGACTGATTGGGATGCTTAGCTTTAAAGTGCAGGATGACTGATCTTATCTGCTGCATTGGTTCTGCTGTTTAACAGTCTTGTCAGAAGCAGTTTTGCTGCAGAGAAATGTAACGTGAGTAATGTTGACTTACAATTTCATCATAGCAAAATGGACTTTGTTCATTGTGTTGGAGGAGAGGTATATTGTGAGTGGGGTTATAAAGGATATATAGGTTTATGTCTGTCAGATAAAAAGAAATACCGAATTATAGATATATTCTTAATAGACTGCATTAGTAGCCCATGTGATATTTGTGAACATTTACTTTACATCAGACTTTATCAGTGCTATGAGAAACACTAGACTGTAATGACAAGGCTTGGCAGGTTGCTATCTAATGACTCTTTAAAAACTTGATTTATAATTCCTACTGCCATAATTAATTATCTCTGTCCGGTTTAAGTACCTCCTACCTTGCATTATGCACAAAGATAGATGTGTTCAATGAAACACTTTTGTTGTTGGTCACAGGTAATGAAACCAAAAGGTCAAACCAGAGTAAGAATGACTTCTTCTGCACACACACAGCCACTGAAATAATCCTAGCACAGTCTCACAAATCCTCACAGTTGGCTCTATGAACCTCACAATAGCACTACATTGACTTTCACCCCATGATATGCAATATATCATTTATGTTATGCTAAAAGTAATATTGGTTTAGATGTCAAATGGTACTACTGTACGTGCAGGAGAAGGAGCTGCTGTTGACATGAACGCAGCCATGCGGGCAAGCCTGTCCTATTGTTCTTGGCTCATGTTGATTCTGAAGAATGTGCTTGTACAGTACTCAGCCTTATTATTATAACCAATGCCCTGCAGCTCAATGATCCTCCTGACAAAGGACTCTGGGGTGGGTTGGTAGGGGGACAAGGTTGCTGAATAATTTGTACGTTGAGCATGTCTTCAGGAGAAATGGGAGAAGTGCTCACACACATCACATCTGATCTGGCAGGGAGCCAGAGCCTTAAGCAGCCTGAGGAGAGAGGGATTGAAAGAGTACCAAAATCAAAAGAAGCAGGAAAGAAAGAGGCTAAAAGGTCTAAGTGTTTTCTCCCCGGATCACTCTTTCCAGTTTTAATGACAAGATGCTGTGTGTATCCCTCTCTTGTTACCCTGGATGACCTGTTGCTGTTGTTTTACAGAGAAGGGGATACATACTCGCATACACAACACCCCCACCTAACCTCAGGTCAAATATATCCTCTCTACCAACAAATTATTTCGAGCCTGCCTTTCATTTAACCTTGCCGCAGAAACAGTGATGAAACATATTTTGAGCATCATCTTGTGGTTCCTCCTCACTCACTTCTCCCTCTCTCCACAGGCATCTGAACCTGTGGAGTAAACGGTGAATACAATGTGTATTCTGTGGACCACAGCACTGAAATATCTCCCCCTGCTGAGTCTTTAAAGCCAGAATAACATTCTGCTTCTGCTTCAGGTTGTTGCACTTAGGTGTAGTATTACTGCAAATAACCACAATATTTACTCTGGCACTGTCACTAAAATGGTCTAATTTGCCTTAGGAGGGTCTTATTACACCATCTGTCCATATATAAACATGTTTGTGTAGGCTGACATCTGTACAATGTTTGTAGGGAGCTTTTAATGTGTAAAAGCAACATTATTCACAGTGATTCAAAGATAATGTACACAGTTATAGTTTGCATTGGATGTATCTGTTTATGCATACTGAGCTAATGTAAATACAGAGCTAGAACACATGAACATGACTGAGTGCAATATTCAGTGTTCAGCTGCAGCCATGTGGAAAATCCCCTGAGGTGAAGCTGGGTGACATATAACGCTTCTAGAGCCATGACAAATGTGACTACAAGGTTTACAGTCTGCAAACAACTGTAGCAGTAATGCAATATCGCACATTAACATGACTGTATGACGTCTGACATAGTATGCGAAAGAAAAGGAAGAGCAGGAAGAATCACCTCAATAATGTCAGTTTGTAGTAAGCCATTTAGAACATATTTATAGAAATTATTTTCAAATGTACGTATGTCACAAACTATTCCCAACTCTACACACAAATATGATTTCACTTAATTGCTAATTAGATGCTTTGAATGATATCTGCTGACTCTCGCGAGCTGTGTTGGAACAGTGCTATGTAATCACCCGTGTGGGTTTGTTTTTAGACATACATGAATCTATATTTTAAACTAAGAGAATAACTGTTAGAGTATTCATTTCATTTCATTTCAATCTTTATTTCGAACTGATAAAAAAAAAAAAATTATTTATTTATTTTTGAAAAACACAATACCGTATTGTTAAAATACAGTATTTATCAATATTCATAATAATATGTATATATTCAACAAAAAATATTCATAATAATAATAATAATCATATGTGTCCGAAAGGGAGCAGGAGGAAGCAAATGCTTATTAATTCCCACCCCTTACTTACTGCTGATCAATGATTATCCTTTAAAATCATTTCTGCAAGTTATTCCTACTTACATATTTACATTTATACATTTACAATCATTTCTCATCTTCAATCACCTTTCTTCATTCTCATAGTTTTCCAAAGAAGTGTTTCTGTACATCCTTTTAAACTGAATTATATTTGTGCTCCAAACCATTCCATAAAATCACCCCACAGATTGTTCTGCACATACTCCTCACAGTTGTTCTGACCTTGAGTTGTTTCAAATGTAGATTTCCTCTCAAATGATACCCACCCTCTCTGTCTATGAACAATGTTTGTAATTTCCGAGGAAGTAGATTATTTCTTGCTCTGTACATGATTTGTGCAGATGTAACCAGATCAGTAAACTTCAGTGTGTGTGACTTCAAGAATAATGAATTAGTGTGTTCAAGATATCCAACATTATTGATTATTCTTATAGCCCTTTTTTGTAATGTGCATAACGGCTGGAGGTTGGTTTTCTAAGTGTTTCCCCAAATCTCCACACAGTAACTCAGATATGGCAACATGAGTGTATTGTACAGAGTATGTCATGATTTGTAGTCCACAACACGTCTTGCTTTCCCCAATATTGCGATAGTCTTAGCCAGTTTTGCTTTTACATGAGTGATATGAGGTTTCCAGCTCGTTTTGTGGTCTAAAACCACATCAAGGAACTTATTTACATATACTCTTTCTATGTGTATGTTGTCTAGTATTAATTGCACCTGTGGATTCGTTTTATGTTTTCCAAATAGCATAATCTTTGTTTTGCTTATATTTAATTATAATTTGTTCTTATCAAACCAATGTTTTACTTTCTGCTGTTATTACCTCCATTAGCTCTTTCAAATTGTCACCAGAACAAAAAATATGAGTATCATCTGCAAATAAAATACATTTCAATATATTTGATACTCTGCAAATATCGTTGATGTATATGATGAACAGCTTTGGACCCAACATGGACCCCTGAGGTACTCCACAAGTTATTTTCATGTATTCTGATTTATGTTCACCTATTTCAACAAATTGTTGTCTGTTGCTTAAATAATCTCTCACCCAGTCTAATCACACCCCTCGGATGCCATACCTTTCCAGTTTTGTCAGTAAAATGTTCTGATCTATGGTGTCAAATGCTTTTTGTAGGTCTATAAATATTCCCACTGCTTGTTTTTTATTGTCCTTGCAATTTGCTATTTCCTCACTTAATTCCATTAGTGCCATAGATGTTGATCTGTCTTTCCTGAATCCATATTGACTGTCGTCCAAAAGCTGATGTGTTTCCATGAAATTGTCAAGTCTTTTTGTAAAAAGCTTTTCAAGGATCTTGGAAAACTGGGAGAGCAAAGAAACAGGCCTGTCATTTGTGTAATGGTGTTTATCCCCAGTTTTATATAATGGTATAACTTTTGCTATTTTCATTTTATTAGGGAATTTTAAATAGTGCACCATATTTAGTTTTCAACAGTTTAATTGAGCCCAATTCTGAAAGCAACATTTATCGATGTTTCCTCAGAATTTAGAAAATATTGAGTGACCAATGTAGTGTCAATGGCAGCTTTTGCATTTTGCATTGATTCATTTGAAAACAGGCCTTGAAAAGTTGCCATTGTGGGAAAGGCACAGGTGTACCAATCACATTGACAATGTCTTTGTTCCAATAAGTCTTGACGATCTGACAATGAGCATGTGTACGCAATAAAAAGATGCTAAAGCGAATGCAGCTAAAAAGAATTCAGGCATCATTCATTTCATTATTTGCACCTGTGCTTATCTTACTTTCACTTAAAAATGTCTCTGTCCGTGCGACTGCACCTGTTTGTGATGACATAAAAATATATGTGTCAGAAATCTCAATGTGTAGATCACTAGTGTTTTATTATATAGGGAGTAGTGAATGGACAAGATGAGTGAAGAAAAAAGGAATTTGGAAAGCAGCCTGTATCTGACTTACTTTCTAGCGTATTGGTGTCTAAGACGGACTGAGAAGGCTGTTAGTATGACTTTAACAAAAGTAAATTATACTTGGCATTATATTAGGCATTCACAAACATGTACCACTGCGTGTTTTCGTCCTTATTTCATACATACCATCATCTTATCTTAAGATATCTTGCTGCAGTTTTACAAGTCTGCACGAGCAACAGACTGACAGCTGTTGCCTCATTCTTCACTGTTAGCTAACACTGGTGTTAACCAGGCTGCTGGGAGTACATACTGCCACCATAGCAGAGACTGTAATTGGGCAGGGAGTTCTTCCTCCCAGTCTGGGGTAGGATAGTTGCTATTTATGCAAATAAGCTGGGCAATTAGCCAGTGGAAACAAAACTAAAAATACCTCATCTCCATTGGCCCACCAGTGGACATGAAGACTCAGTTGATTTCTTGAAAAGGCCAGCAGTTTGAGTTAGCTTCTTCAAGGCCTGAGTGTCTCTAAGCTGTAGGAGATCTCCTCATGTGTTTACTGAGATTTGGCTGTCATGTCTGCAGGACAACAGCAGCTTCATTTCTGACTGGCATGCAGACAGAAGACCCTCTGTTGGACACCGCTGATCCAAAGGGCTCTTTCTTGATTGGCTCTCCCCATGTCCTCGGGGTGTAATTAGGAGACGGGTCAGAAAAGGTCCAGCAATGCCTGTTGCCCCCAGTGAGGCACAAACGACCCATCATCTGCTGTGCCAATAATGACATGTGTGCTGGTGGAGCAGTGATGACACCCAGCCTGCAGTCATCATCATCATCATCATCATCATCATCCCCATCATCATCATCACCACCACACATGAAAAGATTGCGCTAATACGAGGTAGTTGAACTCTGCTGGCTGGTGTCACAAACTGGGGCTTTTATCTTCATGGTGGCTACCTTAATCTGCAGATAAACAGCTGAAGGGTTGTTTGTTTTTTACTATTCCTATTCTTTTTACATCTGACGCGACTCTCCGAAGTCCATCCTATTCAATCTGTAACTGTTGCGTGAGGACATCTTTTTATTTTGTCATGGATTTGTATATTCTGTGTGTGATGTGATCACACCCCGATGGGGATTGGAGGCTTGACAGTGACCCCAGAGACTGCTTGCAAGGAGCATAATTGGAAAGTGTTTATGCGCAGCTGACATTTAGATATTTGAACAGGCTTCCCCATAATCCTAGAGGGGAAGTGGCGAATCTCCTTTATTGGCTTGTGACATTTATGCACAGTGTGCTATAGTACTAGGTGCTATATGGTTGAATGTTACATGGCTATATTAGTCGGTGTACTGTTACCACTTTGTATGGAGTGTGCTGTTTTTAAAAGCGGTTTGATAAGCAATTCTGTTACAAAGATGTTTTTAAATGGTTAACAGTTTTCCAGTTGTGTTTACACTCTTACATGATGCACTTTGTGTCTGGGTTTATGAATAATTCATCATTTAGCCTTTTAACAACATTAACAATAACCACCCCTGGTTACACACATCACATTTTTCTTCAGGTTCAGTAGTAAAAGGAGGACACAGATGTATCTCTGAGTACAAAGGTCAGAGAGAGGCCACACAGCACCAAACCAGTGGCTACTTCTGTGCAGTCCGTAAGCTTTTCTTTACTGCTCGACTGACCTTTTGCTCTCTCTTCCACCAACAACTGCTCACGGAGCTTTTCTAAGTTGTTGGTATTTTCTTTATTTCATGAACTTACTTAAAAAAATACATGTTTTACTAAAAGATGATTCTCCTTGACTCTTGTGCTTTAAAACACTTTAATTGTTATGAACGAGGATACATGGTTAAACTAACACATTCATATCTGCCGACCTCATATGTTTGTTTTTTTGTATATTGTCCCCGCAAAACTGCAAACATCGATACACTTCAAGACAGCATCTATCCATCCATCTTCTCCCGCTTATCCGTGGTCGGGTCGCAGGGGTAGCAGTTCCAGCAGAGAGCCCCAAACGTTCCTTTCCCTGGCCACATCAACCAGCTCTGACTGGGGGATCCCAAGGCGCTCCCAGGCCAGCGAAGAGATATAATCCCTCCACCTGGTCCTAGGTCTACCCCTTGGTCTCTTCCCAGCTGGACGTGCCTGGATCAGCTCCCTAGGGAGGCGCCCAGGTGGCATCCTTTTGACGCGAAGGAGACCTCAAGACAGCAGACCTCCTTTATTAAAGATAACCTGCAGTAGATATTTAAACAATGTGTTAATAACTTTTTGTCATTGAGATTATGATTTACACATTTATCAATCAGTGTGTCGTTAATTTGCCATTCTTAAGTACAAAAAAAAGAGTTGGAGGCGGTTTTGGAAAAGACTGTTGCCAAGTAATAAATCAGAGTGTAAGTAAATACAAGCAGCTTCTCTGTTTTATGCATGCCCTCTAATAAAACTGTTGGAGGAAAATAGTTGTGTGTGCACCCAGTGCTCCCTCTCAGGGCTTTTTTTCTCCCTTTCGTGATGATTATCATAATATTTTGGCACAGAAGTGCAAGATGCCTCAACATGAATTCATCTCTTTTCATTTTAATTATCTGTTTTATTCTGTTATTTGGTTTCACTCAGGTTTCTGGGTCACCTGTCCTTTTTTTGCTTGGTGTTCAAAGAAGCTAACTAAAAGCAACAACTAATTTGTCATTCTATAACAGTTCTGCTGCTTAAAACAGTGCTCTGTAACCCTTCAAGTCCAAATGGATGTATGTTTTTCCAGCTCATCCAAGGCTTTGATATACAACTAACTCCTTGTATTTTCCTTTGGGTTTATTTTTTTCAACCTGACTTTTATCCAGGTCTGTACTGGCAGCCTCGTCTCTCTGCAACCCCCCATAACAGCACAGCAGCCAAGTCGCAGCACATAACAAAGAGCGATGATTACATAGCGATCCATAGCTATTACCCAAGAGGTGGAAAACATGAGCCATTCCAAACAGCAGCCCTTCAGTTCACCATCAGCCCCGGCCCTGCATTTCCTCACAGAGTGGGCTGTCCTTCCCAGAAACATTGACCACTAATGATAGTGGAGCAACACCTGAGCATCCTGAATGACGGCGTGCACAGGCTCTCGTGGGAAGGACACTTCCATAATATTATTCAGATGAATGGCTTGGCAGCGATACTTCCCTGAATCACAAACCACAGTATCCTCCTCAGGCTTTGTCATGCAGTATTTCGGATTCCAGCCAAGCCACAAAATCTGCATACCTGAAAGAGGCTTTTAATATTCTATAGGGCATTCACAGATCAATACACTGTGTCAACAGGGTTCAAATTGATGTGTATGGAAATACAGTAAATATATCATTTTAGCAAGTGTATTGACACTGCTGTAAATGTGTGATTGCTGGCCCTGTTGTTGTATGATGACTCATGGGCAATTGGTCGGAAATCACATCGATTAGACGCTGGGTCCAATTAAGGAGATCGCCTCCGCATAACAAATAGTTTCTTACTGATAGAAGCAAATAGTTTTATTGTTGGGAAACGTCTATGGTTTTGCTGTAAATTATCCTCACTTATTGACAGATTATTCTGCGTGTTTTCTCCCTGCTGATTTCCCTTGAGAATTAAACAGGCTGCACAGAAAACATAATGCTGTGCACCCATCTGAGTTTTAATTCAAATGTATTCTGTTCGGCTGGGATGTGTATAATCAAATGGAAAGCAGTATGTGATGAAATGCAAATTAAGGCTAATTTAACAAAACAATTCAATTTGAACATCAGTGAAATTAAACAAAATTAGGTTTCTTATAAGGATGTTTTCAGTTATAAAGTCATATAAAAAGGAAGTCATTAATTGACCCGCCCAAAACATTCAAGCAGTAATTCTGCACTGATGTATTTTAACAATGTAAACTGATTTTCTCCAACTTTCTGAAATTAGCTCTTTCAGCTCGTCTCATTGCACAAGACTGCTTATTATACTGACAACATGACCTCATAGGATCTGTGAACACTCCTGACAGGATGCTCTGTTGTCTAGAAATTAAATTGTGCAACCATGATGTCAGATGACATGGAGTTAAAGACATCCAAGGGTCACAGATACAGGAAATGCCTTCAACTACTGAATATGTCAGGTAAATGAGAAATAGAGAGGACTGGTTGTGTTATTAGTAGCATCGGGGACTGAATCGCCTCCAGCTGGAAACGCATATCATATGGAGAGAGTGCACTGCTGTAGAGCACTGATTGACACGTGAATGCAATTTATTTGTTTGAAACAGCACTCATTAGGATTCATGAGTGGACAACATGGTACCTCTGTGACCGCCTGCTGGTCCATGATCCGTAATGGGCAGTTTGAACTAAGTATTTAATCACATGCACATACTGTATGTACACAGAAATAGGTTTCCCTAATGTTCCATTACATCGGATGGGTTTCTCATAAAGCTCCTGCAGTATGTATTTATTATCTGTATCTACTGAACATGCAAAAACTGTACAGAAAATAGCCCGAAATCCTTCAGAAAACAGACTTGTTGACACATAATTTTATATTAACAACATTTCTAATTTGATTTGCCCCCCAAAAAGTTAATATTTACATATTAGGCGGTGTGTGTGTGTATTATTAATAATCATATTCATTTTGTAAATTAAATTCTGCTGGCATTCGTTTCATGATTGCAGGAAAATTCAGCATTAGCTTGTTTGGATTCTAATTTTCTCAGGTGTTACACACTACAGGGAATGAAATTAAAGTTCCCTGATTATGCAGGGCAGGATTTCTCGTACATGGCTCGGAGCGAGTGTAAACATTGCCATATTGTAGCTCAGTGAGAGTCTCTGTACGTTGTGTGCTGTGTTTATCAGCTCCTCTGAGCTGCAGTGCTTGCCGTCTCGGAGACTCCCGCCGCTGTCACTTGCTGGGATCAGCCGAGCCAAAATTAATCTAGCAGACATGATATGCATCTCTCCATGCTTTTTTGCTCTGCTGAAAACTTGATAAGAAATTCACAATCCCTCCAATCACAATTTAGAACCACAGAGGAATACTACAGTAATGAGTTTCTTCCATAGCCATTTGATTGCCGTTTTCCAGGTGGAAGATGGATATGGTGAGGATGTGGTCCCTCAAGGCCCCCAGGCTATAGTCACTCCACAGTCTGATTTTAAAAGCAGACTTCTGCGGACTGGAAAGCAGGAAGAGTGGCTAATGCGAAGAACCCGTGGAGACTTAAGGCTGAGATAAAGAGAGAGGAAGTAGAGAAAAGACAAAACGGCAGAAAAGAGGGAAGAGGGAAGAGCAAGGAAAGTGCTTCCATCTCCCTTGTGACGCACAGAATGAGCATCGATCAGGAAAAGTCTGTCGGTGTCCGCTACTTCTGAGCAGAGAGTCTCACTTGTGAACTGTGTGAACATCAACCAGCCAAACGCACCATGTGGGACTGCTCTCATAGCAGCCGGCAAGAAGTCTTGCTTCCTGCTGCTTGGGACTTCTAATACAAAGCTCAAGCTACACTGAACCCTAAGCCCTGCCTTGAAGTCTAAATATGTTCTGAATAATTTATGAAATCACAAGAGGACTTCGCCAACCCTGCATCAAGTTGGTTAAGGTGGTGCTGTTAAGGAAAGCCATCCATCACTGAGGCTTGGTATCAGCTGTCATTAGCAGGGGGTTGTGCCTGTTCTTGTCAGAAGATGCTGGAAACAGGCCTCAGAGGCCCATGGGTAAATCTGTCCATGCTCCTGATTCACTGGGTCATAAACATTGCGGGGACTTTGTGATTACAGGGCTTTGGTTTGAGCTATCTGGGTTTGGGTTGGGTGCAGGTGCCAAAGAGCTGTGAAAGGATCCTCTCATAGAGGACAGGTACCAACACCGCTCGCTGTGGAGGGAGAGGCGCTGCATGATGGGACAGGACCTGAGGTTACAGGCTGCACAGGCAATGACAACTTAACAAGATGCCACATTTGTAATTATCATTCATGACTATCATTATCTATTGCATGAGCTTGCTCTTCATCCAAACCGTCGCACTTTTTTTTGTACCCTAGCAGATATATTTATATGGCATAGTTTGACTAAAGGTAACGTCTTCCTCCAGGACATGGAGGGAAAGACATTGGCCTATTGCTGATTTTGCTGCGTGTGAAATCTCTGACCTATAATTGTATTGAAAGAAGAATTCTTTATATATTAAAGTGGATAATCAGAGAATAAATTAATTGAATCATTACCTCTTTAACCTAGATCAGTTATGTTTGCCTTCACACATATATTGAGGGTTAGGGTTAGGTGTCTAAGTAAAAAAAAAAAAACTGATCTTCTAACTGTTAAAAAAGTATTCAAAGTGAATGCAATATTTCACAGATGCCAAAACAAATTTATATACATTTTAGAAGTTTTATATACAGTAATAAGGAACCAATTCATAAATGTTTATTGGGTCTTCAAGCCTGAACATATATCAATGAAATGCCTGCATCATAATACTCTTTATATTATATTTGGACTGCAAGTTATGTGATTCCCATCATAGCAGTTGGCTTAGGAGAATAAACATACTGATAAATATGTGAAAGTTAAGTGGAAAAGGCAGTGAGTTACTGCATCATATAGTGTGAGGTCGCCTACAGAAAGGGTTCGAATTGAAAATCAATTTAAAGTTTATAGCCATTGAGCTACGAAATGTGCTGTCTCCATGGGTCACCGTATTCCTCAGCTTATCTCCTGGTGGTTGTGAACACACACACACACACACACACACACACACACACACACACACTGAAGACATGCTTCTGTTTGGCTTCACACCTCAAAGCAATATGTGTAGTTTAACAATAGAAGTGTTGCCTAGACAATGGTAAAAGCACAAAGGGACTCGCTTTAATCGTTCATATAAGCTGAGGTTTTCTTTTGTACTATTATTGCAACAGCTGCAGTGCCAAATGATCTCAACATAAAGACTCCTCCCCCCTCCTTCACAAATGGTCATTTTGACACCAATCAGCAGCATGTTGTGCCAGAAAACACTGAATCGCTGAAGTACCTTTCTGTTCTAGCAGTTTGCCATTTCTCCATGCTTGGCTTGGTGGGATTAGATACATGCAGTAGTGTTTTGCAGGATGGCTGCCTGTAATTGTCCTTGACAGAGTGAGAGGGAGCTTCTTGGAGTGGTGGAGATCAGCATTGTGCTGGTTGTGTCAATCAAGTGGCTGAACCCAGTGAGAATGAAGTGACTCTTCTGTAATGGCCTGTCACCATACCATTTTCTAGGTGACAGTCCACATTTCCAAGACTGGCAAAGGCTGAGCTGTTGACGGTTACTTAATTGTTTGTGGCAGTATAACAAAAAAAAGTTTTTTCTCTAGCTTCTTTTTTTTATTAAAGGGCTATAGGCGCGTTCACACCGCAGTACTTTTCCCACTTTAGTTCCGATATAGTTCCGAAATGTCGCGTTCACACCAAAAAGAGCCGGAACTAAAATTAGTTCATGAGAACCTTTTTACCCCCTTTTCCGTCAGTTTTCCGTCCCTGCTAGAGAGCAGGTACTTTCGTGGGAGAAAAAGGTTCCTATGTCTGATTGGCTGGGCGGAATGCAAACCACGCCCCGTAAAACTCCCAAAATGTTTACGGCGTGAAGTTGTTTGCGGCCTGCCAGTAAACCCAAAGCAGAAGAAGAAGAAGTGACGTCAGCGGCTTCATTTGCCTAATCCTCCCCCAGGGAACTTATTCCGGTGTGAACGCGATCTGTACTTAGTTCATGAGAACTAAAGAGTTCTGATAAACCTTTGTGGGAAAAGTACTGCGGTGTGAACGCGCCTTATGTCTCTTCTGTTATTTATGTGTTGTACCTATTTAACCATGCTTAATATCTCCACTTTACCAACCACATCATGGATTGCAATTTAATTTCCTGCAGACATTAATATTCCCAGAGGATGATCCCGTATGACTTTGGTCATGCCATGACCTTATGTTATGGGTTAACATTTGTGGTTTTGAGAGAAATGTGTATCCACCATTCGATGGATTGCCATTTGGATATATTTATTATATATCTTGAATTATCTAACTCCAGGCTGAGCGTTAAGTGTCAGCAGCACAATGACATCACTAGACAGCGGTGGTAAAGAGGTCTTTGGGAACCATGATTGAATCATAAACAGTCGCTTGAAAGAATTCCATTACTCCGTTTTACTCCGTCCTTAGTTTTACTGCCATAATCCTATTTTCCAATTTTTTTCCATCCATCTCATGCGTTTATTCGCCTAAATAATGTTGTTTTTACAGCACAATAGATAGCATAGCAAGTCTTGGATATGTTGGCTTTATCTTCTTTATGTGCCCATTTCTCTTGTTGCGATATCATTACTGGGGCAGAGGCAGGGAGCCATCAGGATGTCGTGTAGGTGACCTCTTCTCTTCCTGCTGGGATTGTCTGTTGACAGGTCCTGTTTGAGGAACTAGTGAGCTGTGATAAGAGTCAGTGAGAGAGCACAGGCACTGCAGATAGAACGACCTGCCACGGAGAAACCCAGGGAGGGGTGAGACATCTTCCATCCAGATCCACTTCCTTTTTAATAATGTTTACAGAGGGTGGAAAGGAGATGTTTTCATTCACATAAAAAAACACCAACAGACTCAACCCTTAAGACTGACGTTCACTCTGCTGCTATTACTGTCTTATCTCGAGCCAAAGAGGATGTGATGGGGGGAAATTACCTACTGATATGTTTGTGGGTAAAGACAAAGGCTGCTTGTGTACTGTTCCCCAGCACAGGTTAGAGGATTCGGTTACAGTTATGCTCTTGCTGCCATGGCAAAGGAGGACACGCGCATCATTCTGTAGCGCTGTCTCGTTGGATTGAGAGATCACAACATAATTTACAGGCAGGAAGAAACTTGATGGTGGAACATGCATGAGGCAGAAGGCCACTGAACAGGCGTGAACATTAACACAAACACTGCCACTCAAAATGACTGATTACCTCGGAAGGCGTGCTGTGAAAAGTCAATTCAGCACTCAAACCCCCAGCTTTTACATGCTGGACCACAAGCCTTCATGCACCTCTCCCTGGGGTGTTCAAAATGTATAATCATTAAAATACCACTAGTGGTTGGCCTTCATTGTAATTTCTCTAGTGTGGTTGGTAACTTGTGCCTAAGCTGTTGCCATTCGTTTTCCACAGCCACACCTACAAGAGCGAATTCATGTTTTAAAATATTCCTGAATCCATCCTGATGTACCAGCGTGTGCTAAATTGATTTACACGGACCACAAATTATATTTAAAGCTGGGAAATGTTGCATGACAATGGAGCCAAAGATGCAGTATAGCATGCTGAGTGTTTAAGTAATATAAAAAGCTATAGGTTATGACTTTATACTCTATACGCGTATTTCCTACGCTCTTGGTTGAATGCAAACCTAACGTAGTTAACAAACTATAACCCCAGTGCTTTAACACAGTGTCTTGGCTGCTGTGAGTGCTCACACACAAGTTGAGTCTCACTCCCAGTGGACACGGCCGAGGCTTCTGTTTGCCCGCTCTGTATTTATAGCCTGTTTTCTACCGGAGGAGGACTAGCTGTCCTCAAACTGCCCTTCACATGTGCAGAAACACTAGCCTGTCCCACAGTGCCACCACACAGCCAGAGCCTGATATATCACATTCTCTTTTGTGAACTCCCTGACACAAATCTTTCAGGATTACTGCACAGTTTCTTTTGAATGAGTGATTAGAGGGGGGAGACGCCTATACAAACTGTTGACTAGCCAGCACAAAACCTCGCTTAATACATCTAGAGTTAGATTGTAAGCACTGCATAATTTATGTGTGTACACATTTAACTATTGGTGGGATTTCTGCCGCTAATTTGTAAGATTTATATTTCAGCCATCAAACTGGTTTACAGCTCCTGATGAACATCCCATCAGTTATGTGTTGATGCATTAATATTCCAGTGTATCAAATGTATGACATTTAATTGACAGGTCCAGCTACATATACTCTCTTTTATTAAATTATAGGGATGCATTTCACAAGGTTTTTCAGGAATCAGAAGGGTTATCAGAAGACATTTTGCTAAACCATGTTGTCATCTCTTGTTTCAGTTCAAATGTATTTTAAAATGTCTATAACCAAGCTTGCTTTGCTTTCTTTCTGCTGCTTGATCTTTTGACCTATAAGCCCTCAAAGAACTGACAGCTTATTTGGGTTTAAATTTCATTTGCATTGTATTCCCCATTGTTGCATATTGTAGCGGTGTAAAACAACACTTGAACACACGTCCATACGGCTTCTCTCAGTGGTGGTTTGCCTTAAGCCCTTTTCCATTGACCGTGTCAAACTGCCTTCCGCGGATCATGGGCCTTTGACAGGAGAATAGATTGCATGTATTTATATTTCACATCAAAAAATCAGCAGTCTGTTGCCTGAGGGTTTGGTTTCTTACCAGCTACCTTCATGATTGTTGGAGAGGGAAATGTCTCACACTTTCATCTGTCAATGGACAAGAAGAATGTTGTTTCAGATTTCAAATGGAAGCTTCCAGTACATAAAGTCTTCAGGGCAGAGCTGCTGTTATAGTTACCCCATCCATCCATCCATCCATCCATCCATCCATCGCATCCATCCATCCATCCATCCATCCATCCATCCATCCATCCATCCATCCATCCATCCATCGCATCCATCCATCCATCGCCTCCATCCATCCATCCGTCCATCCATCCATCGCCTCCATCCATCGCCTCCATCCATCCATCGCATCCATCCATCCATCCATCCATCCATCCATCCATCCATCGCCTCCATCCATCCATCCATCCATCGCATCCATCCATCCCATCCATCCATCCCATCCATCCATCCATCCATCCATCGCATCCATCCATCCCATCCATCCATCCATCCATCCATCCATCCATCGCCTCCATCCATCCATCCACTGCCTCCACATCTTGAAAATTGGCTAGGCAAAATACTGGTAAACTCTTAAATCTGCAGTTGAATTACAGTCCTATGAATTAAATCTCACACATTTTGCTTTACGCTCATTTCAAGGAGCTCTCCAGAGAAGAACAAAAAACATCTATTATCAATAAGATGTCCCTCTGCATCTCCTCCCCCATGCCTCTCTTACAGCTTGACAGTGTAATCATGGACCAGGAAAGCGTTTTATGGAGGCTTCTTTAATAACCACCAGTACTGCTTGACCTCTGGGAGTCCCCCAAAGGCACCACCTCCTCCAGGCATCCCCCACCTCAGCCTCACCAGGTTGACTGTCCCCATCAAACCTCCCTTCTTTCTCCCCAAATGTTCCCATAACATCCATCCTCCTATGCTGACATGCTCAGATGCTCAAGTAATGTCATGTAGGGCTAAAGGTCATGCCTGACCTGTCATGGTGGATTGGGCCTCAGACCTAACAGCATTCTTTGGGGACCACAGCAGGGCGTGCCCGTTTCCCTGTCACTCATTTCTCACTGCTAGAAGATTGAGTAACCACGTGCCTTACGTAGAGTTTAGACTTGTTGTCACAATGTTGCGTTTGACACATGTAACTGATAGTTTACAATTGGATGTTATCCATCTAAAGTAATTAAACTTTAGGGAGAATATGCAATAAATTACAATGCCAGACATTTCCTTCCAGACAGACATTTTTAGTGTGATTGATTCCTTCTAGAGATCTGAAGGGACTTTACCCGAACAAAGATCCAGTGGGTGATGGAAACTTGCAGCATGGGGGATGTTTGAAGAAAAAGATCAATTACAGTTTGAAGACATGCTGTGATGTTGTGCTGCCTTTTCTTGCCTTTTACAAATGAAGTAGAGATAAAAGCTCAAGGAGCAAGAATTATTTCTAAAACCTCCTAAACGTCCCTCTGGTGGACCATTATACCATGTTTATCTGCCCCAAAGTACAATCATTTGCTGAAAAAGAAAATCATTACAGCTGTGTTATTAAAAAGCTCTAACAATCTCCTATTAGTTTGCTTAGATGAGCCGCATCTTAATAAAAATCTTTTTAACAGCTTAGTCACAAGCAGAATTTTGTGTGAACTCTGCAGCACTGTCTATTAATAATTGACTACTTGTTTTACATTAATATCTTTTTGCAGAGTATCAAACAAATCCCGGTTTCCTCTCCCCATGGAATGCTGTTTGTGCATCAGGCTCATTCATTATTGCTATGAAAAGTTGTCTAATGGCTGCACAAGAGGTGGTAGAGCCTTGGCACAAAGATCCTTGTTGCCCCTGTGGAGAGCTCTACGAGTCCGAGCTCCTGTTAGTCAATACGATGAATACAGAGCCGGGGCCTGGCAGAGGGGCCTGAGAAACTCAGCAGGCACTACGATGCTGGATGCATGTCTGAATGTACGTGTCCTCTTTTGGTGTACGTCTCCATTTGTGTTTCTTTGTGTGTGTATGTGAGAGTCACAGGCTGCTGGTGATTGATAGGGATGTTTCCATTTCCTCTGGACCATCCTGACAGATCATCCATCCCTAAACAATTTGGCATTGCCCTCAAAGCCTGAGAAGGCTGAGAGAAAAGATGGGCCACACAACTGACAGTAGCCTTAATGAAAGACTCATTGGAGGCTCCAGGCAACCAGGAGGCGAGTGGTTTCACTGTCTGGGATGGATGGCAGAATAACATGCTGTCAGGTGGGGGTGGCCATTGTGGCAGGAGGACATTATGAGATTCTGTAGGCAACAAGTATAGAAGTGGCGGAGCTCTGGTCATGCGGGGCCACTTCAAAGATGAAGCCTGAAGATTACTGGGAAAGTGAGATTTGTGTCATTTGAAATGGTCAGAAAGGAAAATGGGAGGTTATTGCCGGGCACTTTTACAGAGGGCAATTTGACGTGGAAAATGAATATTTATTGTCTAATGGAGTTATAATTAAGTTAAATGCAATAAGCTGAAGTGGGATTCAGTCGTAAATGGCTCTGATCTAGTTGCAGGGAGATATATAGTACCCTACTGTATATATTAGGATAACAGTCTTTTTGATAGCACACTGCGTAGTTTGTGTACATACCAAGGGAAAGCAGTAAGAAAAAGCTGTGGGCTGCTGTCAGGCGTGGAGATTTATAGGGTGCAGCTGCACAGAGTTGTCTTTGCTCTCTGTGTCAGCCCTGTAACTGCAACCTAACCTCTTAGCACTGGCTGGCTCTCTGTGATGGATGGATGTGTTTAAGTCAGGTTAAAAGTCCACTTCCAGTCACTCACTGGGGCCACCAGACTTTAATCTTGAACCCTGCGAGGCTAGCTCATGATATTGCTATTCCTTAGCCTAATGAACAAAGTGAGGAGACTTGCTCCACTGAGCCGATGCTGGATGGATGAAACCTTGGCTGCCGTCCCACTCCTCAAATTACCCACCTGCTCTGATCATGGCCACTGTGCACGATTACATTAGCTGTCCCTCTCCACTTATAAGGCTTGCAAATGCATGTGAACGATGGAGCACAGACACAGTAACAGACTCCCAGATTTGTTTTGACTCTCCACGCTGTCATCTCCTTGTTGTAAGTGATTGCTTTTTTTTTCCTGAGCGCTGGCTGTGTGTTTCCTGATGGGAGCGGGCTAACGACAAAGCCATGTAATAAAAGCAGCATTAGCAGGGTAATTAGGCTACAGACCTGCTTCGGCAGAACAAATCATTTCATCACGTCTTTCACAATAGGGCACCGTGGCTCTTCCGAGTAGCAATATTTCATAGCCAATTTCCTGCACTTCGGCTGCGTTCACCAACTTTTGTCAATAAATCTCACCTCATATCCATATTTATTGAGCTGTGAGTTGGAGGCCAGGAGTGCTGGGCCCAGATAATGAAGACAATGTTTCAGGGTGGATTCAAATCCCTCTGTGAGGTTTAACACATCCCACTGATACTCATTCTCCTCTAGTCTGGTGCAGCCTTGTAAAACTGACTTGATGTCAGCGCCGTGTCTTGGCTGTCAGGTGGGTAATAAATTAGTTTGACTTGTTTGGTTCATCCTCATGGATTGATTCAGAAAAGCAGAACCAGACATCTGTAAAGCACTCTGTATTTAGTGTGGAGTGTATTCTGCATAATTCTTCTCTTGATGTGTGTCGGTGCATACAGTAGTGTCAAAGAATGGCCTTCTTGAGGAAAAACACTCCCAATACACACATGTGGACTGCTCTGTCCTCCCAGGAATGTAAGGGTGAGATTTCCCATTCCTGCTCTGATTGAATCTGGCAGAATCCAATCCTACAATATCTTTGAGTGGAGATAACAGGTATGGTTCTGTAGTCAGTGTATGTCCTCAGCATCCACATGCATGCACGGATTCTCCTCCTCTCACTATAGGAGAAAGTAGGATTATCTGTCTTAGCCTTTCAGAGTCTTTTTCTCCTCCATGCCTCTCCTGCTTTCCCTCCGTGTCTCTGAGGAAGGTCACCTGAAGGAGGTAATCCCTATTCCTCTCTGTTTTCTCTCTTTCTTTTTCATCTGAGGGGCTTTGTGGCCAGCGCTGGAGCCCATCCACTGATCAGGAAAGCAAGAGCCAGCTCACAAACACAGAAGCAGAGGGGAACAGCTCGATGCAGGAGATTGCTGCCTTTTATCCCCTTGGTGTGAATAGCAATATAAGTGCCTCACTATAAAGCGTAAGGCGATGCTGAGATTTGAAATATGCATGAGTTCTGCTTTTCTAATACATTGTGCAAACTTACTTATAGGATGTGACCAGGAGGCCCCACCGATTCAAAGCGAGTGTGTTGCGAGGGACAGACTCATGTGTGTGCTTGCGGCATTCTAATACCCAGGGGATCAGAAACTGTATTTACATTCAGCTGTCTTGTGCTAGATGTATGTCTTGGAATCATTTGTTGACATCCACATCTACACAACTGCATGTCTGTTGAGAATACAGCTGGAAAATCTACAGGGAAGGACCACCTATTGGTAAGTATGGATATCAAGCAGGGTGCCTCTACGCATTGTTGTGCACGTGTTCAACTATAACCAACATTTAAACCATTCAGTGTGACAATTGAGATGCCTTTTAAAGCTAAAAATGTCATCACCATTAGCAAGACATTGGTTCTTTTTGCCAATTTGATGTCAGGGCCGTTTGGCGGTGATGATGTGTGCCTCCACTCAGCACGATGACTGATGGGATAGTAAAAAAATGAATCACCTCCGCGGGGGAGAAAGGGTTAGCCATCAGAGTTATGCTAGTGAGGAACATTACCCATCTCTGTATATAATGAGACATATTTAAAACAGCAATCATCCCCTCTTTTGAACTCTGGGTCACAGTGCGGAATCAATCCCTGAGGTGATTGAAAAGAAAGGCCATATGTGTGAGAGACTGAGCATATTAACCAAGGTCACACGCGCCGCACATGCAGTGTGCATGCCCAATAGATGTTTCCTCAGAACTGCTGAGCGTGATTAATTCCACAGCTTAGAATCACATTCAGACTTTAAATCATTGGTCAGGTCATTAAGTGGACTGCGGGTCTTCTCCAAGCCGTTTCTTTCAATTGAATTGGAGTATTATGCTGGATAATTTGGTTTGAAGATTAGCACTTCATACCATGTCCAAAATTGCTTTAGGATGAACATAGATAAGACTGTTGGAAAGAGACATTTCAAGACATCGTTCATAATTGTCTGCAGAGCATTAGCTAAAAAAATACATTCTGTGGATGTGATGATTTTTTGGATGTGTGACGAATAGACTAATGAGACTGTCCAGTAGTTATGAAAAAGCAACATTGAAAATGTACCTGGTGTGTGGATATTGGTGGTTGGATGTGGAGCTCTTACCCAGAGAGTTGCACTCATTTGATATTTACCACAAATGCGTGAAGCAGTGTTTTCAGTCAATTATGTGACAAATAACACAATTCCTAATTAGATTATGTTGCTAACCTTCCACACCTCCCTAACATTTGGTTATCTAGCCAATCAATCAAGCCTAATGTCTGCAGATAGCATGGAGTCAAGTAGCATTAGATAGTCTCTGTTTTGAGGAAAAGTCACTTTCATGCTATCTCAGCAGAGCATATATGCCTGTTACTCGACACTAATGAGAATTGAGAAAGACATTACGCCTCTGCAGTGTCTGATAAGAAGACAATAATGATGTCAGCATATTTATAATCTTGTAAAGGTGTTACCACATGGATAGCTAATTAAGTAAGAGGGAGATAAGACACACTTTTTTTCAGTAAAGGTCAGCATCTGAAACTACTAGAACAGGCAGAAACACTGGGAAGAAGAGGATAGAAAACAATGACTCATCACACTGCATACCATCACTGAAACAGGCATCAAAACAAAGCGCCCGAGCCATCAGTGGTTTAAGCTGATCCATGTGAATAATTTCCCCGCTTAGTGTAAGCTAATGATTTGAAACACTGTTGAGTCTTAGCTCTCTGTTGGATAGGGAAGGCGCGGTGACATATACATCTCCACAGCGCTGGAGATAACTCCTTGCAGAGCGAGCAGACTTCATGAAAACAGAAAGCTATACTACTGTGATAATGAACTGACAAGACCTGCTCTGCACCGCCATAAACCCCAACGGCAATTTATGAGTGACCAGAGCACCACCCTCCCTGCCTCCACTACCACAACCCTGCACATCATGGTTGTAGTCAGCCAACATGAGTGGAGAGAGAGACTGTTAAAAAAAAACATGTTGTGTGACAGCCAGGATCACAGTGGTCTGTGGGCTGTCAAAAGTTCATGTTTGAGGAAGTTTCCTTCTTTGTTGACTGTGCTGTTGAGGCTTCCTCACTGAGCCCACCGTGACATTTTAAATATGTCCTGGAATGACTGCTGGAGAGGCAGCTTGTAAAATATACCATATAATAAATGATGTAATATTGAACTTTCAGTTAGATGAACCTACAGCCCGGGGAAAGTGATTTCAATTATTCATGGGACTGTAATTACAAACCTCACCACCCTGTGCTGTGCAGCAGGTCAGTTTTGCCGCAAGCAAAGATCATCCTATGTCTATTTTTATTGATATTCGCATTTCAGCCCCGGTCAGGGATTTCAGCAATTCTACACCACAGATCTGCGGAACACAATTACGACAGTGCCTCCCAGGAGGAGCTGCACACAGAAGGCCTGGATAACAAGGCCGTACTAAATTAGTAATATGGTAAATAAAATACTAGTAGGATGGAAATCCTAATATGCCAAGCCCTGGAGCCACAGCAAATCTGGTTTAGAGGATCCGTGGGGTCTAACAAATATGTTGTGAGTGTTATTGATGTAGGATTGCCTCGGTAACCGAGGACCTGCCGGCATTACAGACTCTCCTTACCGGTCAGCTCATCTCAAAGATCTAATATTGTCTTCAAAAAATAAAGAATACATTTGTATTTGATATGATTAATAACATTGTTTTACTGCCACCTTCTCCTTACCATGTTTTTCTGTACCAAGTTCCTTTCTTTCTACAAAATAATTTGATGCAATCAAATATTGTACCTCATTACATGAACAGTTTAACACGGACATTTTGGTAAATATTCTTGCTCCCCTTCGTGCTGTTGAATAGAGGTTTGATTACATTGTGTTTTCGTAAATCAAAAGCTCCCGCCAGCATCTAGCTAACGTAGCACAGAGACAGAAACCAGGGGAAACGGCTAACCTGGCTAACCAATGTAATGCAATGACTGTATTCTTTTATTAAATAGTATTGCAGCATTGAAGTGCCATGTACTTCAAGGCATAATGGTGGACTGCCAAATGTGAAAGGGAGACAGAGTCGAATGTTGACCCTTTATTTTAAACCCCTCTGATTACTTGTTGGAATCAGCCTGTGTGCGGGTGATTACAGAAAAAAGCTTAAATCTCTAAATTGCCTTAGCCACTCCTGGCTCCCTGTTGTTATTGTTATTTAAAAGTAGCAATTGCATTTGATTCAAAGAAGGAGGTGTAACAATGAGTGGTCATTATTGCCGGCAGCTTCTGCCTCAAGTGCAATGGGCAAAACATTATGTGAAGTCGAGGACATCCTTGCTGTATTTGGAAATTGTATTTCCCTTGTACTCCTTCCATTAATACAAATAAAATGGCATTGTGCAGACTCGCATGAAATGTAATCTCACTTTTATCCCATCAGTGACTGCTTAGGTTGATTCAGGATGTCATCAGCATACGTGTTACCCAGGTCCTTTGGCTGCTAGACCTTGAGAGACCCAATACAGTAGCAAGTATCAGCCCCGTGTTTTTAAAAGGCAATAAAGTCACTCCAATATGCAGCTTATGTCTGCACTCACCTTTCAGAAGCCTATGCCTCTCCTTCCACTTTGCTTGCAGTGGCAGTGGAGATGAAATACTGGCCCCCAGAAAGCCATTTGGCACCTAATTGAGCAATCCTATTACTTTTCCCTCCCTTCAGACTGTGACTTTCATTGCTTCAAAGCGATGGTTGGAAGCCAGTGTAAATGATTGTGTTACAGTAGGTGTGAGTATATATGTGTTTAAGTAACTTTGTTGTGATAGCATGTGTGTGTGTGAGTGTGTGTGTCCATCTGCTGGAACTCTCTTCACCTCTCCTCACCTGAGCTACCTCAAATATGAAACATTGATTGGGTTCAGAGATGGACCACAGTCCCCATAAGAGACTCAATCTTAACTCCTCATGTGGTGACTCATGGCGGACCATCTCGCTATTTATGACCCAGGACATCATTTGCGCACACAGGCAGAACACCAGCCTCTGTTGACTTTTCTTCAGCTTCTGATGCCTGTTCAAGATAAGATTAGGTCTCTGATTGCAGTTTTTGAAATGGAACCTACTGGTTATTCAATGGTTTCCACTGACTATTTTTAAAACAGGCAACAGGTTTATTTCTTTATCTTCTTGTAAAAATGTGTCCTCACCACCAAGCTGAGATAACTGTGACATCGATTGGGTCATTTTCTATGACTTCAAAAAGCCTTGAAGTCAAAGGACAAAAGATATAATGCAAAATGTTTCACAGGTTGAGTCGGACAACCCTTGACCAGTAAAATGGTTTTGTGTAATATATATTGTTTGTATTATCATCTTGTGCGAGTGGAGTAGAACAATTACTTTATACAAAGAGGTAAAACAGACTTAGCATTATTTGTGTTCCAAAATGCATACTTTGGAATAAATAATATTTGTATGTATTTGTTGTTGAAAAGCTGTATCTTTGTGCTTGTACATGCGTTTCTTCATTCAACAATGTTGTAAGTGTCTGTAAGTAGAACAAAAACCCAGTTTGACTGCAGCATTAAACCAAACAAAATGCAAAAATATGGAGAAATTTGCAGCTCAAATCGCTTAAGTGGCTTTTACAATTTGTGCAGAGCGCATTAGATCTGCCTCAGGTCGCAAACAAACAACACCATTAGCATAGAGCATCTAACACCTGCTCATTCAGTCATCATCAACTTCTGAGTTTGAGATTCATGCCGACAAACAGGCTTAGATGTCGAACCCATCCTTTGTTATCTTTTAAAATACTCCTCACTACCTGTGGAAAAATATATAGGCTTTGAAACATGGTGCTTAATAAATTCCTAATACTGTTCCAGTTGAATCAAGTGGATGTAACTCACAATTTCCTTTTGAAGATGTAAATGACAAGTGATTAGTTAAATATTTCTTCTAAGGATTTCCATAATTAGAGTCCCTGACCAGAATCTTATTTCAATCTTTTCTGGTTTAAGATATGCGCAGACATTCTCTTGGAGATGATTAAATGATCTTCAATCAGCATTTAACCAGTGGGGCTGTAATCTGGGAATTGGAAATGGAATCTCTCGGGGATATGTCTTTCCTTTGTAGGATGATGTACACGTGGCTTTATGTGTGTGCTTACTTTAGTGGATGTATTCCTGGCTGGCTTCATGTATGCGTCCCATCCCTCTTTTGATCAATTCTTAGCCTCTCTATTCTTTGGGCATGCTGGTAGGAGTGCATGAGACGTACAGTAAGTGCACAGTGTGCTGTGATCATGTGGGTATACTCTTCAGTTTTACATTTTAGCCTTTTAGGGAAAACATGCAAGCTGCAATTAAAAAAAGAAAACGTATAAAAGACATAAATACAAATCTAGTGAAATGAGTGTGACATTATATTTGTTGTAAAATCCCATGCACTGAAGCAGGACATTGCAGAGCCGTGCTCCTTCAAGCCAAGAGATTGTGTCAATTTAATGCTCCTGCAAGACCACATGACTAATGTTGCATTCTCATGCGTGCTCTGGTTTTTATCTCTTGTCTCCATAGGGGACCATCAGGGCTTTAGATGTGTGGCTACCATACAGCTGCTGCCCATGCCCATTCCTCCTTTTGTCCTCCATTTTATATAACCAAATAAATCAAGAAGAAAGGGGGGAAAAATGCCCGAGTCTGTAGAAATAGCTGGTCAAGCGCAGAGCACACCTTACTGCATAATTCAACAGGCTTGATTAGTTTTAGATTTCCCAGTTTTATTTATTCTATTTAAATGTGCTCTGAAATCCAACTAGGTGTGGATTTTTCTTAATAGGAATGCAGGTCTTTTCTCATTTGCCTTTCTGAATTCAGAACAATGCGGAGCTGCACTATGGACGACTGCTTTCAGCTTCAATTTGTATGAACAATATAAATGATTTTGGCTCAGTTCATTTCCTTTGCCTGTGGCTGCTAATGTCTTGATCCATCTCAAGATAGCCTGGAACCTCTAATTACGCACCGTGCTATTGATGTATTAGCTCTCATTCAGTGATAGAGAAAAGACTGGACTTCTAAATTGAATCGTCACCTCTCCTCTCCCTGAAACATTAATGCCATTGCCACAGCAAAAATATCCCTCAGTCTTTTCTGAACCAACTCACTTCATTAAATCCAAACCTCCTCCGGGTTGATGCGAGTGATTTATTGTTTCCTGTGAATAAGTAGAAAAGCTGCATCAAAGAGTTAAGCGTGTCCCTCTGAGCACCCCACAGTTTTCTTTGTGTTATGACTGCAGGTCAGCGCTATTGAGGGCCAGCTCTGGCTGAAAGGATCCCAACAGATTTGGCTTTTATCAACCCGAGCAGCCCTGTTCATGGGCCACAGAGCGGCTGTGGGCCTGGAGCCGCCCACACACTGGTTCTGCTGGGTCTGGTGCTTCCCTGAGACACCAAGCAAAACATCCTTTAGGCCCTGCCTGAGCAATGCCTGGTTATTTAAATACTAACCATTAACGTTTACTCCTGATCTTAAAACTTTCCTTATCATCACACTATAATACACTGTTAACACATATTTTATCACACACTTAGTTATACGAATACACAAAAGAAGCCGCATAAACGTTTCTGCACACACAGCCAACCATGAGGGCTGATGGCCTAATAGAACAGACCATTAGAGAGAGGAAGGGGAGTATGCCCAGTGGCCAAGCCATTAATAGTTTTCATGTAGGTGGAAACCCAATTTGCAGCTTAGTCCAGTGGCTCAGAGAGCATTTTGGGGCGTCAATTACTTCAACCACTTGCTTGTGGGCAGTAATTGCCGAGGGACAGGGGACCATGTTTATTCATGCAGTCATGCGTTGACAGCCTTTCACCTGTGAGCATCCCTGCTGAATATTTATCTCTGCAAATCTCCAGATAGGCAAAAAAACCTCAACTAAGACCCCCTACTAGACTGAATCCCTAGAGGTAATCCCCCCAAATGTTCAGCTTTATTCTATCACAGACACCATGATGCCATGTCAATGAAGGCGGGTGAATCTTCCAATATGATGTGATCTCAAGTTGGAGTTTTTTAACGGAGAAGCGCCATCACACAACACACTATAATATCCGTGCTTTAATTCCACTTACCCATTTTTGTATTGCTATATCCTACTAAAACTGTTTTCTCTTTATCAACGAGGAGGAGCATTGATAAAGAAAGCATGATGATAATAATAACAATGAATATAGTACAGAAATAGCTTTCTACAGATAGGAGTTCCCCTGCCCTTTCTGTCTGCATGCTGCCCCATGCTGGGAGTGATAATGGCTGTACATGGCCCTCAGCTGCTCTGCTCTGAGCCAGGGAAGGGGAGGGGCGGGGGGGCATGCAGGGTGTGTTGCCGTGTGGACAGCGGGAATGCGTCAGCCGAACTAGTCACTGTTGTCAGTGTGTGAACAAAACCCTTGGGTTACCTTGAGTGACCAAATGTGTGTGAGTGTGAAAGTTGTAAGACAAAAATGGACAGCAACTTAACAACACAGACCTATCAATCACAAGGTGGCCACGCCCTAAAGCATATCCTGCCGTACAGTACAACGATTTACAATCATTCTATGTTGAAAAGGTCTTGAATCTGTAATAATTTAGAAAATGATATTGGAAAGTAAAAAGTGGGGTCACTTGTTTACAATCTGATTTCTTTTTGTAACCAGGGGAGTTGCCTCTGAGAGAGAATGTAAGTTTATTTATAAATGTACTGGATGATTTTTTGTCTATGTTAGACGGTCCTGAAAAAGGAAACGTATTACTTACACCCTTAAATGTACATTTTCTTTGCAGATTTTCTCAAATTAAGAAACATTTGTTGCTATATTTGAATAGCAACCTGCCTCACAAGATGCATTGCACCACAGTTTCCCCCTGCCGTGTCGACCAGGATTCACATCTGTTGATGGTAATTGAGGGGAGACGTTCCCGAGCCAACTGTTTATTTTCCTTTTTTTCCTGTGAGCATGTGATGTGTAATTCCTGGGAGAGGCCAAACTGGTTAAGGATCACTGCCGAGGGACTTACTTTGCTCAGGTTGCCAGAAAACAGCCGTTTCATGTCTCTCACATCCAAGCAGCACGGGTTAGCAGGAGAAGCAGATCAAGAGCTGGGCGACAGCTGAGATTACAATGACAGAGACTACCTCATATTAAAACTGACACTCAAACCTCTGGTAAGTTCAACTAAGGGAGGCATGGAAAATATCTTCAACACTGAAGACACACATTAGGTAATCTGTGATTCCCTGAATGATTTTTGAAGTAGAGAAATGAAAAGGAGGGTAGATGGAGGGCATGAGTGAAAAACGAGAGACGGGCACATTTAAGAAGGAATGAGGGAGCTCCCACCAGATGTGAGAGCATTAATTACTCCTAATCAAAGACTGTGCCAGCCTGGTGACAGTGGCAGGCATGCAGGAGATACTCAAGGTCATTAGTAGCACACACACATACACACACCGACAGATGCAGGTTGTGTGTGAGGCTCTCCCACAAGTCTGGGAGAAAGCTATACTGTTTCACTCCATGAAATGAACTCCAATTTGAACAAACAGGTCCTGAAAACTTCATAATCCTCTCTAATGTCACGGCAATATAGCTTAAATGTATTCCTCAATGTGCATGGATTGCGAGTTCTATTGATCCCGTATCCATGAAGCCAGAAAATGCTAGAAAAAAAAGCAAGTGACATAAGTATCGTATTTAAATGTATGAGAGTTATTGTCTCTCTCTGTTAATGGTGATATGAGACGGTAAAGCCAGTGTTTCTCTACAGCTTTTAAGAGGATTACAGGTTGTTTGTTACGGCTGGTGTCTGGTTAATGTTGATAAGACAGAGAGAGAGAGCGTGTTGCAGGTGTTACAGTCTCTGCCAGGCAAGGTGAGAAGGCTTTTAAAGCTCAGCAGCCAGGGATGAGCGAGAGTGTCATATTGTGCCACAAGTTGTTTTTTGTCGATAATTTAGCAAAATTAATTACCTTTTTTTAAGTAGCATGTGCTAATTCTTCGTCTGTATTTAGGGTTTCCCGACAAACTGGCTAATTAAATATCATTTAAACCTGCAGTATTGTTAGCTGTAGAAACACATCAGTGACATATTATCACCCTATAAAGTTGATATGTTTAACATACAAGCATGCAAACAGATTGTTTATTTCACATACAGAGCATTATTTACATTAGTTGGCGTCGTGTTTCTGTACACATGATGATGGTAAGATCCAACATGTTTAATTCTTAAGCTCTGTTCTTTCGTCTCCACTGATCCTTAAGGGAAACAATCTTGCTCATTAGCAGCTAAATGCTCCACTTTGTTCAGCAGTTAGTCTGTTAGTCAGTCAGTTAGTCTGTATGATTAAATGGATCACAACACAGTTAAGTTGCTGTCTAAAAACCAAAACAATGAGCTGAAAAAATACTCAAATGCCCAGAAGAGGTTTAATTACAGCAAGCTACTCCTTTTGCATTAAACACTAGTTAGTTGATCTATTGGTAACATTTAATATAAATATCTATTACACTTTCTTGACAGGGTTGATGATTCTGTGATCCACAATCAAGCCATTATATATACCATTATAGATGTAATGGCACTGTATGTAGGTGATAGTATATTATGCTCATAGTTTGCTTTGATATGGGACTCACATGATACATAGCATGTTATATCAATTGAAATAAAGTACAGACATGCAAATCCAGTTTTATTGATGTCTTACATGTACCAGCTCAGTTGAGCAGAAGCACAAATAGATGGAGAGTGGTGGTGACTGTCATCATTACAGCCTCTCCTCTCCCCTGCTCCCTGGGGGCCGCCCTATCATTGGGCTCACTCCAGTGCTAATAGCCCTGTCTAAGAGCTAGCAAGGCACCTTTCGGAGGTAATGCTCCCTGCTGCAATTTAGGCTGCCATTCAACTGTGGCATGTCTCGAGCGTTGCAGGAAATTACAGCAGAATGCTGATGTGGGGAATTTCCCTCCAAAGAATATATATTTTTCCCGACAGTCAAAATTATGAATGATGCATGCAGAACAAGTCAATCAGTCTATCATTTGCCTTGAGATAAGAACGTGTGTTTTCATGCTTCACACGTACATGCGTTCAGAGCGGCCCCCAGTGTTTTCTGCTGAGCAAACAACAAATGCCAACTAATCAAAATTCCAACAATGTCCTACTGCAACCTTTCCTCTGTGTACGTCCCTGAAATCTGACATTGTGCTCTCGGTGTGTGTGAAGTTTAACCAGTCTATAGACCTTGGGAGTGCTCTGGTCTATTTTCACCTCTCATTGACCCTGCAGACAGAGTGGGGAGGGCCACTAAAATTCCCTCAGCCACCTCAGTTAGGCTTGGCTGAGTAAAGGAGAGCTCTCTTTGACTGCTCAGCCTGTGGATTACTCCTCAATATGGGATTACGCTCCAATGAATGAGTGCAGACACAATACTGGCAGTTCAGCTCTGAGCTACACAACAGAGATTTGGCTATGGAATCTGCTGATCTTGTATCAGTTGTCGCAGACCTTCACTTCTTACTGTCATTCACACATTCATGTCTATTTTCGTGAATCGAGGTCCCTCAGGTAACCCTCCTAATGAGATGCAATATCTGCAAGATGTATAATCCTGACTGACAGGGTTGCGATTGTCTCACTAAATGGTGTAATTGTATCTGTGCTTGTGATATCTGTCACATTCACAATGAAAAGGAAGACTGACTTTAATAGTGGAGAATCTGGTTTCGAGAACCTACTGTATGTACCTGCTCTCCTGCAGTGTGTTGAATAGAGTGAATCCCCCTTTTCCCCCCAACCTGCACTCTGATTGCCTCGTAGTAGGAAGCAAGTCAACTGAGGATTCACGTTAACAGAATCAGTCAATAAACTATTAACAATTAAACTGTTATAGCCATGCTCTCTTTTGGGTTAGAGCATGATAATAAAGATCTTTACTGACCTATAGACATACTCAGTATATATTTGTATTTAAGATCTTTTGTTAGGATTGAAATATTATAGTAGCGCCTCACTAGACAGTGACTTTTATAAATGTGTTAACTTAATTATCCCAATCCATTGTAATATATATTATAGTTAGTAATCTCCAGGATAAAATTCTCTAAAATGCTCTTCCTTGTCAAAACCTTGTGTCTACATTACCCATGAAGCAACTTGATAACTCAGTTGGGTCAGACCTTTAGGTTTGTAATGGTAGTAGTGGCTGTAGCCCCTATTTTCTAGCCTCTAGCCTCTAGCATGGCTTCATGTTTGAATCATCAGCCTGAATTAGTCACATGTCCTGTTCCTCTCTTTGGCTGCCACGGCCTTCACCACCCAGTGCTCTTCATGACACTCTCTTCTGCCAAGACAAGATGGCTTCTTCTGAAGTTATCTTGATGAAGGAGGGAGCCATGAAACAACCATACATAAAACATGTGTTTTTCTCCAGGGATAAATGTGTGAAGTCTTCATATTAACAATTCTGTTTTACAAGGACAGTGTTTTTAGTATTGATAAATAAGAAATACTTGAAGTTTAATTTTGGCATCTTCAAAGAAATCAGACATTTTTTAGACTAAGTGATTAATTGTTTCAGGCTTAACATGTCCCAGACCTCTCTTTGTACTGAATCAGATGAAACTGATATTGATCTTCCCATCTGACTCTGGGTAAGACAACAAATGAGAATATTTAACAAACTGTCACAGTTTCTATGTAAAGTGAAATGCAGACTACTTCACCTTTTCCAGACTGCTGCAAAAGATTATCCTTCAGTGTACAGGATCATCTATCTGTCATGTGTATTCACGACAGCTTTGGGATTACTTCACTGTTAAATGGTTACTACAGGAACACATATAATGTTGTACTATATAGACCATGTACATTTTAGCATGTATAAACAAGCCTATTCGTTTAGTAGATACAGACACTGACCTTAAGTCCTCTCAAACTTTAGTTCTCTCCTTTTGCATCAGATACTTGAACATCTCCGTATGACTTGTGTGTTGTTGCTCTGACATTTGTGACATAAGTTTGTCACTTGACACGTTTTCATAAACACAACGCTGCAAAGGCTTGGTTTAATAAATGCCATTTTAACATTGATCTGTCAGGAAGTACAGTTGGAGATCCAGGTGTGCTTTAACTGGTGCTGATCAGAAGTTAACCTTAGGAAGTGGAGAATTAGTATCACCATCCCACATCAACCACAGGACTCAGTGGAAAGTAGCATCAGAGTACAAGAGGCGAACACTACAGTCGGTGAGCCTGCCTCCTTCTCTTTCTTCCTCCTTCCTTTGATGTCTCCTTTTCTCAACCACCCTCGCTATCTTTATCTCACATCCAGAAATATGAACTATACATCTCTGCAGTTTATGACCCACCCTCCACATGCTCCCTCAAACCACTTCAGTGGATTACCAAACCGTTTTCCTTCTGGAGTTTATCACTCGTGAGATGCCCTTTAAGAAGAAAGGAGGAGAAAACCCTCTGTTAATTGTGCGTAGAAAAAAATAAAGAGGTACCATGTTATCCGTCCGAGGTGGCTCAGGCCCTCCCTTTTTGTCATACGAACGATCCATCTCAAAAAGCAAAAGCACAGCCTTCGTGGTGCAAATGATGTAGCTTCTAAGAAAGCTTTCCAATTGGCTTTTTGACATTTAATTGATTCTAAATCTTACAACAAGCACGCTACTCCATGAAATGTGGACTGAAACAATGTTATTTCAACAAAAGACACTCATGTTTGGTTTTTATTAATGTATAAAGCCATTTTATAAGCTTCCACTCTACATATGTGCCAGATTTGCCCCAGTTTGTGACTCTTACAACCTCAGATCCAGTGCCTGGATACGGTTCCAGGTTCCTGCTGTGCGGACTGAGGCTGGAAAAAGGAGTCTTTTTTTATTATGGTCCTTGGTCTTGGAATGACCTTCAATCAAGCCTAAAACTGAGGGCACTTGTCTCAATAGCATGTTTTAAATTGAATTTGTCTGAGGTCCTTACCACCAGCTGCTCTTGCAGTAATAAGTAGTACCTTTCTTACTGTCCTAATGTGCACAATGTAGTGACTGCTTTTCGTTTTTTGTTTTATGTTCTCTGTATTTTATATGTTTGTGTTATGTGTAACGTTGCTGCCTTCTTGGCCAGGTCAGCATTGAAAATGAGATTGTATCTCAATGCTTTTATCTGGTTAAATAAAGGTTAAATAAAAAATGTAGAATATGTTATTTGTTTGTTTTTATATTTTTTTATTTGATCCCTTCATTGTCTTTGCAGCATAATACTAATGCATCTTTGCTTTCACATTTTACTCCACATAATTCCTATAGCATTATCATATGAAGGAGTCTAAGTCCTCATTATCACATAATTAACAAGTCATTTAGATGAAGTCATGGGAAGCTAATTGCCTGTCATTCTGTTTGCTTAACACTCCTCCGGTTTGAATAAACTGAGGCAGCATAAGCTTGTGAAAATGCTGTATAATGAGGTTGAACATCACCTGGCCAGTCCACATCACAGGAACATGATAATATACATTTCACACCTACGCCTACCATTACCAGGCCTTCATTCTTAAAGACTCTGAATAGACAGGCTTTTGTGTGTGCTTTCGATTCAAACAAAATAAATATATAAACCTGAGGAATGGGCATTAGTTTCCCTACTGAAGCCACTAATGGTATTTTTCCATAGGTATCCTTAACTGTGTGTATATATATATATATATATATATATATATATATATATATATATATATATATATATATATATATATATATATATAAAGTAGTGTTTCATGGGAGTTTATTATTGCAGTGAGCTTCTCCCAGGTTAGGATAACATAGACATTATTGTTCAGGAGCCTAATTTCCGTCAGAGATTTCCGGGAAAAAGGAACTGTCTGATCCAAACCAGTAGGACACTAAATTAAGTAGTTTCGTGATGAAACAGTGTTTACCAGGGCACACAGGATGGAGGGGCAACGAGCTAAAGGCTAACCTTTGCTCAACTTGTTTCTGTGTAAACTTTCAACGGCTAAAATCTAAATTGTTGAAAACATTGTGTAAATGTAACTACAGCACTCAAAATATAAAATAACACGCTGTAGGTCTAGTCATTTTAGGATTTGAGTGCATAATATTCTGTATGTATGTATGCATGTAAATATACTACCTTTAACCCTGGTGATTTAGTTTGCAAACTGTTGTTTTCATTTGATATATTTTTCATTGTTCTGGGTCCTGTGTTTTCTTGGCTTGTGTATTGTTTCTCATATATAGCCATAGGGTTCCCTAGAAAGTGGTTGAGATAGTGAGTGGATTACCCTGGTGAAATAAAATGAAATTGAATTGAAATGGAATTGAATTGAATATATGGGAAAAGCCTCTATGAGCAGCAGGGAATTTTTAAAATAACAGTCTTAGCACAGATTCCCCATTTGCTGCTGTCTGTCGATTTAATTTCAGAGCAATAGATTTGAAATGGTATTCATATCTCTAAAATTAAATTTCATGTGCCTTAGAAAGACTTCTCGGCACATCTGGGTCTCTCTACGTGTTTTTCTGCAACGATGTACGCATACCAAATCAATGTGTACAGTATTGCTGTTTTTCCTTCTGATAGTCACAGAAATCTGCCTCTGAACCTCATTAAGCCTTTAAAACAATAATGACTCACGGATGCTTTACGCCAGCATCTGTAGCCGAGCCTTCTGCAGTGACAGAGGAAGCAGAGTTTAACCTCATAATCCAGTTGTAGGTATTAATGAGCGGAGGATGAGTTCATCTGTCATTCCCCATTTTGTGCACGTCAGCCTCCATCCATAAAACAATCAGTCAGGTGGCCTTGTAGGGCAGTTGGTTTAGCCCACAGAGTGGCTGTGTTTTTAATGGCTGCTCATTATTCATTTCCTCAGATTAACACGTAATTCCCCGCACTTACTGACATACTACCCCATTTATTTTAGATTAATACCAAAAATGCTGCCGGTCAGGGTAATGCTTAGACTCATGCTGTGAGTGAGGCACAGAGCAGAGGGAGCTTTTACTCACAAGACAGCTGTCTCCACCCAGTGGCCATTTTGGAAATATAATGGAAACTGAATGCAAAGATGCAATCGAAATTGGTTTGACTGTAAAGATGATGTGTTTCCATATTGTTGTATAATATTACTCATCTTACCCTTCAATACTTCTTATTCTTTCTCCCTACTTCTCTATCTCTTATTTTGCTGTATCCATCCCTTGATTTCCCTCAGTCCTCCCCCTTAGACCCACTCGGGTGTGCCTAATGAACTGCATTCATCAAAGTCCCGTCCCTTTGATCAGAGCGAACCCACTATGCCAAGCCTTGCTCCTTACTCCCCCACTGCACTGTATCCGTGGACACTCCCTACAAGCAACCACACTCATAAGTCTTCAAACAGAACAAGCTCTATGCAAGTCATTAGAGGACTGGCCACTGCTTGTAATGATGCTTCTCCAGTGTGGTGCTTGTTACTGAGTGATGGACTGCATCTCCACTCTGTCAGAAGTGAGGCAACATGTGTGAAGGTCTTCAAAGATATAGCATAGCATGTAGCGCAGGTATTATATTACACTATTATAGCTAACTGTGCTCCAGTGTTTTCCCATGGATAAACACTTAATGAGGCCTGCGGGGTCGAGGAGCCACCCACTGATTCTCCAAACGTCCGTGGAGCCATTACAGTCCATCTTGTTGTCCACCAAGCAAATGAATGAGCGTGACGAATAGTCCGGTGGTCCAGGAGCTCAGGACAGGTGCAGGGAGGGAGGAGGGATTTTTTGGCAGGATACATCTATTAAGTAGTTTAACAGTTACCCTTCATTGCACACTAACCCTCGCCCTGACCTCCACCTCCAACATATCTGACTGCACTCCAGCGTACAAGCTCTGCGTCCACCATTAGCATTCATCAAGCTGTAAAGAGGAAGTGATGGGGGTCTGCAGCTGGAGGTGGTGTCATGTCTGGCAAGGAGAGCCATCACTTGTCAGGCCAAACCCCTAACGAGGGTGGAGATGCATTACGTCAAATTAAGTGTTGATGAGGCAAGCCCAATGAGTAGGAACCACTTTTACCAGTCTTACAATGAGGAAACATTTTGATGGGAAACCCCAAAAACGGCTAAAACCCTCAATACTGTGATTATTGTCATTTTCAGAGGGCACGTTAAACAACCAACCTGCTCTGTGTAAGGTTTAATTTAATTAAATGGGCTCATGTTGGGAAGTTTTATCGTCCGCCAAGCAGGATTACGGAGAAATTACTTGCCTGAGTGTTATGTAAACTTGGAAGGGAATATTGTTTTGACAATCTGATAGATGAAAAAAACAAATAGTGTGTGTAGCCTCCAGGTGATTTTTTGACGACTTAAAGCTTGTGATCACACTGAAGGTGTAAGGACAACTTCCCAACTCTAGAAACGGGACCATTCAAGGAGCCTTCTAGGTTTACTTTATTTGACCTCCTTGCCCCTGCAGTTTAATAGGAAAATATCATTTCCTGTAAAATTGCTGGCCACAATATTCGTACTGACTTTGTCACTACGAATATTGTGGCCAGCAATTTTAGTAGTGACAAGTCCTGTGTTCTGGCTGAGCACTGACATGAAGTGAGTAGTGTTGAACACATTTTTTACTAGTTCTTGAATCTTTGTGTGTGTACTTGAAGGACAGGGACATCAAGATCTGTTTAATGACTCCATGTTCGTGTAAACCAGTATCCAAAGGGTAAAGGCATAAATCCAGCTTTTTTTTATTAGATCCCATCCTAACCACATTGAAACTGACAATATATCGAGGAAACAGGAACCTCCGGCTAGTCCCGCTAACAGCCCTGGCTTGTGCTGCGATAGGACAAGCCATTCAAATCATAAATAGAAAGGTTCTAATGAAATATCAATTAGGCCATAAGAGAAGGCCAATGCTGCGTTTACGAGGACAGAGCTCATTAAGAGGACTGCTGCCAACGCTGGGAGATCACTTTGTAATTCTCCACTGATAATCCAATTAGTCCACAATGGATTTCTCCTGGTTGAGAAATCTTTGTTATTGGAGTAAAGTTTCACTGCACAAGGGACGTATAAATCTCAGAAGCTCTTTAAAGATCAATTATGATGTGCTAATGGAGGCCTAAATCATGATCAGTACTTAATAATCATAGATTTTCAGTGAGTAATATCAGCTTCAGTTGTGTATTATTCTCATGGACTTCCATTTTGTCCATAGTTGTCTCCAGCTTTTTGTTACAATCCGGTCTCATATTTGTCCATGTTCATTCTTTCATATGAGATGATTTTGATAGTGTTGACTCTGGGTATAATCATCTCTGCAATTTTTGATTTTTCAGCACTTGTCCCGGCAGACAATAAGAAAACATCTATTTTTAATCAGGCATGTTTTTTCCCCCTCGCTCACTGACCTTCAGCGCGTGAAAATTCAACTCAATAATTCAGTACGCTCTGCATTTCCCTTCCCCTTTGGTACACACACACATACAGTAAGGGCAGACACACATGATGGGTCCTCAGTATGATATATGGATTGTGATTGCTGCTAGTGGGGAATGTGTTTTCCTACTGACAGCTGACTTGTATCTTCGCCTACATTTAGTTTTTTCCATTACATTTATTTTCCTTTCTATGTTTTCTTCTGGTTATCTCCCTCAGCTCTGGGGCTGGCTACACAGCGTCTATGAGCACATAAATCCCATTTTGTATTTTCCTTGGATCCAATAGTTCATAATTTGACTGGCATTTGCGAAAACATGTTTTTCATCTATGTGTTGTCTTTATGGCAATGACAGGTAACATGATTTTGTTAAGAACATGAACCTTTTCCATTCCAATTCACCGATTTATCATATTCAGTTGAATTTATTCCACCGCACACTTTAAACGTTTTCATCAATTATGCATGCTGTCAGGTCGATCCATTTTTGTGTTGCACCACCCTTGGTAATGTCTGTTTCCTGTTTAATTTCACACCTGACCATCAGACCTTTGAAGTGCTGCCGTCTACCTTCACTTTGTATTAATCTAGTGTGAGATTGTACTCTACAGCACAATCCATCTTTGCAACAATGTGTATGAAAGACTGAAAATATAGTGAAGCCCCTTTGTTCTTCCCCAACGTTGACATGCCGTTTCATGTTCAATAATACACTCCAATAGTGAGCACTGTCTGTACATTAACAACCTTTAGTTTGAAACAATACTTTTAGTTTATTCACACACATCACAGTGACAGCCTTGTTCATCACATCACCATTGTCTTCTATAACCTTGATTCAAAACAATTACGGACTTCTGCCTCAAACATCCTTGTGTGGAAGAACAGAGAAAACGCATAGTGGCAGCAGATAAACGGAGGTGAGCAGTTTTTGAGTTTGTTTCTCTGAGATGAAAATCTATGAAATGCTCCTGTCAGCTCTTGCTTTGAATTCCGTGTTAATCCACGTTTGCAGTCGCATGCAAAACATATTTAATTCATCTGATCCAGGCTTGTTTTGCTTATTCATAAATTGAAAACTCAAGGTGAAATGCAAATTCACATTTCCGTGGAGGAGAAGACATCTTGGGGAAATGCACAGTACCTAATAGAGATCTTCATAGTGAATTGCTACATGCTGATATAAATAATCTGAATAATAATATTCACAAAGAGTTACACAAGCACTTTCACACGCCCACCTCAACTCACCTAGAGCAAGTTCCGGAGTTTTTTTGTTGGTACCAGGAGACCAACTTTGCTGCATAATTGATGGTGTAGGATGAGCTTCCTGTTTATGTGGAGATCTCTGTTTTATGTCATCAGGCGACATAAACCTTTGGTGGTGAGTTTACCTTACACTTACTGTTTTCAAAGATGCTACATCAGCAAAAGCTTCTGCAAGTCCCTCTGTACTTTCACGGGGATGGGAACATCAGGGGCTATATTAAGACTCTGTTTAACCATTGAAAGTAATAAGAGTGATTGTAAGTAATGATAAGAACATATAGTACGTTTGTAATATGGCATTAAAAGTTCCTTGCAAAATGTCTGCTAAAGAGCTTTTTGTGTGAGCAGGTTAAGTGACAATACTTTTTTGAAACTTAAGACCTACTTTTAGCACTCGGTATGAATTACTCTTAGAAAACAAACTTGTTGGGACTGACATGCCCCTTATTTTTTGTCATTTCACCAAACTTAGCTATTTAGGGGGCTACTTTAAGCTTTAGGATGTTTTAGCAATACACCCACTGGTTTTTAAAACTCTCAAATGTAGCTGTGTGTCGAAATCAATTTGACTCAACAGCTATTCAAACTGAATCATACTCCTACAATAATTTATTTTGTCAAATATGAATCTGGGAAAGGATCTTGAACACTATAAGTTAATAAGCTTTGAAAACCTGCCTCCTATGGTGTAACAGCCCCTTTAAAGGTCTATGAATATAAATAGCATCTCAGAAGAAAATTACAATGCAGGTCAGGATTCTGAAACTTCTGCGTTACTGCTCATGAATAGCATGTCAATATATTTTCTACTTTACAATCATTTAAACATGTCTTTTGCTCAAATATCAGCTTCTTACTCTAACAACAGCCCATGACTTGTTGTAACAATAATATACCTCAGCCCTTACAGTACTGTTGAATGTAACAGCTAATATGCAGTTGATTTACAGTAGAAATGTTTAGCCTTCATTGTACATGTCTACCTCAATCCACAACATCAATCCATATGGTCAATAATATATCCAGGTCCCTTTCTTCAACTTCTCCAAAGAACTCAAAAAAATGTCTAACTCATGGTCCATAATCTATTACAATTTACACTCTTTGCTTATGATTTTGTGTCATTAGGGCCCCCCCTGTACAGTAAATTTTGATTTTGGGAGTCGCTAACAACATAAGCTTAACTTTTCGGTAGTCTCTGTTATCGAATTAATTCCGCCTTGAGAAAGACCAGAATCTGAATTGTTGAAATGTGTTATACAGTAACAGAAAAATGTGTTCTAAGCCATTAAGGAAGACTTTAACAAAGCCACAAAAAAACAAGTACCTAGACTAACAAGTGAAATTCTGCAGCTGCTAAATTCAATAGATGTTGTTTTTAAAGGAAGAATCTGAGTATTCATTTATTTAAAAATACAGCATGGGTTAACACCAGTTATCAAAGAACCCATAATAAATAATTGCGTGAGGGGTGGAGACATAATTGCTGAGTTCTCGTGATCTTCCTTCAGGAGGTTAGCCAGTCTGACGATGTCAAATCCCCTCTTTCATCTTCCACAATTTTTTTCAGGTTCATTGCAATACACATTTACAGTTCGCAAACTGCTGAATGAAATGATGGAGACAATGTTATCTGAAATTGAACTCCGGTTTGGTGCATGAGAGTTCCTACTATCGTCAGGTAGAGATGGGATTGACCCTGAGAGATAAATGGAGCCGTGTAATTATGTGTCTTTATCAGGTCCAGGCAGCCTTGTGCTGGAAGAAGTCATCAGGGCTGTGTCCTTGTCATCTCTCCATGAATGGCACTCTGGCCTTGATGCCAAAAGTGGCCTCATGGCACTGCGACAGGAAAGGTGCTTTTAGTGTCTTTTTTTCACTGATGCTTGTGGGATGGCGGAATTTAATGTTACTACACGTTAAACTAGCGTTCTTCACATCAATAAGCCGCAGTTTTTATCCCACAAAAAGAAAGGATTGCACTTGCTGGATTTAGTTTCCTCCCCTGGTTGAAGAGACATTTTCAAACAGTTATGGGACTAGTAGTCTGTCTGTGAGCTGCATGGAGCACTCTGATGTAAACATAGACATCTTCTGTTATACCTGTTCTTCCTAATGGAGCCCCCGTCTGCCCTCACTGGTATTTCAGCTGATTTAACCCATTACTACTTGCTTCTTGTGCTCAGTCACACACGCAGGAAGCAGCCATCATGTTTGATGCATGTGATGTGAGCTGACAGCGAAACACTTAGTGTTCGCAGGAATATTCAGGCCAATGAGCCGCTCGGGCTGCCAGCAGGGCCGAGGCGCAGCGGAAACAGGATGCTCCTTCTGCACTGTGTTAGAACACTGTCCTGAAAAAAAAAAGGGAACTAGGACATTGCTGCTCCCTCACTGAGAGAAGCAGGTTGTGTTGCCGAAACAAATGACATCATCGAGATCCCCGTGTGGACGGACAGACTAAATCAATAATGGATAAGAATAGCGAATGATGCGGAAGAGAACCTGCTGTATAGTCTTGGTATTTCCAGTGCTCAAATAGATTTCAGCTGAGAGATCTGATTCCCAGTATACTGTGTACAGTATTATATTGTATATAGCACTTATTTTGTTCAGCTCTAATCTGTTTGGTACAGATATCTTTTGCCTCCTTACTGTCTAGCTTATCTGTACCTGAGTAAAGGTGACAGGCTATTTTTCTTGCAGCCAAAGCCGTTTATTTCAAAATCACTCGCTGTGTGAGGATTCTGTGTGAGGATGAAAACCATTTGAATGGTAAGAAGAAAACAAAGGCCTATTCAGACCACATTTATTTTCCATTAAATGTCTCAAAACTCATGGGTGTTCTCGTATGCAAAGAAGCACTTCTCAAATTATCAATTGATTTTATTTTTTAAACATAACCAACCCTTTGGATAGATTATCTTTGTAATAACCCAGCTTTATTCCTTAGTATCAGCTGAGTGCAAAGACACCATTGAGATCAACATAAGCATGATTAGGCTATGAGCAGCTAGTCTTTTTCATAACTCGTTTGAGGGCCTCATTCCACTCCAGCTTGTCTTTGAGATAATGTCCTATTTAATTAGAAATTGTAGATATCACATTGTTTTTTAATGAGAAGAGCACTTTACCAGAGCATATGAGGCATCAGAGAATCGTACACAAGAAGGATAATGGCTGCATGCGAGGGCTTGAGGGAGTCAGACGTGATGCTTTTTCGCTCAACTGCCCTTTATTCCCTATTCTCTATTCTCAAAATGCTTTCCTCCAATATATCTTAACATGGAGAGAGGGAGCACTTCAGGTGTAAAGTCTCACATTTTCTCATTACCATATCTATTTGAATGTGTTTCCAATATCTCCTTTTGTTTTAACTCCTCACACATGTGCATACACACACAGGATAACACTGCGTTTCACCCTTGTATAATCTCTTTTGTTCTGTGATTTCTGTCTAGGGTGGTATCAGCAGGGTGGTATGCAAATGCAATGTGTTTGCTTGGGGAGAACATGGGAAGAGAGCGTTGAGCCATGAAAGCTGCGTGGGGCAGGTTTTCAGCAGGCCTCTTAATTCCTCTGCCAGCTCAGCGGCACGCTCAGGGGCTTTGACCTTTTACCGTGTCACTGTCATGGAGCGGAAGGATGCAGAAATATATGCCTTTCTCAGACCAGAGGGGTCATGAAAGCACCAAGAATCCCCCAGATTTGTTTCTCTCTATGTAGCCAGCCCCAGGTGAGGCCACTGAAGCACACCCAGACAAATCTGAAGTTATATTGTTGAGTAAAGGTTGGTAAATGCATCTCTGTATGCATCTCAGTTAAATAGGCCGGTTAATGACTTGTCAGTTGACAAAGGTTAATGTATGATGTATCAGTGGAGCAAAGGGTAATCTATAATAGATATACCTACTTAGGGGAAAGGCATGCACATCTTATATGTGATTAGCAGCACCAGCTAAGTGGAAACTATTCCAAGAGCTTAGTATTATTTAAAGATGTTACCAGGATTGTAAAAATATGGGATGTTCTGCCCACTCTGTTCACAGGGAGAAATCTTGAGACAATTAAAAGTTCTCTTTTTCATTCTGGTTCCCACCAGTCATCATCTCTCTGACTTTCTTTCCTCATCCAAAAACACATTGTTGTATCCTGGGCAACAGCTGCACGCATTATGGCTTTCTTTCTCTCCAGGGAAAAAAGGTTTTGCTTATTAAATACATTTTTTAAATGGGATTTTATGTGATACAGTTAAATCATGTCTGTAATAGTTTTTAGTTTAATTTAATAGGGTTTAGCCAAGAGACAGAATTAAATAAAACATTGTTTAGAGCAGTCTTCTTTACACCACGATGTATGTACAAATTAAACAAACAACTATAGTGTAACAATTGAATTAGTTAGATTTTGTTGGATGTTGTTACTTTTTAGACAGCCATGCTCGCTTTTTCCTTCTTAACCATTGTTCTGCTAAGTTGATCTAAGCTCGTGGCAAGAAATGTCAAACAATTCCTCGCAAATATAATTAACACATTCAAATATAATTAACACGACATTCAAATATAATTAACACGACATTCAAATATAATTAACACATTCAAATATAATGCTATTAACCTTTATTTTTTAAATTGCCATCTGCAAACTTTTTCACAATTCGAGTAGTTTAGAGAATTCCCAAATTCTCACTAGAAAAATTCAGGAGTCAGCTTTGGTGCGTCCGTTATCCTCTCTTCCCACCGCCAAATGTAAAGTGGGTATTAAGAATTTAAGCTGTGTAGATGAATGAAGAAAACATGCTATATACCTCAAATGATTTGTACTCCGAGGTGTGAGATATTGACGCTGTCGACGTAATGATAGGAATCCTGTCAGGATGTCTGAAGACTTGCTGCTAATAGGACCTGTGCTATCATGGCGGTGGCGCCCTACAGGCTCTAAAACGTCGATGACAGCATTGTGACTTGAATAAGAAATGTCCCTGTGAGGTGCGTGGCTGGAGCCATCAAACTGTGATCACTTGTAGTTGCAGGCAGAGGATAGATAAAGCCAGGCAGCAGCCCCTGACAAGGTGCTGACAGATACTCTGCTGCGCCCGCACCACCTTCCTGTGATTTGTCACCTCACTGACACCATTGTGTCACCACTTCAGGGGGGGAATACAAAATAATTGACACTTGTCCTGGTTTGAGAAACAACAAATGATAATATTTTTTAAAGACGATCACTTTAACGGCGGATACGGCAGAGCTTCTTTCATTGCAAGTTGAATTTTCTCTGATGACTTAAACCAACAGCGAAAATTATGATTTTTAAAGACATTTTCTGGACCTTTGGATGAAAGGGTTTAAAAGGTTCAACAAGTTTGAAATTTGAAGAAATATGTTATCCTTTCTTTCCAATAGTAACATTTGAATATTGATATGACTCTTATATATGCTATATCTGTCAAATATGAGCTTTAGAGATGCTGGCAGGCAGATTTTGTTAGCTGTGGACCAAGCCAGACTTGATGTTTACCCCTTTTACCTGAATGCTAAGCTGCTGGTTAGTTTTGTAATTACCTTACAGTTACAGAGAATAGTATCTGCATTCTCGTATGATAAGTAAGAGAATAAGCGCCAATCCCAAAATGTCAAACTATTCCATTAACGCTTTGGCTTTTTGATCCTGCCTTGTGAGCTGAGTGTTCACTTAAGTAGCCTTCGAGGCTCCGTCCCCCCTGGCCCTGCCTCAGTAAAGTCCTTCTCCACTGGCTGACACTGCTGGCGCTGTTAAGATTAGATTTGAATTTATGAAGATTGCCTCACCTGGAGCACGGCTGTAATCTATGCTGCTGTAGTAATTCACGTTTAGGCCCTCATTTCCAATGCGGTCAAGACAACCCATATTTCACCATGACAATGTAATCACAGTTCCACATTAAAAAGTCATTATTGTTTAAAATCAGGGGCCTGACTGAGAAAACACTGACTATACTATAGCTGTCTTTGCCATTCACACGGATGTTTACCCAAGAACAGAGGGCAGCGTGATTTAAACGCACGCTTACAACCTTATTGATCACAAGGGGGTTTGAACACACACATACACACAACACACACACACACAACACACACATCCTCATTATTGTCTTCTGGCTGTACTTGTGCTTTTTGTGCTGATTAGCAGGTAATCTCAGTAACAAGCTTTGATCCCTGCAGATTAGCTGAAGTATAAGTACACACCATGTTTGTTCTGAAAGCTTAGACATGCTATAATCCGTCTCTGCTCGACTGCCCAGTGGTCTTAGATGAGAAGTTTTTCACATATCCTTCTCTATTTAGCTGTGAAAAAGCCAGATTTGCTTTTATGCTAAAAGGTCCAGCTGTAGGCTTTATAAAGTAATGATTCCGACTTAGAGGTGTTATTTCCTGAAAACCAAAACATGTTGCTTATAAAAACAGGCTTTAAGAGGAATTGACTAGTATTTTTCCATCAGGTCGAGACACTGTCCAATAATGGTCCTTGTTTTCTGGTTGGTAACTCTCACCAGATTTCTCCTGAATCTCTTTCAATAGCGTGGTGAGATGTTGAGCTTTTCATCTTGATTTATTGCATTGACAAGAGAATAAAGGGAGTCATTCCTTCACTATCAGCCTGGATAAGTCCTCAGGCATCGTGTTTTACAGATGACTGCTCAGCGCACAAGCCTCACTTTGATCCTGGCCCGGCAGGTCCTTGTCCCTGACTCTCTTTCAGCAACAAGGTAAAATTAAAGAACAAAGAAATGGTAGGCTCGTCTTATGTGATCTTGATATCACCTTTCATGTTTTGAAATAATGCCCTCGGGGGCGGTTACTTAAAAAGATTCTGTTATTGTGCATGTGAAAGGAAATGTTTTTCACTAACTGGTACGCAAGCAAACTAGATAAAATCCGGGGTTGTAGTTTTTCGTTTTCTTTCTTTGTGCACGTAAAGTGTATGGTTGTGCCTCCTCCTGACCTTATCAGGATGCATTCATTGGTGAACCATTATTGACCTCTCTCTTGGCCCAGACTTTAATCAGCATGATTTCAGTAAGGATCAATAGCTTCTTTTCATGTCTCACACTTCTCACTATTTTATTTTTTCACAAATCAATACAGTGCGTGATGTGTTGTTCTGCCGCCACCTCCCATCCCCAAACCAACATCTGCTCCATTCAGCTTTTGCGTGTTCCTGTCATATGGCCCAAATAAGTGGAAACATCTTCTCTTTCGTCTGGTTTCTTGCAAGGTTTTCTCCTATACAAAATATATTGAACAAATAAAGATTGAATGAGGAGCAATAACAGTGAAATGGTCCATAGTCTTGTTCATAAACATGTTTTCAATGAAAAACCTCACATATGAAGTCATCCTTCTTTGATCAAGTTAAATTGACTCAAACATAAAACCATGCCTTCCGTGTTATTTCTGCAATAGAGTGGCAATGTGGTTTCTATGAAATACATATCCAACCCAGATCAGGGGGGATTGCAGAGCCTTTGTTAGTGCTGAAGCTTTGTTTTCCTCTAGATTTATGATCGTTGCGAGGAGTTGGCAGGAGCTTGTGTGATTACTGCTTACACACTGATTTATACCTCTCTTTTAATTATCTAAGGGGGTCTGCAGCTTGCTGATGCCAATACAGCCCTTCTTCTGGGACCAGGAGGTGGAAAGGGGGCCGTCTCTGGTTTCCACGCCACCCATTCTCTCCTTGTCTGCGGTACGGGACCCAAACAGGGCTCCACTGCGCTCCTGGCAGCATCCCTTCTTCCCCAGAGCAGAGCAGACGGATGTTTCTGACATTCATACACAGTGTGGGATCTGAAAGGAGGCTTTATGGAAATATGAAGCCGCTGTCCACTGGACATGTAACACTCCCCAATGCCCTATAAATAATATGGCTGTGAGAGCCACACAAATCACCTCCCTAAGCCCATCTTCTCTACTTACTCTCTACTTTTTCATTTTCATGGAGTTCTCTTCTGTGAAATTTACAATGGGCAGGTCTCACTCAGCAACAAATAATTTAAAATTCAGTTTTTTTATACATTAGTGTTTGTAAAATCTATTAGTGTGCCCTTCCTGTGCTCTTAATATTGAAAATTAATTGTACAAGAACGCAACCACTGACAGGTTGAGTTATTTTAAACATCGTTCCAATGATTCATTACTTAATTGTCATGCGATTTCAACTTACAGTAGAAAGAAACTAGGGCCATTAAATGCGAGCTAACGAGATGTGCATTAAACAAAAAAATGGATTAAGAAAACTACGCAGTCCTGCTGCTCAAATATCTCTCTTTCTTTGACTAAATACCCTCCAGATTAAATCAACATGGAAAATAATAAGTATGCAAAACACTACTGTGCATTACACTTGTTGGAGTAAGACCCTTGAGCAAATGAAAGCCTCATTAACTGAGTGATTTAAGTGGAATATACTAATAGATATAGTTGAGTTTACTATCTTTCACTTTACTTCTGAAAGCTCCAATTAGTCTTTCTTTTTCTAAATCTGTATATTTTCACTTCGGCTCCGAATCAATAACTACTCATTTGTGTTATTTTGGCTAAAAGGCAGAGATATTTCACAACTTTTCTGTGCAAAAGGCAAACCTACCTGATAACTGTCAAATCAAGTTGATTTTCCGCAACAGATATGTATCCTTTGCAATAGCTATACTGAATACTAAACAGCAAACACCACATCATGAAAACAGATTTTCTAATGACGTTTGAGGAAACTGTTATAATCATGATAATCGTAATTGAACAGCCCGAATGCTGCTCACACAGGGACATGTCTTGGCTTTAAGGAGGGTTAATTTTGAGCAGGACTGTTTTGTCTTTCCTAATTATTTTTAATGTCTGTCATTAAGCTGTCCCTTGAGGGAGGGATTCAGTTCTCTGTCTGTTTCGACCTCATATCAGCAGCCAGGCTCACTCCCCATTAATCCTCCTATTGTCCCACAGACCTGATATGTGCCTACCCTCTCCAATACACCACACAAGAGAAGCCACAGAGAGGGCATTAATGAGCTGGAGAACTACAACAAACAATGTAATGCTTATCATTCCTCCATATTAGCCACAATAAATGGCTGTGGATTTGAAAGAGTGCTGAATAAACTACATTTCATTCAACTAAAAAAAAGTAGCTTCAGTTGTGTCTAAAATATATATTACACAAAAAACTGTTGAATAATGGATTTATCTTAATCTGTCGCGCAAATTTTGTCATTCGTTTTAGGAAAAGGGATTACTATTCGTTTTAGAAAAAATACTTTTCGGATGTCTTTAAGACACTTTTCAATACTGACTGCTGCTATCTGAGCCCTGGGGACACGCAGATGACAGCAGATGGAATAAGTCGTGGATCTTGCATCGTCAAGGGTATCATTCTCATTTCCTCGTATTGTTTCTTCATCCCACTTCTTGCTTTCCGAGTCATTTCCCCTGTCTATCTCCTCGCTTCATTCCACTTCTATCCTATTCAAAATTCTATAGCTGGAAATCAATGATGGGCATATCAGCTGATTAGATCAGTGTGCAGGGCTCTGTTGTGTGAGCAGGTGTGGTGTACGAGGGACTCCTCAGCAGCTCCTCCACATGGGGGTCTGTAATGAGATTAGAGGAGCCTGCAGGACCTCACACAGGAGATGTGGTGATCTGATTAGGTGAAAAGGACACAGTAACTTATAGAGGCCTGTGACTGTGAAAACTCCCAAGCCACCACACGGAAGCTTTTCTTGTAACAAAACACAACCTAAGCAGAAATCTCTCATTTTGACCCAGCTGGGTTTACAGTTTCCCATCCTAATGTCCCTGCTCCTCTCTGTCCACACCCACTAAGAGACGCAAGGTGTGTGTGCAGAGGTGTGTGGTGCAGGTGGTGGGCATGGGGGGGGATTGGTGGTGTCACATTGATGGATTAGTCCGCTCATTGCTAACTCCAGCGATTAGGTCAGCGGCCCAAGAGACAGCAACGCGTCTTCAATGAAATGCTGATGCTAGACTTACTTACCGATTAGAAGTCACTGCATCACTGCCAAGCGAGGCTGCACACACTCACCACGCTGCGGTGAATAATACAGCGGTCCCCCCTCAGAGAAAAGGGCAACAGACTTCAGAGCCGTTTATTCGGTCAAATCTCTTCTCTCTGTGGAAGGCCTGAAGCTCACATAACCTCTGTGTTCAAAGCCCATAACCTCTAAACACATCCACGCCTTCTTCTTTCCTCTCCGTAAGTGAGGAAGTGGTGACAAAGGCACACACACATAAAACTGTTTAGCCCTCGCAATGCCATCCTCTTTCACAATAATGCTATTCCCCTCTCCCCAGCAGCCCACTTTCATTTGTTCCGTAGTGAATTCTCTGGCTGTTAAACTGAAGGATTGACTGTGGTGTTTGTCAAGCTTTTATCTTTTGCCCTGATTCATTTTCATTTCCACCATGAAAGGGAGGACGGAGCGGCATCCAGTGCCATTATTTTGTCCGAGACAAGCAGATCTCGCTGCAGAATCCTAAGACGCATCATCTTGTGTGAGTCATCCCATTGTTTCTCAAAGACATTGCAACATTACTGTACTAAGAGAGATGATTGCAGTAGAATGTTATGGACTATTACAGTGAGAGAGCGATGGATCTGGTGACCACAAAGTAACGACATCTTTGTTCCCCACACCGCTGGGTTGAACAATACAGAAGTGTGATTACAGGGGGAAACTGTTTTTTTCTGTCTTATTACCGCACCAGAAATTACACCACATTGTTTTCCATAATAACTTCATTTTCTATAAAAGGACCATTTCTTAAGTTAAGTAGCTTGTCTCCTTCAGTTTAAAGCACACTCGTTTCCTTATGGCCTTTTTTATGTTTTTCCCTTTTTCAGCATGTTCTTAATGAAAGAACAAGTCAAGATTTCTCAGAGATGTCTGATTGGCTTATTAGACTCTTTATTATCTGCACAATCTGTTGATTAAGAGCAATAGATCCTTGAAGTTAATCGCTCCCATTTGTGCATATTAAGACTCCAACCTTCACAAGAAGAAAGTGCTTTCTTTTGTTTCCTACACAGGATAATGTTCATATAGATCAGAGTTTATTATTGTGGATGTGCTATAAGCTAAATTATGTTAAGAGGATTTCTTTCTCTGCATATAGTCAAGCACCTAGCATCCCCATTTTGATGGGTCCATAAATGGTAACTATAGAGAATAGCAGATTAACTCTCCCAGAAAAACAACAAAAGGCTATGAATGAGGGGAACTCCTGCTGTAGTAAAAGCCTCGGCCGAGGAAGGTGCCATCACCCGGCATCATAAAGATAAGAAGACAGGTGTTTTCTCTGCTCCCCAGCCATGTGCCACTGTTAGCTTTTCTCTGAACACACACACACACACACACTTCTTTGGATGGGTGCCTTTTATGGCTCACGTCACAGAGAAATACACTCCTATTTCATATGATTGTTGTTGCCCGCGGGGCAGTTATCATGCCATTGTCACTGTTATATTGGTGGAACTAATGGATCTGATAGGAGTGTGTTTTCCAAGCCCCATACATTTAAATACAATGGAGTTATGTATAGGTTTATGTGGCTTGGTTGTAGAGCTGCACTTTTCCAAATAAGATGTCATAAATTATACAGCTCTTGGTTCTTCATAATAAGCTGACATACCGTGTATGTCTTGGCAAATTGTACTACTATCTAAATCTTGTACAAATGTCAGCGTTTGGGGAGAACACATAGTGGATGTGATTAATAACTGATTTCCATGTTTGAAACAAGACTCGTCTGCCCTCTTCAGGCCTGGAAAATCATTTAGAAATCTAAAACTACCATTATTCTGTACAAGAGGAGATCACATACTGAATGTCAGACAAATCCAATTAACCCAACAGGTGTGGCAGGTGCAGCGAAGGGTGTATCTCAGTTGGTACACTTTATGCCCCCCCCACCCCCCATTGTCTTTCCCACTGCGGCCCTGGAGGAGAACATCTAACTGAGCTCACCAGGTAACTTATTTGCAATTAGATTTGTTTTATTTGCCCCATTTCTCCCCAACAGCATATGTTGCTGCTACTGGAGCCAATTTCTTCCCCAGTTAAAAAGAAGTGCAGAACAGAGTTTTGTGTGTGTGTGCATATGTGTGTTCACATGTGCATAAATGTCCGTGTGTGTGCAGACACAAAGGGAATCAAGCTCCAGTGTGTATGTGCAGTAGTGCATCTGCAATTTGTGACAATTCCCATCCAGGGGACCAGATTCTCCGGGGGCCTCTGAGGAAATTACACCTTGCTCATATCACTCCATTCTCCCCGAGCCTGTTGACCTGCCCACTTCCTCACCGACTCCCCCGCTGCAACTGACACAGTTACTCCACCTCCGTATAGCACCAAAAATGTTAAAGCAGCCCAATTTCTGAAAAGCCATTTCATTTTTCACCCTTGTCTTGGACTTGCAGTAATGGGCTCCTCTCACTCCACAAGGTTCCATCAGTAATACACATTCAACCCAATACTCACTGGCCTTCTGCGACCTCAGACAGCGGATGCAATTATGCCAGGCCTAATGCCCTCCTGAACTACACTGCTAGACTGCTTTTAGCCGGCAGAGCCCGGCGCTGGGCTGCAGACGCCCCATGGAGTTTTTCCTCTCCAATCCCTTCAAGATTGAATTTTGAAATATGACATCACTGTAAGCCAGAAGGCAAATATGGAACCTTAATGGATTTGAAATCTGAAATACAGCCATGAAATACAAACCCTGCAATACTTCCATGATTTTCTTTACAAGCGTGTACAACAGAACCGTCTATTCTTCCATTGACAGGGCTTTGCACAGACTCCAAAGAGCATTCATTCAGGATTATGCACTGTCCCTCTCAATCTGCAGTCCAGGGTCATATGAGGTCTGACAGTAAGCTGTGTGATTCTATACAGAGATCTTTAGGTGCATTACCGTTGGATGGCTTCAGGAGAATGGAAGCTGGGGATCAGGAATAAAGTCTTATAGTAGATTGCTCTCCTGTCAGGGCTTCAGTAAGTGCAGGTCGTGCTGAGGTTTACCCCCTGTTGGCTCCATTCTCTTCTGACAAGAAGTTAATCAGGCAAGAGGCATGCTAAACCCACATATATTGGCTGGTGAGCAGGAAGTGCCTTGAAAGATGAATGTTTGGCTTTAGTGATTCCCCCCTGTGATGCACCAACAACACCAGACAAAGAGTAAATCAAGCGAGAAACACTGACAATTATGTATAAGGGTTTTTTATGCCAAGAAGTCTGTAAAAAGGTAGAGTGCTGCTAGAGAGCCTTTAGAGGATCAGTGAATGGCCTTTGGAGGTGATTGAAGGGGGCTTTCCAACAAGGACTGCATCCAACACTATAATTCACCTTCTTCAGTTCCTGTTATGTTGAAACCTTAAGATTTCCAGCTGTAGCAGCGTGGCTCTATGGAGGTCAATGTCAGTCTGTCTTATAGTTGGTTAGTTCAAGTTTGACTTAGTGATATCCCTGATGATGAATACTACGGATTTTACTCCTGTGGAATATCTAGAGTAATTTGAAAGATTGTCATGAAACCTGTTAAAAACATTTCCGGTGTAATAGAACATTTGTTTGCATGTATTTTGACATAAACAAATGACAATCCTTTTTTCAGTGCTAATACGCACATTTTGAAATGATGGAACACTAAACTAATCACTGGCATGGAAGCACTGTCACTGGGAAACGTTAGCATGGATGATGTTAGCATTTAGCTTGAGGCCCTACAGTGCCTGAGTACAGCCTCAGAGATCTGCTAGCATGGCTGTCCATGTTTCTTTATTTTTCAACTAAGAAAAGGTTTTTAAAAAGGTATTGAAGACAAAGAGTGGAGTGGAACCTGAGAGGAAATGTAAATAGTAACAACAGATCTTATCCTGCTTCAGATCAGGGGATGACTGAATATACAAAGTCAACCTACAACCGTAATGCAAATGCAAAACATTGAATAACGTTGCTTCAATACGATCCCCTATTTACAGTAATGCATAGGTAGACGTAGCAGGAAGGAAAATGCATTGTTGAAAACATAACAAATCATCTTAAATCACAAATAGACGAAAGTTAACATTTTTGTATCTGATTTTATACCTCTGTATAGTAAACAATACCGTTCAGAGTTAGTCTGGCCAGGTTTTTGTTGGTTTTGTGTTTTTGCTCTATGGTTAAAACCCTCCCCTCCCGATTTGGCAGTGAAGCATTGAAATTATACCAGAAAGCAGCATGTGTTTGGAATACATCCTCCAGTAATAAAACCAATATTGCAAGATAATTATCATGGATTTTACAATATGCCCACTGCATTTCTCCTGGAGGGGATACTGTCAAGCGTTAGCAGATACATTTTGCTTTTTATTAGCTCACAGTAAAACACTGCCTCACTATCTTAGACAATAGCCTAGCTTTATAGTCAAGGGAACCTGCAATAAAAAAATAAACGCATCAGTGGTTGCATACTAATGTAATGTGCAACATAATGCATATTATACAGTATGCAGTCACGTTGTTTTATGTTAGGTATTTGTTTTTATGTAACTAATGTCCAGATGGGCCCACAGTGTACATGCTGACCTGCTTTTTCATTATTCAAATAGTCACCTTTACAACTGAAATCTGTTTTCTTGCAAGTGAACTTCCTAACATACAGTATGGCACAGAACTCTTCCTGTGTGCAGTGTTCCTGAATATCTGCACACAAAGTGGTTATTCACCGTTTCAACTTCAAGATATTCAGGTTATTTGGTTTTTGATTTGTCAGAACATAATACAAAATATATCATTCTTGTTCTTGAAGATTACACCTGTTTGTTTTGTTGTTGTGTAGTGACGGAGAGATCGACATGTCAGGGTTCCTGAGCTGCATTATAACAGAATTAATGCTAAGTAACTGAATGGAAATGGCAAATCTTTTTATCATGAAAATGTCCCTATAAAAGGCATGTTGAACTAACTACAGGGCAGATGTGGCTAACATGTCAACCTTTATAGCCGACACAAATCCACTACCAGCTCTTGCCAGCCAGCCACATGTTTTGCCTCCGTTTAATTTACTGCATGGAAGGTACTTCTACTTTTTAGTACATTTTACCTCAGTATTGTAGGATAGAAAGGTAGCAGTACATCCTTAGACTCACAGAAGCAGCAGGTTAGCCTCTCTGACTCCCTCTCTGCAGCCTGTCAGAATGAGCCATGGCAGAGCAGGTGGGATTGTCCCACCACGGAGATGTATGCATCAGGAAGCTGTAAATCCTCCACCGTCCTCCATTTGTTTACGCCTCCTGTTTCCCGCCAAACAAACTACTAGATTTCCCATGAGAGTTCCCGGCCCCCACACGGCGTCTTCAGTGGACATGCTTTACGGGCGTCACTGCCAGATGAGAACAGTTAAAACACCATTTTTAAGAAGGTGTGTTTGTGCGAGAGCAGAGCTTAGATTCAGCTCAATTATTTACACAAAACGAGTGGATGTGCTATCAATCGGCATACCGATCATGCCTGTCTTTCTTTTGAATAAAGCCCTGATTCATTTAGCAGACAAGCAATTATGCTCAAGTTTTATTTTAATCCATCTCCTGATTCCTGCTTCAGAGCCTACAATAGGTTATAGGGTCATAAATTGAATTTATCAAACCAGTATAACAATTCAGATTGAACATGGAAAGTATATTTATAGTACAATGGTGCTTTTTCAATGACACGTGTAATGTGGATCAGGTTGATTTTTCAGCATTTGCTTCATACCAGGTTAATCATGTTTTGCATTTAGTATGTCAGACTACAAAGTGTCTGCTTTCTTTACTTTAGAATCATTTTTCAGATTTCTTATTTGAATATCACTTTTTCTTTGATGTCAAGCTCATTATATACAGAATGCACGCTGAGATTTCCAGCTCTTTCTCCCTTAAATGAGAATCCAAATTATGTCAAAGCTGCCATCCCAGATGGAACGCTTTAATTAGGTGCACTGAAATGTCAGCACAAGCTTTTCATTTCATTATTTTTTACACTGATTTGAGATGGTGTAACTGGAGCTCCATCTTGCCTAAACCCTGTGCAGTTGTGTATGCGTGTGTGCACCTTATTTTTGAGTTTTATGTTTCCGTGCCAAGATGGTTTATTAACGCATTGCCTCACAGACGAGTTGACATATTTCACCAGTGAAGGACGTGACCCTGGTTGTTTATTTCCCATGATGAAATTGTCCATAGGGTTGATGACTCCGTAAATAAACAGGTCATGGAGCAGTAGCTCTTGGCTTCCGGTGAGCAATGTAATTATTATTGTGTAATCATCGCAGGGCCGATGTGGCTGTACAAGTGTCCAGCTGTTGTGTTTTTTTGCTGTTACAAATAGAAGAGATTTAGGATCACCACCTGTATTCACTCATCCTCAAGGACAGCGCCTGTGATTCTATGGGATGCATTACTACATCTAAAAATCATTTCTACGTCTAAAAAAAAAACTTTTATTTTTTGTTTTTTAAAGAGCCACCACTCCCATCCGCCCACTTTCATAATGTTATCATATTAAAATACTTAATTCTGTCTAAGACTTACTCGTTAGGTACTGCAAACAACTTCTCATAAATATAATCAAAACTTGCTACAAGACAGACAAACGTCTTCTTTTGCTTTAAAAATCCAACAATCTCCTTAATGGAAGAAACACATCATTGGGGCCCCACAAACCCAATTACAACCAACAAGCAGACCTGGTCATACAGAATTGAATCTAATTTACTAACAATTAATGGACATCATGTGGCAGGATCTGTGCGCTAACACCAGAACAGCTGAATCTGCAGAAACAGGAAGTCTGGCAACTGTTACAAGTGCTTCATTAGTGATTTCTTGTTCTTCCTTGGATTTAGTCAAATTGATTTTTCACAATGACTTCCTCACACCATTATCTAAAAATGTTGGGTCAATGAGTACAAAAATGCTCCATAAGGCAATAAGGTGTACATTTAGTAAATGTTCTCATTGTAAAGCGATCTCATTGTACCGTCTCGATTGAGCTCTGCGTGTTCTGCGATGTAGTTTTCTACCCCAGCCACCTTACCATGCTTTGTCAGCACAATTTACTGCATATAGATCCACTGTATGGACAATCTATAAAGTCCTCCCTCCTCATCACGCCCAGGCAGCTGTTAGAAACTGTGTTGCAGAAAGAGAAATTAAAGGGCCAAGCAAACGGGGATCTATAAACATATTATGTCCTGTTGTTAATGGAAATGTCATCAGCAGAAATCTCACGGCTCTATTGAGCGATGAGCCAATTTCCCTGACTCTCTCTAAACCAGTGGCATGTAAAACGAGTGGAAATTCCCAGGAATAAGTATGCTATGTATTGTACAGTAGCACCAGTTCGCCACCGAGAACAAAACGACCACATTTTCCAACCAATTAAATTTAAAGGCCTCTCATCCCAGTTTAGAATGGACCACAATAAAAAGGAATGCGAGAATAGAAGTGGAGAGCTTCTCTTGCAGGATGAATAATGACACATAAACATTTACTGTGTGTGGATAGTCCCTGCCGGTCAGCGGCCTTCTTTAACCTTCTATAATAAACCCCCCCTACCTATTGAGTTATCATAGAGTGAGGTGTGTGTCTCTGAAGCTGTATCAGCGGTTGATTGACCGTGACGCTGACCGCCGAGGCAGCAGCATCACACAGCCACGCTCATTTCTGTGGGTCACTGAATGTGGAACAGCGCTTGACCTTTAATTTCATCATTGGCATTCCTTTAAACCTGTGAGATGTCTCATGATATGAAGTCGTGCAGCAGGAACTGATCACATTTGGTTTCCTCAGCGTAACATTAAAAACAGGAGTTGTTATCAGAGGGCTGCTTTGCCTGATTTTCTCGCTCGAATAGACCCTACCACTCTGATCAAAAGTAATATCCACCAAATTACAATTTTACCCGCATGTAATAAAAGAGAAGAGGAAATGTGCCTGGCAAAGAGCTTTAGTTGATCAGATTAGGAGCGTGCAGTAGTCCCTGAGCTGTTTTTAGGAAAGCTCTCACAAGGCAAAAGAAGTTGGAATTGCAAATACACATTTTAATAACACAGCACCATTTCAAATTGAGCAACTCTGTGAAGCTGTACTCAGGCACAGCTTTGTTTTGATCTAAATACTCAAATAAATCAGCAAGCTCAACCTAGCAATGCTATTATGCTGATGTCTAGCAGGTACAATATTTACCATATTTGCCATGTATATTTAGCGTGTTAGCATTTCCTGATGAGCGCTAAACAAAAGACAGCTGCGGCAGGTGGGAATCTCATTAGTTTTGCCGCTATATGCTCTTGAAGTGTCTGACAAATAAAATAAGGTTGGCTACAAATAAACAAAATTAGTTAAGCGGAGGTTAGTTCCTGTACTGCATACAATCTTTTTTTAAATATGTTCGAAGCATTATTGATTTTATAAAGAGGAATTTGACAAATGAATACGTATAATCAGATTGTTGCTCCAGACCTTAGACAGTGCACAAAGTCAATTTGACATCATTTGTTTGAAGCTACTGCCGTCTAGTTTTATATTCTTATCTGTTTAAGACACAAAGGGGTTCGAATTCAAAACATCTTCATTAGTTTGCTTGCAGTATTTTTAAAATCATGCCATCGCAATTACTCCCTAAAATATACATTTCTAATGAGTTAGCAATTGCCATCCAAAACAGTTTCACAGCTTGCTTTTATTTTGGAGAAAAGCATTATTGTGGTTCTTATGACCATGTTCAGCTTTTTGTAAATGACACTGTAGAAACCCACAGTAGCTCTGTTGTGGCTGTTATGTGGTTCTTCTTTGTGGCTCAATTTAGACTCCTAGTGGAGAAAAGTATAAAGACTGTTCTGGTTTCCTCTCCATTTCATCCCAGATGTAGACATGTGTCTGCCCCAGAGAGCTCAGCCAGCAAAAGCTATGTGTTAGTCTTCAGCTCATATTGGAAAAATCACTGGGCTTTGGTGTGTCGCTTGTTATAAAAAAAACATCCAGATCTCCACTCTCTTTTTTCCACTCAGACACCTTGAATGGGAGAAAGCAGCCCAATGCAGCCCCCTTTGATGGAGTGGCCCACACCTGCATGATTACACAGGGAGAGGGGCAACATGGAAGAAAGGAAATGATCAAATGATGAGCAGCAGCAAAGCCGGCGAGGCTGGAGGTGTCTTGTTGACACTTGAGCCTTATTGACAGGTGGCATGCAGTCTAGTTTGAATTCATGACCGACATTAACCCTGTGGCCTATTCAACAACAAGAGACATCTTTCGCTAGACTGATACCAGTTGGCATGGCAACCTCCTGTCAGTTGATGCTGTGTGTTCTGACATTTATATCTAAAAAGCTAAAACAGTATGAGTGAACTGTTAGCGTGGACATCAGGTACCCCATAGATGATCTGCTGCCAATAGCTTTAGTGCATTATTGTGTCCTTACTGTATTTTGTCCTTGTATAAAATACAATTTAGCTTTGATGCTCTTATATATTTGTTTCCTTTGTTTTACTTCAGCCCCCTCTATCTTGTGGAGAAATAGAAAATAAAAGGCCCAGGTGCTGCTTGGTGGTAATGACTCTGTACTGTATGTGCAATATGACCATGCAGTGTGTAATAAGGTGATGTCTACAAGGTCTGGCAGAGATCCTGTGACTGTAAGCATCATGATATCCCTGTTAGAGTGAGCAAGCAGCTGTAAGTGTCACTGTCCCTATCTTACACTCTGACATCATGTCTCATTATAAGCATTCAACATGGCAGAGACAAAAGCAGGTACAAAAGATATAAGAAGAGAGAGAGAGAGAGAGAGAGAGAGAGAGAGCTTTAAGGAATGGCATTTAAATACATGTGATGGATAAAAGGAGTGGGAGTAAGGTGCCTGAGTTGATGTCACAAGACCTTCATTTAACAATAAGAAGTCAATGATGTCTTTGACACTTGCTGCTGTCTTGTAGTTAAGCTCCCACATAGAGAAAGAAACCCTGCACTCTCTTTTTGCCGACAGATGGCCCCATACTCTGAGTGAGCGAGGAGGACTATAAGACACGTGGGTCTATAAGGATTTGTGGCAACAATCACTTCACTAAGGTGATTACAGTTTTACTTGTTTCACTCACATTTGACTACCCATATTCAGACAGATTCAGTGTGTTTTTAGGAAGTTTAAGCAACACTTTTACTTATACATAGCAGTATTTTAATTTCGTAACATTAAGTAAAGGTTCTTAATTATTTTTTCATCATCAAGGACTAAATACTGCAATATTCATCTTCTGCTATACAGTATATATATCATTTTTTTTGTGCTGTTTATCTACAAGCGTTTGTGGTAATCAGCCATACCACCAAAAATGACTAAAAACTATAGATACACATTGCTCGCTCTTTTTTTGCGAAGCTTTGTTTAAATCAGCATGTCAGACTTCCATCTACAGCTTGTCCACTAGGGGTTGCAAGAGTGGAGTGAAAGATAATCAGAATCAGAAATCCTTTATTTGTCCCACAGAGGGGTAGTAACATTGTTACAGCAAAGGGAAAATGCAGATAAAAGACAAAATAAGAGGAAACTGGCATTTAATAAGAGGCAAGCACACGTTAATAATATAAAAATTAAATAAGTACACATCCAAGGTGTAATTAGCTGCACGTTATAGCAGTTGTAAGGAGTATAAATTGCACTGTATTATTTACAACAGTGTTGTTACAGTGCTAAGTATTAAAAAAAGGTCGCAGCCAATAAAAAACATATTACATTTTAAAATGAACGCAGCAGCAGAGGTGCAGTGAGAGGTATTCCCTTTAATCAACACTTCTTAATGAATTGATTTTAACATACTGTGATGAAACGCCATAAACCCAGTTAAGAGGCTGTTTTCATTAAGTAATCCAAGCAACTGCCTCACAGTGCGAGTCATGCTGTGTGTACTGTGGTGCATACAGTATGTTACCCTTTCACAATGAATCAGTAATGAGGATTCAGGTTATAACGCCCACACAGCTGTAATTGTACAGGATCTCTGATGATTCATGCTAACATGTTCTGCTCATTACTGAAGAACAGCGGCTGCGTCTGAAGCCCTGCTACAATGAGAACTGACCAAACAGAAATCGTAAAAGAAGAGTTTGGGATGATGTATAGACGTGTCATAATCTATGCTCGGGGAATGCGTTACTGTTTTTACCTGGACAGTGTTTGTCAGTAAAAGTCACTGGGTCAGATAATTGAGTAAAAAGAGACAGATGGTGGCAGCATTTACTGCTGATTACATGGAGGTCATAAACTGCCTTTCAGAAACTGGGGGTGTCAGGTCCAAGCCTATTAAATTGCTGGAGCCTGAATCTAAGAGGGATGGGGAGTGGAGGGGCTTTAACAGTGGGCCAGCAGTAGAGACTCCAACATCCAGAGTACAGATGCACAATATGTATATCCAAGGTACATGTTTGTAGCATTAATGCTGGCATTTGAAATCTGGACTCAGTCCTGCTGGAAATCTATGATGCTTTGTTTCATTTTTAAAAAATAGTTTTTTCTCACATCACTGGAGTTGGCATTATGTAGTGAATGTTGTAGCTGCTGTCACTCACACTGAGTACAAAATAGTATACCATAGGCCTCTAGGCTACAGAAAACGTGCGTAGAGTGGCTGTATGTGCACAATGCAGTGCATATATATAAATAGTATATGCTGATGTAGGGCCATGTGCAGTGTTGTGAAATGACACAAGAGAGGCAATGTTCCTCTGCAAACCTGCTGGACAATGCAAAATGCATTATTCTAACAAATGGTTTATGACATCATGTAAGATTTATGACCTTATAGGAAGTCAGAAAAAGAGGAATCTGCAAATATACAAAAAGTAGGACAGAGAAAACTGATTGATATTTAGCCCCTCGGTTTTGTTTCTTTTCGTGATATATACATCAGCTCAATCCGTACTTATGGTAGTACATTATAAATAGAGATTACACAAAGCATTAACAATAATTGAATATGTTGGGGTTTACTGCACTGCAATAACCTGCTGATGCTGATCTGAAGTTACTCTTTCACTCTAACCTGTTTCACGGCTTGCTTACCATTCATTTGCATTAGTCCGTTGTATCGGCCTCCCTGTGAACGGGTGCTATGGAGAGTGTTTACTGATCACACTGATGTGTTTGTCCACCAACTACGCAAGACAGGCAATCAATATTCCAATTACAGGTAGATTTCCATTCTTGCATCACAGAATAGCGAACATCAATCAATATGTTTGTTGAATGTACTGTCTGTACATGTGTGAGAAGGGGTTTGGAACAGGATGTGAGCAACATAACCTCCAGATATTTGGTGCCAGAAAGTCAAATAAGTCAATGTTCAAAGCTATAATTGAATAGGTCAGAATACCTGACAGCGGTTGGTTAAAATGTAAATCTTCACCTCTGCTGAACAGTTCTTCAATCTAGGATATGCAAAGCTGTATCATGTGAAGAGTACTACAGGGACTTTCTCTGTAAATTATATATTATTGTTTTATATCATATTATATTTAACACATTGATCAAAATGAGTGAGTTTTATTTTGTTTTATATTATATCTATTTTCTACATTTACATACCCAATAAACATTCATTTTTAGAAAAGAAAATGTTGGTCGCCTTGTGACTTCTCAATAAGCTTCTTAAGAGTGAGTTCCAGACTACTAGAAACTCTCCCATTAACATAATAAAATAATGTAATAAAAAAACGAAAACTCAGACACGTGTAAATTATGTATGGTTCATTCACAGATGTAAGTATAATCTCATAGTAGATTTAGTGACATAAAATGCATGAATGAATGTGCTTACGTATTTTGTGCATTTTTCTTAAATATTTTTTAAGTTTTTTATCTGACTGTATTGCATTTATCTGTTTCTTGATTGTGATTTTTATGTCTGATGCTATACAAGGCGAAATATGTCAGTACGTTTATTTTTAAAAGACTGATTTACATAAATCAGTATCATTAAAGCTAACATTGCTCTCTAAAGTAACTAGAACCTTACACTCACAGCATCACAACAAACACAGTGACTTCCTTGAAATACATATTACTGTGTTGTCAAAGTATCAGATAATATGCCTCATGCACACTTTGAGATTGAAAGGCTTGCTGTCCTGCCTGGGTGGGTTTCCTGTCACATGGTTGTTGTCAAATGTTGTTAACATGACGACAGGAACATCCCGTCCCGCCTCCTCACAGCTGATGTGCGTCTGTTCAGCTTGACTAGGCTGTAATGAGGAGATGGAGCTCACTCTTTTTTCAATTAGGACTGAACACAGAGTCAGCCATTGGCCCTCCAACTCAATCTCATCAGACGCTTTGCTTGCTTTCTCGCTGCATTCAAACTGGACTCAGTGAAGTGAGCCCAATCACCTGTCTGTGTTCTCCAGTTTAAGAAACCTGCATCAGCATAATCAAGTCCCACCACTGTTCAGATTCTGTTAGTCCGAAATGAGCACTGTTCACAGTTCCCTGACTCTGACCTGCCTGTGCAAGTTTAATGCTCTCTGATACTACCGGCCACTGGCATTCACAACCATTAGAATCCCATCCTGCTTAGCTAGGTGCATCTGACACTAATGGAGACTGACTCTGCCCATTTGCTCTGCGTTGCCCCATTCATTTCTTGCAGCTACCACACTTGTGTCCAAATAGAGCGAGGGTGGGGAAGATTGCTGCTCTCAAAGTCGAGACTCATTCATGATCCTCTGGATCATCCGTGGATCAAGAGCTGAAGTCGTATCTCTTATCTTTTGCCTCGCTCTCCCCAGGCACAGATTGGCCTTACATTAATGTTGATTAGCAGAGTGTGAAGGGAAGTGTGCACACATTCAGAGGAGGCACTCCTTCTGGATAAATATTTGTTTCCCTTGTTTGGATAGGGAGGAGTGCTCTCTCTTTCTTTCTCTCTCATACAGTGGCTGTTCCTAATGACCCTGTGTTTGCATAGATTTGCTGTCTGGTTTGCTTCAGAGAATTTACAAAAGCTTGCTTCATTCTGAGGTGATGTGAAACGTGCTCGCAAAGCATTTATTCTGTTTTGCTTGTTGGTGCATAGTTTCCATGCACTCATTTATAAATCATAAGTAGGGCAGTAAGACTTAAAGGGATTCTCTCACACACTGTAGATATACATAATGCACTGTTCTGTTAATCCAGGGGAAATTAGGTCAACAAACTGGATTTAGTCTCAGAACATGTCTACACTATATTTGTTTTTATCAATACCTACAGCTGTGTAATTTCCATTTACCAGGATTGGAGAGAGACCAAATGAGAAACACATGCTGGCAGAGCTACTGTACATGAGCAGAGCAGGGATTGGTCCATAGCTCTGTCACTCAAACAGCAAATGCTTCCCGACTTCCTCTGTCCTCCTTTCCTGGTGCAGCCTGGGAGGAGGGAGGGGAATGGATATTTTCTGTGTGAGCTGCCGGAGCTCCTTCAGCCTGCTCCTCACCACCTGTCCTTGACTTCCTGAGCTCCGACGAGACCGAGAGGAAGCTGTGCTGCTCACTCCTCCCTCTGCTTTCTCCCCGTCTGTGTTCATGTGAGCAGCTACATTTAAAAAAAATATTTCACTCTGTTTCTTTCTACCTGTGGTGCTTCAGTGGAGTGGCGGGGAGAGAGAGGAACGTCTGTCCTCGGCCGGTGGAGCTCTGATGGGAGGCGCTGCTGGCTCTGGCTGGGACTGGGGATGCTGACCGGGGGGAGGGAGGGCCTGTTTGAGCTGGGACAGCAGCTCCAGCAGCAGGGAGAGTCTCAGGCTGCCCTCCACTGCTTCCTCAGCTGCCTGTTGGGACTGACCCATGTGCAGAGCTTCAACTCTCTGCCCAACTGCCTACACCAGGTGAGCAAGAAGACTGAAGACTCCACACCAAATACACTCATAACATTTGTGTCACTCTGTCCCTTTCTTTGTCTTACACCCACCAACTTGTGTGTTCATTACATGCATTCACTAATCTACTGTATCAGCTTTTTACACAGCTGTATAGACACATTTGCACCACTTCTGCTGTCAAGCATCATAAATTATCCCACACCATGACACACAGGAGACATTCAACCTTGATTTCACCAACACCAATGTCAAATTTAACAGCACAGTCCGTCATGTGTCTCTGTGTTGACACTGTGAGAGCATTTACTAGAGCTAATAGTGTGCATGCTGCTAAATGAGGTATAGGACGCCGCACTCATATACAGTAACAGTGTGGTTTGACTGCTCACATTGTTAAAAATACTACAGTGCCTAGTTAATGTCCCATTTTGTGTGGGCTATGTTTTGCTATTTTTGGTTCACAGGCTTTGTAGCACTCTGTATCCAGGCCAAAGATTTAGCAGATTACACACTGGGGTCCTTTGTAAGGCAAGGTTACGATTTTAATTCTGTTTAGTAATGCTTGAAGGAATGTCCCTCATGTCAAAACAAAGCCTCTAAACCAGAACTTTGGAATGTGTTTCACCATGTTGATCAGTGCTGTGCAGAAAAGAAGGATTACTCGTTATGACAGCACATGACACCACACACGCACACAAGCAGGAATGATGTTGTAACTTGATAATTAACCATGTCCATTGTCTGGTCTTTACAGATCGCAGAACTCTTCATCACTGAAAAGAACTGTATCCTTTACTCAGGGAAAGACTCTCACCACATCATACACTTTTACTTTCACAAGGACCGTAAGTGTTAGCAAGCAGGCTAACTACACAGCTAACATTTCCTTGTTGTGAGGTGGACATGTAAAGGATTGTCTTTGGTGGGAGGCGTGGAAAATTCCAGCACAATGGAGGATGTAGCCCCTTTTTAGAGAAAGCAGTATAAACTGAGGGGTATAAATGGATGCCTGTGTGTGAGGTCATACTTACACATTTGTCCCAGAATGCCTTATGTTTTGTGTGCAGCTCAGGCTGTGTGTCTGTCTCTTAAGAGGATTTGTACGCTCTTATCTCTGCACAACAGAGTGGAAGAGCACTAATTAACCTGTTTCCGTTCTCTTCATCACAACTCACTGCTCCTATAAACTATAATAGAATAGGACATGGAGATAATAGAGGGGTGTTACGTGTCAGTATATATTACCTCCATGACTCTTCTCCCGGTTATTGAGACACTCCAACACTTAACTTGCCAGCTCAGGTTATCTACCTCAGCATGCATCTACCCCTTACTGTCCATTTTCCAAAATAGCTCGATTTGCTGAGCTTTACTTCATCAATAGCCATCAGTAGGCCCCGCACATAATGGTACTTAAGAGAGTTATCTACCATGACAGGGTTAAATCTTTTGACATACAGTCATTTATTATGTAGCATCATCAATAGTAATGGTTTCAAACTGTGGCGTTTTATGAATGTCAGAGTTACTTTGTTACATGGTTTTTACTTTTAGTGAAAGGTAACAGCCAGGAAATAGAATTATATTATTCATTAAGTAGGTCAGCAGCAGAGCGGACCAAATCTAAATAATTGAAACCCAAAAAGTATTTTAAGTACTACAATATGATATTTCCAATAGCATGAAACAGTAAGAACTACATCTAATTATATTGATAACACCAGTGTGTGCAGTGATTGAAAGTATGTAATCATTTTCAACTTTAACTTATTTTCAGTAGTTTTCTTTGGCATCAAAGTAACTGCAGCGGGGATGTTGTGTGCTTTTGAAATGGTCCTCTGGGGAAGGAGGTGAAGGGTCAGTGTGCTCAAACAGTGAAGATATGTGAACTTTAGAGTTTCACACAAATGTCTACGACAACAGGATGTACCGTGTCGCCTTACATTTTGTCTGTGGGGTCAAACTAATCTTCCAAATTAGGAAACAAACTCAATGTATATATGTGTGGCTTGATGTATCATTATCAGAGCTGGCAGTATCTACAAGTGACCTTTGTCTGAAGCCAAAAGCTCTTTTGGCTGCTGAGTGTTTACTGATATGCGTTTCTTAGGAAGCCAACCTAGCAATTAGAATTTAATCTCAGATAGAGGGGTGTATCAGATTAAAATCTGCTAATCAATATAGTAGTATCACAGTCAGTCACACTTGATCCTGTGATCTATAACTCTTCTGGCTAGAGATGATATTGTGCTTCATCTCAGTGCACCATTAGCAGAGCAGTGCTGCACGTGTGATGAGATGTGCCTTTAGAGATGCCAATGCTGATGCAAGTTCTTGTCGGGTTTTGGAGTGCAGTCCAATTACCAGCTCAGGGGAGGTTGTGTGTGTGTACGTGCATTTGGTGGAGCACATATTCCCCGGAGAGGATAGTGTGAGGTCTCTGTTGTGGTCCAGTCAGGCTAAAAATAGGAGGCAGAAGTAGTAGACTGACCTTTGATGATGGCTGCTCCCCTAATCCTCCCTCCCAGATGGTCCACTTCACACTCACATTATTGCCTGAAGCCAGGTGATCGCAGGAACTGGGGCAAGTACAATGCATCACCTATTATCCTGTGTTATATATCAGGATTTGCTTAAAACCATAACAAAAGTGTAGTATTGTATGCAAAAAGGAGTTTCACTTTATTTCCAAAAATGCTAGGTTTTCATACAGGTTGGAATATCATCTTTACTGTAATGTTCAGTAAACTTTTCACCATCCATCAACTTTTCTGGTATAATCAGATGCAAAACAATCTTTCCTTTTGATAACTGTCCTTTCCTTTGAATGGGGAGCATATCTAGAGTAGGTAACTGCACTTTGCCTCAGTTCTCCTGTTGGATCTTGTTCCTGTTGTTTTGGTTCAGTTGTGTGCCATTATTCTCCAGGTGCCAAAATAAAGTAAACCAGTGTTGTTCTTTTCACCTTTAAGAATTTCTAACCTTTAAAAGTAGAAACATAATGTCTATCTTTCCTATCTCAATATAAGAGTACTTTATATTGATGTATAATTGGCAAATAGTGTGAAAGTTAAACACCTAGAATGTAATTTATAGTGTTTTTCCCTCAGGAGATCTGGTGCTAAGTAGGACGTTTATACAGGCAGGGCTTTGTTTATTTGAAGCATTCTCCTTCTCATTGGTCTTTAAATTCACCTGACAAGCATCGGTGGTGTCATTTTACAGAGGGACGGACTCTCAGTACGCAGAATGCTTTGATAAAGTGAAGAGGCTCTATTTTTAGGACGCTTTTATAGAGAGTGGAAACAAAAAGTGGCATTCAGATCAATCAAGAGGATTCTGTACAAAACACCAATTCAAAAGACACTGAAATAGAAGGATAATATGATATGATACAAAGGGATGTAATCAGATACAACTACAGTATGAGATTTAACATTTGAAACTTGATATGCATCCACTTCAAATCACTACAAAAACCACAAACACCAGCTCTTGGTTACTCCACATTCTGTTTGTCTCGAGGGGTGAAAAAACAGCATGGAGCTTGGCTGGGTTTAACTGCAATAACCGACTAAAATCTATTGACATCCATGACTTATCCTTCACCTTTAAGAACAGATGAGAAGGCCCTGCAGTTCATCCAGGCGGAGAAAATGTTCTATGAGGTGGCATTGATCGAGCTCACGGCTCTTCAGGGGAGCACAGGCAAGTACTTTTGACAGGAAGATGTCGATGAATACTGTAGGTCCACATACAGCGTTGAATGTAATATACTACCATATCATGCAGCCTTGGTTAAATTATCTACTTTTGTGTTGGTAATGCTTTGTTTTCTTTATAGCCTTCTAGGAAGTTTCATATGAAATACATGATTATAGGTAAACTAGTAATAGTGTTAATTTTGTATTAATGATTTGATTCAAATGTAATGTTAAGCTATAGTGTAACCTAGATCCTTTTTGGTCAGTGCACATCAGATGAGCTGAATGTGTAAAGATGTGGCAACAGGCACGTATATCATTTAGTGTTGAAGAAGTAGGTTTAAGAATTGTGAATTCATATGTACTTGTGTTTAACTTGATTTTAAGGATGGTTTAAGCTTTTAATGTAACACCATTAATGTCAACGTATTACTCATGTAAACACTAAGTCACTATTATAACACCCAATCACAAACGTTCCTAATGAATATAATTTATTTGAAAATAACATGAAATATTTATTTTAATTTTGAGGCTGTTAGCAGATCAGCAGATGCACTGAGGCTGTTCATTGGCTGACAGTCTTCTTTTTTGTGGGCAGCTCTCCAAACAAACTGACCCAAATATAATGTATAGCCTATTACACAGTGTGCCTCTTCAACAGCTCACAAATATATTCTGTTAACTCATAAAGCCAATATGAAATGACATCCTCTTCCTGCCCAAGTCCATCTTTGTTTACAATATACATGGTGTAGCTTTAAGCGGACATTCACAGCGAGGCCGCTCATTCATCAGCTGCTGCTCCAGACGTCTGCTCTCTCTCTGTCTGCAGCTGAGGAAGCAGCGCAGTGTAGCGTGAGCACAGTGGAGGGGAACGGGAAAGACATTGCAGAAGACAAATGGCCACACATCTCATTAGTTGCTGTGTGTTGCTGTGGAATACTGAAAGCCTTGATTCAGCACTCACTTGGATTGAATTCTGTATGTCCAGAGGCACTGGCACTACGGCTGCATCTAACAATCTCTCTTCCTCTCACTGTTTTCTATCTCCTATGAACCCTTCTCTGTATCCCCACTGACCGCTCACATAATTGTAGTTTTGTAATGCAAACAAACCTTACCAGTTACAATGATTCATTTGCACTTCCTTTTTGCAAGGATTACACGCCAAACTCATTTCCACCTCCATTATTGTGAGTGTGTACAGTACACATGCTGTATGTTTGTAGTGTGTCACCGTGTGCCTGCGTGTGTCTCAGTGTTCTAGTGGGCGTGGTGACTGTTGTTTGACTCCCGTATCTGCTCTCTCCTGCCCTTATCTCTGCACTCTTGTCTCCAGTCCTCAGTTTGGCTCCACTCTGCTGTTCAGGCTTAGAGTCCACAGCAGTGCCAGACAGGCTGATAGCCAGGCCTTTTGGGCATTGTTCTCTTAATTCTGTGCCGTGTGAGAGGAGTAAAGAGATCACAGGACAGCTAGGAGAGAGGGATTGATAGTGTAAGGAGCAGAGGGAAAGACTAAGTGTTTAGCTGGCGGGCAAACGGTGACTCCATGCCCTGTGTTTGTGTAACAGGGCCTCAGGAGGAGGCTACACTGGGCTCTGCAGGATGGACGACCCCAGAGGAGCTGTCGGAGCAGGCCTCCCAGGCTCAGCACCTCGAACGGCTGGCCCAGCTCTGCATCATGAGCAAACAGTAGGTAAAACTGTGTCCTGCTGCAGCTTCTGTGGCGCAATTAATGAGGCGTTACATGTTCTGTGAGTTTAAGGACTCAGGGGGCTCATCAGGAGAGAATTTATAGTGAAATAAATTCACTTTTATGACTGTTTTACTACCAGTTCTATACTGTTAAAATACAGCATATATATATATTTTTTATATATATATATAAACATGTGTGTGAGTTGAATTGGAACATTCATTACTTTATAGTGCTGATTCAGTAGTAACAAATATTTGCATTTGTTTTATAACGGAAGAAGCAGCGGCAATAAAAAGCCCATTTGTTTATAAAGTCTAACCCTGAGCAAAGCTACAGCGTGCTGAAATAATCTTAAAATAAATAATTTACAGAATGACAGTAAAACAAATATTTGGGTCACTAGGGTAAATTTGTTTGGCAGTTTAACAAAGCCCCTTTAATGAATGTATCACTTATCTTTGATCGCAGTTATCTGTCGTGTGTGTCCCGAATTTCCATGTATGCGCATTCACCTCTCTCGTATGGACATTTCTCAAACTAGATAAACTCCGTCTCAAGGTCTTTTTTAGCTAGAGTTGAATTTCCCTGTAGATGGAGAAAAGAGACACCGCACTCTAACTGAGTGTTACAGAAGAAATAGCTAAACTGGATCTGGTGTCTCCTGTTGCAGGGGTACTTTGTTAGGCCGTAGCATGCACCCATTTTCTGAGCCTCTGTTGTCATTGTTGGAATTAGGCCATTTAACCTAACGGCCAGAGAGGGTGACAGAGGGTGGAAGGGCTGCTCAACGGAGGGCCGGTCACGCTGCTTCATTAATGAAAGGGACATACAGTAATTAAACTTACATGAGATTGTACTGATTGTGCATGGCTGTACCCAGAGGCTTTGGTTTCTGGCAAAAGCATAACAAGCTATTGGATTTTACTCTTTCATCTTTTCTTGCAGACTTGCCCTTTGGGGATTATAAAAGTTGTACAAAATGAGTAACATAAAATAAATCTAACCAGCTTTGGTTTTTCCAAGAGGGGAAATAGTCGTTATGTTTTACTACTATCATCATAAACCTCAGTCCCAATCTTTTTTTTGTGTGCAGACAGGAAGTTGTAATGAATCTTTCAGCAATGTCTTAGGAAGTCCTTTTGGCCGGCAAAGGGCGTTTCTGTCGTCGCTGATCAGATGTCTCCTGAAAAGGACGTTCTGAAGAAGTGCAAACTGACACCTGGCTATTACTAATTGAAGGAAAGTGTGGGTTTGGAGCAGCGAAGCTGACATCTGTCACACTAAACAGAGCTTGCTCTACGTCTATAGGTTGTGACGTGAGGGTGATGAATGTCCTTGGCTGACTTTCCATGGCAGATATGAGTGGAACAGCTGGCAGATTCTCAATGTACCACATCATGTTCATCAGCTTAGCACCAAGCACAAGAGTAGTGAAAGGGCACAAGTCAGTAAACAAACCCGTAAGCGCCATGCCTTCTGAAACTCACACTGGAGAATAGAAAGGGGCCGTCAGTACTGGCAGAAATAGAAGGTTTCCACTTCCTGCCGGAGGCGCCTGGGCACCTGCAGCCCTGCGCTCCGTGTCTAATCACAGCTCGCAGATGTTTAGATTTGTCATGCTGCTGAAACTGATACGCTCACCTGGCAAAGCAGCACGGGCCACTAGACTTTATTAAGGTCACGCACTGCTGTTGTTGTTTTCTTTGAATAGATTTGTGTTTAAATGGAAGAAGAATGTGCAGAGGTCATCTGATGATTCAGTGCCATTTTTAAGACACGTCTTGTGTTTTTAGTAGGTATAAAATATTGAACACCAGTGCCACCAAAAGAAAGTAGTCTATTTGTTTAATGGATTCCTTTTCCTTTCAGACCTCATCTCGCTTTAGAATACAGCGGTAAGGTATGTCCATCATTCTCTCTGCTTCATTTCTCCATTTCTGAGCAGATTAAATATTTTATAGCACTCTTTGTGTAGAATTCAAATCCCTGCTATCTCTTTATGAATGTTTCAGGCTGCAAAGATCCACCAGAGGGCTTTTGGTAATGACCACCCCATTACAGCCAGGAGCCTGGAGCTAATGGCCACCGTCTATGCAGAAATCGGCAAGACTGAATATTCAGGTAAACACTCACATGGGATGATTGGCACGAGAGGCACAGTTAATCCTGGCCTATGATCCTGACACAATGTTAACAGGGAAAGGCAAACATGGTTGTATGTTTTTCACAAAGAGTGGAGGACATCTCTCTCCACAGTGCATATTTAACATTCAGTCTGAGGGTGGATCCCTGCGTCTCGTGAGACATTACAAAACCAGAACAGTCAAGTTGACCTCAAGAACAAGTTATCTCCTCTCTGCGTTAGAGAGCAAACAGCACAGGGTTGGATGCAATTCAGTTACCCTTTTAACCATGTCAACTCGTGAAAATGTTAAATGAATAAACACACAAAGTCATGTCGGACACAAAAGTGCTTTTATGCAGAAGACAGTAGCTTTGTGGCAGTTTGAGGGCACAGTTGTGTTGTACAGTGTGTATGCTTGGCTTGCTTTAAGAGAGAGCAACACTCTCTGAACTCTGCGTTTTTGGGAAGACTGCTGCGGTGTGAAAAAGTAATATGCACAAACCAGCCTTGCTGTCGAGTCAGCTTTCAGAGGCGGTGGTGCTGAACAGCAGGACAGGAGTGTACAGCATATAAAGACAAAGATTTATAACACTCCTTGTTCACCTCAGATCATCATAAATGTGTTTGGTGAGATGGTGAGAGTGCCGGGTCAGATGTAGTTGTTGTTGCAGATCAGCACACACAGAGGTCTCTGTGTACTTTATGCAACCTTTTACTTTGTATTGTACACAGAGAAATCCTCTTTGACCCGCCCACTGTAAGAGGATTGAACCGGGGCATGTTTAAGTGGTTGCCGCATTTGTCCCTTGGACACTGTTCAGTGTAAAGTGGGTCATTCCCCCTCCCTCAGCTAAAAAACTATTTATATAAGTACAAATATTATGTCAGCTGTTGTGTAGCACTATGTGGTAGCGCTTTGAAACTGTGATGAGTGATTAGCCAAACTGCTAACTACCTAAGAGATTGAAAATTGTTAAGGTTTTTGTTTCACTCTATTTAAAGCAAGGCCCTCACACACACACACACACACACACAAATATATATATATATACTGTATGTCACAAAATACATAGCCCTGTATCATTCTTGACCCCCTCCTACCACCCTAATGATTTGCATACAGTCTCTTATAAAGGATGTTTACCTACCCTAAATATGGCCCACTTTACTTTACAAAAGTGGGAAATTGAGTGTCAATTATAATACCTTTTTGGAAGCGCATATTAAAGGTGGGGTAGGTAAGTTTGAGAAACCGGCTCGAGATACACTTTTTGTTATATTCCATGGAATGCTCTTAACATCCCGATAGCAATGAATATCTTAAGTGCTTTGACAAAAAATTCATTAAAAAATATCATCTGTGGAAGCCGTAATACTGTAAAGAGTACGACCAATCATTTTAGCCGGCCCGGCTAAAATAACTGGATGGCCTACCTGCCTGTCAGCCTTCCATCTGTGCACAAACGTACCTCGTGCCCTCATTGGTCATGTGCGCGTTCGTGTGTGTTGGAGGAGGGGCTCTGTAAGGAAGTGGCAGATTTTTTCCGGCTGTGTATTTTCAAATTCTAGCGCACTCGAGCTGGTTTCTCCAAAATTACCTACCCCACCTTTAACATGTGTACGTTTTATTATGATTATCAATATATGCAGTCTGAAGGGTGGTGCTGTTTACTTTTGTTGGCATCTTTCTGTATTTTCTTACATATAAAACAAAGTTTACGCTTGTTTCATTCTTTTATACAAAAAATATAAACGTACTGTACTTAAAGGCCTATCTGTCTGTGTCTCTCTCTGTCAATGAACCCTTCTCCATAGAAGCTATTCACTTGAAAATATTTCATCGTAATAGATTGACTTAACAGTTGATTAAGTCATGAAAGTGATTCATCAGCTAGAGTTGACAGACAAAATAATTAGTGGGGAAATGAGAAACTGCCAGACAAAACAATTCAGGATTATTGAGACGGAGGATCATTTTTACCTTCTTTTTACCTTTTGGGAAGTACATCGCTTCTGATGAGTTCAAGGCCTTTGCCTCATGTTTATAACTAGAAAGTACTAAGCTGCTCTCCGTCTGGCACTGATAAAGTTACCTGCCGTCTTTTCTAAGACACATTTGCATATTTACTTTTGTATGTTTTACCCCGCCTCACAGTCTGGCTTAAGAGCAGGCTGCAGACTCCTGTGTGAAGCAGACCTAGCTCACTACTGCTGTACTGTGTGGTCATGACTCTCTTGCTAGACTCCCTGGGTCAGTGTGTGTCTGCACTGTCCAAACGCTTCGCTGCTGCAGAGTCCATCAGAGACACCGTCAACTGTACTCCTCATTCCCACCGGGAGAAACACTCAGAGGTCCGCCAGAGGAAGGACACGCACCACCAACAGGAGGACGCACCGACACTTAAGGTAATGTAACGAGCAGCCATTTTCAGCAGTGTGACTCTGGGTTGTTTGTACAAGATGTGTTCCTTCCAGCTGTTTGATGCCGATCTTTGAAATGTATCAGGAGTTTGCAACGGGTATACTCATCCTCAGGTGTATCTGATGCAGGTCACCAATGGCAAAGTGCCCACCTCCATTCTAAAGAGGCCGTGTCCCAGCTACGGGTCAGACACTGAACCAAACCACAGACGGAAAGGCGAGCGGAGGGTCCGATTCAGGGAGCCAGAGACCACAGTACATGGTGAGTGAAATCACAAGTAAACAGTCCAACGGAACAGATGCTGCCCTCTGCTGCTTTTATACCTCAACCAAACTATTCCAGTGACTTATTTTCACCTTTACTTCCTTCAGCCTGGCCTTGTCAGCTAGTAAATGCATTTATACAGTTACAATAAAAATGGGAATCATATTGTTTAATTTTTTTTTTTTAAAGCGTACAGAGGAGCCCTCAATCAAAGTGCAACAGTAGTGTATGCCCTTCACTGAAAAAAGAAAGGACAAAATGATTTCCAACATCCTGAGATTGCATCGTAAACTATTGTCCTTTGGGGATTATGTACCATATAAAAATAACGTAATGCTGTAAGACCCCCAAACATGAGCAAGTGATTTACTCTTGGTAATTAATTATGCATGCAAATGAGGCACCTTGGAGTCTGCTCCAGAGAGATAGGAGAGTCTGCGAGGGCTCAGCAGCTGGTGTTCATCCCAGAGGTTAGCTCCTGTTGACTGACTGACTGGCCTCTTCTCTCTCGGCTTCACAGAAATACCTTACTGTTACTCCGTAGGGGGTAAGTTTGTCTGAAAATGTGAAGATTAACTATGTTAACGTGCATGACAAAATGGCAACCGCACACTTTTTATGTAAAGAAGAAGTCAACTAAATATGAGTATATGTATGTGTGAAAAAGGGATTTAAGTTGTTAGGTAATGGGTGTAAATCAAATGTCACTTATGATTAACGTTTGACTTTCCCCCTAAACAATGTTTGAAACACATTGAGCACCAGTTTGTGTGACAAGGCCTCCACTACACCCTAGTCACATTATATCATCCATTAAAAACGTCCCCTCTTGAGGTCTACAATGTGTTAGGTAAACAGGAATAAGAGGGTTCTGTGCATCTGGCAATTCAAATGCTCATTTACAAATCAAAATTGTACTTTTTGTTGTTGTAGCCTATGAGACGACAGCGTCCCGCCCCCACCTCGCCCTGTTCACCTGCCTCTTCCTGCTGATGTCCTGCCTGGGCGTGGCCATGTACTGCACAGACCGCCGGCGCCCTCAGAGAGTGTGTGAGGAGCTGGAGGCCGTGCTGGCTGTCTACCTGCTGCACATGAAGCAGCTGCTGTGGGGCTGCTGGATATGGCTGACTATGCAGTGACTGAGACCGACCACAGGTGGCGACATCGAGCCCCCTTTAATTTTTTCAGACCCTCTTTTTTCCTATCTCTGAAGGAGCCCGGGCCTACAAACACCTCAGCCTTTTTTTGCAAGGCTCTGAACGCTGTCAGTGACAAAGGGGGAAAATGTAATCCCAGAAATATGTAGCTTCCATGTCTGTATGTACATATGTGCTAAGGTGGTGGGCACGCCACTCCTTATTTAGCATATGGTTTTGAACATCTGCAATGTTGATGCTCACATATACAGTCACCCAAAACCATTCGATCTCTCAGTTTGAGTCACAGTCTATTATAGGTGAGTGAATGTTTCCATGGAATGCACATTTGTATTTTGTTACAATACACCATATTTGTATATCAGATATAACACAGAACTGAATGTGTGTATATATGGATCAATATACTAAGGACTATCACATTATTCAGCCTTGTAATTGCACATAAAAGAATGTAGACATGTTTGGAAACAGCTTTGAGTGGCACTTTTGCAGGAGGACGAGGATGGACACAGATGTGTGAACTGTTGGATAATGATCTGTGAGAATGGAACACAGGGCTTCATCATTTCACAGCACCAGGTTGAATGTCTAATAGAGGGAAAACGCCTCCTTTACAGACTGTCTGCTGTCCTGTATGACTGACTGTCTTCAGCTCCACTGAAGAGAAAATCTGCAGCACAATGTTATGATTCTCTCTCCTTATCTATCGTTGAAGAGAGTATACTCAAACTGAATGAATAATAATGCTTTTAACAGTGTTCCTCTTTATAACCGCTTTAATCCAACAAATTACCCTTGATCCTAAATGTTATTTATTCTTCTATACTGTATATCTGCATCTACACTTATATCCAACTTTCAATAATCTTTACTTTTTTTTACTTTTTGTTACCTATTGCATTTCTATTTAAAACACTGGTATTCAGGTTTTAACCGTGATGTCAAATGCTCACCAAGCTTTGGAGAAATACATGGTTAGACACATGTTTTCAAAACATTTAAAATCAATATATTTAATTTCTTTAATACTAATAAGAGGCTAAACACAGAAATATAGCAGAATCAGATTCTGTATGTTATTGTCCCCAAATTCAAGCCACACAAGCCACATGATAGAAGGGCACAGTGATGCACATCAGACCTCATTATGAGCAATAACACACATCTCACAGTTTCCAGTAAAACATGTCGCTTTATATAACAGGTTTCAGGGTTTGGAAGAAAAGCATCGGATTTTGGAGGTTTCACATTTGAATGTCAAAGCAATATTAGGCTAATAACGCCTGTATAGAAGAAACAAACACTCTCAACTCCGTACTGTCAGACTCAATTGTCAATAGCAATAAAATAGGCTATCCAGTAAACACATGTCCTGCATATGCACATTTAGCTTAGAAGCAGCATTTCATGGCTGTCTACATGTTTATGGTCACTTTGAAAGAAGTGCCTTTATGGAGGGTTTTCTTGGTTCCTACCGTTTTATGATTTCACTTGTTTTGAATAAAACTGTCATTGCCTATCAAGGTCAAGCAGGTGATGTGCTTTCTTCCTGTTATCCCTGCCAACAAGTAAGTGCGTGATGTGTATGTAAAAGGGAGAAAGATGCATGCGGGTACATTTGTGCGTCTACTCACAGTAACACAGTATATTGGTTTGTAGCCTATAAAGTGTGAAGAAGAGGCCCGAGTTACTATATGGCACAAATGTGATTTTTATCTCACATAGATTGCTAAAAGCATTTTTGGACCGGCTGCCCCATACCTAAATGTACTGAACTACAATTTGTCATTTTATGAAACACCTTTTGTCACTGCTGATAAAGGTTTGAATACGTTGCTACAGCACATATCCTTTTACTTTGCTGCCGCATGCAAAGACTTCTTCATTGAGATTCATTGCACATCCTACCAGATAAAATCCTTCCTTAGGAATACATTTATTGGTGTATAAAACAAAAATAACAACCCTCTACATCTAAAAACCACCACCCTATTAATTTGTCATGCATTTGGTCCATGCAGAACTTTCACAAAGACAACATGATCCACTGGCCAATCAGTCCAGCCATTAATAATGGGTTGCTAAATAGAAAAAACTGGAAGTACTGGAATTTCCATTATATGGGCTGAATACTGTGGGGGCTGAACTATGGTTGTTTGTGTTGAAGAGGAATGCAAGCACTGGACGAATAAGCTCAATAAGGCTAAATTCCTCAAGGATTAAACACCACTGGGAGATTTTTGGAGGGAAAATCAATTACCTTTGGAGAACAAAGCTAAAACCGGTTTGATTCAATTCATGATCAATGAGAGCGAAAGCCAATTTGATTGTCTACAGAGGCAAACATTGGTGTTTCTCATGGCATGAGGACTGCACGGATGAGTGTGAGCGAGTGTGTGTTGGTGTGTCCTCTGGTTTCTAGAGCAGGCCGCTCTTGAGGTCAGAGTTGCGGCGAGAGGAGCGGCCCAGCAGAAGGTCCTTCTCGTGGATCAGGCTGTCCAGAAGGTCCTCTTGTCTGTAGTTGTGGTAGACCTTAAGGAAGGCCATCACTGCGATCCCAAGCCAAGTGAGCCACGCAGCCCACAGGCCGAACTGGAGACAGAAGGAAATCATCGTAAATAACTAGAATTCAGGATGTGGTTATCTTTCCTGAAGGATATTAACCGTAGTCTTACCTGAGCTATAGCAAACTGGTCGTAGAAAGCTGAGTTGTCCAGGCCGAGTTCTAGATCAGTGTCCTGCAGGTCCTCACAACTAAAATATGACACACAAGCTGGTGTTGAGGACGACCGCTGCATTGTAAAAGGAAATGTTCTGAAACGTTGAGTTTGTGTACTGCTCTCTTACCTGCTGGGCATAGTCCCACCCTCTGTGACGGAGTCACACCACATGTTGAAACCAACACTGATGATGGTGCTGGACAGGAAGACTGTGAACACCACCAGGGAGCTGATCAGCAGGTTGAGGAATGCGTTAAAGATGGAGCTGCAGACAGGTAGAACAGAGGATAAAACTGAAACCCCTGATTTATGTTTACATTTATCAGGTCTATCACATGGCTTTATTTAGTTATCTGTGTTATAATGCCTTCCAGTCAGACGTGAACATTATGACCTAGCTTGCAAATACTGTATGTTAGCCACAGTAGGCAGTGACTTAGATGTTTCAAAGGCAACAGTGTATTGCCTCCATCTTTTTAATGGAGGACCACAATGACTAGTCCTTTTTATATACTCATTCTATCTATGGCATTCATCATAGCATAGCCTACATTACACGCAGTGCCAGAATAACACATATGGAAGGGCGTGGGAGATGGCCAAATAAAAACACTTCTACAATCTACATTGAGCCCTATGTGATGCAGCATGCCCTGAGCTTTTAATAGTGCTGTATTGAATTGTGTTGACGGAGCACAAGTGAACGGTCACTCACTCATCGTGTCCTTTGCACAGTAAGAAGAGCAGCCTCCATGCCTGCACTGCGGACATTATGAGGGACGATATCCCGACAAAAGTGATAAAGCTGCACGAGGACTCGGGTCCCCACTCCTCCACGATGAAGCGCTGCTTCGACACCGTGATGTTCTCGTTTTGCCACATTCCCCGTGTGAAGAGCAGGCATTTTCCTCCGAAATCCTCCGTGTTTTCAGACATAGGCACCACGGCGATGAAGCCGAAAACGAAGGCAAAAAAATAAAGGATGCATTGCCCGAAAATTAAATTATCGAGGGCCATTTTTCTATCTGCCTCTGCTGTTCTCTGCGTCCAAGAGAAACTGCGGCTGCGCAGTGGAGGCAGCGATGAGCGGAGCAGCATCCGACGCTCAGACTGCTGGGGGGGCCTCCAGGGGTCCACATCTGATCTGCATCCAGCTGTGGCGATCTTCACTGGTCCTCTCATTAACACAGATATTTAACACTTATATGACTCTAAATTCAAAGATTCTAAATGTTTAATATCATATCATATACACAACTTCAGTGTAGAGTGACAATACTATACTATGATAGTATTGTCAAAAATATAATGAAAAAGTCACAGTACAGTATGTTGAAAAAACGACATGGTAGTATATTATAGTATGTTGAAAGAACATGAAAAGAGTCATATTATAGTATGTTCAAAAAAGGTATATTTTAGTAGGCCTACATGGAAAATATCATGAAAAAGTCATAGTTAGGGTGATGAAAAATCATGGTAGTATACCGAAAAAAGTCAAATTATAGAATGTGGAAAATATCATGATAAACCTCATAATATAGTATTTCGAAAATATAATGCAATAAGTCGTATTATTGTATGGCTAAAATAAAAAAAATGTAAGTTATGATAAAGATTGTAAAAATATACAATGAAAAAAAGTTATATTTTAGTATGTCAAAAAGTCATATAGTATGTCATTAAAACAGTCATAATTAGGAATAGTATGACACAGTTTATCCTAGAATGTCATAAAGAAAAAGTCATAGTACAGTTTGTCATGACATTCAAAAGTTAAAGTATAATGTGTCATAAGAAAGGTCATAGTATATTATTGATTGATTGATTGATTGATTGATTGATTGAGAAAACAAAACGAAGTGACATTTACAACAACAGCATTAGCTACATAAACAGTCCCACATCTAGTGTTCGAAAAGGAGTGAGAACAAGTATAACTTAATCTCACCCCCTTGTCCCTAAATAAATTATGCCATTTAAAAAATCATATAGTGTTTATAATGTTTTCAATGAGAAACATAGGGTGTGCTGTTTAACATTTTAATAATGTACCCAAAATTCAGCATACATATTTGGTAATTATCTCCTATATTTAAAAGAAAATTCAAGATTGGAAAAAATTGCCATAGCGTACCATTTTCAGATATGTTTATTTAAGGTGTCCAGTGCAATCATGCCCTTGTACACACACACACACACACACACACACACACACACACACACACACACACACACACACACACACACACACACACACACACACACACACACACACACACACACACACACACACACACAGAGAGAGACTGTACTCAGAAATTAGAGTAATGGTTTGTTTATACATGGTGACAGTCCTTAAGGAAGGGCAGGTAGCTGTCACAGCCATCTGACACGCTTCACTGAGCCCATCTGGTGAGCTGGCCAAGGTGTCTCACCCCCCCTCCACCACCCAGCCTCACCGCCGCTCACAGTGCCCTCCAGTGGGCAAGGCCCCTGCATAGTCAAACCCTCTGTCTGATGTTCTTACCTCAATTATGTCCTTGGTGTAGTCCACAGATACTGCACAATGGGATGAAAATACCTTCAGATAAAAGGGAAGCAGCAAAGTGACCAGCTTCTTTACAGACTAGCATGCATTCAGTGTGCGCACCAAAACAAACATGAATGATTTGTGTGCATAGACATACACAAAGACAAGTATTTATATGAGAGCTTCCCAGACATTAGATGGTTATTTGTATCCATCATACAAAGTGCCGCATTTTGCATGCTCTCCCTTACACATGATTTATGTGTCATTTTGCTGCTCCACAGCTCTCTTTTTTCCATGATGTTATCAGCTCTCAGATTAGCTTGAGTCATTGCGTGTGCTTATGTGCGCGTGTGCTCTAGGTCTGCTTTTAGACATCATTAGGTATTGTAACTTATGTTTCATGCTCCTTATGCATTTTTCTCTGGCAGATCTTTATTCTGATATGACAAATTGTCCAGATGACTATTTCCTTATAATACATCAAGTTGCAGTTTAGACCTTTTTTTGTTGATGTATTACACTGCTTGTAACACAGCATTCTCTCCTTTTCTAATAGAAAATCAGAGCACATGGAGTGAACCATAACTATGCTGCCATGCTAATGTTCTGGCTAGACTTCAGACATCATCTGGTATCAGAGCTGTTGCCACACCTGCAAGGTCACAGAGTAAATCAGAATAACTCTATAAGGCATTCCTGCTTAACACAAACAGGAGATTACATGCACATCCACACACAGAACTCCGAACCACACTTTTAAATAATACAGCATGTGTGGGCTCGTGAACTGGCCACCCAGGGGAGACGCAGAGCACAAGTGTGTCAAGCTGAAATATGTGTTAAGTTATTCACCCCCAGAACAAGCTAACGTGGGAGGGAAGGAGTGAAGGAAGAGGATGCTAACCCAAATGCAGTCCCTTGGCTATGTGCAAATACGGGGAGCGATGGGCAGCAGAAAGCACTGGGAGGTCATCCATTTTTCATGAGATGCAATGGCAGCAAAGCAAACATCCTTTTTTCTAGAGGAAAAAAAACAGTCAAGAATCTTAAGTGCAGAATTATTTTCAAGGACACCACACTGCATTTTTTGTGAAGAGCATTTATGTTTAAAATGGACTAACATGGACCCTTGGGATCAGATAATACACATATACAATATAAGCCAACATTGTTCTTTTTTATTGGAGTTTTAATGAGTTAAATATTTAATAGTTTGTGTTTATCAATAATTCCTGAGAAATCCATTAATGAGTGTTTCTGACACGAGGTTTCACCGTGGAGGGAAAAGGGTGTGGCAGGACAATATCAGCGGGTGGGAAAGGTTGCTGATAGAAGCAGAAGCAACAGCCGTCAGATTATACTGACCCGCTGATTGATGAGGAAGGGGAGACGGATCACTTCAAGGTGAAAAGTCTATGCGGTGCTCACCAAGCCTGTCGGTTTCAGTCAGTTCATTTGGTGCAAGTTTATCCTTACATTACAATGTGAATCTGATCTGAATCAATACAAATGTTATAGACTTAGCAAATATATTCCATTCAGTTCATGTGTAAACTAGATGTGTTTTATGTCTTCACGCTCTCTTCACTCGTTTCCCTTTCCGTAGCGTTCTCCCACTTCTTATGGCACCTTGTGAAGCTTTCCCCAAACTGCTCCAACCCGCGGGCTCCTCTTTGTCTGCCTGTAACACGAAACAAAAGCAGAAAACAGACACAATTACAGCCTCATATCCTGGGCAGTGATGTGGATGGCCTGATGAAATATCCTGAACCCATTAATCTTTCCCCAGGGGGGCGCAGGAGAATGGGTGCACTGATTAAATGCTCCTAATAGAGGCCATTCATCTCCCCTCGGACCCTGAACGTTTCAACATCATCCAACACTACTCCCCGCCTCCGTCTGTGAAAATATTGGTATTTTCATAAAGACAGCAAAGTCGATAATATTTCACTCTGTGATATCTTTTTAAGCGGGTATGATCTCTTTGTGAGCTTTTTCCATTTGATCGATTACTTTGTTTTGAACACGGTGAATATCTCGTTTACAAGTTTGCCAAAACAATCATAATAAACAGTCACGCATGAGGTCATACGAGACGAGATCAGAATTTATAGCTAACACTAATTACTATGTTTAATATCCTGATTTTCTTATCTTTAGCCACTATGCCATTAAATAGATGATGGTTTGATCAGCCAGTAAGGGTTTGTCCTAAACTCATTTTCACACATTAGTCATTAATATCTGCCAATTAAGCAAATCCTACACGGCATCATTTCAAGCCAGGATGAACAATTAGATAACACGAGCAGCACTGCTTTCAACACAACCCCCTGGAAACACACTCACACTGAGAGTGCAAGTTAATGGGTGTAATGCATTCACTACAAACATGCACTGTACAACCAAAGTAGATTGGCCGTGATAAACACACACTGTTTGTACAGTGTATGCTACTCAGGCCTGAGGTATAATCATCATTAATTAACATGGCGTAAACGTTTCACCTGCCAAGCTCCATATGGTCCCCAAATCTCAACAAAAATAATTAGGTGACTGCATCCCAATCAAACAATTATCCAATCAACTTTCAGTAAAACAATTACATGGTCATATCTGTGCAATGATGTTACAGTGCTTGTTCAAGTCGATGCACAGCATTATAATTATTCAATATGAAGAGGTGACGACATCAGCTTCAGATATTATATTTTTGACAAATAATTCAATGTTTCTTTTAAGTCTGCACTTCAAGAAACAACACAATTGATTCATATCCCCTCAAATACAGCCTTCACATTTGGAAAATGACATCATTGTAAGCTGGGATCTTAAAGCAGCGGTGTTAATGCTTGAGGACAGGAGAAAGAGGGATGAAGGGTAGTAAAGAGGGCACCTGCTGGGTTGTGATGGAGCAAAATCCCCAGGGACCAGAAATGAGATCATCCAAATCAGAGCTGCTGTCAGGCTCCTTAACTGGAACAACAGTGACCCCTACTGTTCCCACTGGCTTACATCTCCTTATAATGAACACACCGCAGCCTCCATGTACAGCATGTATCATCAGAAGAAAAGTACCTGTTTGCCATCGCTGCAGTCGCCTTTCTTTTTTGCAGTGAAGTCCATGAAGTTAACCAGACTGTTGGAGTATGGTTGGCCCAGAACAAAAGAAGGCCTCTTATCCTCTGTGGATGAACAGAAACAAAAACATGAATATAATTATATAACATTAAAATGGTCTCTTTGTTCCTAATGATACTTCACCAGTTCTAATGATCCATTGCTGGAAACATCAGACTTCATCTGTGATCCAGAGGCTGCCTATTTGACACTATCCTTTTAATTGTATGCAACATTGCTCCACTCTCATGTCTTTAACCCTTGTCCCACTGACAAGGTTGGGGCATCAGCGAGGGGCAATAGGCCGTGGACCCCTGAGGTGATGAGCACAACGCGGCAGATGGAGGGAGGTCTGCCTGCAGTGGAAGACGGTATACACCCCCCATAGAAAGAGTGGGGGAGGGGGTTGAAGGGGTTGTTTTATGGATGACTGACTGCTTCAGCAAGGTTAAGGGAACCAATCTCTGACACTTCACTTCCTCACCAGTCCCCCTCTCCTCACAGCGCAGACCCCCTGCCTCTGCTACATGTACCTGTGTGCTGCACCATGATGTGAACAGCGGCCCCTCTGACATATAATTACATCCCGCCAGAACACAAACACAAATTATTCATGCTTAGACCAATGCTAGCAAGGACGTCAATGGGGTATTCAATTAGCACGTGTTAAATAAGAAGCTCTAAAAAAGACAACATGTTTCCTTATCTTTACAGACCCGTGTACACCATTTGGTTGTAAATGGTGGTATATGAATAGTAGTGTTTATTCCTAAGTATAAAGAAAATTGAAAATGCTTTACCTGATGTAAAAGTCGCTCCTGGTGCTTTAGTAGGTAGAAGGCTAGTGGAGGCTCTATGTGTTTCCAAATCTTCTTTCAAGCAAAGGCCCATTTTGTATTGTTCAAGCCAGGCTGAGGTGCTCTTGACATCCATCTGTAATTGGGCTTGGAGGGAGCACTCATTGGTGTTGTCAGAAGGAGCAGAGGTGGTTATGAGGTTGCAGATTATGCTGGGGGTCAGAGAGCTACCAGAGAAGTGAAGCTGTGAGGGGAACATTGAGCTGCACACAGGGGTGAGGAGGGAGAAGTCCCCTGAGCCTGTGGCTGCTGGATCCTCTGAGTGAAGGTCAGTCAGAAGGTCCTGAGTGGTTTCAGACAGAGCCCAAGAGAGGTCTTGATTGAAGTATGCAGCTGTTTCCTCTTGCTGGTCAGGCTCATATGTTTTCTGGTCACATACAGTGAAAAAGAATACACATGAAAAGCCCCATTTTGTAAAAAGGTATTGTAAAAATCAATCTACGGTATGTTTTTTAAATTAAAGAGAGTTATTGCATACCAGATTAACTTCCTTTTCCATGAAAAAGTCAGATATGTCTGCTTCACTAAAATTGAACATCTGTGAGGGCATGCAGTCTGATTGGTCCTCTTGGTTGAGTGACAACGCAGAGCTGCACAGATCAGTGACATCTGGGGGTCCATGAACTATGTCCTCTCCTCTGCCGGCCATTTTCTCTGCGGGTAAATGTTCATGCAGTGATGTGAACATTCAGTAAAGAACAATTTAGCTGGATATATTTTTTGTTGCTTCAGCTGGATAAACGTACACACCATAGTCAGGTGAGAGGAAGCTGTGACCCTCCACCGCAGACTCACAGAGCGAGGGTCCTGATTGGCTGACCTCATTGCTGTGGAACTCAGGAGGAAGATACAACCTGCAACTTGACCAAAGCAAACATATAACACTTTCATTGACTCGCCAGTGTTAAATGCACCATAAGCATATTGCAGGATAAGATGACCTCTGACCTTTCTTTTACAGGAACGTTCTCATCCATTGAAGGTCCTGAGGTCTCGCTGGATAAAACATGTGTCTTAATATCCTCTTGCCCTGAGAAAGAGTTTATTTTGATCTCATGAATGTCTCTCGAAGTGAATATAGTGCAAGTTAAATGTTTTCTAAAGCTTACCCTCGGAAGATAGAACCACAACGTCTTTTTTCAAGTTGTGGTAGAGCAGAAAAATGGGGTCTGTGGCGCCATCTGCTGTCATCTCAGGGCAATGTGGCAAAGACGTTGTGCTTTCTTCTTCTTCCTCCTCTTCGCTGCTTGGGTTCTCTCCATCAGTGAGGAGAGAGGAGATCCTCTGCAGAGTCACTGTACTTCTGTACTTGTAAGGACCGTCCCGCCTCAACAGAGGCAGTGAGCATGCTGAGGTGAAGGAGGAGATGTTCTCAGAGCTCAGATCCTCAGAAGAAGAAATGCTCTCTGGTGGTTCAGGCTGCTGCTGGGACAAGAAGAGATGTAAAGGGCAAGGATCATTAATTCTCAAAATCAATTATCTACTGTTGTGGTCATTTATCTCAGGGCCACTGACAATGCATTCATTAGAGGCAGGCTGTTTCTCTTCTGCTTCATCTGTATGTGCTGTCTGAACTGTTTCTTCTAACATGTCCAGTGGGGAGGGGCTGGGCGTGAGATGACGGAGAGCCTGGGTCGACAGAAACATCTCTCTGCTGTTCGATTTTCTCTCATTGTGCTCCGGCGACGCAACCTCACTGGAATAAAGATTATGGGGAAATGAGTTCTCCATGCAAATAAACATATTTTAAAGTGATTCAATATGTGATGTCAACACGCCATCTCAGTACCTTATCTTGGGGTGTAGCGTTCTCACTTCCGTCACAGCCTTTCTGAGCAGTCGTACTAGTTCCTCTGGGAGGACTGTGTTGACGCTCTGAGCCTGATACAGTTTGGCAGACAGCGGGCAGGGTGGCCTTTCTGCTGACATGTCTATTAGGGAAAAAATCGAGTTGTTAAATGTATTGCACTTCAATCTATCCATTTAAACTTCTATGTGTTTATCTGCATACCTTTCTTTATCAGTGGCAACCCTGTAGTCCCATTTACAATGTCCCCCTCACCCTGATTAAACGATGTAAGGGAAGATATGTCATTTCAAGGCCAAATATCTTTGGTGCATTTGCTGTATAAATTGATATTCACCTACATTGTATCCTGCAGGGATGCACTGTAAAGCTTCTGCACACAGACCCAATCCATTACATGCCTGGAGGAAGTACAGGACCACCTCATCGCTCTCTGTGTGGCCTCTCTTCAGCAGAGCCCAGGCTTCAGAGACACAACTGGGGAGCAGAGACATTGTCAGAAACACACAAAAGATAATAGCTAATGATATAGCCATCAGTGTACCATAATGCACCTGTTTTGAAGTAGCACATCTGCACATAGCTTCACATCCTCGACGCTCTCCATTGCAGGCCTGGTCCAGTGAAGGTACTTTAACGCCAGCTGAGGCTGCTTCCTGGTCAGCAGACAGCGGATGATGCAGCGATGCTGCCATGTGAGACATGGAGCAGCAGCCCGGGGGCTCAGCAGTAACTCCATGGAGGCCTGGGCAGGATGGTATATGACATAAAGTAGCAGAGACTGTCATTTAAAATGTTGTTTCTTAACATCTATGAGAAAACAATTTCCGTTGCGCATGTTTTTTGATAAATAAACTGGCACATCTCATCATCCATGAAAGCCTTCCCTCTTTCTAAAGAGAGGTATACTGCAATATTGTCCATAATGCTTGGCCCAGTGGAGCGTCATTACAATAATCATACAAGCTACTAAAGTGGTGCATTAGTGACACCTGCTGACCATTATGGGTGCAAAACCAAGGATGCTAATGTATTCGACAGGATGGTAACTGACCCAGTCAACAAAAATCAGATCAGTAACTCATCTTTTGTATGAAACCCTTTTGTAATGTAGCTTTTTGGTTATGTACCTTGATTTGTCCATGATCAAGCATCCAGAAGGCCCTGATTTGTTGGGAAAAGCAGAAAGGAATAGAGAAGGCGTGGCAGAAAGATTGGAGAAGGTCGTCTCTGCACTGCAGGAAGTTGGCTGTATCCAGGACAAAGTACATGAGCTGTGACACATGTAGGTTAAGAACTATATGACCTGAATCAAATACACTGTCTGTATACAATATGTGTCTAAAATAAAGCAGAACAGACTAAAATTGAAGAAAAACAAATGTACATTCGGCTTTCTTGATGCTATATTTGGAAGGATACAAGCGCTTGGACTGACATCTTGTCGATATGAGGCACCAACACGAGCTTGAGCAGAGACTGCAGATTAGGAGGGGGATAGCACTGGTCTGTGAAGTCTTCAGAAACCCAAATGCTTCCATGTTGTCTCTCTAGCTGGGTCACTATACCCTGTATCAATGACCTAAATCTTTCAATTTCTCCCTCTTTCCGTCTAATCAAAAAAGACAAGCAGAAAAAATGGAGGAGAGAAACTTCAGCTGGAGATAAAATAATAACAATGGCTCATAACTCCTTCTTTAAAGGGGACCTATCATGCAAAATGCACTTTTGTACGTCTTTTATACATGAATATGTGTCCCCGGTGTTCCAGGGAGCTCACCAAGTGTCAGAAAACACAACCCTCTCTATTTTCCTCCATACCCAAATCTCTAAAAAAGGGGCTGCAACGGATCTGATGAAAACTGATCCAGATTTGAACACTGTCCTGACGTCAGGACAGTGGCACTACGGCTATTGGGCCAACTCCACCAATCAGGAGGAGACAGCCACGGCCATTGCCGTTCGAAAGCGCTGGAGACGCTGTAGTACATATGCCAGGCCTGTAGATGGTGCTGTTCTCACTGAATCTGCCCTTGCAAAAACAGAGCTAAAAAATGTCAAATTGAGCAAAATGAGGCATGGCTAAAATGCATGATCTGTTTGGCATTTTGAAAAAAAAAAGTATAAATATGCCTTATATAGGTATGGTCCTACACTATATTATTCAAATATAGCATGATAGGTCCACTTTAAGTCAAATCATGAGTTACCCAGGTGTCTCGAGACAAGCTTTCCGTTGACTTTGAGCCATGTCCTTCCACATTTGGGAGATACGCCTCACCTCTTGAGCCTCTGACAAAAACAGCAGAAAAGCCTTTAGAGGCGTGATAGCAATTTATCACCTAAATGTAATGTAATGTGTGTGATCATATCTTTACCAGCGTACTTGGGTAGAAGTCCCATAATGCCCCACCACTGTACCAGCTGTCCTAGCCAGATGTGCTGCTTTAGGGCCCTGTGCTCTCGGTTCCAGCAGCCTCGTCTGACGTCTGAGGAGCCAGATGTATCCCTGCAGACCACACATGGGACGCCCACACCTAAACAAGAACATTTGATTCTATTAAGTTGACTACATTTACAGTGAAACATATCAACCAAACCACCATGCTGCTGTATGCTGTGTGTGTATTGGAGTGTGTACCATGCCAGAGGTGGGCTGAACCGAGCTGCTTCCTTGCCCACTGAGCCAGGGTGAGCAGATTCCTCAGTCTCTGCAGCAGCATGTGCACTCTGCTGAAAGTGCTGCGGTCCAGGAACATCCACAGGCCCTTGCAACGACTGAAACCTGTGGGAAGACACACGAGATTTTAAAGAAAAATAAATGTTGAACATTTAAATATGATTAAACGGCTTCCTTTATTTTTTGTGTACCCTTTGATTGTCTGTTTGTTTTGTTTGTCCACCATGTACAGCGACCTAGGGTCCCTTGAAAGGCGCTATATAAATATCATTTATTAGTATTATTATTATGATTATGATTGATAGAGAAACATCTTACATAGTGTTAATAACTCCTTCTTAGCAAACTCTGATGTCCTCTGTACCCAGCAGCTGAAGGTCTGTAGGATGTCCTCCATCTCAGCCTCACCTGCAGCAGGGTGTGAAGAGATGAAATACAGACAACAATAACTCGTAAAGTGTTACTGCAGGTAGAGGACGACATTAAAACGTTCTGGTAGTCAGATGCTCCTGATGCACCTTCAGCTGTGAGCTCCCGCAGCCAGCGGATGATGGCTCTGATGTTGTTGCTGGCTAACGCCTCGGACCACCGGCCCTCTGTATCCAGCATGATGCCCTCAGACCCCCGGCTCCACTCACAGACCAGGGAGTTCACATGCTGGGATCATAGGACCATTGCTGCAAAACTAATCCTGAGACCTATGGTTCATTACAGAGAAGAAACAACTGGTTAAACATTTGACATACTCTTTTCTAGAGTTGTTTTAACCATAGCTTTTGTAATGTGCTTAAAGTATCTCATAGTAGGTAAATAACTTGTGCACTTAAGCCCTCTCTCAGGTGTCCATAATTAGATCAATGGATTGTGCAATAACAGACAAAAGTGACAGTGGTGATCTTAAACAACTTACACAAAGAAATGATTTAAAGATTTGATGGATTCCCAGTACTTACTTGGAAACATGGTGTACTTCCCGGTAGCTCCGTTAAGGTTCACTCTCTTTACTCTGCACACTCTGAGTGTTATGTGTCCGGCCTACCTTGTAGATTAGCTGACTGGTTCGGGGGCTTCGGTAACGTTCTCTTGTTACACAAGCTACTTTGGTACATGTTAATCCACTAATCTCACTCTCAGTTAACATTTCCTTGGCTGATTGGCAGTCCGTCTGTGAGTGTTTACTGTTGTGTGTGTGTGTTACATTTAAAGTTGGAAACAGAATAGCTAGGGCCAGCAAGGGTGAGATGATAGCAGCATTTGAAAAGGGACTTCTTAAATAACACAGGAAGGAAATCCCCTGATCTATCTACAGCTTTAATCTTCCAGGCATTTGTCATTTTGGCCACACCCCAATCAGTGATGTCACAACAAGTGTGCAACAGCAAAACCCCAAATGTTTCATCAAAACACATGCCTCTAAAGTAGAGCTGCAATGATTATTCAAGAAAATGATTTATTAATCATTCTGAATAACTGTAAGCTGCCACTCAGTAGTTATTTCTGTTTACATAAATGTACTTGTATTAATAACTTCACTTTTTTTTTTTTTTAAATGTGCACTTATGTAATGCTTTAGATACCACAGATGAACTAAAATATCACTTTTTAAATTGTCAAATTGGATTACTGCTCTTTTTTACTACGACTGGTACTACTACTTCTACAAATACAAGCACACCCACACAGACACAATGGCCATCCTCCATTACTTTCACAATGCCGGGACATACAGATTTGCGTAGGTGGCAGAAGGTAGCTCCAAATCCCTCTTGGGCCCACAGGGCTGATTAATGATTAAAGGGGATTAGGAGGAGGGTCAGGACTTGGCTATTAGTCTCACTCTGATGCTCCGGCGGCTGCCTACATACTATCTGTGTCAGTAGTCGCCTCTCTGGACTAAATCTGAGGATGTCTTCAGGAAAACAAACCAAAAACAAGAGGAGAATAATGTTGGATATTCAAGGTGAATGCTGACCTGGATAAGGTAGGCACAGTCTTGAATTCTGTGTCAGTTATTTCTTTTTCTAGGAGTTTTGTCGAGAAATAAATGATAAAGCGCTCGATAAATAAAATGTATCAAATGCCAGGACAACAGTTTTTTAAAGGAAATTATGTTTGTTTCTGTTTCAAACCAAATGATATCTCATTGAACTTTTCTCAGTATGTCTCACATAGATTGTAGATTGTTTTCATACATGTTTCTTGCATACAACTGATCACATGTCATTGTGTTTTGTCTTGTTTTAAAATCAAACATGTTTTGCTGTCATATAAGAACATTTATTTGATGTACTACTCTCACTTCTGTACTCTCACAGACCTTCAGAGATCTACAGTGTAACCATAATGCAGCGTCCACATGATATCGATCATTACAACCAAGCTAAGCTGCTTATGAGAGGACCTTCAGAGAACTGTACCACCAATCCCCCTCCCCTTGGTCCCCCTCACACCCTGGAGGATAACCCGCTCCTCTCCACTGCTCAACCTGTGTCCCACCCTTAATCCTCCCCTGGACTTAAAGGAAAACTTACACAGGAGATTTAAACAATGGCATTCTTAAAATTGACGTTCAGCAAGAACAAGAGGGACAAGCTGGCCCAGGTGCTATGGATCCTGAACTGGGTCTCCGTGGTGACAGGGATCCTCCTGTTCAGCATGGGGCTCTTTCTCAAGGTGGAGATCAACAAGCGGGTAGAGCTGATGGCTGAGAGGGACATCCAGTATGTTCCCAACATGCTGATCGCAGTTGGCCTCATCGCCTGTGCCATAAACTTTTTGGGAGGGAAGATCTGCTACGACTGCGTGGACACCACCAAGTTCTTGCGCTGGAAGCTCATCTTGCTGCCATACATAATGTGCACCTTCTTCTTCACCTTCTGCGTGCTGGTGGGGGCTCTGATGTGTTACAGCATGCATGGGGAGCTGGAGGAGTCTCTGAACCTGGGGCTGACGGAGGCCATCAGGTTCTACAAGGACACAGACACACCAGGACGATGCTTCCTGAAGAGAACTGTGGACCTCCTGCAGATAGAGTTCAAGTGCTGTGGGAACAACGGCTATAAGGACTGGTTTCAAATCCAGTGGATCAGCAACCGTTACCTGGATATGTCCAAAAAAGACGTGTTAGAGTAAGTACTAATATCAGATTGAGGATAGTGATATCATATCAAGAGTATAATCACATCTAAGTCGCTGTGAATGAGACTGTATGAACCCAACCTTCCCCAAATATCTCAAAAATACATGCCAGTATAATCTGTTTCAATTTAACGAATCAAACACTTGCATGTGACTTAATTTAAACTTGGAAAAAAAAATCATAATAAATGAGTCATTTCCAATTGTGAATATTCTAGCCACTTTCTGAAATTGGTAAAAAGATACTAAATAGCTTGAATCATAATAACTTTTGTTTCCAATGATGATATGATTCAGGATAAAGTGGAGTAGGGAACGGCTATTGGTAGAGATAAAACTCAAATTCATTAATATCCATGTGTACTATGGTTTTGTCATTACTGGCATATAAATCCTATTAGTTAGTTGACTCTTTTGAAACCCTAACCCTCCCATGTGGTCCCAAACAATAAAACACCTGAGGTTCACACACAGATGCATTCAAAGCATTAAGAAAATCTCCTTTTTTCTCCTGCTTTCTAGCCGATTAAGAAGTAATGTGCGGGGGAAGTACCTGATGGACGGGGTCCCCTTCAGCTGCTGCAACATCAACTCCCCCCGGCCCTGCATCCAGCAGCAGATCTCCAACAACTCGGCTCACTTCAACTACGAGCACCAGACGGAGGAGCTGAACCTGTGGATGAAAGGGTGTCGCCAGGCGCTGCTGGAGTACTACACCCACATCGTGCAGTCCATTGGCCTCACTGTCCTCATCACCTGGCTGTTTGAGGTGAGGAGACACACGTGATAACGCAATAGTGAAGTTAAAGGTGGGGTAGGTAAGTTTGAGAAACCGGCTCGAGATACACTTTTTGTTATATTTCATGGAATGCTCTTAACATCCCGATAGCAATGAATATCTTAAGTGCTTTGACAAAAAATCCATAAAAAAATGTCATCTGTGGAAGCCGTGGTGCTGTAAAAAGTACGACCAATCATTTTAGCCGGCCCGGCTAAAATAACTGGATGGCCTACCTGCCTGTCAGCCTTCCATCTGTGCACAAACTTATCTCGTGCCCTCATTGGTCATGTGCGCGTTCGTGTGTGTTGGAGGAGGGGCTCTGTAAGTGGCAGATTTTTTCCGGCTGTGTATTTTCAAATTCTAGCGCACTCGAGCTGGTTTCTCCAAAATTACCTACCCCACCTTTAAGACATAACTATACTTATTTTACAATCAGGGTCGGTTTCCAGTGTCAGTGTGCCTCAAGTGACTTAACTTGAGGAAGGTCAGTTCGGAAAGTGAAGCAATTTTAGTTTGCATGAAACTAAAGATCATCATAGCATAGCA